>NC_138225.1:14372519-15025019 GCF_964197995.2 Scardinius erythrophthalmus | reverse complement strand
TTTCGTATCTCTTTATGGGGTACGTAAGCGTAAAGTAATTGACATGTAGAACAATAACGGTGGAAGTCAATTCCAACATTTGATACGCTCAACTGAATGTCTGACATCATCACAGAACTTCCGGAAAATAGGTAGCCTACCCCATAGACATAATATACATAGACGCCCTATTGGCCGCTGGATCGTACGTCAACGGCGCCGCCATACTGCGGAGGGCAACTTTCCCATACCTCTCATAACGAGAATTGAGAAAAATGCCTATTTCTTGTGCTGCTTGGGGCTTTACAAATCGCCACACAATTGAAAACAGGTCTCAGGGAATTACCTTTCTCAAGCAAAACTGAAAATTTGTTTCTGGTTGCATTTCATTTACTATTTTTATTTTCAGAGGAGAAAGGCCACGAAATTTAAAAATACTGCTGTTATTGTGTCACGAAATGTAGTTTTAAGAGTTTTTCAGTCGACAATGTAGTTGTTTAAAGCTCAAATCTGTGGTTTATTTATAAAGATAGCGCCTTTTTAAAAATGTTATCTGACGGTTTCGGAGTTGTGAGATCCAGCGATCCCCGCGGGCGCTCAGCGCTCATGTACCCCGCCGAGAACAGCCTTGCCTCGGCTATAGTGCCTGTCGTACACCGCTTCTGAGTTCTGACGTTAGTCGCTGTCAGTCTAGTGAGAATAATTCGTCTTGTGTTTATCTAACGGGCGATCTTTGGTTTCATTGATCTATAATTTGTTCCTTGGCAGATTGTTTTGGCTGAGGGCAAAGTGAAGTTTCATAACTTAATATATTTAGGCTATTATAACAGTGTAGCCTGCTGTATGTTTGACTGGATCGTTTACTTTATTTCTTGATTTGTATAGCTTCTTATACCTTTTAAAAACTGAAATTTAACAAAAAGAGACAGGGTTGCGTCATTTTTTATTTTATATAGCCTATGTAATAATATTTTAAAATGTATAAATTTACATTATTTATTATTGTTATTATAATAATATACCACTTACAATTATCAATCTATTATAGTTATGCTGTCAAATTATTTTACTATTCATAGTAACTATTTAACCTATTATTTTTTATTGTCTATATTCTGTAATTGATATTTCATATTGCTATTATTAAAGTATACATAAACTATATGCTATTATCAATATATTATTATTATTATTATTATTATTATATTAGTACTTATGATATTATATAATTATACTTTTCATTACTATTTTATTTACTGTATACTGTTTGTTTATTTTATTGACTAAACTATTTACTATTAGCCTACCTCTCACTTTATCTTATATTTACTATTTGCATTGCACTGTAGTTGTACCATATCATATTACCATAAAGGATCCATCAGTTATCTTTGTTATTGCTAAAATCGGGTCAATGACAGAATATGCTTTTCCCACAATAAGAAAACTTTATTTAATTTAATGTGAAAATTAAATTATATCTCAGTATGGGGGTGTTCACAATTCTTATCCAAGAATGAAAAGCTAAATACATGACAAGCCAGAGCTTTGGCCATTCCTTATTAAAAAAAATAATAATAATATATAAGTCTAACTATCGAGAGTTTAACTAACTACAGATGGAACTTTTTTTGTACACCACATACAAACCACTGAAATCGGTTGATAAATGTAATTTTTTTTGGTTTTTATACAGAAAAACCGCAGCTCAGCAGTTTACTTGCATTTGATTACAGCGCAGTCTTGCCCTCCACAAAATGGCGGACGCGTTGACGTATCGCAGCAACGTTCCAAAGCGGCCAATAGGGCGTCTATGTATATTATGTCTATGGCCTACCCTACTGTCACTGAATCATCAGGGAAGAGGGGATTAAATGGTTCAAAGGTGTTGACAAACGGAGGAAAATAAGATAATTATCCTACACACATCACACAGAGACAGAGACCGGTAATTAAACAGGACGAACAGAAGTTCCCTGCTCTATGATGGCCCGGACTTTCTACTGCCTCCTGCTGTCCTATAACAAACAAACATTCATAAATCAGTCAGTCGGGTAGAGATAACGCGTGCGAAATAAAGCTATAGAAAAGCAAGTCGTTGTGGAAGACTGCAACTGTCAATGTCAAATTTGTAGATTAAATGACGGGAATAACTGTCAGTTGCCTCAGTATCAGTACTCTGAGACAATCATGTTAAACTTTTAATTGCGTACACGTAGGCCTACATCTGTATTCATCGAAAGCTGCTGTACCTGCTGTTGTTCTCAGGGAAGATGCAGAGAGAGAGAGAGAGAGAGACTCAAGTAGCCTACTTTTACAAGCGCAAAATATAATGCAGCGAGTTTTGCATAGTCGAGCTACATGTAGCCTATGTTTGTCGAAATATAGAAATATAAATATACATGAAAAATCGGAGCATGTATTTCAGAACATGTGCAAAACGCCCAAGGAAATTATTTTTGGTAAATATAAAATCGCATTTTTATGTTTGTTAAGATAGTCACATGAGTGAAATCAATAGTGTATGAAGCTCACTCAAGTCACTTTCCACGCTGCGAATTCGCTCGAACTAACGTTAGTTGCGAAATTTCCGTTGGGAAATATTCGCCCTTACGCGAAATGACTAGCCTATTATTGCCCATGAGAATGTTCTATTTCGCAAAAAAAAAAAAAAAAAAAAAACACGGATTAGTACGATTTCATTAGACTAAAGCATATTAATGTAAAAATATACATTGTTTTTTTAGTCTGAATGAAATTAAACATGATAACAATTACAAAGACGAGCCAACTCACATAATACATATAAAAGCAATTATAAAAAAGAAAAAAAAAGGTTTCATTAAAATGTATCATTTACTAGACCTGTCATTGTTATACATTTACAAAGGTACAAGAACAGAGAACTGAAACACAGGTAAATCCTACAGTATTAGAGGAGCTGGTGTGGTTTGATGTCACACATACATCATGTCCCCTTGTGTTTGGAACATCATGGCTGCACATCCTACAGTGCAAAATAAACAACCAACTGGGATGAAATCACTGACCCTCGTAAACACATTAATGATTTACTCCAGGTCAGATGCTCTAGACATTAGAGTAAACAATGATATATGAGGATTTGCATGCATTCACCCTGTTAAAAGCATAAAAAATAACTAATAAAACATAAAATAGTACAGCAAACAAGAGAGATTTACATGAACATTTGTTTAAGTCAATGTAAATAAATAAATAACAGTTTTGAAGTACTGTGCAAAAAACCATAAGTAAGGCTAAATGGTTTCCCTTTGTCACCTATGGTTTTACACAAAAGAAAATTTGGATTTCTAAACATTTGTATTTACTCTGGAAAGACAAAAGAATCAGACTGTAGGTGGAATAAAAAGTGTGATTTTGACTAGATTTTATCTGAACTGGTCTGTAAAATTACTCTCATTCATGCCTAAAACAATACTGACGCCAAACAAAGGACATAAAATATTTTTTTATATGTGGTTTGAATGTACTGAAAGGTCCAGGGCTGGGTTTCTAACATTTATCAGTCCAAAATGAACACTTCTGGGAAACCAGTCCATATTGAGTGAATAAGTGCATGTATTAAAAAAAATTTTTAAATGCTTGACTCTTAAAGGGTTATTAGTTCACCCAAAATTTTAAATTCTGTGTCAAAATATTTTTGTGTTCCGACGATGAACGAAACTTTTACAGGTTTGGAACGACATGACAGAATTTTCATTTTTGGGTGAACTAATCCTTTAACTGCATCTGACATATGTTTAATCTGCTTGTATATATTTATATATAACAACAAAATAATAAGCCTCTCTATAGGTCCAAAGGTTCCAGCAAAAAGCAGCTTTAGTTTAAAAACAGCATTAGTTTATTACTATAATCTTTTATCTGTTGGTTAAGCAATACCTCAGACTGTGAAGAAAGACACTTAGTGCTAAAATCCTCACATTCAGTTCCGATTCATCTCCCACAGAAACATTCAATCACTGTGCTCCATTTGTCAAATCCATGAGAGAGTCTGAATCATTCAGGATCTACCCATCAAAAGGCAAATGTCATGAGGTGCATTTTTATGGAAGAAAAAAAGAAGGTTCCTGGACCTAGTGCATGTCACATGATTGGCCTGCAAGGTTCCCTGATTGGCCATGGAACCTTAAGGTTTTTTTGGGAAATAAGGCTTTAAGTAAAGGAGTTCTGTGGGTCTCCATGTGGAAAGAGGGAGAATGTAGTGGTCAAGGGGAACACCTGTGCTTTCCATCGCTGGGAGGAAGACGGTCTTACGGTCCCTCAGAGGTATGAGTGAGTGTGTTAAGTAACGCTGGTGCAGTGTTCAGAGGGTGTGTTAGTTAATGCTGTTTGAGGCATTGGCTTCAGGGCTGTCCAGTTCTCTGTGGAATGTCTCATCAGGCTGAAGGTTTGTTCTGGAATATTCCTCGTACCATTCCTGCAGACAAAAAGAAACAACCACTTTACACAAACATACCCATGCCTATCTGGAAATGTCTGTTTTTAAAAAAGGGGGGTCATTCTGAGCCAAATACATCACAGTATAGCTTAGCACAACAGAACATGATTTTCATTTATTTTTTCATGACAGATTCATTTAAATACATTTAGGTAGGCTTTCCAAGTTTCCACTTGGGCATATCCTTCTATAAATAGCTGACTGATATATTACAATTACAATTTCAAACTTTCATGATTTAATTTTCTGATCCAATAAGAGAACCGTTTGGGAGTGCTTTACATAAAACTTTCAATAAAAGGTTAAAATTAAAGGGGTCATGAACTGGATTGTTTTATTATTTTATAATGTTGCCTGGGGTGCCCTTATAATGTTAGTATGATTTTTACATCAAAAATTGTCATAATTTATAAATAAAAGCCATTTTTCCAAGCCTGATTTCTGCCTCAGATTTGAACGCTCCGTTTTAAGGGGCGTGTCTGCTGTGAGACTGCAGTGCAATCGCCCACTGCTGTGATTGGCTGACATGCTTGCATATGAAATAGCTAGTATTACATGAACTCTCTCGAAAACTTTTACTTCGTTTTTACTATTACAGCTATCGAGATAACAAATCGTGAAAAGTATCGTTTAAAGCATTATATTTAAATCTATTCCATCACATGAAAGGTTGCAGCATGATGAGCACTGAGCAGATGACAGACAGTCTGTTGATCGCGTGAATAAAGATCTTATCATTGCAACGCAATTTTTGCACTCTCACAAATGCTTACACCAAATCACAATGCAAACACGATGTGAATACACAGTAAGAGCTTCGTTGTGTAGTGTAACAGTGTCATTATTTCATCACGAGTTTGGTAAGTGTCCAGATAAGCTCTCGCGGCTCGCGCTGTGCTGTTTGATTGACAGCTTGGGCGAATGGAAAGGGATCGTTCTTTGATCGCTTTCTGTACGTTAATTTAATAACAGTTTAAAAAAGATTATTTTCATAATACTACGAGAAATTATGTGAAGTTGATCGTTTAGTCACTGATGCATAAACAGTATTGAACGATTTTAAGAGAAAGATATCTGAACTTGAATAATTACACATCAGAAATCACTGATCGCAGATCAGGCATTAGAGTACACATGGTTACTTACATGTTGCTGGCAGATCCGTGTCGGGAAATTGTGATCGACTCACTGATTTAATAAAGTTTAACCATGCTGGAATCCTAAGGAAGCTTAATGCAGACTGTCTTCTTCCACAAACAGGCGCTGCACAATATTTTGTAAACCGCATGTTTATTGCTTGGAAGTAGCTCGATCCGGTTTAGCAATCATCAGGTCGTCCTATGTTATTTAGCATGTTTGGGCGAATCGGTGGGCGGGGCTAAACAGGCCGTGTTGAAGTAGGCGTTGATCTTCTTTTGTGGAGGCGGTGTTTTATCCTCTTTGACGTCATTGTTCCCCACTTTGAAAAATGAGTCGTTTGCTGAGCCTGATGTCTATAAAAGCTTTTATTGGACTAACAAGGTAGTTTTCAGTTCTGAAACTTACAGGATATTATTATAGTATGATGATCTCTTATATGTCAAAAGCTCAAGGAAAATTTGATTTCTCAGTTCATCACCCCTTTAAAGTAAGAAATCTGGTTAACACATCACTTTTTATGACCACGCTACATTTATGCAAATTCAAAAGTGCGTTTCTATATGTGTGGTTTAAGTACCTGAATCTCCTCCTCATACATCTTCATGCTGAGGTCACTCTTGGTACGTGACCTTCGACCCTGAAATACTAATGAGGAGTGCTGTGAGCAAAGACAAAATGATCCATTAGTGTTCAATCAGTCTAATGAAAAAACTCAATTCGATGCTCTAAACATAGACTGCGTGTACATGTGTGCATGTGCTCACCCCGCTTCGCTCCAGAGCCACACACATGTCCTGCAGTGAGCTTAGGTTGGTGACGCCCAGTGTGTGTTTATACAAGTCCAGAATCTGTAGAGCTTCAGTCTGAGACACCTCTGTGTCAAATACAATCCCCTTTTCATCTATTACACACACACACACACATTCTCAGTATTAGATCTCAGTGAAATAGGTCCCAGTCACACTCATTGTCATTGGATGAACAGGACTCATTCAGAACCTTCTGGGTCGTCCAGCGGCTCTCTGTTCTTCCGACTGTAGTTCATCCTGAAGACGAATGCATCCAGTATGAAGGCCACGATTATCGTCATGACTACCTGCATCACATAATCACACAGGCATTTACACTCAAAACAACACAGAGCTGTGAAAAATATCAAGATCACTAAATCAGGTTATAACACATACATAAATGGGTACCTGATTACAGTAGTGTGACATTCTATAGTTTAATAACATTCTAAAATCATTTCAAACAACATAATTCTATAATTGCATGAGCATTAAACATGCACTTTTTGTCTAATATTAATTCAGCAACTACATGACATGCATTGTTTTTTTAAATAATTAAAAGAAACCCCTCCCCCTTAAAGTGTACACTGTTCCTTATACATTTCAATCTAAAATCTTCATGTGAAAAACAAATCATATACACATTATTTCCAGCAGTATTATTTTAGTATTATGTATACACTATTACAGTTTTTATTAATATTAATTTTATTCTTTATATCAATTTTTATTTTATTTAAATTTTTAGATGTTTTTATTAGCTTTGGTGATTTTTTTTTTAAGATTACTATTTTGGTTTATTTATTTTTAGCCATTTTATTTTTTGTTCAGCTTTAGTTAAAAAAAAAAAAAAAGGTAGAAATTCAAGGCAACTATTCTAATTTTCGTTAGTTTTTCTTCTATTTTATTTCATTTTAACTAAAAATATGAAAAGAATTTCTGTTATTTGAAAGTTTATTTGAAATTTGTTAGTTTTAGTTAGGAATAATAACCCTGATTTACTGACATACACAATCCCTTACCATGGTGACAATGTAAAAGGTCATGAAATAAAGGCGAGTCCAGTGAGTAGTTTCTGATGTCACACCTTCCTGTGAAAACAGGATTCAAAGGGTTCAATAACTACAAATGACAGACAGATGCTCATTTACTGACTGGTTCATAGGATCCATAGGCTTCTGCTACAAACACACACACTGCACAAACACTTAGAGATGTTAGCATTACTTCACATTTAAAACAACACTTTTAAACAATGTAATGTTCATTGTTTACAATGACATGGGGAGATACACAACAATCTGCTGACTGACATTTAATTCCAATAAACAGCAGGTGTTTTTGTGCATTTACACTCACCATTGTGATGTACCAGTTGTTCACCACTGTTAGCTCAAATAGAGTGACTGAAACACGGCAGAGAAAAAAACTCAAATTACACAAAGCTATATACTGAAGTGAGACGGAGTGTGTATTTGTGAGTGTCGCACATACCAAAGCTGCTTAGGATGTTATTAAAGTTATTGAGATAGTAATATCCCTCTTCCAGCACGGTTCGGTTGCCAATGGTCACATTTATCTGGCGATACGAGTCAGCAACTGTGCTATTCCTTTGAGAGACAGAGAACATACCATTAAACACACCACTATTCAATGAGAATCGTTTTTGTAGCTTGACATCCACTGATCACGTTGTACTTTCATAAACATTCTTTAAAATGTCTTCTTTTGTGTTGCACACACCGCACTTGAAAAAACACGAGGCTGAGTAAATGATTTTATTTCGAGGTGAACTATTCTTTCATTATGTAACAGGACAGCAGTAGATCATCTTACATTTAGAAACTGCATAAGTTCAAGGTGATGTTCAGTCGGTTTTGATTTTTGCAAAAGGTGATGATTAAAGGGACTTACTTGCAGCAGTTCGGATAAACAACCTCAGCAAAAAACTCCATTCCAACGATGGCAAAAGAATAATAGAAGATAATCAGAGTCAGACCTAGACTACAGAGACAGAGAGAGTGTTATGAGAGAAGATCCTTCATCTGTGAGTAATGAGCTGAAATGGATTATTATTTCTGTACCTGGCCATACGCGGGAACAGTTCAAACATTGTGTCCAGAACATTCCGATAGCGCTGTTTAATTTTAAACAACCTTGACAAGAAAAAAAAAAAAAAAAACGATGAAACTATCTGTTTCTATCTATATCAGCTATGACTGATGAAAATATAAATTATAAAAAAGATATTTAATGATCCACACAAAATGACAGAGTTAAAGACACATCTTAAAAAAGTTATTACACTACAGTGGGGTAAAAATGTGGCATTTTTCTAAACTGATTGGTTTTTAATATAATGCACAAATTACATTACCAGGATAACAATTTGAGTGAAAGTTGAATACATAAAAATGTCAAGCCTAAAACATTTTTGTTTATTGAGAGGTTTGAATTAGGTTTCGATTTTGAATTTCAGGTTTTCAATTCAGTCTCACACTTCTGGGAGACAAAAATCAAATGAATAACTACAACTATATGCAAACCAAAAGACGTCAAAACACAAAAATAAGTACACACACCGGAGGAGCTGAAGAGGTCTCAACACCACAATGAAGTAGAACGGCTCCATGTCAAAGGCCAGAGCAATCAATCCCAGAAAGGCAAATACTGTTACTGAGAAATCAAAGCTGGAAATAGAAGCACACACCCAGCAATGAGGCATGTGTGTGTGTGCGTTAGTGCTTATATGAATGTACGTGTGTGTACCTACAGGTTCCATCCTGAGCTGAAATATGTCATTGGACCAAGGCCTGTGATCTTCAACAAGACCTCAATTCCATAAACTTCATTCCACAGACACATCAGCCGGGGATAAAAAAAAAAAAAATCATAAATGGTACGCATAGTCATTAAGACATTTACATTTGATTTCATTTTAAACAATTTCCACTTACTTGTAAGGAAAATAATGTAACTCAAGGGGACAACATGAGTCCATGAGACACCATCTGTGGGGAGAGAAGAGCTCCCTGAGAGCCAAATTCAATTGGGTTCACACAGAGAAAACTGTTTCCTCTGTTTACAAGCGTTTCTGAATGGTGAATTCATAGAATTATCTAGAACTGCAACACAGCTGCACTGCATGTCCTACTGTTACATTACATTACTCAAGCAGATCTTACCATTTACCATGTTTGTCTCCACTAGGATCCAGATGCCATTAATTGCTACTACCAGATCTGTTACAGGTCAATAATGAAAAACAGACAGTATTATTAGAAATATTGGAATGAATATAGTGCAGGCGCAAGACACTACTACAATTTAAAAGTTTGGTGTCTGTAAGACTATTTTTTTTTCAACTAAATTAATACTTTTATTAAGCAAGGATGCATTAAATTGATCAAAAGTTAGAGTAAAGACATTTACATTGTTACAAAAAATATCTATTTCAAATAAATGCTGTTCTTTCAATTTGAGCAACAAATCATCATATTAGAATAAAAATACAGCATTGCCATCAAAGGAATAAATTACATTTAAAATAGAAAATGGTTCTTTTAAATTTCACAATATATAAATATTTCACAATACTGTTTTACTATATCTTTGGTCAAATAAATGCAGCCTTGGTGAGCATAAGAGACCCCAAACTTTTGAACGGTACAGTATATAATAATATAAGAGGTACTAGGAGAATATCAGACCAATTTGAATTTTTAAAATACAAATTTTTCTATTAACCCAGAAGCTAATGGGTTTAAAGGAGTATATATTTTGATCAGGTATTGCATGTTAATATCTAAATGGGTAGAGCATACAACAAAATATTTAAGAAATATAACTTACACATTGCATATTGAAAAGCTTTAGATTTCACAAGTAAATTCATTCCTGTTAAAAAAAAAGAATAATGATCATAAAGAGTGTTATGAAAGAAAAATATTTGATGCCAACTAATCATAAATGTACCTGATCATTCTGAGCAGATCTTTAAAGTGTAAAATACTGTAACTAATACAAATTGACTAATTAAAAACCTTTGAAAATGAGGAATGCTGTGCGAGGAAGATCATCAAACCAGTACTCCCCACTCCGTCGAGCCTGCAACAAACACACACACAGACACACACACACACACACACACACACACACACACACACACACACACACACACACACACAATGTTCTGGCTCAAGAGGGTTTAACATACACACTGGGAGTAAAATCATCATGTGACGGTGTGTGAAATCTGACCTTCCATTTGAGCCCAATCACTTCATAAAACTTATAAAAGTCCTGGAGACTAAAACGCAAGCACAAATACACCTTAAAAACTCATCATCTGTTAAAATAATCAAAAGAATGTGAGCGTATGCACTCGTGTTTGAGTATGAGTGTGTGTGTGTACCTAAGCATGGTTGTGTCTGAATAGTTGAGGGCTTTGAATGTGAGAAAACGATCCCGTGCAGTCATTCGTGGACGATAGAATCGCATCAGTCCATCAAACTGCTTCAAAGACACTCCATCTGGCCTCTAAATAAAAGACACACATGCAGATTTATCACATTCACTTTCTTCACCAAGTACACAAGGCTAAAAAACAGTCATAAAAAAACAAGAGAGGGAAATAGCGTTATCTGTATAAATCTCACCTGCCGACTAAGCAGCAGCTGGAAGGCATGCTCGATGGCAGATCGCTTGTGTAAAAGCAGAGATTTAAATTTCATCTTCTCGACTCCATTAAAGGTGTCAAAAACTACTGCCAGAAGCTGAGAGGCAAAAAAGAATAGCAAACTCAGGGTAAAGGCTAGTTCACACTGCCCTAAAAGACCATTTCCAAAAAAATTATACATAATAACAAACAGATGTGATGTTGTTCATTACTGACCAAATTCATGATGAAGTAGAGCTCGATGGACAGATACACAATGAAGAAAATGCATGACCAACGATTCTTGGAATATGCTGGCATCATCACATCTGGAAAACTAGTGAAGAAAAAAGATGGAAAAACTTGTAAATCTACTAAAGACTCTGAGGTCTTTGTAGATGGATAGTTTACTATGAATCATTTAGCAAACACTTTCTTATTGAAACTGACTATTACTACATTTTTAACAGTGACAGTCTGACTGTAGCAACCTGGGGTTAAGAACATTGCTCAAGGGGATCTGAAAAATTCTCTAGTTAAAAAAAACTCCAGGGGTTTGAACTGGTAACATTTGTATTACTAGCTCAGTTACAGGAAGACATGAAACAACCCCACTGAGACTCAGAGTCATGTTATCTTAGCCAGGATGTGTGCCCCACAGTGAGGCTACATACTTACTTTGCAGTGGTCAGAAGGACGAACAAACTCACAATGCTGTTCTCAAGTGTGCTAAAATACTGTAGAGAGAAAGAGAAGTCATCCGGTCTCAGGGAGAGTTTTTATGTATGTGAGAGAGAGAGAAACATCTGGAACACACAGGTGAGTGTGTGACTGTGATGCACTAACCGGGTCAGCTGGGTTGGCTGAGAACAAGCAAAATCCCAGGATGGCAAAGATGACCATGAAGAAAAGCAACAGCAGAAGAATATCAATGAAGGGAGGAAGAGACTGAAATATCTGCCTCAGGTTTCTGAGGGAGGACAGAAACAGAGATAGAGCGTCAGAATATAACTACAATGTATCCGGTCAAGCACATGCTATACAGTAATTTTCCTAAAAGTTGATTTTAGGCAAAATCGGTGTAACACACAACCTCAAGCAGCTTATTGCTTTTATAAGATCTCAGAAACAGCAACCGCATAAAAAACACCAATGTTTAACAAACAATGTTTTATTATTACTAGTAGTAAACTTTTAATTTAATAATGATCATTTAGAAATTATTATAAAACATAATAATAATAATAATATGCCTGCGAACGGCTCCACAGTAACGGCAGTCCACCAAAAAGATCGGTCGCAGGGCTCTCGTCACACGCAGGTGAGATGTCTGCCGGACTAAGACCACAATGGCCTCGATGAATTGAAGAAACAGGACACATGTCTGAAAAGCACACAAATCAAGAGAGGATAACAGGATTCTTGAGCTGAACTTCTGTGAATACGAATCTACGATGCATCCCGATTCAAAGAGGAAAACATAAACCATTTTAAATGAACATAGTCTATTACAAAATCCACACACCTTCACCATGGTCCTTTTATGCTTTATAAAGGTGTGAAAGCCAAGCCATCGGAGCTTCATACCCAACTCAAATGCCACCAACGCCAATGCCAATAACTCCAGTGTCGCGTGAATCTGACAGGAACAAAAATACACACTTTTAAAGTCTTATTCATATAATCGAAATCCACAAGCATACAAAAAAAAATTACAAAGGCATAAGCCCTGTCTGGATGGTAATTGTTTCCGATGGGGACGTAAGGTATGTTCAACATTTACAGGGACTAGTCTGTGATTTTATTGCCGTCCGAATCCAGAATGTCTGTTTTTCATCCAAAACCCACGTAAAAATCCCCCGCCGAATTAACTGCTGTTTTTTTTAAATGACATCCATCATTTTGAGAGATAAAATGCATTACAGAAAAAAAATCCAGCTATAGCGCGTCTATTTTCAAACATATTTAAATAACCAAATAATAAATAGGATATTACTATTATTAAAATAAATATGAATTTATTCTTATTCCAAGCATTTTATTTACAGCAGTCAATCATACGACCATGTGAGCAGCCTGTTGGTTCATAGAATAGAAAAAAAAGAAATCGCCATCCGAATGCATGAGTTTTATCAGTGAGGTGTCATGCAAATCTATTTTTAGAGACGTCCAAATGAGAAACAAGTCCTGTCCCAGTATGGCTTTACACACATACACTACCTTTCAAGAGTTTGGGGTGGGTACTCTCTCTGTAAGATTTTTGAATGTTTTTCCAAAGAAGTGTCTTATGCTCACCAAGGCTGCATTTATTTGAAATAAAAATACAGTAAAAAGCATAATATTGTGAAATATTATTACATTTTATTTTTATTATAACTTAAAATATCCATTTCCTGCTTTAATATATTTCAAAATGTAATTTCTGTATTCTTGTGAAGGCAAAGCTGATTTTTTAGCAGTTATTACTCCAGTCTGCTGATTTGGTGGTCAAGAAACATTTCTTATTAGTATCAGTTTTGAAAACGGTTGTGCCGATTAATATTTTAGCAGAAAATGAAAAACAATTCTGGATTCTTCAATTAATATAAATTTCTAAATAAAAGCATTTATTTGAAATAGAATCATTTTGTAACAATGTACAAGTCTTTACTGTCCCTTCTGATCAATTTAATGCATCCTTGCTAAATAACGAATTCATTTCTCTATTCAAGTCTTACCGACCCCAAACTTTAAAATGGTAGTGTATGCACACAGTGCAAGTAGAAGTCACATACATAGACATCCAAGCGGAGGAAGGGGACGGCAGGGGCCTCTGAGAGGGACAGTAGCATGAGTAACACCGCAGTCAGCAGCTCCATCACATAGAAAAGGTGATTGTGAGCAAACAGGTAGGCGCTGAGCGCGTGGGCACTTCGCGGATGAGTGAAAAACTTGTCATTATTCTCTCCCTCCTGAGGACAAACACAGACAAATGGGAGAATTATTATTAGCCCTGAGTGTGTGTTTGTGATCATCTGCGTTCATTTAGGTGCTTCATTGGGTGTTCAAAAGATGACCTGCAGGTATATTGCTGCTTCCTGGTAGTTCATTTCCCAACTCTGCCGCAAAGAATTCTGGGCTCTGGGGTCTGGTGCTCCTGGGGTCGGTATGACAACATTATTCACAACATCATAATTTCCTGCCCCATCTGTGTAGAGAAAGAAAAAAATATATAGTAAAAATGATTTCTCAATATAAAATAAGCATTAACTTCTAGGTAGGTAGAGGAGGTTTTAAGCCAGTTGATCAACACATTTCAATAGCATACCGACAGATGGAAACTGCTGGCAGAAGGAGGATGTTTGGACTGGCCTATCATGTGTTAGTCCGGTCATGTTGTCAACCATACTACTGATTTCCATAGCAGCCCGTGTGATCGGCCCCACGTCCCAGTAGTCAGACAGAGAGCATGTCACTGGTCAAGCAGTTTTAGCACTGCAAGGGTTAATTATAAACAATGGACTCGAACATGCGAGTTTCATTGTGCCAGCTGCGGTGGCCAGCGGTCCGAAAGCAGAACAGAATCTAGTGGTTATGCTCACGATTCCTCCAAAGACGACACGGATTCCAGGAAAACTCAAGTCAAGTCAAATCAGGCCAAACGCTACTTTAAAACTCTAAACATCTCTCTCTGCACCTTCATACATTCATTTGATTGTAACGTTTGTTAAGAAAGACGAAAAACAATTGCTAATAATTTGTTTCTATGCTAAAAATAACTAAATAGATTACACAAAAAAATCTTTTGCTGGCAAAACATAAAAAAAATATCCACAAATGAGGATCCCACAAAGTTTTGCTTATGAAAAAAAAATTTGATTAGACAATTTTACAGAAAAGTGAAGAATTAGATTAGGGCTGCTTTCAATAACATCAACAAGATTTAAATATTCAAAGACAATCAAATACTGAAAAAATTCAAATGTGAATAAAATGTGAACAAATGCACTACAGAGCTGCTTCCCAAAACACTGACTGGACAGCTGAATCCCAAATAGCTAGATATTCCAAAAGGATTCCACTCTGCACTTTTCCCCTCTCTTTCAGAGGATATGTGGGAAGGAGACGCTGTTGATGGTTCAGAGATCACAGTGTAACCCAGCAGTTGAATAGATAGTCCAGTGGATTTTCTTAAGCATCAGTCCCAAACACAGTGAGAATGTCCTTCAGAATCTTGGAGTTGCTTTGTCCGACACTAGTCCCTTTTCCAGCCAACCCCATCAGCTCGGTTTCAGTCTCTCTGTCATAGCCTCCTCTCTTCCGTGTCATCTTCTGTTTCCAGTGCTACATCCTCTATATACAGTGTCCATTTTAGTCCTTTTTTTCTCCAAGCTCAGAAACGCAGCAATCCTTTGAACAAATCTACCAAGCTGAGAGCCTCATTTGACTCAGAGGGAAGTAAAACGTTTCAATTCATTTTTTCGATTTATACTTACCATTGCTTCTCTGTAAGCAATGAATATAACATTAATCCACTAACACGCTTTTAAACGATCTGTCAGGCCATAGCCTGGTAAATATGCCTGGCCTTACCGATTAAATCACAAACAGTAAGAGCTTTTAGTTTGACCAAACACAAGCTGATTGAATGAGTTGCCGATAAGTTCATTGTAAACAGCTCTTATGGAGTACGCACGTGACAACAACAGTGTGGGTTTTGCTCTGTGTCTGTCAGATCAATAAGTTCCTGGCAGAGCAAGAGCGAACAAGAGAGACAGCACTGATAGCAGTTTTCTTTTCAGTCCAGTTCCAGATTTCCTTCAAACACAAAGAAACAAAGCGGAACTAAAGATCAGAGATTTAAAATATCCAAACAATCTTCACCATGACACTGACAAACATTTTGAGGCAGAATGAGGAAGAGAAGGCATCTGATATTCACGTCAGCTTCTTTCCTCATAAATTCAGAGACAGCTGTTCAGGAACCAAAAAGACAGAATGTGTCCTTACGTTGTTTTTTTCTTAATGAAGAATTTTCTTGGCTAACTAAAGGAACATGTCAAATCCCAAAAAGAGTGCTACAATTTCCATTCGGGTCCTCAAAATATTCACGCGTCCAGCTCTCATCACTCCCACACAGTTTTGACACAAGGCCATGGACTGTGTGTGTGCCGGATGGGAGTGGAGAGGGGGCCACAAACACCGTTGTATTTGCCATAGGCTGACACAGCATTTTAACTCCTCTGTCTGTGTGTGTGTGATGTACAAAAGCTGGTATGCTGCTGCATTGGACACTTGAACACATGATCGTTGGGGTTGGGAATACTTCACTCTTAAAGTGAAAGTACTTAACAGTGTCCTTCCCCAAAAGAATTACAGAACAGAAATAGTCTATTGGTAACTGATTCACATAATGTTTGTTAATGTTTTCACCAAAATGCAATACCACACAATAGCACTAGAGTGCAGCATCTCACCAGTGATTTTAAACCACTTACACCAAAAGTCTCTCAATCTATAAATGATTCTTACTACAGCGCTGAACACTTATGCCAGATTTACACTGCGAAGGTGTCACAGATGTGGTGTCATTTAGGTGTCTTTACATAGACTTTTTAATGCTGCTCAGAAGTGGCATAAATCCATTTACAAAGCAATTTCAACTGTATACTTATGCAGCATTGTCTGGTCTTTACACAGAATTAAGCAGACACAGTGCATATTTAACTCTGCTGTGTAAAGTACCCTTTTAATTAGATTATTTTCCTTAAATTTACACTGCAAAGTGCAAATGTGTCACAGAAGCACTTTCAAAGTGGCCTAAGTCTAAGGTTTAATGCTGCTCAGAGGTGGCATAAATGCATTTACACCAAAATTACAACTTTGATTCTAGGGGCTGAGCTGGGTGAGAGCAGGCATAATTTAGTCTGGCTTTTATGCCAAATTGCTTCTTAAGATTTTGAGCGGGCACATAGTAGCCTTAACTCAGCTTGATTTACTTCATAAACATATTTTTTTGTGTGTTTTGATGAATAAATACTACTGATATCTGTATATCTGAATGTAGTAGATAATTTGGTCACTTCCAAGTAAACACTGGATTGTCAACAATATATGAAAATCTTTTTTTTTTTACAAAATACAAGTTGCGGGTGCAATTATTATTTTCACATGAACATAAAAGATATTTGGTGTGATGACATCATGATTAAGTCTAGCACTCTCAAGCCCCTCTATAACAAGATCCGCCACTGATGACAGCTGGCACACACTGATGAAATTAAATTCAACAATAGAAAAGCTTTTATAAAGCGGCGTGGGGGGAAAACAACCATGCTTTAGCTCTATTAAAACCTATGCAGAAGGCCTACAAATCATCTCTCAGCGCATTAGCAATGTCAATAATGCAGTCAACAACGACGAAAAGGTTTGACTGCCGAGCCCTCTAGAGTCAGTGTTTGGAACTCACACTATATAAATGGCCATCTTTGCTATCCTCTGTCACATGATGGAAGTCTGGGGGTTAAAGATCAGCAGGTTTCATGTAGAACAGCTGGGCCTGTAATATCTCAGCGAAGTCTAATAAGCAACATGTCTGTAAGAGTGCTAATCACTGATAATTAACTGACACCCAACAGCAGAAGTTGTCAAATGTCGGCTCTGCCTGGGACACTAGGGAACTATAGGGAGTCTGTAGACAATTCAGAGAATTTTATAAATGGTGATTATAGGTCTATTGTTCTATTGACTTCACTAGTTGTTAACAGAGAGATCAAAGCGATTGATGTTGTCTATAAAATATCACGCTTAAAATACTTCTCTTTATAGCCTACTAGAAAATATGCAGCTACTTCGCCAGGATTTAGGCTATATTTGCATTACATTTGCGGACCTTGGAATGAAAAAGTTTTAAACTCAATGCTCTACAGTATCTGACAGCTCAGACTAAACCAAGGAGATAGAGGCCGTAAGGTTAGACAGAATTCATGAAGGATGCTGCACACCGAACCGGTGACAGATCTTTACAAGAAGGCTGAAAGCCGGTTAAAGATCTGAACGCAGTCCTGCCCTACCACCAGCAAAGCTCAGGTAAATACAGGTGACCGAACAATACTGCACAAGACACATATACTCACTCTCGTCTTCCTCCAGCAGCCCGCTGGTCGCATCGTCCCAGGTCAGAATCAACGGCACATCGTCGTCCCCGTCCGCCATCCCGCAGAACGGCGAGAGGACCGCGGGTTTTAGGGGACACGGAGTCTCTATGATCAACCAACTAACCTTTCACTGCTGCAGAGAAACTTGGGCTACACGACACGAGTTACAGAAACCGCTTTATTGTCCCCAAACACCCAACTGAGCGCGTTTATGCTAAAATGTGTTTTAATTTAACTTTAACAGACGTCTAAGTTAAACAAATCAGAATTAAAAACTAACAGAGCCTGTCTGTTTACGTCATTATCGTCGGCTGTTATTAAAATACCATCGCAAGCGCAAGGTATATAGCTGCTTTCTAAATTAGTAATAAACTAATTTAACTTTATAACGGAGAAAAATGCGATTTAATCGCGTTTTTAACATTATAAATAAAAGAACCGACGCCGTCAAGCAGGAAGATCTGACGTTACGTCTTTTTACGACAGTGTCGTTTTTGATCGCAGAGATAAAACAGCTGAAATGTCACAATAAAAGTCACTATTTGAAAATGTTCCTTGTGCCAAAATGTTTAATTCATTCATTGATAATATGAGGTTTATGAATTTTCTTTCATACACGTGTATAATTAAACGGTGAGTGAGATTTCTAATTTTGTTCTTTGTTGGAGTCGAGTGGGAAGTCACTGAATGGCGTGGAGGGGTTAAAGATAAGAATGTCATGCCAACGCCGGTTGTCACGGCAACTGGTATAAACAACAACAGAGTTTGAGTTTGACTCTAATGAAGTGAATACGGATTTCGACCAAAAAGAATAGCACGGTGACGTATTACATATTAAAATGAATTTTAATTCAGAACTGTTTTTATCATTGAAATGAAAACATTTGTGTACTTAGGTATTTTTTGTATGAATTGCATTTCAACTTTGTGGAAACTTATACCTTCTGTATTTAAATGTCTTTCAAATCTTGTTTTAAATGTTTTTAAAATCAATATTGTTAGTAATGTTTCACCAAAGATGATCTATTGTCTGTTTATTTGGTGTGTGAATAGTTTTCTCTCCCTTACTCAATCAAAGAGACCTCTAATGATGAGCTCAAAATTAGATGATCTCCCTCCTGAAGAGAGACTATCAGATGCAGCCAGCATTCCAAACAAAACTAAGAGAGACCTCTTAAAGACCATCAATCCCTCCATGAAGACTCTATCATCTCGGGAAGCAAAGCTCATTTTAGGGGTACTAGATGAGTGCATTGATAAGATGGAGATAGCCTCTCTTTTACGCACTTTGATGAACTGTCCAGAAACTCTTTCCCGCACTTTGATGAACGGTCCAGAAGCTCTTTCCCCGAGCCTGGGAGAGGAGGTGGTGAGGGCCCTGAAAGAGCATCACAGACTTGAAGAAAAGTACCAAGCTATGGTGCTTGATGGGAGTCTTGAACAAAAGGATCAACTAGCCAAATCTGCAAAAGCAATTCAGGATTCCTTTCGTAACATTGTGCGGCTATTTAGGGCAACTCCGACCACAAGGGAGGTGCTAAAACAGATACAACCTAACACAGGGGGAGAGATGGGGTCTCAGAAACTGAGAGATGGCCTGTGCGAGTTGAGGGAGGTCGTTTTGGAGAGGCTCCTCACAACCCCTACGGAGGAGAGAGAACGCAGAGAGATGATGCTGGAAGTCAGTCTACGTGACTCTGCCAACCAGGCAGTGATAGACTCACTGGACAAAGAGGTTGCAATGGCAATAAAAGCCAAGGATACAAAGGTGAGAAGCACCATAAGGAGAATTTTTTTCTTCTTTTTTTTGTGATTAGTTAGATGACAGAATCTTGACAGATGAATGAGTTCTCCAAACTATGTTATTTTTCACCCTTTTCTTTCTCTGTCTGGCTTTCACTCCTAATTAGATCTCCATGTTGAATAATAAAGTGCACCAGCTGAGGAGCTCACTGCATCAGATGGAAAAGGGTTTGGAAGAGTCTGTTGTCCGAACTCAGCAGGACGCTGAGAAACAGTTCCAATCAGAAAAGAAAACTTCAGAGGGGAAGATCGCTCGTATGCAGCAGGAGGCCAATCACCTGACAGCTCAGTTCAATAATGTGATTTCAGCAAACAAAGAGAGCGAACTGGAACTACGAAAGGTGTGCACACTCGTGGCTCATCCAGTTAATGAAACAGGAAGCATGCGTATAGTGATTAGTTTGTTGTAATGTTACTGATTTTTGATTTGCAGAAAAAAGACAAGGTAGAAACAGAGATAGAGAACTTGATCCAGAAATACGATGCTGAAATGGGAGAGAAACAGGTAGACATTAATCTAATATGGCTTTAATTGATGTTTGATGCAATATCATTTGCGTATGTATTTGCAGATACCGTTCAAAAGTTTTGGGCTCATTTAAAAAAAAAAATTATACAATAAAATAGATAATAGATATTTTAAATTGTAATACAATATGGCTGTATTTTTATGTATTTTTAAAATCCAAACTTTTGAACAGTATTGTACATGAATTGCATTAAAAACATTCAATGTATCAGTGTGAATGTATTTTAATATTTAAATGTATGTTGTCTTTATGAATACATGTATTTGATTTTATACATGTATATGTGTGTCTAGACAGAGTTGGAGGAAATTACGAGCATGCACGAGAAAGATAAGACAGAGCTGACAGGGCTGGAGGAACTTTTTGCAGTTTTGAACCTGGAGTACTCCCAGATTATGAAGGAGCGACAGGAGGCTCAGGACAAGAGGAAACAGCAGGAAAAAGAAAGAGAGATGCAGAGCCAAGCTGCTACTATCATTCAGGCCCACTGGAGAGGCTTCTGTGTGCGCAAGGCCACGAAGGCCAGCGCAAAGCCCAAGAAAGGAAAGAAAGGAAAGGGTAAAAAAAAAAAATGAGAGAGAGAACTAGAAACTAACGCACAGTGCAAGATAATCACCATTATTACTATGTTATTAGATAAATAAAATCAATAACGCCCACTGTGACTGAGACTCATGAAGCATTCAGAAGTGTTCACATTCATCTTTTGACATACTTTTACCCAGATTTTTGTATGTAGGCCACTCAGATATGTTTGATATTTTGAGCAGATTTCAGAACACCCATTGTTTTCATTTGTCATTATAATTATAAAGTCCAATTCTGCAATTTTTCTCGCAAGTTTATATCTTTAAATTTTGACTTTATTTCTCAGAATTGCGACTTTATTTCTCAGAATTGTCAGTTTATATCACAATTCTGAGAATAAAGTCAGAATTGTGAGATGTAAACTCGCAATTGTGGGGGAAAGAAAGTCAGAATGGGAGATAAAAAGTCGCAATTACCTTTTTTTATTGTTTTATTCAGTGGCGGAAACAAGCTTCCGTAGAAATAAGAGGGCAATATGCTTTGATAATATTTCACTGATTAATTAAAAGGGAAAACCCTTAAAATGAATCATCCTTGTAATCTCCATACAGTATCCCTGCTGCCCCTCCCCACCCCAGTGCATAATCCTGTCAAAAGGGTGATCAGATGATGATTCGTATTTAGCTTAGGCACATCTGGTCATTTTCAGTTGATATACTGTACATCCTCAGAGCTTGGGTCTTAATCTCCTCAGTCATTTTCTTCAGTTCGATTCGGCATTGTCATAATGTTGGACTTTAGATCATCATCTACTAGAGCTCCCATAAACTGAAAATAGTTCTGAATCTGGAGAAAAAAAGAGAGTTATTCAACACAGCAGTTGTGAAACATCATTTTGCATGCTGCATTTGATCACACATTGCTGTGATGACTTTACTGTACCTCATTTTAATAAAAAAAAAAAAAACAACGAACAAACCAAACAAAACATTATTCACCATTTCCAACTGCTTGAAGGTGTCCTCAGAGTCCACAGAGACTCTTCTGTTGTGATGTGTGATCATTTGATAAATGTTATGGATCGTGGTCTTTAGCTGAGCAAAATAGAGAATCTCTTTTGCTGCAGTGGAACGGAAGTGCTTCAGTTTTAATTCCTGTAGAATACATGAATAATCTGTAATCTTGGGAGAACGATACAAAAGACAGAGGTGCCACAGTGACATCTGGTGTCTTTTTGTGTACAGTATGTACGTTAACACACTCACTCTCTGTAAATGTGTGTGTGTATGTTTTTACCCATTTGTATGCTTCTAAGCGTATGCTGTCTAGCTGCGTCTGTTGCTGGTGTAGTTGGTTGTTACAGTGCAGGAGAACAGTTTGCTGTTTATTTATGTATTGTGTCAGTTCCCGCTTTGTCCTCTCTCTCTCTTTCTCTAACGCAGTCTGGTTTGCCAGAAGTTCCTTGTGAATGGACCGGAGTGCTTGAAGACGGCCAATGACTTGACCAATATTCTCAAACTCAAATGTCATGAGAAAAATGGGGGGGGGGAAGAAAAAGTGTAACATTACTATACAATATTCAAATATAATAAAAAAACTTTCAAAAAATGCATGTTTTGTCTTCAAATATTTAAAAAAAACTAGTAGTATCTTTATGCAGATATTTTCTTGTTACCCTATCTGCCTCATTCAGAAAACAGAAAATCCAACCACACAGAATAAAGGCCTGTTCACACCAAGGACGATTACTATTATGATAATGATAAAGATATAGTTCTAAATATTGTTCTAAATATAAAAGAATAGCAGAGTCCACACCACAACTATAATAATAAAGGCACAGAGAAACAATATCTTAAGAATCACTTTCAGAACGTTTTTTTTTTTTCCAGCTGATGAGTGAAAAAACATTTTAACAAAGTCAAGCTGATGACATAGCGGCTGGGTGCGCTTAGGAATAAACAAAGAGTTATCATTCCTCCAGTGTTTACAGTTGCCATATTGAGCATTCAGGGGTGCTGCACATTTTTTTAAATCAAATGTAAGATTTTTTAAGAAGAAATGTACATTAATACTGTATTCACATAAAGAACAAACGTACCCATTATCAAAATTCATAATATTATAAAAGCAAATATACAAATACTAAACACATAACATGTAACATCTTAAAACATGTAACAGTGATTAATAAAAGTTCAAATCTAACATGAATAACTGGATGTAATGTGACTGATCAAATGACAGATAGTCATTATGTTTTTCATTCTACTGTTCATCCACCATCCTACTGGCATTTCAAAAACAAAGTAATAATTCCACACCAGAGCAGTGTTCTTCCTTTTTATACATAATAGTGGGAGTTAACATAAGGGCCTGTTTTATCAGTAGCCCAACATCTCAGGTGGAGGTGCCGACTGTGAAGACCCCACAGCCTTCAGTTTTTCTGATGGAGCAAATCTTGCACCTTTGCAGTTGTGTTTGCCACTGTGTTACCCAGAGCTACTGCTAGTGGAAACTTTTATCACAGTATTGAATATTTCGACTTTTAAGACTTTTAAATGCCCTGCAGGAACCCTGGCGTTGCAATTCATAAATGTACAAGTAGACCATCTCTGCCCTACATAGTCTTTAGTTCAGACTCTCAAAGTGTGAAAAGTCTCACTCGTCAGTCAAATGAGGCAGGTGAGTCCAGACAGCTTGACAGTTTCTCTGAGTTGTTTCAGTACCTCTCCCCATTCCAGACACAACAACAGCAAGCGACCTAGTTATTTAATGCCTACCTTTCCGGACATTTTTACAGCTCTTTCCAGGAACTCTTGGTAGCACATGGCTTTTCTGACACGTTCCTCCAGAAGCTCTTTACGCGCCTGCAGGGTTTCATTCTCCGTCTTTAGCTTCTGAATCTCCAGTTCTTTCAGTCTTATTTGAGCTCTCTCTGCCTCTGCTTTCTTTATGGCACGCAACCGCCTGGCATCATTTTCCTTAAGGGAAAGAAAAACACAAAAAAGGTTTCCAAAAAGTCAGTTTACTTAATCATTCATATCAAATTAGTTGTTTTAGAATGTTGTTTTACTTGCAAAAACTTGTTATATTTCATTATGGATTTCTTCAGCTTCTCCTCCTCTTTCTTCATGTTTTTGCCTCTCTCTCTTAAACTCTCCCGCTTCATCTGCATCTCCTGACAAAAGCACACACAAGATGGAGCACGAAAACATTGCACTCATTCAAACTGAAACAGCGAAAATGTAAATACAGTAGTTTATTTGATTTTTTTCATACGACCACCTCTTTCTGCGCTTCCAGTGCTGTGGTCACGCTCGCGCACTCCTCGCGCACCTCCAAAAGTTGCATTACGTTTGTACTCATATCCGTCAAATCCTTCTGCTCGGCCTTATTTCTAAAGGGTTGAACAATCTCTGAGTAAGTTACATGCAATTCACCATCTTTATCCGCCCAGACAAAGCTTTGACTACAGTTAATTGCACTTCAACGACTCTGAATCTCAATGGCCATAACGGATAGAAAAACAAGATTTGTGGTGTAATAATAAATTAGATATACTTACAATGAGAGTCGTTCTTTGAAAACCAACTTAAAGTAATCCTCCAAATTCATCTTTTAAGTCCCACAAAAAAGCTTTCTGGACAAACTTTTTCCGCGTGTGTCGTTTCCACGGCAACAAAAAGGAAAGCGTTTTCCTCTATTGCCCTCTAGTGTCAGATTAATATTCCAACTTTGTTATTACTGAAGAGAAGAAAATAAATTTTATTTAATTAAATTAGCCTAAATTTATTTAATACATAAAAAAACCCATCACACGTCGTGATTAGACATTAGATCATTTTTAAACAGGCATTTAAAAATAAAAAATGCATTTAGTGAAGATTGGTGCTGATAATACTTTGGTGTGAATAATAATAGAGAGCCAATTAGCGCTCTTAGTATAAATAGGAATCAATCTTTGGTTCCTTAGATGTTACCCGGAAGCACAAACAGTTTTTGATCACATCCACATCCACACCATATTATACCAGTACAAAGTCACACACGTGTAATGAAGTTTGTCTGGAAAACAATGGCGATGGATGGAAATAAACTGAACCCATGGTTTTTACTGTAAATACGACTTGGACTTTCATTCATCAAATAAGATAAAAGTGCGTCAAATTTTCCTTTAACCCACAGGATAACAGCTCAGGGGCTTAAAGTTTGGGCTTGGCTTCTACATGAATAATGTTGCAGTTGCTGAGTGAATCATTTTATTAACACTAACTGTACATCATATAGATCTCCTACAACGGTTTTGGTGTATGGATCAGTAACGTTACATAATCATCTTAAATATGAGGAGACCAGGGGCAATTCTACCATTTTTTACATTTTCCTTTGTAACTCAACAAGAAACAAATATAGGAGCACCAATTAACAATACAATTGATATATTTTCACTAATAAGGACAAGACTATAATATTAAATTAAATGCAAGAAGTCAGAGTGTTACAGTTTCCGCCTTGCTGGGGGCGATTGTAACAGTGTTTGGGGGTAACTGTAACATTGATAAATAAGTCTTATATTTATTCCTACTGTATAAATATATTCATTTTCTAACAGAAAAGTATGTCAACACAGACAAACAAGGTGCTTCCACTGGGCCATGTGACACAATGTTACATTTGCCCCCAATGTTGCAGCCATGATCAAATCTTATATGCTAGCTACACCTATATATAGAGAGGGTTACCCACAGTAAATCCTCATGGGGGCCGAAACGGGCAAAACTGCTATGGGCCCCCACAACCCACTGGGGGCCTGTGTGGGTTTTCTGTGGGCTTGCCCACATGGGGCCCCAAAGGATTTGCCTTTGCCCACACTGTCCCACAGAAAACCCACACTTACCCACAGCACCAGGATGTTTGCTGGGTAATAGCATAGGTTGTTCATATTTTCTTTTTCCTTTTTTTTATTTTACATAAAATGTATGTACGTTTAAATTCAAAGTCATCTAAACTTTAGAAAAATACAATAACAAAAAATAGTGTTCATCTAAAAAGTAACTTACGTAACTCAAAATTGTGTAGGCTATTATGTTGAAAACTTCTGGGGTTCGTGATCCTTTTCCACAGGCAGAGAGAAAATCCTACTGATCATGTGCAGATTAAGTGTCATCACTCTAGCTTGTTCCTGATTGGAGGAATTAAGTGTGTCACAATTGCCCCCGGTCTCCCCCTGCGCACTGAAGCGCTATCAAATGTATAAGCTATAAACATTTATGAGGAATTTTTATACACAAGCCTGTTAAATGTCTTCTTTGGTTCAAAGCGTGCCAAAATGCACTTTTTTGTCTACATCATTAGAATTTAATATATTTTTTCGATATTTAATGAATAATTCCACTGGAATAACAATGCGAGAACATGAAAATTCCCTCTTTTTTACTATGCTTAATGGACTTGATAAGATAAATTCAAATACGTTAAGTGTTTTTATGTGTTTTTTTATTCCTTTTGTTTTCGTGCGTGTGTCCAGACCTTCATTTATCTTTAATAAACATGCTTCTGTCTCCTGTCACCTTCTCTCCTAATGCATTAAGGCCACGAACGCTTCTGTTGTCTTAGTGTGGAATTAGAGGAAATGATTTTAACACCCATGTAAATGTCCAAATGCTGAAAAGACAAGAAACTATTTTTTCCTCACAGCAGGCATTTATTTATTTCTCAGCTTTAGAACAAAAAACAAGTTCAACTAAAATTATTTTCGGAAGACGTTAAACAGTGGGGTTCCCTGAACAGTCCTCCATCAAGCCAGGGATCCCATATTTAGCCCATTATTTGACCTTATCCCTGACCTCAAATCTCAGAAAGAAAAAAAAAAACACACAACCCCACATATCAGCATGCTGTTCAGTAAATTAAGGAGGCATCAGGTTTCTGTGTGTCTCTCTGTTGTGTTCACACATGATCGAACACTGAACAAGCGCAGGCGAAATTCATTATTCAAAAGCATAACAGAGGTGAGTGAGTGAGCAGGAGAGCCACTCAATGTTCAGGATGATGTTTACCCTCACTTAGCATTTGTGATAAGTGATGAGACACCACAGCTGTCCCGCTGAGCCGGGGTCAGGGAGCATTTGTTTGTTTGTTTGATAGTTGTAATGCACCGTTTAGTGTTGCAAAAAGAGACTTGCTTATGGGTAGTAAACAATATCGAACAAGAACACTGGGGTGAGAGAGTGAGAGAGAGGGAAAAAGAGGAGAGGGGGAGACTAATGCTCATAAAGACCGAACAGCTACAGGTTGAATTAAAGCGATAGTTTAGCTAAATTTTTTAATTCTGTCATCATTTACAGGCCCTCGTGCTATTTCAAACCTTTTGGATGTTTTTTTTTTTTTTATGTTTTTTGAAAGAAGTCTCTTTCCAAGTCTCTTTCCTTGGCTCACCAAGGCTGCATTTATTTGATCAGAAATAAAGTAAAAACACTTGAAATACTATTACAATTGAAACGTTTTAATATATTTTAAAATGTAATTCATTCCTGTGATGGCAAAGTTAATTTTTTAGCATCATTACTCCAGTCTTTAGTGTCACATGATCCTTCAGAAATCATTCTAATATGCTGATTTGGGGCTTAAAAAAATTATTATTATCAATGTTGAAACTTTTTTTTTCTTAATATTGTGGAAACTGTGATACAATACTATTCAAAAACATTTAGAAAGTCATTCAGATGGTAGGGTAAGAATTTGGCGTAAATAACATGAAAGCATGGATGACATGAAAGCCTTGTAACGATGGTTCAGACTGCTGGTGGTGGATATTTTCTTGGTATACTTTAGACCTCTTAGACTCTTAGCATATTACGCATCGTTTAAATGCCACAGTCATCATTGTTGCAGACCATGTCCATCCCTCTATGACCACAGTTTACCCATCTTCTGATTGCTACTTCCAGCAGGATAACACACCGTGTGACAAAGCTCATCTCAAACTGGTTTCTTGAACATGACAATGAGTTCACTATTCTCAAATGGCCTCCATAGTCACCAGATCTCAATCCATTAGAGCATCTTTGTGATGTGGTGGAATGAGAGATTTGCATCATGGATGTGCAGCCGACAAATCTCCAGCAAATGCGTGATGCTATCATGTTAACATGGACCAAAATCTCTGAGGAATGTTTCCAGCACCTTGTTGAATATGTGCCACAAAAATTAAAGCAGTTCCAAAGACAAAAGGGGGTCCATCCTAGATTCCCGGGACTGCAGGGTTTACCTAGTAAGTGAGTGAGTATACTCTGGTATAGATACTTTGCAGTCACGTGATATCTGGCGGGCAACAAACGCGGTTAGTGCAACCAATCGCACAACAACTATCTGACATGTCGTGTACACCTCAAAACACCAACTTTTGTATATTAAAACTGGCAACGTCCTGGCAAGATCCGTGATTAGTTTACTGGTTTTCGTTGCTAGAGAATGACGTTCTTGCCCGCCAGCCAGTACAACTGACATCACGTGCAAAGTAGGCTATCAATATCGCCTATATATACATTCAAAAACAATATTCTCTTTGAGGTCATGTAGGAGGCCAAACATCTCATTTTGCTCAAACCATATTCAAATAGACACAAAAGATGTAGGAAGGCATTTAAAAAAAGTTTCAGATTAGTGAAACAAGTGTTTGTGAAAGGTCAAGCTTTGGACATTAGGTCTCGCTCACATACACACACATACGCAGACACTGCATGACCGGCGGTGCCACTCGTGGTTAGTGATATCATTATGGCAGTTTTGCATGGGAGGGATTAGGGCTTTCTTGCTAATGGAGAGTGACAGTGGCTCCTTGCTGCCGAAGCACACTGCCCCAGAACATTCGGAGGTGGGGTGCGCTAAGGGGGGTATTCACCCCCACATCGACAGTGTGTTGTGCATCAGTCCAACTCTTTTCACTCACTCTTGTTTGCCTGGGAATCATTTGTGCATTCATGATCATTACAGAAATCAAACACAGTAATCAGTAAATTAAAAAAATTAAAAATAAGAGAAAAAAACATGGTCAAATGGACAATTCTTTAGAGGATTAAATATATTTTAATTATTAATTTCTTAAAAATCTAAATTATTCTATACATTATCAGTAACGCACTACAGAAATTATATTATTTGAGCAGATTAAATGAGTACATACTGCTTTTTGTGTTAGTTTATGATCTATTAACGATGTATTGTTTTTGAGGATCTGCTCAGGTCTTTTCTGTCTGTGTTTGGCTACAGGCTTTGACTTTGAGGATTATGAGGTCTCCATAGGGAACAGTCTTCTTGGGATGAACTGTTGGGGGAGGGGCTTCCATATGAGTGTTTTCTGGTCCACTAAGCATCAGATACATGGATGCACTGACCCACTCTGAATCTCTTTGCTGCTGGTATTTACTGATTATTGACAACTGCTGACTACATTCTGCCTCTCTATCAAGTTTAGTACAGGTTTATTGGCATAAATATTGAAAAACAGTATTAAAAAATCTAGAGGAATATTTTAGTTTAAATAAAGAATTAATGTAAAAAAATAAATGTTTATATTTTAATGCTATAACACATCATCTTTAAATATTTAAGACTTTATTTAATAAAAATACTTTTAAAAACCTCAGAATTTTTTCTATATTTTCACTATAATCCTAAGGTTAAAGAAAATTCTTGTTTTAAATTCAGTTAAGTCACAGTGCCTCCTCTCTTGCCATCAACCTCAACGTACAGTATGGCATTTTTTCGCCACTAGGGGTCGCTAACCTATTTACAATAACAAAGGCGTAGATTGATGACGCAACATTTGCTAAGAATTATGGATCTTGTCGTCAACGTCAAGCCGACCGATCTAATAATGTTTATGGATGACTGAATACATCGATGCTTTTATCATGACTGTGATATGAAGCAGTTCGGGATTGCTAAGAGACAGCTATCAGCTCCAAACGCGACGCGAGTCCCGCGGATATAAAAGGAATATGGACATTTCATTCGATCGAACTACACGCAGAATTACTACTCACAGGTCAGTTTATTAGACAAATTAAACTTGTGAGGTAACGCAGCGCTGTTTCACTTGGTCTAACATTACACTAGCACACTAAACTGCATTTGAATGTGTTGAAATGTATGTGTTAGTTTGTCTGTATGAGACAAGCAGTAAGCTAGATCAACATTAGAATAACATACAGATCATATTCTGACATTTTATCATTGTTGAACTATAAAACATTGATTAGTTTTATGTAAATGTGCTCACCTGTTTAATAAAGTACATGTAGGAGCGGTCGAAGTCTCGGACGTGGAGCTCTCATTTATATAGGTACTGTCTATGGGAGCTCTCGGCATCTCGAAAACACCGCGCTGATATTGATTCTCGTTTTAGTGCTCCTTTTTTTATCCAAAGTCTGCTTGCCATGGTCCATAATGTTTGAACGAAATAACAACAGCGTGCAAATAGACATTGCGAACTACAAATTTGTCCATATCATTCGCTTTGGTTACTATCAGACGGCTCTGGTTGCCATGGCAGCACGAGCAGAAACCAGGGACAACGCGGATATGACGGCATTGGCGGCGACAAAACGGAAATAAAGAAACGGGACGTTTCTCGAATTAAATTACAAATTTCTCATGATTTAAAAGTTGTTGGAAACAGTCGGGATAATGTAAGTACACAACTAAAAAAAATATATAACATAGATATAGTGATTTTTGCTATTTTTAAAGCAAGAAAGTTACAGGTTGTGCCTTTAACCTAATCAAACTTACTGAAAAAATGTGAATTGAACACTCAGGAAAAAAAGGTACAAAAGCTGTCACTGTGGCAGTACCTTTTCAAAAGGTACACCTTTGTACCTAAAGAGTGCATATTAGTCCCTCAAAGGTACATAATGGTACCAAAAGTGTACATATTAATTCCAAAAGTGTACATATTAGTACCTAAATGGTACATATTAGAACCCTTTTGAAGGGTACTGTCCCGGTGACAGCTTTTGTACCTTTTTTTCTGAGAGTGAATTATGAGTAACTTCATTATGCTGCTCTACACTTTTCAAAATTTTGGGGTCTGTAAGAATGTATGATGTTTTTGTCATAGTCCTGTATGCTCACCAAGGCTGCATTTATTTGATGAAAAATACAGCAAATAGTAATATTGTGAAATGTTGTTACGATTTAAAATAACTTTTCTATTTTAATATATTTTAGAATGTAATTTATTGCTATGATGATGATTTAGAAAGTTAAGAAAAAAACAGCCTTTATTTGAAAGAGAAATCTTTTAAAGCATTATCAATGTATTTACTGTCACTTTTGATCAATTTAATGTATCCTTGTTGAAAAAACTATTAATTTCTTTAAAAAAAAAATCTGAATTAATTATGATTAAACATTAAACATTTATAGGCCTACCAGCTGACAACACATTCAACATTAGATTCTTCAGGTCAAAGCTGGAAATGAGGAACAAGAAGACACAATTATGAATACATTAGTTGTGAGCTGCACTCCTAACAACTCAGCATTAACATTAAGATGTACGCTTTTCGATCTCTTCCCATTCCGCAATAAATTCCGTTAAATGGGTATCTTTCGCTTTCGCATTTTGCTTAAGTGGGCATCTTAACGATGAACGGGTTAATAGCATTACAAGCTAATGTTAGGGAGGTAAAAGGGCCCTTATTGGAGTGTGTGCGTGTGCCAGAGTGTACTGGGGGCAGCGGCGTGTTTCCTGGAGGAGCTGGATGATGCCATTAGGATTGGGAAAATGAGCTCAGATCACTTAATTAGCAGTAAATAAGTGCTTAGCTGAGCCAGGAAATCCAGTCAGGGTCAGAGGCTCTTCAAAGACTTGATTTGAGTTCAGATTTTATATCTGCCACACTAAACAGTTCTGCTGAGATGAGACAGGGGAATTCTGATAGCAGGCATATTATTCAGTTCATATTCTTGTATTCTGTGTACTTAAACATTGCTTTTTTACATCCCTAAAAATTTGTTGGGATGTTCCAAATTTGATCTGAGATTTAGTTATAAATTTAGCTCTCTGAATACAGTGCAGTGTTGTTTGTTCACAAAACCTATAATAATAATAATAATAATAATAATAGTAATAGGCCTTTCAAATGTCAACCATATAATCCAATGACATAGAAAAGTGCTGAATTATTTTCCTCCAAGTAGAAATTGTTGTTGAAATGCACAAGAAATTCCCTGGTCTTTTCATGATAAACTGTTTTGCCCTAAAGAACCTTCCAGTCATTCCTGTGAAGACAAATTCTCTCTCTCTCTCTCTCTCTCTCTCTCTCTCTCTCTCTCTCTCTCTCTCTCTCTCTATCTCTCTCTGTTTCCCTGCAACAGCTCGAACTCTTACATGAGGTGTAAAACTACACCTCTAAGGCACAGAAACACACACATGTTGGGTTTGCATGTTCTATAGACGTAATGATTTTTATATTGTACAAGCTGTATATTTGATCCCCCAACCCTCACCACACCAAAAACCCTCCCCCAACCCAAACATCACTTAATATGATTTATAGAATGTTTTTAAGATGATTTAAGATGATCAAATCCCCCCCCCACACACACACACACACTGCTGTTGTCATACCGGCATGCAAACATACACATTCAAAACATCAAAATCTATGAATGAAGTACATTTCAAGACATAGGCTCTAGATTAAACACAAAATACATGGTTGTGGATTACCATTTTATTTCAGCCTCATATTCAAACAAGTTTCAGAAAACACCTTCACAAAACACGGAAACTCTACATTTTTCTGGGTAAACCACTCGCAATGAATTCAAAAAATGCTTTACAAATAAATATCAGCAAACAAAAATCAATAAATAGTTCATCATTATAAATAATTGGAACATGAATTTCACAACATTAAAAACTCTTTTAAATTAGCCTATTTCACTAATGAAATTCTTATAGCATGTTGTGTCTATAAATAAATGTCCAGCTGATGCCCCTCCTCTCCGTCTCTCTTGCCTTGGGCCATGGCAGGATTGGTAACATCACTGCTCCCTTAACAGACTGTGACACGTGCAGTACCCAGCATTCCCTTTTTTCTTCATTATAGAGTTAGAATTAACAAAATAAAGGACCCCCATCTGAAGCTAGCCCATGAGCGTGTTCAAGTGGATATTTAAGAGTCTTTTGCATTTTTGGTTTGTTAGTGCTTGTACATCAGCATTTCCCAAGTGAAATAGTAAAAGAGAGGATTCTCTCTAAATCTTCACAAATACTGGCCACAGTGAAACAACCCACCTCCTTAACTTTTTTTCTTTTTTATTTCCTGTAGATGTATCTTGATGATTTTTTTTCTGCGGTAATGGTAACAGAGATTCACACATCTTTACTAGAAGAGATATTTGATGAGATACAAAGGTACACAAAATCTCACACACATCACTGAAGATGCAAGGGACATGCAAACGTCCATCACTGTGTTCGGGATAAGAGGAAATTAAATGTTTTTTTTTTTCAGTATTAAATGAATTTTTTTATCCTGAAATCCCATTAGTTTCCACTTGCTCCACAGTGAATGTGAACATGAAAAACTTTGTCAATATATATATATATATATAAACAAAGTTTTTCATTCATATATATATATATATACACACTGTATATATATACATACTGTATATATGCATGCTATAATACTCTGTTTGGTTATAATTGGAAACTTTATTTTTAATTAATTAATTTTACTTTTACTTAAGCTAATGACAGAAATCATGAGAAAGTATTAAATATTATAAAACAGTCTATATAAAATATATACAAATATTTATATCAATAAATTAAATACTTGCTTGTTACTACACTGCAGATAATGTTAATTTTGATGTCAAATTTTATTGTTATTATTTATTTTGGTGATATAGCAGAACTGTAAAATGTACCATTTTTAATCTGCCAGACCCGATTCCCAACAACACAGAATCTGTGGAGCAAAACAGATGCAAATGTGTGATTTCAGGATGTTATGAGCAAGTTATCACAATTATTCACAGACCTTTTCTCCCTTTTACACAAACAAACACACACACACACACACACACACACACACACACACTTGCTCAACTGCCCCCACACCAGCTGTTTGGTTGTTGGTTTTGGCTGAATGATCGACTGCAAGCATAAAGCGATAGATCAGTCATCATGCAGTGTGACTGGACACCCACCTCACAGGTGTATTGTGGATACAGTTCCTGAGAGAGGTCAGTGGTGGGACCAAAAGTCCCACCCATTTCTTTAGCAGAAGAAAAGCTCTGGTAAGTTGTACTGTCTGTATAAGACGCCCACCTGAGGTCCTCCATGCCCACCTGAGAGCTTCCGTACATGCAAGGCTGGTGCTGTGCCGTGTCCATACTGCAGGGCGAGAGCTGGTAGGCGAAGAGCTGGTAGGTGGGGTCATGAGCGTGTGGGGCTTCAGTGAGGGTGTGATCACCTGCAGAAAAAAAACCCCTGATTCAATCATTCCAGTAAAGACATGGCAAATAAGAGCTGAAATGTGCATTTCTGCTTTAAAAGAGTAGTTCATTGTTTTGGGTTTATATAGTTGGTTGCTGCTAACTTAGGAGACGGCCACTGACCTTTTGAATTAATAATAACATGCATCCAGGATGGCAAAAAAAAGTTTACTGAGTGCTCTCTGCTGCATACAGAATAGAGTCTAGACAGCAAAAATGAAAAGGACAATGTTGGCTCCTAAAATAAAATATTTAGGAGCTCAATTACACTAAGTTAAATAAATAATAATAAAAAAAAAATATCTAAAGTAATATGTTTTGCATAATACTTGTTCAAACCAATCACTTCAACAAAAATCTTACTATTTTCTGTTTTTTTTTTTTTTGTTAAAAAATATACTGTCATTAAAATGTTCATTTGATAAATACAGAAATAAAAAAAGCAAAGATTCTAAAAGCTTTGAAGGAGATCCCATAATAATTTAATATGGCTCAAAATTAGATCAATTTAGTGCAGAAATTAGCACATTGCATTCCCCGATTCAAACCTCAACTCACAAGCAATATCGTAGCTTCGTGAACATTTTTGACTGACTCATTAAAAATAACCTGTTTGAATCAGACATCACAGCACAGGCTGTTTTTATTCTCTTTTTTTGCGCGCATGAAATAAATGTTTTCTCATTTCGAAGGCTAACGTAGGTCACATACATCAAATTAAAAAGTATAAAGGAAATTACATTCATTCATTTACACCTAACAAATCATAACAGTCGTAACATTTTATAATGGTTACTTTTAGCTTGCTTAGTTGGGGACACTTAATATTCAGTAATATTACTGACTTGACTGTACTGACTCTATCGGACGAGAACTGAACTGAGCTGGATTTTCTCCAGAGCTGCTTTATAGATGAATTGAATTCATTCCATAATTGATGAACTTTACAGTTATTGAACCGAACTGAATCAACACTGAACTTATTTGACCTGGATGGTGACTGTTTGCTATTTGCTATCTTTTTCCTGTTAACCAGTGTAAAGCAGCAGTGTAAAACAATCTGGATTGTACAAAGCTCTAAATAAAGGGCTTTTCTGAAAAGGCCTACCTGAACATTGTTTAAAAAAAACACAACAATTCCGAAGCAACACAAGAACGTACAAAATAAAAGTACAAATATTAAATAATAAGTATAAGTAACAAATAATAAGTACAAATAATAAATATTAAAATTTATAAAATCAAATTATGACTTATTAAATTAGTACATTTTAAAGTAATTTAGAGAGGTATAAGGCACTGCTAAAATCATTTATTGGAGCCACTATAACAAAACTACATTTGAGTAAATAAAACTTACCTTTAATCAAAATATTATAACACAAAAATACAAACTCTTTGTTTTGGACTATACCTGAAGTGTCGGAGCAGGTGTAGCCTGGACTGGGTTTTTGTGTCACAGTGTATTCTGACCGAGAGAGACAGTCAGGAGAGGGTGGAGCTACACGTTGCCTTGCAGTGCTACGTGGTACAAGTGGATACTCCTTACTGTGGAAAAAAAAAGGCATCAGACACACTGATTCCTACAGCAGAGACCAAATACAATATTTGAGAAAATGATGATTAGAGGAAAACCTCAAAAGGATATTTCCAGGATATATCCAAGTGAATTATGGTACTTTTAGGGGAGGAGTCACAAAACACTGGCACTAGGGTTGATAGATCAGGGTGTTAAAAGAGAGAGAGAGCAGTCTCATGATTTGCATTGGCATGGTGGGGCGGCGAGGGTAAGGGATATCATTTGCACAGTACTGATCGTTTCTAATTAAATTTCTAAGCTAAGAGACAATTACAGTAGCTAAAAATCTTCTCTATACCCCCTTTCCAATCTGACCCATTCCTCTTTCTCTCGGTTTTCTCTCTCTCTCTCTCTCAAAAACGCATTTATTCAGACACACACACATTAGCCCTTCAGTGACCTTTCTGTGTGACAGTGTGTTGTGCCGCTCTGCTCTTAATATTGTTACACTATAAATATCCCTCTCTTGTGTGTCACATTCAATACTGTCAACATTCAACAGAAAGCTTTGACTTTTGTTCCCAAACCCTGCTAGTTAAAGTACACCATATTCTCTGTGTGTCTAAAACAACATCAGTGGCTACGAGATGCGACACACAATGACATGCAGGCCCATACATACAAGAAAACTGAAAGAAAGAAAAATACAGAACATTAATGATTCATCATTACTGTTATGGTGCTGACATGATCTACTAAAGTAAAATACATCTGCGTGTGGACATGAATACGTATTGATGTGTTTAAAATACGTGCGCTCCACCTTGGCGTACGGGACACGCGATGCAATTCGACATCGTCATTTCCACGGAAACCTTTAGCGAATGGATTATTCTCAATCTTCAGCTGAGTGATCTGAAAATAAACGAGGATTTAAGATGAACACTTTATGCAAATCTATCCGTTTATTTACGATCATAGGACTCCTGCTGCTTACTGTGTGGTTCTGGTAGGAAGTCACAGCGATGAAAGTCGTCTCAGGAAAGGAGTGTGTGCAGAAACTTGTGTTGCTGGAGCCAAAGCTGTTCCTCTCGTCTGCCTTCACGATGTGCAGGCGAGGTTGGTATTTATGCATGGAATTTAAAATGATCTGCAGCAAATAACAGGAAGAGATTTCCTGGTTAACCCACTGGTTAAGAAACTGAGGTGTAAACCTGTGGGGAGCAAATGAAATAACCAATTCAATCTGATTGACATCATTACTTACATGTCCGAAAGGGTCCAGGTGGTTGTTGGTGAGTTTGAGTTTCTGGAAAGAGACGAGCTGTCTCATCCAATGAGCTCCGGAAGCCGGTGAGTCTGGGTGCACATACAGTCGGCCTGGAATCGCCGGCTCAGCTTTACCACTGATGGACCTGCAGAGGAGATAGGAACGGGTTAGTCAACATTAAAGAAGATGAGGACTTTCTGTCTGCTCCACAATTCTAAGTTTCTAAAAGTTCAGGGTGCAAAATGAGCTTCTGTCTCAGAGCATCTCTGTGTGGATCCTCCACTCACTGAACAATGCAACCTAACCAAAGCTCATAATTATATGAGTCATGCATCATTTCACAACAACAACACAGTTCATTTTCTATTCAGTCATATTTACACTACGCATTCCTTTCTCTTTGCATTCCCCCCACGCATTGATTTAGCTAAATCTCTCATTTTCATTCAGTCATGCTCAACAGCTCAATGCCCAACAATAATTAAAATGCTCACCACTCTGAACATTTTTTTTAATAAAATGCCCATTTGCATTGTTGTAAAAGAATGAAACATCTAACATCATAAAAAGGTTGACCCTTCTATTCATTTATGAATATTAATATGACAAATTACATAAATTAAAATGTATGAATTTCACTGTAGTTCTTACCATTTGTTATCTGCAAATTTATACCGATGCTCGTCGGCTGAAATAATGTCCATCAGTAAGATATATTTTGCTTTGGGATTTAGGCCTGTTACCTTCACTTTGTAGCTGGGAAACATTCGTCTGTAAAAGATTAATGATGCATTATAGAGAGCTAACAACAAATAATAATAATACATAAATGCATGCATGCATACATACATACATACATACATACATACAACAATAATGTTACAATGGAGTATTTTCTTGATTGTCTCTGAGCACTGGAACATTTTCATGATCCATGAAGTCATTGCATGTAAAGAAAGAGCTTTTTCTTTTTTGCAATAATGCAATAATTTTAATGAGCTGCAGATTTATGTTGCTAATGAGAGTCCCGGAAACTATCACATATATTTAAAGACATTATTTGTTTATCAATTTCAATTTTATTCAATGTGGCCCACTCTAATTAAAAAGGGAATGGATTTTTTTGGAAATAAATCAAACCAAATATTTTCTGGTATCCATCCAGCATGTTTGAATATGATGACAAAGTTTGATGACAAAGTGTCACTCACCGGCCAGCTTTGGTAATGATCATCTCTGTAGAGACATCATGAAATTTCGCCCACAGATCTCTCTCGTGCAAATAAACTTTGATTCCCTCCATACCCTGCATCGACGAGGGAAAAAAAAGGGGGGAGATGGAAATGTTGACAAATAAAAATAATAAATATTAAAACATAATAATAATAATATATTATTTAAATAAAAGAAAGCGTTTCCGGTCTGGTAATTAATTTTTACGTTTTTTTAAATTAGTCCATACGATAATTGTGAAATAATAATATCGAATTTGAAAGTAAAATAAAAATATATGCGTGTAAATTCTGAAGACACCCAACAACAAACGATCTAAATACACTACGTAGCCTACTAAATACACGTAATATAAATAGGCCTAATACACTCATGTAGCCTAATGAATGTGATGCTACAAAAATGTCTATTTGTTTTGTAAACATTATTTATTCCATTTTAGCTGTAACCGCGGAGTGAATATCATACGTGCAATAAACAATTTCCACTTAAAATAAACAACAATACCACCACCAATAATAATAATAATCACAAAATGTAAAAAAAAAAAAAAATGTGACAGCAGAATTATTGCCTTGCATACTCGGGGAGGCTGCACGTGCAGTCATGGCTGACCTGTTGGGAAGGCTGAGTTTGCAGTGGCGGCGACCCGGTTTTGCTCCGACCGTGATGTCCGGAATCTTTATCGTTCTCGAATTCCATCGCTGGAGAATCGCCGCCGGAACACGATTGTAGAGATCCGAACTCTAAATCCGCCATATCCCCGTTTGAGGTTAACTACGGCGAACTAAAAGATGCGCAATGGAAAATGCTAAAAAAATAAAATAAATAAATAAATCAGCAGGTGATCTCCAGATGTTAATTACAAATAAACAAACAAATAAATAAATCCACACAAACTCACAATGTTCTTTAAAAAATGTGTTCAAAACAGCTGATTTCTTTAAATTCTTGTGAAATGTCCTAAGTACGCTAGATAGGCTAGCCTACTGATTTAGCCATGATAAAAAAAAAAAGTTTCGGGTTTTCAGCTTGCATTCGATGATAAATCTGTAGGCTAGAATTTTAGGACAGAATAAGAGCTACCTTTTTTGGCTGATAATGTAAAACGTTTAACGTTAGCTATAAATAATATTATGTAGCTATACCGACTGTTGGAAAATCTCGATTTGCAGTCTGCTTTATAGAAAAAAAATATCTTAATTTATTTCTATCCGAAGAAATACTTAGCTACATTTATTTTCTCTTTAACCTGTATTTTTCTCGCGCATAGGCCTATATGGATTTTTTACGTCTCTTACCTCATCGTTATAAGGAGCTTTTCGTTGGTGAATTAATTCCGAAACAGATTTAAAATTCGTCCCCACTGATTTGTTAGGCAGTTTCTCCAATAGGCATTTTTATCCCCTTGAAAACAAATGAGAATGTTGGCAAAAGCGTTTAGAACGTTTTGATTTTTGAGTTTCTTTTCTCAGACACCTCTTTACCAAGCTCTGTCCCTTCTTCTGTCGTGTCTCTCCATCTGATTTCTCTGTCTCCCATTAGCGGGATGCCTTCTATGTCGTCACACCTTTTTCATTCACACACTCATGACACGCCATGTCCAAACTCACACAAGGCGACAAAATAAACACCACATTTCGCGAACTCCTATCCGTGATATATCTGTTTGTTCCTATATGTGCTTCCCAAAAAAAAAAAAAAAAAAAATAAGCCTAAAAAGCGTAAGAAGAGAAATTCACTATACTCACATTTATGGTGCAGAATTTATGCTCAGGGTGCAAATTGTGCGGTAAAAAATCGGCGCTTGTCAGTCAACATCACTGCGCGCGACGGTTGCGCGCGCTTCGGGGTTAAAAGTTTAGGAGGTCGAAAGGAGGTAAGGCGAGCGCTCCTCTCTCTCTCTCTCTCTCTCTCTCTCTCTCTCTCTCTCTCTCTCTCTCTCTCTCTGTCTGTGCGAATCCGCTTGTTTTTGTTTGTTGGTGATAGAAAACAAAATTCCCCTCAATGATAACTCTAGACATATTATTTGATCTATTTAATGAGTGTGTCCAAGCACGCGCGTTCTCTGTGACTCGTGCACATTTCTAAACAGGCTTCCATAAATAAGACAAGTGGATGATAACAGGATAGCTTGCACTACTGAGCCCGAGCCGTGGGAACATTGCTCGTTAAGATAAGACAGTAGCCTATCCCGCAATCGTGCGGCCGGCGAGATAACGACAGGACACACCACGGAGAGCGCGAGTTTGACGCCGAGCTTGTGACTAGTCGGTATATTTTTGGATTAGGCTCTGTTTAACGTTGACAAACAAGCTAATTTGGCAAATCGGTTTTCCTTACAATTAGGCTACTTAATTACTGATGACTATTATTTTCATTGTTGTTTCTGCTGAGAGTGACAGGTGAATAATAAATCAAGGTTGCTGTGGGCTGTCAGCCAGAATGGGCCTGACATGATCTGTAAACCAGACCTCGAACCACTTTTTATATTTTATTGATAATAAATTCATATAGGTCATGATTCATATCGGGAAATATTTCCAAACATATCAGTAGAGAGATAGGCAACATAGGCAATTTGCAGAGACCGGGTATGGTTGTAACACGGGGAGAGTTGTAACACCACCATTTCCACCACTTGGGGATAAGATAGGAGTCATGTGATCATTTCAATATACCTACTGCCTCCCTGATAACGCATGGTGGTTGTCAAGTCTGACATTCAGAATTTATAGAGAAAAAAATGATTTTGAGGTAAAAAGGTAAATTTTTTGACCAATACTATTTTTATCTAGTATCTAAACTATTGCAGATAAAATAGTTTGACTTATATTAGATTAAAATGTAGTTTCTTAGGCAACATGTGATGCAGTTTTCCCCTGCTAATTTCAAACCAGTATGCTAATACAGCTTGCTAAATAGTGACTGACAGGGGTGGGGTGGGTTGTAACACTTCTTGAAAAAGTGTTACAACCATCCCCTTTCATACAACTGATTGATTTTAATATTTTTACAGAATGTCTATTGCAGTCTCTGGGCCCACAAAGCCTGCACTCCAGGGTTACTGGCATTCATTTGTCAGCATGGTGACTCTGATTAAGAAGACACACACACACACACACACACACACACACAGAGAGAGAGAGAGAGAGAGAGAGATATTGTTTTTTGTTAGAAATTGCATATGCTTCAAAAACAGGTTTATTGACATAAAAGAACAATGTCTCACTCCCTCTCTGGAACAGACTGTCTGAACTTGTGCGTGTGTGTGTGTGTGTGTGTGTGTGTATGTAAATGTGTCTACTTGAACAAACTTATTTAACAGTATACTTGATAAACATACTATAATTTCTAACAAAAAACAATATCTCTCTCTGTGTGTGTGTGTGTTTGTGTCTTCTTAATCAGAGTCACAGTGCTGACAAATGAATGCCGGTAACCCTGGAGTGCAGGCTTTGTGGGCCCAGAGACTTGTAACGAAGGTACACCATGTATTTGACACCAACTCACGAGGTCTGTGATATTTTTGTAGAGGATTGAATTTGGTGCCATTTGTAGTGAACACATGTGGGTACTTTGTATAAAATGTTGAGAACTCTAGCTACAAAATTCAGTGAGTTATAGTTACTGAAGCAAAAAGTGTTACAACCATACCCGGTCTCCCCTAGCCTAGCTGATATTGTCAACTGATATCGTGTATAGCCTATATGCGCCACCTACACTGTAAAAAATTTGGAGTAGGAATTACTTGAAAAAAGCTTGCTAATTTTTTTCACTCAGAAAATGCTAGTAAATTTACAACGTTTGCCAAGTAAAACCTAAACATATTTATCAGTAGCTTTAATTAGAAATCTTTAAGTTAAATTTACTTGGAATATGTAATTAAGTAAACTTTACTTAACCTAGTTAAGTGAAAGTAACAAAGATAATAAGTCATTTAACTTGGCTAGTAAAAGGTCGATTAACATCAATTCAGTTGAAATTTCCTTTGCATTACATTTCACTCTAACAATAATATTGAATTATACCAATCATTTATAGTATGTGCTTTACTTAGATTATCTAAGTAATTTATACTACATCATGTCAGATGTTAAGTCTCATGTAAATGCAAATACAGTATCTCAATACTTGGTAGACAATACACAATGACGGTAACATTTGATGGATCATTTTTGTGTTTGAATGTGTCATTTTGAGCAGAAAATTTACTTGAAATGTCACAAAATGGCAAATTACTAATCCTGAAAACAAAAGCAATGATAAAACAGTGTAAATACAGCTGGAAAACAGTGAAAAATGAACCTCATTAATTATTCAAGGTCCAGTGCATGATGGGAACCCCAGTATCAGAAAAGTTGAGTAATTTTTACTTAATTTTATTGAGTAGATATGTACGCTTTCATTTCTACTCGCTTGAATTAAGTACTGATATGGAATTTACTTAGTTTTTTTAATTATTGCCTGGACTAACTTTTTCATGTAAATTACATTGGTTTTTTTCAGTAGTATTTACTTAACCAAAAAATCATTTTTTACAGTGTAGTGCACTTGTCTATAAATGTCTACTTCTGTTTATAAACGTCTACATTAGTGTGCACTGCTTTTAGAGCTCCGTGTAGCCAACGGACATGACGCTTAAATATCCAATTAAATATTTATGTTCAAATAGCCTAACTGTCTACAACCATTCTCCTCAGACGCAGGTTGAGACACAGTTAAGTTATTAATTACGATGCTTCCCGCGGGGAACCCCGTTTTCGTGTCTGGACATTTCACAGTTATTTTGTTTTCAAAGAGGAAAAAGGAAAATACATAGGCTAGTTGTGTAGCGCAAATGCCTTCCAGCTATGAAAACGCTTTCTTTATCAAAAAAGGACTCAACATCCAACTTAAACATTCAAAGGTAGCGTACGGCAGTACGACTAATAGCACGGACATCATGTTAGCTAAAATATAGTGTTTGTTAGTGATTTAAAATTCCATAATTCATTTTTGATCGCAGTTGTATCTAAGTTTTTAGAGGCAAATTAACCAAAACTCCCGAACGCACAGGGTCAGTCAGTGAAACTAAGATAACAGCCTTGATCAACATGTATTTTAAAGTAGAATATGTAGATGGTGGAGACTTTTTTAAATATTGTGTACAATCTATAAGTATTTTTTTTCCCCCTTGTACATGTTAAAGAATTAAAAATAAAACCATATGTAATAGGCTACCTGTAGCCACTAGATGTCTGTTGCCTTTTATATAAATTATATATAGGCCCTGGGGCTCTGTAATCTAGATGGTGATCATGTCAAGACACGATTAAATAAAATTACTTTGATGATTGCTTTTTACCTGACTTTATATACAGTGAGGAAAATAAGTATTTGAACACCCTGCTATTTTGCAAGTTCTCCCACTTAGAAATCATGGAGGGGTCTGAAATGGTCATCGTAGGTGCATGTCCACTGTGAGAGACAATCTAAAAAAAAAAAAAAAATCCAGAAATCACAATGTATGATTTAACTATTTATTTATATGATACAGCTGCAAATAAGTATTTGAACACCTGAGAAAATCAATGTTAATATTTGGTACAGTAGCCTTTGTTTGCAATTACAGAGGTCAAACGTTTCCTGTAGTTTTTCACCAGGTTTGCACACACTGCAGGAGGGATTTTGGCCCACTCCTCCACACAGATCTTCTCTAGATCAGTCAGGTTTCTGGGCTGTCACTGAGAAACACAGAGTTTGAGCTCCCTCCAAAGATTCTCTATTGGGTTTAGGTCTGGAGACTGGCTAGGCCACGCCAGAACCTTGATATGCTTCTTACAGAGCCACTCCTTGGTTATCCTGGCTGTGTGCTTCGGGTCATTGTCATGTTGGAAGACCCAGCCTTGACCCATCTTCAATGCTCTAACTGAGGGAAGGAGGTTGTTCCCCAAAATCTCGCAATACATGGCCCCGGTCATCCTCTCCTTAATACAGTGCAGTCGCCCTGTCCCATGTGCAGAAAAACACCCCCAAAGCATGATGCTACCACCCCCATGCTTCACAGTAGGGTTGGTGTTCTTGGGATGGTACTCATCATTCTTCTTCCTCCAAACACGTTTAGTGGAATTATGACCAAAAAGTTCTATTTTGGTCTCATCTGACCACATGACTTTCTCCCAGGACTCCTCTGGATCATCCAAATGGTCATTGGCAAACTTAAGACGGGCCTTGACATGTGCTGGTTTAAGCAGGTGAACCTTCCGTGCCATGCATGATTTCAAACCGTGACGTCTTAGTGTATTACCAACAGTAACCTTGGAAACGGTGGTCCCAGCTCTTTTCATGTCATTGACCAGCTCCTCCCGTGTAGTTCTGGGCTGATTTCTCACCTTTCTTAGGATCATTGAGACCCCACGAGGTGAGATCTTGCATTTTTTCACCAAGCTGCTTGGCAATTTCCCCGTAGCCCTTTCCAGCCTTGTGGAGGTGTACAATTTTGTCTCTAGTGTCTTTGGACAGCTCTTTGGTCTTGGCCATGTTAGTAGTTGGATTCTTACTGATTGTATGGGGTGGACAGGTGTCTTTATGCAGCTAACGACCTCAAACAGGTGCATCTAATTTAGGATAATAAATGGAGTGGAGGTGGACATTTTAAAGGCAGACTAACAGGTCTTTGAGGGTCAGAATTCTAGCTGATAGACAGGTGTTCAAATACTTATTTGCTGCTGTATCATACAAATAAATAGTTAAAAAATCATATATTGTGATTTCTGGATTATTTTTTTTAGATTATGTCTCTCACAGTGGACATGCACCTACGATGACAATTTCAGACCCCTCCATGATTTCCAAGTGGGAGAACTTGCAAAATAGCAGGGTGTTCAAATACTTATTTTCCTCACTGTATGTGACCTTAAAGGAATCCAAAAGTAATCAGATTACATTACTTTCATAATGTGGTGCTTGGATTACGTTACTGAATACATTTTTATTAAGTAATTTGTAACTGCAACAGAATACATTTTAAAAGTAACCCTCCCAACCCTATATAATAATTGGAAAAGCAAGCAGGTGTGCAGTTTATACATGAAATGCTTTACTTGTTCTGTATTCAGACAAGATACAGTCGTCAGTATTTTTTTTCCTTCATTAAGGCAAACGGCATAGACCTATCAAATCAAGCTCTGCCATCTCACATACTTCTCCAGTGTAAGCTGTAGGATAGGTGTATTCTCTGAGCTCGTTTAAAGGGTTAGTTCACCCAAAAACGAAAATGTCTGTTGTTAATGACTCACCCTCATGTCGTTCCAAACCCATAAGACCTTTGTTCGTATTCAGAACACAAATTAAGATATTTTTGATGAAATCCGAGAGCTTTCTGACCCCCCATTGACTGCAATGTAATTGACACTTTCAGGCCCAGAAAGGTAGTGAAGACATTGTAAAAATAGTCCATGTGACTACAGTGGTTCAACCTTAATATTATGAAATGACGAGAATACTTTGTGTACAAAAAACAACAAAGCAAAACAAAAATGATTTTTCAACATTTTCTTCTGTTTACGTGAGCACCACGACACACATGTGATGCTGATGCAGGAGCCGGCGTTCAAAGTATTCTCATTGCTTCATTAAAATTAAGGTTGAACCACTGTGGTCACATGGACTATTTCAACAAAGTCTTCACTACCTCTCTGGGCCCTGAAATTGTCAAAGTTGCAGTCGATAGGGGGGTTAGAAAGCCCTGATTTCATCAAAAATAACTTAATTTGTGTTCCAAATACGAATGAAGGTCTTAGGGGTTTGGAACGACATGAGGGTGAGTAAGTAACAACATACATTTCATTTTTTGGGGTGAACTAACCCCTTAAGTAGCATGGGAAAAAAGAAACATACTTCAAAGAACAAACACACTGACCCACACAGACATAAGCAAGAAACAACGAAAATATGGTTCAATAGGCTGATTGTTCAGGCCAATTCCACAGTAGCCACTTAATAGGACTTGAGTGTGTGTTTTCAGCCCAATCTGAAGGGCACTTCCAGATCTGTGTTCAAGCAAACCAAAACACTGCCTAACTGTAAACATGAACAAACATCCTAACCACAACTTTTTTTTCTTTTTTTAAATGACCTAATTTGTCCACTCAGATTTTGGCTTTTGCCCTATCAAGACCCTGAAAAGATGAAAATCAATAAAGTAAATAAAATAAAATAAAACCTGAGAAGAGGAACAAAAAGGAAGAAAAAAATCCAGCTGCCATAACAACGGCAATCTAAAGGGGCCTAACCCATCTCTATTCTTTACCAATCTTGCCACATGTTAGTAATTATATTCTATAACAAAAATAAGATACAAAACTCATAAACGTCCATCGTACCTTAAGTTAAACAGTAAACTTGGAGTTAAAATACCAAAAAAAAATCCAGTTTTACAGGAGATTTTCCATTATAAGAATTACAAGTTTTTTTGTCTAATTGTTGCTTTAAATGGTTTCTTAGGAAATAACAGACAGACAAACATGCAAGTAACATTTATGCAACAGTGTGACGGGTGAAATTCAATGAGTGGATAGTAGATGGAAATCAAGATGATAGAAGTATCAAATTATTACATTTCACAATGTTCTTGGGGGGAAAAAAGGGGAGTCAGCACATGCAGCAGAAAGGGGGAAAGCTTTCATTCTTTTCATTCACTGTCCAGGATATGTCTTCAGTTAAATGACGCGTATGTGAGACTCTTACGTGTGACAGACCCAGCAATGGTTCTCCATCATGCGAGTCTGTACACTCATGACGTGTAAAGAGATGACGTGTGTGTGTGCGTGTGTCTGCATGTATGTGCGTGTTACAAAGGAACGTGGCTGAACAGGTATGAGACCGACTCCCCATTATGAGTTCGCCTGATGGCTTCAGCCAGGATCATAGAAATGTCGATCACCTGGAGAGGGAGAGAAAAATAAATCAGTCAGAATGCTCAGAGTAAAGAACAACAACTAAAAAAAATACTATCTGTACAGTAAAACAACCAAATCAGATATAATATTCCAGAAGTTAAAACCAGATTACACTACCGGTCAAATGTTTGTTTGTTGTTGGGAAGAATTTAATACTTTAATTCAGCAAGGATGCATTAAATTGCTGTTCTTCGATATTCATTAAAAAAAAAAAAAAAAATGATGAAAATAATTTACTAAAAATATTCAGCGGCAACATTCATTCATAGTAATAAGTATTCATTTATAGCAAATATACTGATATTAATAAGAAATGTTTCCTGAATACCAAATCAGCATATTAGAATGATTTCTGAAGGATCATTTGTCACTGAAGACTGGAGTAAAGCTGAAAATTCATCTTTGTCATCACAGGAATAAATTACATTTGAAAATATATTCAAATAGAAAACACTTATTTTAAAATTGTAATAATATTTCACAATATTCCTGGATTTACTGTATTTTTACTCAAATAAAATCTAGCCTCAGCTAACTTTTAAACAATAGTGTACATGTATTACAAATGTATGGTAAAATTGTGAGACCATAATAGAGTTGCATATCATCACTGATTTGATTCAGATTCACAAGCTTGAGATTCGATTCTGACTTTGAAACACATATTATACAATTATTGCATAATCATGTGATTATGTATAATTACAATACTGTGTGACCGGAAACATTTGTTTGAATTATTTTTAAAAATAGATCTTGAAGAATCGATATTTAAATTGATTGTTATTATTTGGAAATTATTACCCATCCCTAAACCATAACAGTTTTTTATATGATAAATGTCTGTGCCTGAATCTTGTTGCAGTGTTTGATTTTGTCCTCCTGTGGAATTGTGTTGGTGACCACGACGGCCTCAAAGTTGGCATTGTTGATCCGAGAAATGGCAGGCCCAGAGAAGATGCCGTGAGTCAAGATGGCGTAGACTTTAGTGGCTCCTGCAGACACCAGTCTGATAGAGGACAGAGACGCACATATGCGGTTAAAAAACAGACAGGCCTGTATGGAGGCATGACAGATTACTAGGATAATCATGAATGTGCATGTGTTTGAGCATGAAAGTGATCGTGTATCACGCGAGTCCTCACTTGTCAGCCGCGTGACATACTGTCCCACACGTGTCCGCCATGTCATCTACTAAAATCGCCACTCGGTCCTTCACGTCCCCAACCAGCACCATACGATCCACCTCATTGGCCTTCTTCCGCTCCTTGTGGATTAGGGCAAAGTCCACGTTCAGTCGGTCAGCGATGGATGTTACTCTGATAAAATGAACACACAATTCTTAGGTAGCATTCTGTACAACAGAGAGAAATGACAATGGATGCATTCAGGCTTCTCTGCAAGTATCATATACAGACATCACAGATAGGCCACATGCGCAAATGTCAGTAAAAACAAGTACAAACTCCAGTCACAGTGTGTGTAAGATCACTCACTCACTCGAGTGCCTTAAATTGTTACAAAAGGGGGCGCTGCAGTCAGTCCATTTCTCCAGAAACAAATCACATGATGTAATCAGCGTGATTAAATTAGCCAAGCTTTAAAAGGCTTCAAACAGATTTGAAAAAAATGCCCACCACTATATTGTACAGCTAAAGGTTTAGGCCAAGCCATCGACTGTTAGCAGAGAAATCACACACTCACACACAAACACACAAAAAACCTGACATTTCCTCACCCTCCACACCTAAAAAGAGTAAAACACACTCATGTCCATCGTCTTGAAAGAGCCTTATCAACATTATGAACTAGAATCCTCCAGGTTTAACAACCTGAAAGGGTTATGTTGCTTTAAATCATATTATTTGCAATCCAATACTTAAAAAGATCACAAAATACATTCTTTTTTTTTTTTACTTTTTAAACAAACTGGAAATCTAAATGACAAGAATGACAGTGAAACAAGAAAAGAAATAAGTGAGGAAGAGAATGGGTCTCATTCAATGATAATTGTGTAAATTATTCTAATTTATACATGGTGGTCCAAATTTAGACCACGTGCATACAGACACTCGTTTGTTCTTAACCTTATTGGAATGTTAATGAAGTTGGATTATCCTGAATTCGCCACCTCTCGCCCCCGGTTAGTAATTTGTGTAAAACACGCCCAAATCATTTCCATATGTGGTGTTTCCACACAGCTTCTGGTCACTCAGCAAACATGGAAATATTATTAGGCCTTACTTACTTTTTCCTCATAAAAGAAAAAAGGTTTATTATATATAATATAATATAATATAATATAATATAATATATACACACACTGACTTAAGACATAAGTGACTATGTTTACTTGCCAAGACGGACCTTTCAACAATTTTGTTTGAAAAGGTCTGTTCAAGCGCAAGATGCGTGAAAGAGCTCAATTCAGTATCGCACGCTCACTGAGACGTGTGCTTCGAGAAACAAATTCAGTTCCCTTTCACGTCTTCTTGTGCTTGATTATATAACTTGACAATGCTTTAACTTTCATGATGATGCATCACTGGCCCGTCAACTTTCCTGAGCGTTGTTCACTTTAAAATAAAAATTACCCCATAATTTACTCACCCTCAAGCCATGTATATGACTTTCCTATACTATACACCAAGTATATGACAAGGTGTGTGACTTTCTTCTTTCTAGTTATATTAATAAACACCCTGACGCTTGCAAGCATTATAATGGCAGTGGATTGCAACCATCAGATTGAAGCTCAAAAAGTGCATCCATCCATTATAAAAGAGCTCCACATGGCTCCGGGGGGTTAATAAAGGCCCTCTGAAGCAAAGCGATGAGTTTGTGTAAGAAACATATTCATATTTTACACGCTACCAAGTAAAATTCTAGCTTCTGGCTAAACGCAGTCTACTTGCCCCTGATGCGCAACTTACGCAACTCATGACGTCAGAAGTAACGTAGTGCGTCATGGCGTAGCGTAAATATCAGCAGTACGTCACATTACTCGCATAAGTTGCACTTTACACTGAAGTACAATCCGTATGTTCGTTTGGCCGGAAGCTAGTTATTTTACTTAAGTTTTAAATATGAATATGTTTCTTACACAAACTCATCGCTTTGCTTCAGAGGGCCTTTATTAACCCCCCGGAGCCATGTGGAGCTCTTTTATAATGGATGGATGCACTTTTTGAGCTTCAATCTGATGGTTGCAATCCACTGCCATTATAGCGTCAGGGTGTTTATTAATATAACTCCGATTACATTTGTCTGAAAGAAGAAAGTCATACACCTAGTGAGTAAATAATGGGGTAATTTTCATTTTAAAGTGAACTACTCCTTTAATGTTTTCACAATACTGCATTGTTAGAATTCATAAAAATGTTACCGGCCAACTGGCGACTGACACTGTTTCACACACTCGCCAACAACATTTTTATTCACATGTGGTGCTTGGCGAGTGTTAATTTTAGGCCCTAAACATAAATATAAATATATAAACATGTAAATGCATATAAAAACGTTTATAAGACCACCGAGACTGTGATTTTTGCCTATCTGGTTTCAGTTGATTTTACATTTATTGTGAAGTTATTCTAAACTTTTGGTACAACAATTGATGGATGATGATTTATTTGTTTGTGAAACCCTTTGTACGCAGGTATCACACATATTTCTGCATACACATGGGTCACTGAACGAGACCCGATGTTTTTGAGAGCGAGGCAGGAGAGGAAATAGAAAAAACACACCTCTTGGCTCCACCGGCATCAGGAGAAACAATGGTGCAATTCTTCCACTCATTGATGTTTTCCTTTATCCATTTGAGGACTGCTGGCTCAGCATACAAGTTATCAACTGGGATGTCAAAGAATCCCTGAAAAAAAAAAAACACATCGACTTAAAATCATACCTTGAGCAAAAACGCAAAAAAAAAAAAACTTTGTGTCCAAGTCTCGAAACTATAAAATGTAATGCCCACCCAGTTTTACATGTGCCTGACTGTAGGGTTATGTCACTGATCTCTGTTCGTGAGAGATAAGGGTTTGTTTTGAGTCTGTAGGGAACAGGGAAGGCGTTTTACTGGGTGTACCTGAATTTGAGATGCATGTAGGTCCATAGTGATGATGTGGTCTGCTCCGGCTACAGACAGCATGTTGGCGACCAGCTTGGCTGAGATTGGAGCCCGACTCTACCAGACAAAATTTTCACTCGTAACTAAACACACACTCATAAACAGGTATAATCACGACCATTAACTATAGACACATTAACAGGAAAAGAGCAAGCATCATTAGCCATGCCTTATAAGTTGCCAAGAGGCCAGACAAGGAGAATACAAGAAACACACACTGACACCACAGAAGAAAGACTTACAGAAAGTAGCCCACATGGATCCACCAACAGTGTTGTGATTAATGTATGATCAACTGTGTGTACATGTTAATAAGCAAGCTGTTTCTCTCACCCCCACCTTGTCCTTCTTGTCCTGCCGAGCGTAGGGAAAGCAAGGAATGACCGCGGTGACTCTGGATGCTGACGCAATCTTACAGGCATTGATCATGATCAACAGCTCCATAAGATTGTCGTTTATTTCGCCACAGCCACTCTGGACAATATATACATCTTCTCCACGCACACTCTCTCCTATCTCAACACTACACACAAAAAAACAGACAAAAACACAGATAAGGCTGAGTCTCAATCACTAAAGACAGTACACAATAAATCTATATTTGTCAGCCTGATTAAAGGGGAGTATCTGATACGAGCTGATATTTGGTCTTGACTGTTAACCATTGCAAAAACAAACTGAAACTGTTGCGTCAAGAACCTGGCTACATTTATCAAAAGTCAGGAGCAGATAAAGAGTAAGAGACATTTTATCTTAGGGTCACAAGCCTTCCACTCATCTTGGGCTAAATGTCAATTATATAAACAGACAGCAGAGCCAATATGATTTTTCAGGTCTACATATGAGAGTTGTGTATTTTATTTTATTTTAAATTATGTGTTAATGTGTACAGCAGTATTACAACTATTAATGATAAATAATAATAATACAGCTGCATTTCAAAAGGGCACAATTAATAACGGTATGACTCCTCACGTGGCAGAGGAGGCCAGACAGGACGTTTAAAATTAGCATTAGCGGCCCTAGAGTCACATGCTTAATGCAGGTGCATGCTGGGAAACTGAGTCTGTTGCATGATTGAGGTGCATTGCGCCAGACGACATCTTCCAATTCAGAAAACTACAAACTAAAAAAACAAAACATGGTTACCATGTGTTTACCATTCCGTGTACCATAGCCAAAACATTACGTGAAAGCATAGTTTCAGTATCAATTCTGACTGAAAATAACTCACCAGGTTTCCTGATTGCTGAATTTTTTGGTGACCACTTTGCCCAGCTCGAGTCCCAGTCGGTCCGCGATCTTCTGCGACAGATCCGGATGCGAACTGCCGCTAAAAATCTTTATATTTGGCATTCTTGGCTGATCCGTGGTGCCTATAGTGTCGGGGTGCTGTACAGTGTTTTTTACAAAACACTGTAAGTGAAATTCTCTTCTGATTCAATGTTAACCTCAATAAAGTGAGTGCAGTGCAGAGAGGGCCTTGGTACCGGTTATCTGATTTCGGGTCCGTCCACGCAGCAAATGTACTATGTGCCCTTGTGGCCCCGCCCCCTTCAAGCAAAAACACACCCATAAACTGTGGCGCTCGTCAATTTCTGGGATATGATTGGATACATTTCTAGGGGCTTGATGACTGACAACTAAACAGACAGATGCGCGCAACACGCGTTAATGATGTTCCAGTTTACAGTTTCAGCTTAATGTAACTATATTATAAAGCTTAACAAATGACATACAATTAGAAACCAGCTAATTAGCCTAATATAGATAGAAATGTCGTAAGTCTTATGTCATCAAGGCTTGTTTTATTAAACCTGTCCTGTGTATCATAGCCTACAAACAGATGAAATATAAAAAATCATTTGCAAGGATGAAAATAATTTCTGTATTGTAAATTCTGTTAGTTTTTAAGTTCAGTGATTTCTACGGAAAATCTCTGGTTTCATAGTTAATAGTGCACTCGTGTGGTATAAGAGGTGTAACAAGCAGTGTGTCCCTTGAACTGCATGCTGTAGTTAGTAAAAACTGCCATCAAAGCTGATTTACAATGAGATATATTTATATTTATAACTCGACAGAAGAGATTTTACCCCTACTGTCAAATTGAGTTAAATCAGATTTGTTCATATTTTTACAAGTAAAAATGAAACTGTACTGAAACAAGTGATCAAAAGCTCTTTTAATTAATATTTATTCCATAAACATGATTACAAAACTCAGCAAGTTACCAATATTACATTTGTCACCATACAGGCTTGATCACAAATATTTCAACTTTTGTGACAGATACAACAAAAACAAAATACTAGAATAATTTACATGAAAATCTATAAAACAGCAATGAGATCACAAATTAGTGTTATTGTTCCACTGTCTGTTTTCATGGTTTCTTTTTTATCTTTAAATTAATATATATTTTTTACTAGAGCACAACACTCTTACAACAAGATTGGTCCAATTACAAAAACTCTCAACAAAGAGTCACAGCTTGCTCTCCTTCTCTCTCCTTTACAATAGTTTTTTATTTATTTTTTATAATATTTTCAATTTTTGGTTTTAAAACAAACAAACAAAAAACAAATAAGAGAGAGAGAAAGAAAAAGAAAGAAAGAAAACATGGCAATTAGCAACCTTCTCACTTGCTGAAAAGGGAAAAGAACAAAGCCACAGTAAGAACGACCTCACATCACTTTCTAAGAAAAATATACACTTAGAAAATATGTTACAAATTGGCACAATGAAAAATATACAGGTCATCATTTTTTTCATTGAGAATCCACCTGGTGAACACAGACCAGGCAGTAGAAAGAGTTTCTTTTTTTTTTTTCTTCCTTGATGATGAAAAAAGGCAAAAGTAGTTACAAGTAATGCAGTGTCAAATAAATCATGAAGAAAAAAAAATACTTCCAACATGACAATATAATACATTCATAAATAGGGCACAATTAAGTTTTTGATATTCCTGTTTTAACTTTACATGATGCACTTATAGGGGAATAACACTGTTTAAGAACTTTTAAAAATATGAACAGTAAGTGCAGGGGATGTGTGCTATAAAGTTTTCACTGGTGTAAAACTCTGTTCTCAAAATATGAACAAGAGCACCCTGCACTGGCATCACAGATGTCCTGCAGGTTTAGCAACAATAGGGCTATGTAAAAACAGTACAGTAGGGGGCACCGCTGAGAACAGCTTGAGTTTATGTCGAGATGGACGGCTGAGGGAATGAGAGATGTGAATGCAGTTGGGTTCCCTGAGCCAACGGACCTGAACCAACTGTGTTACATCTCCATTCACTCAGCACGGGGAAAACATGGACAACAAACTTTCCCCGGCTAATGTTTCCTGGCTTTTTGCTTGGCGAGGCTGATTTGGCTGGGAAGGCTCTAATTAGTTCACCCTAAAGTCAAGAAGTTTTCAGAGGAGCTCACTGAATCACACCACCAGCTGTGGAATGTCACTCATCATCTGCACCTGTGTCCATCAACATTTTCTCCAATAATTTAACCTCAATTCATTCACAGCAATGTGAACAGCATTTGCACAAATACCCATTGAACTCTGAAATAGGAGGATCAGTTCACAAACTAACCCGATGTAGTGAACAACTTAAGACAAAAAAACAAAACAAAAAAAAACCTTCTTTTCAAATACATATTCACAAAAGAGGGGATCCAGGGAGTTGTACAATCCTGCAGCAATGTAGTAAACAGTACATGGGGGTAACCAAGTTGGCTTCTTTCCCTCTTTTTATAACACAACAAATAACATTCCAACAGCAATTGAAAAACAATGGTTTTGAGATCAGGTAAGAAAAAAAAAAAGTCAGGCTAGTCAGAGAAAGTAATACAGGGGATCAGCATTCACAGCACATATTCATATGTTTTAAATGCATGCACATCACTAGCAACAAATTAGAAAAACTTTCAAACAATATTTGGTCCTGTTCTTATCTGGTTTTAAGGGTGTAAAATTCATTAGAGGTACAGAGAAAATATTTACTGAAAGCTAAATTGGAAACTTGGGGACGTAAACCGGTTTAGAATGCATTACGTGTCTTGTTATGAGAAGGAATGATCATTTTCTTACCTTGTTATAGATGAACAGTGATCTTTTACCATCCAGAAATATATCAGAATGAAAGGCAACCAATGAATTTCTCTGCCATTATAGCACTTCGGCTTCCTACCACCAATTCTTGTCATGCATCTCTCACTTCATGCCTCTAAACTGGAACTAGCCAAGAGTGTAAAACAGAAAATGAACCAACATTTTTCTTTTGATTGTTGAGATGACTCCTCGCTGTTTGTACAGATGTGATGCAACAGGAGTGAATCTCAGATTAACAACTCCCCCCATCCCAAGCACGCACGCACACACACACACACACTCCTCAATCACTGCCACATTATAAAACAGCAAATATTTATGTAGATAAAAATGTCTGTACATTTAATTGTTCATAGTTTGGCACATTAATTTAAACATGTTTGATATAATCTTGTTTTGTAAATAGTGCATATGTTTGTGTACAACAGCATTTTGATACTGGCAGGAGGAGATTCACTGGAGAACAGATGAATGAACCCCCTTTTCACAACTTATAAACAAACAACAATGAAAAAAAATCTCTTTCGGAATTTCAGAACCTCAGAAAACGCACATCTTGGTGAGGACGCTTTCTTTTAGCTTGTCAAAGCCCAGTGTTCTGAGGGGTTGGCACAGAAACGAGGGGAAAACGATTCTTAGCACAGAATACTACACATGACCTTTGACCCCTGAACAGAAGGCAACCATTTGCTGAGAGACAGAGCAGGGCGCTGGGCTCGATTTAAACCATGGTGCTGTGACACCGATTTAACACATACAGTGTTATAGCTGCAACGGAAAACAAAAAGACAAAATATTGATATTTAGATAAACACCACACTAAAAGAGAATCCAAAGACTTTCAAGGCATTTTTCTTCTTGTAAAACAAACAAAACACAACTAAAAACAACTGAAAATTTGTCAGGTAAAAATGCAACAAAGCAGCAATGGTGAGTAGGGTGCAGCCATGACAGTGAGACTTCAGTCAGTCTAGTAGGTAGTTTAGCAGGGCTGACATGCAGGATGTGCCTGCCTTCCAGTGGGCTAGGCAAAGGATTGTGGGTAAAGTCGGTGCCATGCAGCTCTGAAATGTGGAAAGGATTTTAGGAGGATTTGGCAGGGTGCGAGGGAAGGGAACGGAGAAAGAGAAGGGGCACATTGCAGAGAGAAAATATTACCTCCGTTTCTCTACCAAAGCGGTCAATGCTACTCCTTTTATGTCCCTTTTGCCCGCTAAGAGTTCCTCACGGGCAAACTTAGCACTGCTTTTGTGACGGTACATTTTTTTGTGGGCTGGGCGGTGTGGAAGTGGGAGGCAGTCTAATCCAAGGGTAGGAAAGAAGCCTGGTGGGAGAAGTTTAGGCAGTGCTTTACCACCACGCCCAGCCCCTTTCTTCCCTCGACCTCCGCCTGAGGCACCCCCCCGCTTTTTAAGGTCAGCGGCACTACCCAGAATCTTCAGTGTCTGGCTCTGGAGGGCATGTTGACCTGGTGACAGGCAAGGCCCCCAAAGAGGTTCCACAGAGGCCCTCATAAAACGCTGTACCTCAGCCATGCCAGACACTATATTGGACAGGATGTTTGATGGTTCCTGGAATTCTCGTTGGTCATCGTTCGACAGTCCCCCGGTAATAGGCCACTCCCCCTGAGCTCCAATCAAGCCAAGCGATGGGGTGGGGGATGAAGCGCAACTTCCTGACCCTCCGCCACATTTGGCTGCTTTTCCCTCTAGCAAGGCTTTGATCTTCTTCACAGAACGAGAACCCTGACGTGGGAGCTTGACTTTCTCTCCTTTTACTGCTTTTGGAGTTTTGGTCTTTTTAGTGCCTTGTCCATTTTTCCCACCCTTTTTCGTAGAACCTTTGTGATCCCTTAGCCCTACATCTTCCTCCTCTGTGTTGAAAGACTGTATCTGAAGGAGGTGTGGGTTTCCATCTTCATTTAGTTGCGGGACAACTCCACAGTTCCATTGTACATTTGCTTCTGCTGCCTCAGAGAACTCTCCAACTTTACCACAATTCCCCAGCAGCTGTGGGGAAGAGTTAGGTGTGTCTGGTGGGGACATCTCAGATAGCGATGAATGACGGAACTTGTCAGGGGTAAAGTTGGAGATATCCAGAAGGTCAGTGGACTCTCGAAGCGGAGCAACCTCCTCTAGACTTTGCTGTAGGATGAGCCGTGGACTGCAATGTGGCAAGAAGCCATCGTTGATCTCACTGATCTCTTCTTCCCTCTCTCTTTCACCCTCTCTTAGGCTGAGCGAGCTGTAGTTGCTAGAGGTGGCAGAAAGTGACCCAAGGGAGTTAAAGCTAACCAGCCGCCCTACACCACTGTCACTCCTAGACCCAGTCGGACTCAAGCCATAATCAGCATCAGGTTGGGACTCTTCATATGACACCCTGCACCCTGATAGAGACACTTGCCCATACCCTGCGACATTTGTGCCATCCCCTGCTAACACAGGCAATGGTGTGGGAAAGCCTGATGGCATCATAGGCGACTGGGTTGGGATGTCTGGGGAGAAGGGCAGCTGTTCAGCAGATGGTTGGGATGGCCATGAAATGGGCTGGGTTGGTTCAGTAAGGTTTGGCTCAGCATAATGCGTGTGGTTGGGCCCGTGGTTCATAGGTGAAGGAGAGTGGGGCAGCTCTGATTCAGAGGGAGGAGAGAGAACACAGCTCTGGACTGGCTGAAGGGTGGGATTCTGCAGCCCTGGATGGAAATAAGTGATGTTAGCAGTGCTCGATGACTCAGAGGCTTCGAGAAGAGTCTGCAGGTATCCTCCCGGGAGGAGTTCAGCGTTTCCATTAGTCCCTGGCGCTGTTGGGGTCAAAGTGCATTTTTCAGGGTCATTACTGGAGGTTTCATTTGCAACATTAACTTCTAAAGAGTTACTAAGGTTTTCTGGTAAACATGGGCTGCACTGCTCAATCTCAGAGGCTTCAGGGACTCCCTGTGTCTCAGCGTCTTTTAACTTTTTCAACCGGAGTCTTGCTTCACTTTTAAACTTCTTTATCTTTCCTGTTTTACCTGCCTTTCTTCTTTCTTCTCTCTCCTGTGTTCTGCTTTTAGCCCTGGCAGTGTGCTTAATGGGGGTAATGTCATCTTTTGGTTCCTCTGTGCTTTTCAGTGATTCAGTCTCCTCTGGCTGATTGTTGGCGTGGACCACTATAGTTTGGCTGGGGAGGGAATTCTGTACTGCATGGATCTGCTGGATCCTGAGTCTGGCCAACCTGTGCTTGCGTTTGGGTGTAGTGTTTGGCGGTCTTTTGCAGCCATTGAGACGTTTGGTTGTTTCTGCAGCTTTCAATCTATTCTGTTCCTGCAACTCCTTTTCTCTTTTCTGCCAGTAAGCTTTTAATGGTGCAAGTCTCTCATAGCGCACCAGAGCATTTGGACTCAAACAGACTACAGAAGGTGATGGGTCGACTCGTCCCAGCCGCACCCTCATGTGCCTCTGGCCTTTAAACCGATTAATGATTATGTATTTTATAATGACAGGTGGGTCCTTCCTATTGGACCGCCTCCTCTTCTTCGGACACCAGTCATCATCACGCTCTTTCTTGAGCCCAGCAGGCTGTTTATCTCGTTTCTCTGCGTTTTTCTCACTTTCTATAGAGTCCACATCATACAGGTAGTCTTCTCGGTAGGCCACCTTCCTCTTGGCTCGGAGGCGGTAGCTTAGCTGGCTGGAGGAGCTAGAGTTTTCTCTGGACAAACGGCCATGGCGAAGGGAGAGAGCGTGGTCTGGGGAGCCTGTGCAAGAGCTGTCATCACTGAATTCACCAGAATCTTCTGGAGAATTACTGAGGTCAAAAAGAAAGTTACTGTCTGGGCTAATACTGGGGGTCACATGGTCATCACCCTTAATCTCAATGGATTGGTCCATTTTCTCTTTTGGCCCCTCCTTTCTACTGCAAGGTAAACTGGGAAAGAAACCTAGCTGAGATTCATCCTGTAGGGCAGATTCACTTCTCTCCTGTACTCCATCCTGATAGGACTCGTAGCGTATCTTAAGTGAGCAGACGTCAGTACTGAGTGCTGTCTCCTCCTCTTGAAACATGTAATTCTCCACATCTTCTTCACAGAACAGATTGACTGCAAGTTCACTGCGAGAGCATAAGTCCAAGAGCTCCATACGGCTTTCACTGATGAGTGTCTCTAGACAGCTCCAGTCCTGCGCCTCCTCACCAAGACCTTCGTATATGCTCCTGGATGCAGGATCCTCATCTGATTCGCTCTCCTGCATCGACCTCCCTTCCTCAGCCCCCTCATTGGTCACAGCTGGATGGGCGGGGCCGCTGAGCAGCTGGTCAGATAGGACCTGGTCACCATAGCGACCTGCGCTGGGGGTGGGGCCAAGGCATTGCAAATTGATGCTGGCAAAGCCGAGTACGGACTCACAGGATTCCGGTTCTGTCTGATTTTTGGGGATCAGACAGCTAAGGCAATCTCCGCCCCTGGAGTCCATGTTAGAGAGGGATGACCTGTCACAGGTCTGCGGCACAGACCAGGGCGTCACAGGTTTGGAACAGGGCACAGAAGAGAGAGATGAGAGGGAGGAAAGAGAGGAGAACGAAGAGAGAGAGGATAGAGAGGTGGTGTTGGAGACAGACCCATCATGCAGGTCAGCTGGGCTAAGGGGACCTTCAGAGGTCTGACTCTGGCCACAGAGGGAGGGCAGGGACAGCACTGCAGGAGTGATGTCATCACAGCGCCTTAAATCATGTGGCACATCTGCCAACGGGTCATGTGGTTCTAAAAAAGTCAAAAACAAAAAGAGGGTGAGAAAAATCTTTAAAGTGAAATTCAAGTTTTTCCTGACAAACATCTGTAAAGATTTTATAGATATAAAAGACGCATTACATATTACACTGAAATCAATGTGATTTTTAAATTAGGTGCAATAATAGTTCTTAAAATGCTGCATGTTATATGCATGTGGGAACTCCTACCATTTTCACTGGCATCTCTTGGGCAGGGGCTGTGATCTGCCCCTGAGAATCGAGACTCCCGTAGAACATCCATCAATCTGAACTGAATCTCTCTCTCACTAACATAATTACCACTGTCCAGCCTGTAGAAACACAAAGACACACACAGTAAAGGCTATAGTGGAAGCCATGCAATCTTTAAAATCTGTCAGCACTAAAGTCTGAAAAAAAAAAAAAAAAAATCACACTTTTCAGAACTCTAGATTTGACCGATAAACCAGTAGGGTTTTTGGTATTTTAGTATGGTGTTAATGTATTCTTTTATCTGTATTCTGTATTCACAGTGACTTACAAATGAGGAATATCCCAATCAATTTGTCATAAGAGCCAACATTATTTGCACTACACAATGGCAAGTGTAAAGTATAAAATTACTCTAGCTAGACCAGAAGTGAAATGCAGAAAATTAGTGTATACATTTTTATAAGTGTATAAAAAAAAGTGTCAGAAAACATCAGTTCTTAGCCAATTAATAGAAAAGAAAACCTAGGGAAATCTCATAAACTTCTTTTGTGTTCCATCAAAGTCATACAAAACATTTAAATAGACATGATGGTATTTTCCTTTTTCTGGGTGAACTATTCTTTTAAGTTTATCAGCAGCTAAAATGATGAAGAATGACTTGTTAATTTAGGGGAATTTTAGCTTCAGGTCCAGAAAAAAATATTCAATGTTCAAAACTTATATTCAGAGAACTGAGAAGAGAAATTATTTATTTAACATGCCAACTATGAGTTACAAATCAGCCTTCTCTCTCTAGTACTTCCTTGATTTGTGTCCCGTTTTCCGTTCCGGTCTCTCACTTTTACTCTCAAGGATTACAGTAAGTTGTATTGCTTTACATCATTCTGTCCTCTGATTGCCCTTCACTGTGAAGTACAACTCTTGAGGATGTGAAAGAAATGAAAGAGCTTTGTAACAGCAGAGACAGAGAAAAGAAAGAGTGCTATCTCTTGCCTCAGGCTGTGTGTGCATGTGTCAGAATAGTGTGCCATATATGCAAGTAAAAAGACATGCAGCTTTTTATTTAAAAAAATAAATAAATAAACATAACACAGCAGCATATGCTTTGGGGAGAAATGCTGATCTCTAGTACACTGTTTGAAGTGTTCCCATGAGGTGAATTTATATAGGAAATCAGAACTGACCTATTGAAGATTTATGAATTGCACAAGAGTTTTGAAACTGTTGAGTGGGCATTGTGTGTATTTCAGTGGTTTGCTGCTCCAATTACAATATTTTTTTATACACTTTAAATAATGTAATTTAAACAAAATTAATTAAAAAAATTCTAATTTCATTATCACTTGGAATTCCATATGAAACTTTAGTAGATACATTCAATTCGAATTCATATAACTGATTTGTTGTTACTATTTACTGTTTGTTCAATTACTATTGTTCAACAAACATAACAGCTAATTCAGAAATGTATTTATCAAATGTTATTAAAACATGCTTCTGATCATAAATACGTGAACATTTACCTTAAAATGTTTATGGCCCAACTATTTCAATAAGCTGTTACTGTCAACAGCACATTTGTCTTATACCCCATAAATACATTCTCTGGATAATTTTAGAATATCATCAGGCAAAAATTCCATAACACCCATTTCCAACAACACGCAGAGTAATACACTAAAACACCATTTCTGATGTATTTATACACCATTTCCGGATCTAGAAATGGCTATGATCTAGGATTTGCTCCTTCCAAACCAGTGCCAGTATGAGAAAAAGCCCAGGGCTGTTCTGAGAACAGCATGGCTGGGCTCATTCTTGCCAGCATTGCAGACAGAGACAGAGAACAGGGCAGTGGCACTGTCTGCAAACTGCTTTTATTAAAAACGAAATTAATATTTATTCAGCTTCAACATCCACCCAAGAGACAGACAATGGAATTACAGGGGGGAGAGAGAGAGAGAGAGAGAGAGAGAGAGAGAGAGAGAGAGAGAGAGAGAGACCCCTAATCCACGTCGGTGTGAGTTTGTTAGATCTTTTTCAGAGATCGATAAATCTGCTGCAATCTGTCCTTGGTCATCTGTCAGACAAGCAACCAAAATATCAAACATCCATCCATTTATGTAAATGAAAACATTACTACACTGACTGAGTAACTCAAGGTAGAAGGTTTAAACACAGCAAGTCTGGCTTCTGTGTGGAAAACAAATAGACCTATGCATCCATTCTGATTGATTGTTTCGTCGATCGATTGATTGATTGATTGATTGATTGATTGATTTGGGTGGTTGTTGTGCAAGACACCTTCGGTTCGGTTATAGCCGTACGTGTGCGGTGCAGCTTGACAGCATCAAAGAAACTTCCATAACAGCTTCCCAGGACAGGTATCCGGTGACAGACAGGTCCTATACTCTAACATGATTATATCAAGGGCCTGAAAGATGAGCACGCTTTCAACATCTCGGATAACCAAGAGAATTTACATTATTCAGAGAGACGTAACAGGTTTGAGTCCACCCTTAATTATTGAAGGCCTGGTGCGCTATGATACGCGCTCTGCTGTTCTGCATCTCCCATCGCCAAATGCCGCATCGGTCGCAGGCGCCGAGCACCGACCACAAGCAAAACGCGGGGGGAAATGAAAATGCGTAAAACGGCACATACAGAATGTCGCCACATAACATCGCTCGTGTTTATTGCTCTGTGTGAACGAATGCGTATGTAGCTGTGGCCTTGGCTTAGGGGGGATGGTGTGTAAGAGCGAAAGAGAGAGAGAGAGTATGTGTTTGCCTCACGTAGCACCAATGCTTTCTGTCCCCTCAAACGATGGCCTGCGACTCAGCTTTCGCAGGACACAGAACCATTCCTCCTCCTCTTCTCCCTCACTCTCACACACACCTGTGCAATATGGACGCATCATGACAGCTGACACTCGCTCCACCATTTCTCCCCATTGCAGCGTTTGACGCGCGTCACACTGGCCCGCTCACCGCATCACGCACATAAACACGCACAGCCCACATACTCACCTCCCGTTACACTCGGGCCGCACGTCCCGCCCGCTCTTAAGACTCCGTTTGATCGCTCGGCGCGTGGAATGTTGTCATATGTTGTTTTTTTGTTATTATTTTTTTGTTACCCACTTCAATGCAGTGGTCTCAACATGTTTCCCCTCTCTCGCGAGCCCGGACTGCCTTCCCGGTAGCAGCAGGTGGACGCGCCTCTCGCGCCTCGGAGCCCCTACCACTCCATTTTATTTCCTCGCGCTCCAGGGTTTCCAGGAAACAAACAAAGGTCTGCAGCAGCCCCTGCTCCTCGCCGCATGCTCCCTCTCTCCCGTTCCGCTCTTCCCTTAGGGTCGCTTTTGTTTTTTTGCCGTATGTGCGTGTATGACGGAGACGGGGGTGTGCGTGTGTGTGTATGTGTTTTTCCCAGCTGTACCCCGTCCGTCCCTGACAACGACGGCGCGCTCGTGCGCTGCTGCTCCCCCTCTTTTGAGAGCTGCCATAAAGAGCGCGCCCCCATATTTTGCACGGCGGCGCGCTGAGGAATCGGGAGCGCGCGGCACTGCTGAACAGGTGCAGAGGCGCACGCATGCGTACTGATGTTTCACAAGCTCCAAGCACCAGCTAGTGGTCTCTGCAGATTTAGTTTATTTCTGCTTATTTATAAGATGGTATAACATGCACAGTTACTTTAAATAAATAAGTAAATATCAGCGAGGAAATCTGAAAACCAAAATTTAGAAAAATCCATCAAGTTGAAAATAAAAATAACCTTTACGACAGTGGTAGTATTACACACATGCAGCCAGTTACTTCATAGTGAAAATAACAAATAATCTTCATCTACGAAACTGATATTACAAATGCAGTTAATTTAAACAAACAAATAAATAAATATGTTCGAATGAATTTTATAGCCAACATTTCTTACATATTGAAAATAAAAATTATCTTAATTTCTCGTGTAGACAACTTGCAACAACGCTCCCTTTACTATTAACACTAGTTATATCTGTTTTTGTATGTTTGACATACATGAATATTTACTGGAATATGTAACATATGTTCTGCACTGCTGCCTGATGTAATGCTATCTTTTACCTTGTAATTACCCTATAAATTCACTGCAAGTGAATAGTCACTTGCTTGAATGGGGGCCGCAGTGTCCCGCCCCTTATGTCAGTGAGATTTAGATTGGCATCATTTCTATCCAATCATGTGAACATGGGATATGACGTCAGGTTGTTGTTCCCGGGAGCGTGCGTCATGTAGCATGCGTCTCCTCCGCTCAGCTATAGACATGACGAGATAGTGGATCACTGAAAACCTCATCAGTTGAAAAGAACAGCCATCATTTAAGTGGACCAGGTGGTTTCGTGTAGTGTTTCCTTCTTGTGGTTTTAGTCCTATGGAAACGGATCTTATCGAAAAGATGCCGTGCCATAATCAGCAGCTGAATAACAGTGAAAGCCCCGAACACGCCGCGAAGCACGTCCGCTTCGCCCGCAGTAGCGCTGCTGCCGAGACCCGTCAAGATGACACGGAACCGTGTGAAAACCAAACCATGAGCGACATCCAGGGACAAATAGGACCTCAGCTGAAACTCTTGCCATTAAATGACCAAATACGAGAACTTCAGACTATCATTCGGGACAAGTGAGTCTCCAGTCCGCCTTTCAAACGGATTGAGTGCACATTGCGTGTCCCCATAGGCCAGATCTGTACCTATATATTTAATGTGTACAGGAACATAACTTGTAACTTATCAGAATGTATCTAAAATGTCCATGGAATAAACTGGGATATAGCCTCATGTCATTTGGTTGCACATCAGTCAACATGTGTTACGTATTGCAATAGTTTGTCACATAGTGACTTTTCTTCTTCTGTCTCTCCCAGAACTACCAGTAGAGGTGATTTTGTGTTCTGTGCCGATAGATTGGTAAGCATCGCCAAAAAATGGTAAAGAATTGTGGTCTTGTCTTATATCCTACTAAACCAGCCATTATTCTTATAAAGACCTTGTAAATAAAGGCAGCTCACACAAGAAATTTTGCAATCAACACAAAGTGAATGTATCGTTGATTAATTACGTTTCACATTCCTTGATTGCTTTTTTTATTTGACTATATTCATTAAAGAATCAAACTTTTCGTATTGTCAAATTAGTAGGTCAACTCTTATGTTCTGTATTTGGTTTGCTACTTCCTATTCTGATTGGTTGTTTGTTTTGCTCTCAGATAAGATTAGTGGTGGAAGAGGGTCTCAATCAGCTTCCGTACAGTGAATGCACTGTAACCACACCAACAGGTGAGCCTGTTACCATGGTGATTACCCCCCCTCCTTTTGCATATGAACATGGCATTGCTGCCATCAGCTGTTGAATTTGTCCAAATTCAAAGTTTCATTCTATACTCCTTATGCAGGGCATAAATATGAGGGTGTGAAATTTGAAAAGGGAAACTGTGGGGTTAGCATCATGAGGAGTGGTGAGTCTCTTTCTTTCTCACAAAGTCATACACACACAGCCATGATGAAAAAAAAAAACAGCCCTATTTAGTGTGCATGCCTTTTATACTTAAACGCATATGTTAATGTGAGCAGGTGAGGCCATGGAGCAAGGCCTGAGAGATTGCTGCAGGTCAATCCGTATTGGGAAGATTCTGATCCAGAGTGATGAGGAGACACAAAAGGCCAAAGTTTACTATGCAAAGTTTCCTCCTGACATCAGCAGAAGGAAAGTTCTGCTCATGTACCCTATTCTCAGTGAGTAATTCACCTCTAACAAGGCATTAAGCCGGCCCACGTGGAATTTGAAAGTTTTTTTTGGGGGGGAAATCTGGATTTAAAAATGTCAAATATGGCATTTAAAGAGACGATTTATTATTGTATGTGTTCAGGTACAGGCAACACTGTGATAGAAGCGGTGCGGGTGCTGAATGAACACGGCCTGCTGGCCAAACATATCATACTACTGAGTCTATTCTCCACTCCACACGGTAAGACACGAACACAGCGAAGACTTGATTTGTATTCTCATTTACAAACCAATCACATCATAAATGTCTGCATTTATCTATATTAGTACATGTTAATAGCACTCTTGATAACATACAAACAAGGGACATTTGTGAAACAATTTGAACTTAGCTGTATATTTGGAATATTCTGTCATTTATAATAACTTTTTAACGCAGCCCTGAAGTGTCAGCAGAGACCGTGTCATCTAGACTATCCCCTGCGAAAGCCTCATCGACGCAAAGTTTTTTTTTTTCACAACTAACATTTTTCCTCAGTACAGATGAAAACGTTATCAAAATGATTCCCGTTCACACGATACGCGGAAACGACTAAAAACGCTGTATAATGCATGCCAGACAAGTGATTGGCAATGTCACTTTGTAAAGACAGACTACGCGCCCGTGCACATGCGCAGGTTCACGGTTTTGAATGAGAACAGTACTGCTTGTAAAACTCGTTTTCAAAAACCCATTTCAAAGTTTGTGTTCTCAGGACACCAAAACGCTGTTTGTTGTGTAAATGAACAGCCAGAACGCATAAAAGTTTTCTGTTTTCAGTTGAAAACAGTGTGTAAGCGGTCCCTAAGTTAATGACTAATGATTTTTACAACGGAAATTAATCAATTAAAAACTTACTTAAGCTAGATAATGACTTTCTTCTAGAGCTGCTGTACAGCCAAAACAATCTTTGTTGCATTCATTTACTATTATCACTGTAAAGCTGCTTTGAAACAATCTGTATTGTAAAAAGTACTATATAAATGAAGGTAACTTGATTTAATAAATGATAAATTATGTACTCTACTATTCAAAAGTTTTGGGCAAGTAGGATGATTTTAGAATAAGCATTTTATGCTCACCAAGGCTGCATTTATTTGATAAAAAAATACAGTAAAATATTACAAAGATATTACAGATTAACTGCAATGCTTTTTTCCCCTTAGTTGTTCAGAACAAAAGTGGATGTCACTTACTTGTTCAGATGACATTTTCCGGTGAAAATTCTTATGTTGGTCATACTTCCAAAGAGTAGAATCTGTGATTCCGAATGACAGTCTCCACACCGCGCGGTGCCTGACAGCCGCACACTTTCCTCAAAACATTGGGATTCATCCGTGCTGTGCCGAGGCACAACCCACGTAAAGTTGATAATTCCGCGAATAACTGCAATTGCAGATTTCTAACAGAGATGGCGACAAAGAGGAAAAACTACGGACTGCAGCTTTAATTAAAAGTTCAAAAGAACAGCAGGCATTTGAAATAGAAATCTTTTGTAAGATTATAAATGTCTTTAATGTCACTTTTGATTTTCCTCATGTAAGTCCATTTTTTAAATTGTGCAATGTGTGTGTGTGTGTGTGCAGGTGCACGGTCCATTGTTCAGGAGTTTCCTGACATCACAATACTGACAACTGAAGTTCACGCTGTCGCTCCGACACATTTCGGCCAGAGGTATTTCGGCACAGACTGACAAACCACCAATTCCACACGAGTTCACTTGGATTCATCTGAAGCCTGACCAGCCCCACAGCAAGTGTCTGTGAGTGTGAGATTGGTTGATCAGGGCTGGCCTCTGTATTTTTATTGGTTATGTATTTATCCATGTTTAATGTGAGCAAATGGATCAAGTGATCTTTCAAAAACATGTGCTTTTCCATGATACCACCAGGATTAAAACAAACTGTGTTCTAGAATGATGCAAATAAAAGAATTACAAATAAAAATATTTTGTATTAAATGAATTGCCTTTATTTTCATAAAATGTGTTATTCAATTACACTATTTAATAGTGTCACCATAAAGCTAGAATCCAATCCTACAACAGAAAAACCACTACATTTCAGCACAAAAATATTGAATTTAAAAGATTATCGCTGAGCAAGGACACCTGATAAAGCTCTCTCACACCCTGATCAGTAAAAGAGGTTTCGGAGACCCGATCGCTCCCTTAGGAAGTGTTCCAGGTGAAAACTGAGCATGCGGGCAGGTGTTCACCCTCACCCCTTGTTCTCCCCGAGGGCCGGCCGCCACTCCTGTAAGCTTAACCTGTGACTGAGATCTTTCTAAAATCACCTCACTGTGACAATGTCACACAACACATTCCGTTAACCTAGAAAGACAAAAACACGTTTCTATTATTTGGATTTCATTTAGTTTCATTTGAACACTGCTGAAAATGCAGAACTAGCATTTCTCATACCTAATTTCATTACTTCTAGTCATCCACTGCTATGGCAACGGAGACCCCCTCGGGTGAGACTGATGGCAGAACAGAATGATACAAATGGCTCAAATCAGAATTTTCGATTAGCCTGTGCAGCCCTAGATTGGCCTCACGGGGGCAGTATACACTTGGAGTCTGAACCTTTTCCCAAAATTCTAAATTAAAAAAAGCTAACCTTTGTATTACAACAGAAGATTCCTTTTGTTTCTCTCCTAAACTGCCAGTTACTTATGAGAATAAAAAAAAAAGACTATTCAGAGTGCTATTTAGAGTTACTGGGGGAATTTTAGAGGATGTGTGTTCGTAATCCTACTCTTTGTGATAGCACACTTAAGTTAATGACAGAAGCAGAGAGGAGATCACCTTCAGAGACAGCGTGAGAACTGGGATAAATTCAGTCTCCCTCTAAATAAAAGATTTACCAAACCATTCCGACTACAGTGCTGACACATAATTAGATGACTCTCTCTATACCGGGAAACATGACTTGGATTGATTAACCAATTTGTTAAATTTTGAAATATGATTCAGATAATATATTTCTTACCCACAGTTCCTTCCATGACACAATGCCCATTTCCATTTATCACTGAAGGACTGCGAGACGACATCTGCCATCTCAAGGGGAATGAATGTCCATCCCCTTGACTGTGATAGATATAAAAGAAACAGTTGGTAAACATAAGCTATGGCATCTGTGCTGTGGCATTAAATCAAAAGAAATCACATCTTTGGCTGGTTTCACAGACAAGGCTTAAGATAATCCAGACTAAAATGCATGTTTGAGCTGTTATAACTGATCTTAAAATGTCAATGCCAATTTGTTGTCTCAAAATTCACACCAGTGATGTTTTCTTCTAAGGAACATTTATAAAAGCTACTTAAATGTTCTAATTGAACTAAGGCCTAATCCTGGCTTAATCTTAAACCCTGTCTGTGAAACCAGGCCCTTAAATGTTTGTGACTGGTGGCTTAAATTAAATGTCTGTTTACTAAACAGCGAAATGCCAGTATTTAACAAGGAAATGCAGTTTTGAAATTCATCAATACTGGCATTTTAATCTGAAAACTGGAAAATGTTATTATTGGGACATGTTTCTCATTCTCATGGCTGTGCTTACAGTGATTTTATCATGAGTGAGCAGTTTACTTAGGCAAAACGAAGCAGAATGCCTAAAACCCCCTTAACTACTGAAAGACCAGGCTTGAGTGGTATTGCCAACAGCAATTTAAATGACAGTCAGGAAGCATTAATATACAATTTTAATTAAGTCTCACTAAGGCTGTATATTTGATCAAAAAAAAACAAAAAACGGTAATATTGTGAAATATTATTGCAATTTAAAATAGCTGCTTTCTATTATAGTAAATACATATACTATATATATATATACACCGCACTGTGCAAAAGTCTTAGACTTTTAAGCCAGTTATTTATATCTTTTGCTGAAGTGTGTCAGTAGGAAATATCAGTTTACATTTCCAAACATTCCTTTTGCCATTATTTGTAATAATCCAGTGAGAATCCGTTATGCTCCACACAGAGATTTGTTCTCACCATCATTGAGTCTGTCTGTAAATACATGAAGAAATTGCAGCAATGCCTCCAAGTGGATTGAAGAAACCGACCAGCAAAGCTACAGTACTGTGAAAAGTGAGGATGCTTTCAAAAAGAATGCCATAAATAGATTTTATTTATTAATTAACCTTTATTAACTAAATCAAATCAATATTTAGTGTGACCACCCTTTGCGTTTAAAACAGCTTTTGTCCCAGGTACACTTGCACATAGTTTTTCAGGTTGCTTTGCAGGTCGGTTTCTTCAAGGGTCTTGGAGACGTTGCCACAGTCCTTCTAGATTTAGTCTGTCTCAGTTTTTTCTATTTCTTCATGTAATCACAGATGGATTCTAAGATGGTGAGATCAGATCATACCAGCCGTTGTCAGACTCCTTGTGCATGCAAAAATCTCACTGGATTATTACAATTAATGGCAAAAGGAATGTTTGGAAATGCAAACTGATATTTCCTACTGACACACTAAAGCAAAAGATATAAATAACTGGCTTAAAATAATTGATTTGTTGAAAATACTAACATGCCAAAGACTTTTGCACAGTACTGTATTTATACACACATCGTTTTTTTTTTCTGTAATAGCAAAGCTTTCCTTTGGAAATCATTCTATTATGCTGATTTGGTGCTGAAGAGTCATTTTTATTATCGAAACAATTGTTCTGCTTGATATTTTGTAGAAACCGTGGCGCATTTTTTCAGGAATCTTTTATTAATAGAAAAAAAAAATTATTTGAAATAGAAATCTTTTGTTGCATTGTAAAAGCTTCACTGTCACTTTTTAATTATTCTGCAAAAAAATAGTGTTTATAATCTGAAGGCTGTTTATGTGTGCCATCAATGGTGATTACTGCTAAATACTGACCTGCTAAACACTGGAAATGGCCAGTGTCTCTTTTTCTTTCCAAACACCTGTAAGAAGTTTGCCCTGACACCCACATCAAATGCTTCACTTCCTGGTCCATCCGCAAAAAAGGGGACTGACAACCACTCTGAGAGAAAGAGAGCCAGAGATGTTATGATGTCTACAAAACCTCATTTGAATACTGAGCATATGTGAAATGTAGGTTTTACCAAGAGTAGTTTTGTTGCTGGCGAGCAGCCAGATGTGGAAGAAGAGCAAAAAACAGAGGGTAACCGCAAACATGGCCGACACCAGTGTCAAGAACAAGACATGCAGTTTAACACAACTATCAAACAGTTTGCCCTGAGAGAGAAAGAGAGAGAGAGGTCCCATTAATATTAGTAAATGCAGAAGCTAACGAACTAACAATGAGCAATATACTTTTCACAGCATTTCTTAAAAAAAAAAAAAAGTTCATTGTTTGTTTACAGCAAATTAACTAATGTTAACATACAAGTTTTGATTTTAAAAATGTGTTAGTAAATGTAGAAATTAACATCAACTAAGTTTAAAAATTCCTGTAGATGTATGGCAAAGAGCTCATTCAAGCCCATTTCTAATCCGTCCAAATCGCGGCACCATCAGAAACGTTGAGGCGGGCTTTACACAATGATGATCGCTCTGATTGGTTTTAGGTCTATCCAATTGCGCCCAGAGGCATTTGAGAGACGTCCGTTCAACTTTTAAATGCATTATTATATTAAAATTGCAAACACATGAGAGGACAGTCTCCATGAAAGACCCACTGGCAGATTCTCTCCGAAACGGTAGGAAATTAAATTAGATTTAATAGAGGAATTTAACTGTGACAAGATGATTGACAGGGCAGTTTACGTGACAGGATGCACGCGACAGATCCGTCCGACAAAGATGACGAAGTAGTATGTCCCAAAGCTTGCCTACTTTTTTGCTACACATTCAAAAGTAAATACCTTTTCTTCACAAAAAGAGTACATACTTTTATGGCGTAGTGTAACTTAGGCGAATTGGGACGCAGCAGGATATGGCTTTACACGATGACGATCGCTCTGATCAGGCCTATCCAATTGCGCCCAGAGGCATTTGAGCGACGTCCGTTGGTGACGCCCCTTTGGAAATGAGTTATTAATGAAGCTTTGCCAGACCATAACTCAGTTACTACTGAGAATGGTCTGGTTTTAACCAGGCTAGTATCTAATGTTAACACATGAAAACTTATTGTAAGTGTTACCAAATTATTATATAAATAAGAATTCATTATACTGCAAAAGATAAAAGTACGTTGTATATCAAATTTACTCACAATCACTTAAATTATATTTACACATGTGGTGGGTACTTTTATCCAAAGCGACTTAAGCAATACACTTTATTACAACCACATTTCCAGAAAAGTTGGGACATTTTGTTAAATGCAATAAAATTAAGAATCTGTGATTTGTTAATTCTCTTTAACCTTTATTTTTCTGACAAAAGTACAAAGAAAAGATTTCCAATGTTTTCACTGATAAACTTAATTGTATTTTGTAAATATAAACACATTTGGATTTTGATGGCTGAAACACACTCCAAATAAGTTGGGACAGAGGCATGTTTACCACTGTGTCACTTCACCTTTCCTTTTAATTTCACTTTTTAATTGTTCGGGAACTGAGAATACTAACTTCTGCAAGTGGAATTTTTGCCCAATCTCGCCTGATACGAGACAGCTGCGCAACAGTCCATGGTCGTCGTTGTCTGATTCTCCTTTTCTTGATGGGCCATACATTTTCAATAAGAGACAGATCTTCTGGACTGTCCGGCACATCCACTCTATGGTGTTTAGAAACCACTCTGATGAAGCATGTGCTGAATAAGGCCTGGTATTGTCTTGCTTCCCAGGAAAGATGTCATCTTGATGGCAGTGTATGTCTTTGTACAATCCCAATATACCCCTCCACGTCAGTGATACCTTCACACACATGCAAGTCACCCCTGCCATTTGCACTGATGCGCCTCCATACCATGACAGATGTTTGCTTTTGCACCTGTTGCTGATGAAAGTCTGGATGGTCCCTTTTGTCCTTGGGACTGAGATCCCAATGTCCGTTTCTTCCAAAAACAAGCTGAAACATGGACTCATCAAACCACAGCACACATTTCCACAGTCTTCTAGACCATCTGAGATGAGCTCGGGTCCAGAGAACTCACCAGCATCTCTGCATTGAACTGATGTATTTCTCCTTGTGTAACAGAGATTCAAGCATTTCTTGATGCAGCAGCAGACCGTGTGAAAACAGTTTTCCAAAGTACTCCCGAGCCCATGTGGCTGTATTTAACAGTTTCTCATGCAGTGCCATCTGAGGGCTTGAAGGTGACGCACAACCAACAGAGGTTTTCTTTCCTTGCCCTACACAGCCTCAGATTACTCTGGATTCCCAGAATCTTTTCACAGTATTATGTATGGTAGATGGTGGAAGACAAATTGTTTGCAATCTTTGATTTTGAAATGTGATTTTTTTTTAATTGTTTGACAGTTCTCTCATGAACTTGGCACAGAGTGGTAAGCCATTACACATCTTTGCTAGCAAAGACTGAGATGCTCCTTTTATACCCAATCAAGATACCTTCAGCTATTACCAATTCACCAGCTTATTGTGGGCTGTTTCAAAAGTTTAACTTGGATATTTGATCATCTTTTAACTTTTATTTTTGGAGTGTGTTGCAGCCATCAAAATCAAAACTTGTTCATCTTTACAGAATACAATTCACTTGGTCAGTGAAAACATTGAAACTCTTTTCTTTGTACTTTTGCCAGTTAATTAGAATTGTAGAATGTGTGTAAAATTCTGAGTGTATTTAAAATATTTTAATAATATTTCATTCATATTTAAAATCTGTGGACGTGCCATATGAGGCTGAGACTCACTACCACTCAAAGTGCATGTAAATCTTGCTAAAAAAAAAGAGTCACCCACCAGCCACAGTTGGATGAAGGTCGGTGTAACCGTTGCAACGATGAGGAGGCAGTACAGGAGCGAGTAGAGGAGGAAGAGCATGAAGAACTTATAGTTGGAGAACCCAATACAGTTATTCAGCCTGAACATGCTCACAACAACACACAACATACACACGGAAGAGGAGAATAAGTGTCACTTTTTAAAAATGGCAACATTACTCATTTAAACAAAATGTAACATGTTAAGTCTTGTCAGTGTACGTAAATAACCATTTTACTTCCTCAAGGAAAGCTAATTAAATATCTAAGTAGCTATTTGTCTTCAAAAATCCAATAGCCTGCACAGACTAAGCAACAACAGCTGAAAATAAAAGATGTTTACAGGAAGGGTAAGTTACTAACTTTGATTAACCATTACTAAACTATAGATTACAAAGATTATTTATTCTTTAGTATAAAATACACCAATAAGTCATTCACAATAAACAGAAACAAGAATTTAGAAAGTAAATAGGGTTAATTTTAATTTAGTTTACAAACCAGGGGCAATGATGATCCATTTTCAGTACACACCTACAAAAAGAGAGAGAGAGACAGACCGCAGGAGTGAAGTGCACAGGCCACAGGAACTATTCTCATTAAATAATAATAAAAACCCTAGTGTAATCAGACACACACACAAACACACACACATTCAAAATCTCCACAAACACACATAGTCATTCTTTTTCTCCATTGCACTCACTCGCTCTCACACAGACACTCAGACCTGGACTTTAATCAAAGGCAGGGAACCTGATATTGACACGGAGCTGAAACTCATTTGAGAAGATTCACTGTGTCCGCTCAAATAAATGTGACCAAGCGCTACAACAACATCCTGTAATTATCACACACACACTCACACACAGATCACATTTCAGCGTCTCTCCCTTTCATTAAGGGAAGAGTGTGTAGATGAGTGGGAGATGCACTGATACGCACACAGAAATGGAGAGAGAGAGAACAATTCTTACATTTGGCAGACAGAACAGTGATGGCAGCGATCTGGTTTTATCAATTGGCAGTGATGACAGAACCTGATAGCTGAGATGAACACACACACACAAGCAATCAAATTAATAAATAACATTTTCTCCAACGTTTAGGAAAATAGAATTCCTTTTTGATAAGAGACTGTTATGTTTTCATTATGTTTTATATCTTATAATAGAAGATCATTTTAGATTAGTTAACAAAAAATCTTGGAGGATTCGGACTTCTATCAAAAGCATATTATATATATATATATATATATATATATATATATATATATATATATATATATGCTTTTGATATATGAGCATATATATATATATATTGTAGGTCACACTTCATTTTAGGTTCCAATTCTCACTGTTACCTAACTATTAACTACGACTTTTGCCTCAAACTCCTAATTACTGCTTATTAATAGTTAGTAAGGTAGTTTTTAAGTTAGGTATTGGGTGAATTATAGTATGTAGAATATGGTCATGCAGATTAAGGCATTAATATGTGCTTTATAAGTACTAATAAACAGCCAATATCCTAGTAATATGCATGCCAATAACCAACTAGTTAATTGTGAGAATTGGACCCTAAACTAAAGTGTTACCATATTGATTGGTTAGTGAGCTGGAATTTATTTTATTATTCTTAAAAAAAAAATTGTTTATTGGTTTTGTTTGCTGTCAACAGCCAACAAAACCAATTAAAAAAAAATTTAAGTTAAAGTTAAACTTAAAAGATTAAGTTACATTTTTTTTTCATTGGTGTTATTGATCACTTGTCAAATTGTCTACTTTGCATTAAAGTAAAATGAATTTAAAAATTTTCTTATCCTTACATTGCACCAAACCAGCATGACTCAGTATGACTGTGTTCAGTTAGTCGGCATCATTATTGTTCAGATTTTCAGCAAGTAACATAATTTTGTTTGTCAGTCTGTTGTGGGACTGGGTATTGATACAGATCTGATTCCAAATTTCCAATTAATTTGGGTGTATTTCAGTTTTAATCTCCATTTTGCATCTATATGGTAGAAATTCTCTCTCTACTAAAGCTGAAAATGAAGGCAGCGTTTGATATTGATTAAAATGGAAACTTGTCTTTTTGTATAATAAGCGCCATTTGTTTCAGGATCTGAGCTACACTGATACAGCTGCATTTCTTTCTTTTTTTTTTTTTGATTCACTAAAAAGAACGGACACATAATAGTCATTGTTTGTGAATCAGACTGCAAACCCAAGACACAGACCTGGAATATAATTTCTTTTGCCACAGTGCTGAGTATTCAGTACAGGCATCAGATTCCCCTCTCTACAAAGCAGTGAAGGGAACACTGATGCAGTGAACCTTCTAACATGATGCAGATGCTTTTCACTGAAAGCCATTCAAAATGCACTAATTGCAGGTTCAGTGTGTCTAGAGTAATCTAGAGTTCAGTGTCTTCCCTCAATTACACGATGCTGATGGAGCAGGTTAATGTTTACAGGTTCAGTGTGAATCGAGTTACATTTGGAGCGGGTCCAGTTTAGTTTGGAGATTTGATTTACTTTACATTGTCATGTCTCTCCATTATAGCACTGACAGGTTTCCTGACCTCCGGCTGCTGTACGTGTATGAACTGGAAGCTTCTGGGAGATTTCCAGAAGAATCTGACTCTTCTCCATACCGCCACGTTCCTGCTCAAAGAGCATTGAGTCTGAAGAGGAGAGCTGAAACTGAACACAGACACCCAAGCACACACAAACACAATTAGTAAATTAGATAGCGGTGCTCTGAGAGGGAGAGGGGTTTCTTTTACGCTCATTTGTCACATATGACATGCCTGACTTGAATAACTTGCAAGTGGATGGGCTGACCCCCGTAAGAGCCCAAGTTTACTCATCTCTTCTAACTGTGAGGTTAAAGCCAGCAGAAATGGTGAAGAGTTTAAATTCCCCTTGCAAAGAAAGTACTGGCTGCAGGTGTACTATAGTACATTGATGCAAGCCTGTAACCATGTCTTGAACATTTTTTTTCCTTGTCTTGTCACGTTTAATTATGAGTTGCATGAATCATGTGAAATCCTGTATTTTTTTTATTCAAACAGTACAATTTGGCATAAAAGTCAAGTAGTTTGCATCACTGAATATTACTGTTGGCCATTCAACATTTCTATAGTAAAAAAATAAGTCAAACATTAAATATTTAGCTACTTACATCGCACTCTATCAAATAATTTTTTTTTTTTTTTTTTAAATCACACTGTAATTCATGTTCTGCTTCTGTGGTCAGTAAAGCCTGCCTTCTTTGATTCGATTGGCCATCTCAATCATTTTGACACTGACAAGTGCTATTAGATCACTAAGGCAGACCAGCCTAAAAATGTTAACTTTTAAAACTTTTTATTATCCTAATAACAATTTGACCATATCTGATTATTGGGGGGACTTGTCCCCCTCAATGTCTATGGTGGTTACAGTCCTGCAGCAATGGTATAAGATAGTCATACTATTGTCCTTAATTTATATACTATAGTATTTACATAGTACTCCAAGATAGGTACATCAAAAGTCTTTTCTATGATGTGTACAAAAAACATGCCGTCACGATTGTACCATTTCCAAAAAGCCATAGACGTCCATTCTCCAGAAGGTCCAGGGGAGGAACTTTTTTTTTGGTTATGTTTTTTTTGGTTAAGAACTATACATTTCTAATGCTACTGTACCTCCACAGAAGGAGAGGATGGTGGAGTAGACACTGCTTTCCAAAATGACCACGAGAACATCCCAAAACACACGTGGAACAGGCAAAGGAACACCACTGAGAGAATAAGTACATATACAATTATCAATCAAAATAGCAGGAAGCAAATGCCAAATTTGTTCATTCAAACTTTAGAACTGCATATTTTCACACAATAACTATTTATAACACCACAAATATTTCATACCTCTCTGCGTTGCACAGGTAAGCAGGACTGGCACACAAATATGAACAGAGTCATTCATCAGTTATAACATCTGATGCCATATCTACTTTACTGAACAGTTTTAAATATTTAGATTTATAACTGGTGCTCAATGAATTTCCAAAATAAGAGGGAGACCGGGGAGTGCAACAGCCACAATTTAACCAATATGACATGAGCTGCAAGGCTGAAATCACTACAATACTTGACCACCAATGCACTTCTAATGGACCCACAACGACCAGTCGTTTGACTAATACACACACAATCTATACTTTTTTTTTTTTTTTGATTGATTGATTGCCGTTTTGAATTAAAATGTTTTCTATTCGTTTAGCATTTTGCACTCAAATTCATTACATATTTTTTATATATATATATATATATATATATATATATATATATATATATAAAATTGACGTCCATGATTTAAGATAGTCTTAAAACCCACCTCAGCAATATAGTTGTAACTGACATTAAATAACAGATAAGTGATACTTAATCTGTAGCAGTCAAATACAGGAGCATCTTATAAAAGTTGAGAAACAACAAAAAACACCGAGTTACACAGACGCTAAAACAAAATGTTACATGAACTTCGGTCTCTTCAACATTTTAATATCACGTATGGCCTTTTAATCCCACGAAATCTGCGTCATTAAACTAACTTTAATAATTTTGCAAAAATATTACTCACTCCAACTGAAGTGCACGACATAGGCGTAGTATGACCACATCACAACCACGATAATGATCGTAACAGGGATCCAGTATAGCAGCCGCGCGCAGCGGCGCAGACACGCGGGCAGAAGCATCAGGGTGACCGGCGCGAGACCAGCGTGAGACGCGAGTCTATGAAGCATCTGTGACTGGAGTGACCAGTCCATGGTATGAAGCACAGTAATAAGAGAAACAGCGCCTGCACAGGACACAGCAAGCAAGTGGGTTTTTTTCTATCAAGCAAGTGTATCTTTATTTCTTTTATCTTATTACATCTACAAAGCAGTTGAACAGAGAACAATCCTCACGTCATAAGACAGATTGAGCCGACTTTTAAGACCTTTTGAAAACTAATTTCTTTATATTTAAACATAAAAAGTGTTAGCAAAGACACTTAACAACTGTCTTTTTGTATACAGGCTTCTGAACCCCATTGTGCCCAAAAGGAGATACATTTCAGCATATTCATACTGGTTTTGAGGTAGTTCGAAAAGCAATAGATCTTGGACCTTTGTTATATCAAGTCAATATCAGGCTATGTATTTGCTTTTGAAACGGAGTAAACCACTTTGGGTTGCAGCTGGAAGGTGATGTTGGGGTTGTTATAAACATCCAAAGCAGCAGAATGTTGGGCATTGCCTTGTTTGACAGCAAGTGAAGTTGGAGGAACGCTCTTGGTTGTATAGCCAACATTTCGTAAAGCCACAGCCTGCTGAGAGAAAGAGATAGATTTTTAGTACTGCAGTCTACAGCTGCAGAATTTCTGTTTAATACACACACAAATACAGAATCCTTAAATGTTAGCGATTAAACTGTACCTGTAGATCCCGATTGGCTTGTCTGGAGGCGGCTTCATTGGAGATCTGTACAGCGGCCTGAAAGAGACAAATCATGACTGAGCTGTTGAACAAATGTGACATGCAGAATGAAGGCTAGTGACAGACAATTTTTATTTTCACATAAAGGTCAGGGTCGTGTAACCCAGGTTTGGGCAACCCCAATCTTTAAAACTGCCTTAAGAAGATAAAGCTCACAGAAAACACAATAATTGCTGTCTCAGTTTTTGGTCACTCTCTTTTTTGCACAGAAATAAAATTTTTGCCTAGAAGTTTCTAGGATGCCTGGTAAGACCTTGAATAGCTGGTTCAGGTGTTTTTAATTGGGGTCAGAGCTAAACTCTGCAGGACAGTGGCCCACCAGGAGCAGGATTGGACATTCGTGCTCTAAAAGTGTAAATTACCAGGGTTGTGATGTACCACCTGGGGGCACTCTGTACCACAGTTTAAAACCACAGACTAGCAGTATGCACCTTCTTTTCTGCACGGTATTCATCCCAGGCTGCTCTGCGCTCTTCCTCACTCAGCTCCTCTTCCTCCCGGTGGTCTAACAATGAGTTGTGCTCATGATAACTTACTATGAGCTGCTCACAGCTCTGCAGCAGCCGGACCAACACCTCATCCTGATAAAGGATGACAAAAAGAAGATAAAGCCTTGTGGTCATAATTATCTCACGTACCCACATCTGTGTGTTGTACAACAGCAGGTCCATGTATGCGTGTTTACCGCAGGCGTTTCTGTGTGTTTACTGGGCCGTAGGTCTGGCTGGAAGTGGTACAGCTCGTTCAGCTGACTGTGTGTGAAGTGTCTCTGAATCTGCTGCTGGTCCAGAACACGGGAGGACAGAGACTGCTTAGCAACCTGCCGCTCATAAATGTTCTGTTCCATCGTCCCCTACACACACACAAAAAAGAACAAACACATTAAAAATGTATATATAAAAATATTATAAAATATACAGTACCTGTCAAAAGTTTGGAAATATTTAATGATAATAATAACAAAGTTAATGTTTTTGAAAGAAGTCTCTTATGCTCACCAATGCTGCATTTATTTGAATAAAAATACAGTAAAAACAGTAATATTGCAAAATATTATTACAATTTAAAATAAATTCTATTTATGTTTTAAAATGTAATATTCCTGTGATGGCAAAGCTGAATTTTCAGCATCATTACTGTCTGATTGTTTTATTGTTATCAATGTTGAAAGTAGCTGTGCTGCTATGCTTAACATTTTTGTGGAAACTAATACTTTTTCTTTTTCACAGGAATACATTTTTTTAAAAAAAATTTATTAAAATAGAATACAATTATTTCAAATTGTAATATTTCAGAATATTAAAATGTTTACTGAAACATTTTAATAAATTTTAATAAAATCATTTTAATAAAAAAATTTCTTAAATATGAGAAGTCCGCCCAAGTATGTGTGATTCTATGTGCATACCTGAGCCAGAAAACGATACACAGCTACAGTTTTTTTCTGCCCAAAGCGATAGACTCTGAAGATGCTCTGGATGTCATATGATGGATTCCAGCAAGCGTCAAACACCACGACTCGGTTTGCAGCAACCAGATTGATTCCTAGAGACCCCGCACGGGTTGAGATCAGAAACAACCTCCCTCTGACACAGAGGAAACACCAAGAGTCAGGACAAGAAATCCAGAAAACTTAAATGTAATGTTTATGAGCATTTTGTGTGCAGTACCTTATGTTTTTAGTGTTGTTAAACTCTTGAGCCCATCTCTTGCGAGCACAAGCACTAGTGTTGCCGTCCAAACGATAATAATCTTTATTTTTTACCCACGATTTCTTTCCTGCCAATACACACACAAAAAAACACTATTGTATACAATGAACAAATGACAGCTCAAATGACAATCCCCTGTAGAAACTGTTTTTACCCTTGTATGGACACCCTTCCTTCCCGCTGGTCTCATCTGCATACAGGAGGAAACTCTCAATAAGGTCCAGTGATATCAGAGATTGACTGAACACCAACCTGAACAAAAGCAAACAGCATTCATTCATGTGTCCAACTTAGTCACTCTGAACATTTAACACACAACCGTTTAATCCACAATATCGTTTAAAAATACAGTAAAAACAGTAATATTGTGAAATATTACAATTTAACGTGATTTCTGTTTTAATTTATTTAAAAATGTAATTTATTCCTGTAATGGCAAAGCTGAATTACTCCAGTCTTCAGTGTCACATGATCCTTCAGAAATCATTCTACTAAGCTGATTTGGTGCTCAAGAAACATTTCTTATTTCTAATTATAATCAATGTTAAAATGGTTGTTCTGCTTAATTTTTGTATGGAAATTGTGATATGTTTTTCAGGATTCTTGAATGAATAGAGTTCAAAAGAACAACATTTATTTGAAATAGAAAGTTTTTATAACAGTCTTTACTGTGACTTTTACTGTCACCATTTTAAGCATTCTTGTTTGATTTCTTTCAATGAACCAAATATGAATATGAACCAAAACAAAGCTTATAACAAGTGCTACTTCTATTCAAGCACGAGTTCCTCACACTTTGTCTTGTAGCTCCTCTGCCCAGTGTAAAATCTCCAGTAGCAACTGTAATTTCCCAGAATGCTCCAGCACCTTGGCATCAGCTGCTGTTACAAACGGCAGATACCAGTCCGCAGATGTCCTGCTATCCATAATAAATCCTGAACAATAGACAGAGACACTAAAAGTGAGACAGACATACAGACAAAGAGAGACAGATTCAAAGAGAGAGAGAGAGAGAGAGAGAGAGAGAGAGAGAGAGAGAGAGAGAGAGAGAGAGAGAGAGAGAGAGAGAGAGAGAGAGTGTACATGTACCAGCTTCCCCACCAGGAATTTCCATTGTGGGTTTGTTTGTGACATCTTGCTTTTGATTGGACCCACAGACTGAGGAGACTGGATCAGTATCTCCCTCTCCATCACCCACTAAACCTGTGATCTTTGCATCTCTCCTATGAGACAGATGGTGGAAACATCAGAGCAAACCTGGTCTTGTGCAAAATTTGACTTCTAGCAGATCTCTCAACTGTTCTACATAACTGTTTATTACAAATAAAATAAAATATGTTCTGGTCGGTTGTGATTGTGTCATTCAAGCAGCAGTCTTTCATTTACCAATTGTTTCCAAAACAAAATGTTCTCAAATTACTCTTCTATTCAAAGTCACTCTAGCATTAATGTGTGATATTTTACAAAAGCATGAGAAACATTATTGGTATAGAAAAGACTGAAATCTGATATGACACAACATACCTTTCAGAGCCATTTGGCTTAGGAGAATCTCTCTCCAAACCTGCATCCAGCCCTGTGAAGACAGGAGCAGGCTCTTGCTCTTTCCCCTGCATCACACAGAAATATATAAGGTGATGGAGAAAAATCAGTGACAACTGATAGGATGTTTGTAAAAAGGAGTCATGATGCATGTACACTACCATTCAAAATCTTCTCATTCTCACCAAGGCTACATTTATTTGATCAGAACGACAGTAAAAACAGTAACATTGTGAAATATAATCATTTAAAATAAGTTTTGAATAGACTGTTAATAAGTTGAATAGATTTTAAAATGTCATTTACTTCTGTGATGGCAAAGCTGAGTTTTCAGCATCATTACTCCAGTCTTCAGTGTCACATGATCCTTCAGAAATCATTCTAATATGCTGATTTGCTGCTCAAGAAACGTTTCTTATTTTCTATAAATGTTGAAATCACTTGTGCAGCCTAACATTTGAGATTTTTTTTTAAGGATTCTTTGATGAATAGAAAGTTCAAAAGAACAGAATTAGTTTGAAATACAATTTTTAACAATGCGAAAGTCTTAACTGTCTTTTGATCAATTTTATGCCACCTTGCTGAATAAAAGTAATAATTTCTTTATTAAAAAAATCTTACTGGCCCCAAACTTTTGAACAGTAGTGTATCTGGATGAGGGGGTGTATACCTTATTCCTGCTCAGCTGAGCAAGTTTAAGACACCAGGGATGAGTCCAAATCAAACTCAGAACATGAAGATCCTGAAACAAACTGTTCACACCTGCTCCTTGCCCTAAAATAAAGACACTGTTATCATTTCCATGCTATCAGTCTTTTAGCGCAGTGTGTGTTAGAATTAAATGGTATGACAAAATTAATACAATGTTTGAAATTAAAATAAAATAAAAACGTTTTTATCACATCACCCATATAGCAATTTTAAATCCATGTTAGTATCTAAGGCTATTTTTATGCAATACTGGATTAAAATATCAGCCGATATTGGATATTTAATCTTAATTGTATTAATTGCTCATTTATCCAATTTTTACATTTAGATGATATTTTACACAATCTAAAACTGACTTAAAATTCATCTATACAACAATTTAATAACAGTGTTAAATCTCAAAATATATATTTTGGTACATTATAATGCCATGATGTTTAAACTAAGCATTTTAAATGACTGATTTTAGTTTTTAGGGTTTTATTTTGAATTTATTTAGAAAAAAAAAACAAGTATAGAATTTCAATATGAGCCATACCATGATAACAAATATTAGCTTTATCTCTACAGGTTGACACTTTTCTACTGTCACAGTACTAGTCCAGCTCTAGTGTGTGCTTGTGAGACTCTGACCTTTGTAGTTTTGCAGATAGTGTGTGTATAACCGACACTGCAGAGGTGTCATCCGGACTGACAGCACATACTCGCGCTTGGGTGGCAAACAGGACGTCAAAACTGCATAGTCCCGCCTCTGCAACACAAACACAAATCATCAAATACAAAACATTTAGCCTTTTTTTCCACAGCCTCTAGCTCTATTTATTCTCTCTCTTTCACCTGTATGAATCCTGACATCATCTGATGGAGGACGTGCGATCTATTCTTCATCAGTCTGACATCAGCAGGGGTGGAGTCTGCGCACTGGCCGTTCTGGATTGGATTAATAAAACGGTTTCGGAACTCCTTTAGAGAACCCAGCAGGTTCTCCTTAATGAAGTTTACCATGCAGTGATCTAGAACAATAAACAAAAAAATTGACACACTTTGCCTTTAAAGTCAGACAACCTCAAAAAGATTGATTGAATTTAATATTAAAAACATAAGTAATTTTTCACAAGCAGATTTTTATAGAAATGGAGATGAAAAGTGATTACACTCAGTGAGGTTGTTTTGAAGCGGTGTTCCCGTCAAAATGACTCTCCTACGTGTACGTATAGCTCGCATGGCTTTTGAGATGCTGGAGTCTGCATTCCTAAGGACATGGCCCTCGTCACACACCACCAGATCAGGGCCTAACACACACAGGTTTTAAAATAATTTAAAAAACATTTTAACTGTACTCAGTATTTGAAGATGGATTATTCAGAAGAATTTACCCGGATCCAGGAGAATTGAGCGGAAGCTTTCTTTGTGTTTGCTGTATTTTGCACTATCTGTGTTCGTCAGAACACGAAAAACCTCATAACCCATGATTATCACGCCACCATTCTTAAACCATTCAGTCAACAGCTCAACGCGAACAGCCAAAGACTTCACCGTAGCCAGCTCTGCCACCTGTGTGAGGCAGACCCAAGAAAAAAGGCAGAGATGATCAGAAAAAAATATCAGTGATGTGGTCAAAAGTCTATATTCAACAAACAGGCAAGAAAACAAGACTTTTTTTTTTTATGCAACACAAAAAAAGATTATTCTTAACAGATTTTTCTAGGTTCAGTGATTCCAGGTCAGTGATCTTAAAGGGATAGTTCACTCAAAAATGATGTCATCAAATTTACATAATTTACTCACCCTCAAGTTGTTCCAAACCTGTATGAGTTTCGGTCTTCTGTTGAACATAAAAGATGATATTTTGAAGAATGTTGGGAACCAAACAGTTGATGTACCCCATTGACTTGTCTTCCATTGTATTTTTTTCCTACTATGGAAGTCAATGGCTACAGTCAACTGTCTTACCAACATTCTTCAAAAATATTTTGTGTTCAACAGAAGAAAGAAACTCATAAAGGTTTGGAACAACATGAGGGTGAGTAAATGATGACAATTTTAATTTTATCCCTGGATTAATGTAACCCTGAGTTAGCCTTATTATCCCTTTTGCACTGTCAATGTTTAAGTTCAGATTGAAAGTGGCCTTAACCTCGGGTTAAAAAAGGGTTACATTATGTGTAGTTTAAAAAGCCTAAACATTGCTTGAGCGCTTTATTCCAAGTCTTCTGAAGTCATGTGATAGCTTTACATTAGAAACACAAAATTAAAGATGAATAAATGCAACACATATAAGGAGAGATTCAGATCTGAAAAAAGCCCCTATGTTAGCTAGTTCTGCAACTTTCTAACTTACACTTCCATTCAAGTTTGGGGTAAAATCTTTGTTTTTTAAAGAAACTTATTTTATACAGTAAAGATTAAAAGTGACAGTAATAACATTTATAATGTTACAAAAGACTTCCATTTCAAATAAATGCTGTTCTTTTGAACTCTGTATTCATCAAAGAACATATCGCAGTTTCCACAAAAATATTAAGCAGCACAAGCATTTTTAACATTGATAAGAAATGTTTCTTGAGAACCAAATCAGCATATTCAAATTCTTTCTGAAGAATCATGTGACACTGAAGACTGGAGTAATGATGCTGAAAATTCAGCTTTGCCATCACAGGAATAAATTACATTTTAAAATACATTAAAATAGAAAACAGTTATTTTACTTGATCAACACAAGAAGTGAAATAATTCTACCGACCCTCAGTCTGTGTGGTCTTAAGCCCCTCTGCCACTGGTCAAACTCACTCTTCCAGTTCAGCACCGTGTTGAGAGGACACACCACCAGAGCCGTCTTCAGTGGCAACTCTTTACACAACAGCACTGTGTGAAGGAACACGATGACCTGAAACACACACAGACACAGATACTGTCTGTGAAACTTCCACTTTCTGATTTTTCAAAGAAAAGGAGAATATTCATGTGCCCCTTACCTGAAAGGTCTTGCCCAGGCCCATGCAATGGGCCAGAATACATCCGGAGCCTGGAGACGACTTCACACTCTGAACAGACTCACAACAGCAGTCCCACATGAACCGCACACCTAACAACAAATACATATGCACTACATGAACCATCTCCACCACAAACTGTCACTAGGTCACATCACTGGCTTTCATTTCGTTCATGCTGCTTCATAAATGCATGTGAATATTAAAACAGATGAAAAACAGTCATGTTCTGACTAATTTCTACTGTTGTAATCGTTAGGAAAATGTCATAGGGCATATCCTCTAATGTAGCCTTAAAAGTTTGTTTAAAAAAAAGAAGTAATTAATACTTTTATTCAGTAAGGATGCATTCAATTGATTAAAAAACTATGTTTTTATTTATCCTTTTGAGTCTGCCACAGTTCTTCAATGGACTTTATAATTGGATAAAATTATACACCAGGAAGACAAAAAAAATAAAAAAGAGTTTTGGAGAGCTCCTGTACTGCACAGTTATTACATGTCATAATGACAGACAGAGGTGAGTTAATAAATTTGAAAAGCATAAAATGTGTAAGTAAAATAATACAATGAACATTATTTGACACATAAAAATTGCCTTGGCAATTTGACCCACAGTCCACTCCTGCATATTGACTCCTGACCCACACCCGCAAATGACTATGTTAGTATTTTTCAAAACCATTACATCAAATATTAGTGGTTAACCCCATGATTTAGGCTGTCTCTTTATGCAATACTAGACTGACTCGATGATGGTGAGATCAGATCTCTGTTGCAGGATTTTTGCTCACACAAATATCTCACTGTATTATTACAATATTTGCAAGAAGAATCTTCAGAAATCAAATAATTATATTTTCTACAGGCACACTTAAGCAAAATAAATAATAACCATGTTAAAACAAATATTTTTTGTGAATCATCTAATGTGCCTCGTGCAACTTACTGTATTAACACTGTACAAAGGCAAATTTTCTCACCCTCTCGCTGGTGTGGTTTAAGTTTATTCAGAAAGCCCATGTGCACTTGCAACATAGGCTTTTGCGTTACATCATCTTGCTCAAGAACCAATGGTGTGGCCTGTCTCTCAGAAACTAAGATGACCTAAAGTAGGTGAGAGGAGAATTTTTTTTTACAAATGATAGACAAAACACTAAATTTATCATTCAGGTTAAAAGCATGTCATTAATAATGAACATTAAAAAACACTGAAGGAATAGTTAATAATGAAAATTCTGTCATGACTTAAATCACCCTCATGTCAATCAAAACCTGTATGACTTTCTTTTGTGGAACATTAAAGATATTTTGCCCAAAACTATATGGACAAAATAAATAAATAAAAATCCCACAACATCTTGACATGAAAAAGAGTAAATGAGGACAGAATTTCAATATCTTAAATCTCTTTAATATTTAAAAATGTAACATAATAAGACACTATGCAGTTCATCACCTCTGGGTCTGCTTCTTCCCGTTCTCTCCTTTCACGTTCCAGTCTTTGTTTTTCTCTCTCTGCTAATCTCTTCCTGCGCTCCTCCTCTTCTTTCAGAGCGCTCTGTGTCTCCCGGGCCAGCTGACCCACCTCTAGAAGCCGTCTGATCTGCCTTCTCCCTCGAGGGGTGCTCCTCAAACTTTCCTCGGTGGTTGGAGAGACATCATCCTACATATCGACCACCCCAAAAAAATAAAATTAATAAATAAATAAATAATTGAAGAATCCACATTCACAGCATCTATGATATAGAAGGAACAAACACACACATCAGCAGCGGTGGTCTTGTCAGGTGTGCGTGATGGACTTTGAAGCTTCTCATTATGAGTGGGTGACTGGGACCTACAAAAATGAATACATTGGGAAAAAATGGTAGGTACTAATTGAAAATGTGCTTTTTTATTCAAGTGTTTGATGTCCATTACAGACTCCGGTTGATTAATATGATATCTTGAGCTTTACCCTATTTCCTCAGACTCTGAAAGGCTGAGGTCCTCATATTGGGCAGAGTCAACCGTTTCATCACTGCTGCTCACTAGGATTAAAATGGAAAAAAATCTAAATAACACCAGGTCCGAACAAATAATCAGAACGTTACATTATTTTTAAGAGTAAAAAAAAAAAAACCTGTGCAACTGTTTAACTCACCAACAACGCATCCTAAATCTTGGACTTCTCTTTTACTCTTCTTCTTCTTTTTCTCCCCTTGCTTTTGACTTTTTGCTTCTCCCTCTGATAAGGTAAGACCATGTCGCAACAATCGGTGGCGGTGCCGTGACCCTGACTTTGACCCACTGGAATCTGAGCCATCATTGTCTGAAGAGAAACTATTTTTGTTCACGCAAAAATAAAATACAAGAATATCGTCTAATAATATTTTAAGTATTCGAAGGATCTGCTGCATATGTTAATAAAAGATATTATAAAGTGTTGTAAAGCTACATACAATACAGTGAAGTTAAATCAGTTTCAGATGCTGTTTGTTGTTTTCATCAGAAATGCCATATACATTAAGATGCAAAAGTAGTTGCAAGGTCTGTTCTCCATGGTACCAGTGGTATTGGCCTTCACTCACCTTCCTCATCTGTTGTCTCAGATGCTTCGCTCTTGCTCTTCTTCTTTTTCTCCTTCTCATCCTCTCCTCTCGTGCTCTCTGATTGCTCATCTGAGCTGGCGTCCAGCTCAGAATCAGAGAGGTTAGCTCTGATCTGAGCCAGCAGAATCTGCCTCGCAATTCTTCATAAAACAAATGATGGGATGAAGCAGTAAAGAGAATAGAGAGAGAAAAGGGATGAAGAGAAAAGAGGGACAAAATGTGAGGTGGGTGACCAATGGATTCAGACTCATTAAACAATGCATCTTCCTCCAACCTCTTTCATTGTAATTTCTCAAAAGTGCACTTAAATAGTAGCAATATTGCATGTTTTGTTACACAGAAACAATTCAGAAGAACAGAAGTAGTTTCTATTCTTTTCTCTTTTTTTCATTTAAATTAGCAAGGACGTAAATATAAAGGACATACCAACATTTAAATAACAGGTTACTAAACAATGAAAAATATCAAATGGGCTATAAAGTGGTCTGTTAGTTTCACAAATATAAAAACCCTTAATTTATGAGTGAAACGTAAAAAGTCAGACAAGAAATGTAGATGAGGCATTCTGAACCTCTGAATATGACAAACTGAATGCAACACCCCCAAAAACTAAATAACAATAACCAAATATATATAATACAAAATGCACAGAGGCTGTTGTGGCTGGGGTATAAACTTTTATTACAACTACAATTCATATACAGTTCTTACACAGTTATTTACATTTTCTCTTCTCAGATGCAAAATAATGCATGCTTCTTTCTGGTGAAAATAACGAAAAGGCTGTTTCTGCATAAAACATTTTAATAAAACAATAGCAGTAATAAATACTTCCAAACAAAAGGACATTAGCATGCAATAAATATTTGAGCTCTTAGGGTTTTTGAAATGCAATGAAATCCAATGAAAGTGAGAGGATTCTACAAGAAAGTAAAGACAACAAACAGAAAAAAGAACACTTTGAAAGATGGGTGAAAAAATTGATTATTATCAGAAGCATGTTAATGTTAATGCATGTTAAGGTCAGGCAGGGTTCCCACTTGGTCCAAGATATATATTTCTTCAAGCCATTTTATGTGACGCACATCTCTAATATTTAATCAACATCTGTGGCCTGCTGTTGTTTGCCTTAGAAAATTAAAGTTGACGTCCATTAGATTGCAAAAATGAAAAAACATTTTTGCAGTACTGCACTTACAATGGAAGTTTTGTAGGCTTGAGAGTTTAAAGGCAGAAATACAAAGGTTTATTTTACATGAATTCTCCAGTAAAAATGTTTGCCATTTGAACTGTAACGTTCAAATCTGATTGACTGAGTTAAGAAACACTTAACACAAACACAGAAGATATTAATCAGAATTTGGTCACATTCTGATTCGATAGCACCAGTGTCATGTTAAACATGTAATGTTCAATGGTTATGGAGACGAGTCAAGCTAGTTTTCCATGGTAATTGACAGCATGCCACAGATTCTGATTCCGCTGGATTTAATCTTGATTATAATTTTGGAAGAATCTTCAGAAATCTAATAATTATATTTTCTACAGGCACACTTAAGCAAAACAAATATTTTTGTGAATCATTTAATGTTTACAGGTAACATAGCCACTGAGGTATCGTGGTTATTGGCATGGTTCAATATGCACAGCTAATGTGAATTGGCCTTTCATTTGAGTGACAAAAGAAGCCTCCGGAAGATTCGAACTGTCCACTCGAATGAACCTGATATAGTAACTATCCTTTGGAAAATAATAATAGAAATAATAATGTATTGAAATATGTATGGTATCAATGTCAGTTGATATCAATGAGTGATTTCTGTGCGGAGAACAGAAATGACGGTGAGTGTGCAGAGACTATGACGTATTCCTGCTCATGACAATACACAGGCAAACGTAAACGAAAAAACAAAACGATATGATTCTGCGATGTCATTCATGCCAGAATACATGAGAACTGACCCCAGTTCCAAATCCCGATGGGTTCCAGGATTTCTTCATTTTATGAAAACGTTGTCAGTGATACGGTGAACCAGTTTGATTAAAAGGTTACAGTAAACACATTTTCCAAGATACTGAGGTACATTTCCCATGATTTTTCCATTATTGGAAAATCGCATTACAAAATTCAAAGTTTTCCAGGTTTTCCAGGATGCGTGGGAACCCTGTTAAGCTACAGAAAAAGAGACGAAACGGGGAAAGAACAGAGAACAAGAGAAAGAATAAGTGTTTATTGCCTCTCCATAAGAACCATGCAAATAACACACAGAAACCACTCATGTGAGAGTGAAGACTACACTCGATCACGCGCTGCTTTTAGCGACTGACTACACACAAGCTTACAGTTTGCATGTTGGGCCTGAAAGAGCATCATCACTGCCACCTGCTGCTGCCCCATGAACATTTGAACACAAACTGAAGCCACGTCAACCAAAGCAATCGTTTCACATTTGGGTTGGTTCAGCCTTCTAACCGATTTTATTTATATGAATATTAAAAAAGGGTGGGAGCGAGGGGGAAATAACAAGTCTGCCATTAATCAATGAGTTAGAGCGCATGCACCACCTGCGAGGCCATGGCTCCAATCTAAACTACCATTTAAACCACCAACTCAAAAACTTTAACGTGCTGGAGTCAAGTTTTCTGTTCCCTCAAATTTCCAATCCCTGACATCCATCAACTTCTGCTAAAATGAACAATCATTAACAGGATAAACTTTTGACCTTCTCACCAATTTACGAGGACATAAATTCTGTGTAAATGATTTGAAAATGTAATACTGGACCAATAATAATAATAAAAAAAACCGCAGGTAACAACGTAAAAAAAACAACGTTAACTTATTTAACAAAGGCAGTTCAGACAAAGGGATAAACAAATCTTCAGTTTAAGCTCCTAAATGTAGAAAATTCAGTTGTCTGTCGCAGGATTAATCTCCTGAAAAAGAACAAACACAACCGCGTTTAACATAAATGCTAATACTGTACGACTGCGTTTCACTCTACCTAAGAAACGTGTTCACTTGAATTCCACCAACAATGACATTTTACTGTCAATAACAAAAGTGTTATATGAAACTAACACCTACCGTTAGCAAACCACACAGCCTTTGTTTTGACTGACCGAAAACATTACAGCGTGAGAACCGGGAAGCTGAGCCCTAAAACACAAACACACACACAAGAAGTTGTCTGTCTTACTGAGCACAGGATCCATCAGATCCGAGGTTTAGAGTCTTTCTACCCTCTTAAAATCTTTATTAGCAGCACAGACAGTAAAGAGGACAGTGTGGCTTTCAGGAGTTCTGCTAAAGACATGCAATGGTCTGTGTCAGTGAAGTAAAATTCAAACACAGGAGCTTCTCCGGAGATGATTCACTGACTTCCGTTAGACAGTGCAGGCTCAGAGCTTCCCCACTGACGGGCGGTGTGTGCCTACGGCTACAGATTCTCTCTACTGCGTGTGGAAGAAACTGTGGGGAAATAAAAATCGGACAGTGTTGATCGAGCCAAAAAAGCGTGTTTGGGTGAGAGACATGTACAAAAGCCCTGTCTAGCGGCTGTGCATGTGAATGGAAGGGAAGCTTGCGTGCTTTTAAATGAGATTTGGATCAAAGCTCTCGCTGTAGTGGGTTTGGGACAGTCGGAGTCCAGTGGAGAAGGCCTGTGCTGGGAAAGTGTGTGTGGCCCTGGTGTAGTCAGAATCGTACCTATTTTCTAAATCATCGTCCTCCACAGACAAAGACGGACCTGGCTGGATGTCCATCTCATCACCTAGCGATAGACAGAGAATAATAAGAATGATTAAAATTAGAAACAAAATGCTTCTGAAATATAAAAAAACAAAATGGAAACTGAAAAAAAAAATGAAAAGATCAGATTATGAAAAGTGCTCTCTTCATGTCAGATTTTTTACATTTAGATTACAAACACTTTTATGTTTACATTTTTTTTTCTTAAGAAAAACATGTTCCTGGTATTACTGTATAAAGAAAATGTTGACTTTTTGCACCCACACACAAACTTACCGGAAGACTGCTGGAAATTTCCAGAGCCCAGCAATGTGACGCCCTCTGTCAGCGGTTTGATCCTCTGATCGTCGGAGTCGCTGCTCGGACCACTCTCCAGTTCCTGTCCTCCCACCTCACTTGATGAACTACCGCTCTGTCCTGTCATCCTGGCAACTTTGTGGGCTCTTCCTCTGGTCATTCTGACCGCAGACCCCTGGTCTTGGGAGCCCCTCCTTGAAGACGCAGAAGAGGATGACGAGGACGATGAAGATCTCTCCTTGAGATTCCGCTTACGAGAGCCTCTGTCGGGAGGGGTGGTTTTTACCAGCCCAAAGAGCCGCTGCTTTCTGACATGCTGGTTTACCTCATCCCCGTCCCAAGTGCTACCTACCAAACCCTCTTCCTCACTATTCGCCATGGCAGCAGCGGTCTGGAGCAGCACTTCAGGCACCTCGTCAGAATCAGAGTCATCCTCAGCTAAACCAGCATGCTCGGCAGAGGGGTTTGTGTTTGTCCGCCGACGGCGCGGTGTGGTTTTTACACGTGGAGAACGTTTATTCTCCTCTGATAAAGACAAACTTTTTGGGTCAGTTTGACCCTCCTCCTCCTCCTCCTCCTCCTCTTCTTCCTCCTCCTCCTCTTCCTCTTTCTCTTCCACTTCATTATTACCACAAAAATTCTCCACGTGTCGATCTCTCTCAGTCATTCCCTCCATCTCGATCCCTTTCTCCATCTCCACCTTTGCTTCACTTTCTTCCAGTGTTCCATCAGTCACTCCAATGTTTACGTTTTGTCTGTCAGGTGATGGATCAACAGAAGGAAAGTTGCTGCTGATGGGCTGTGGGCTGACTGGTACGGGAGTAAGTTTGACCACCAGCTCTTTAGTGAGTCCAGGGCTCCGTGATGACATGGCCTTCTTCGGTCTACGTCTCCCTTTTGATTTATTATCTAAAGCACTTCTACTGGCACATTTGGGCCCAGTCAGCTCATGGTCCAGGGCTTCCTGCAATTACAAATTAGATGTTGTTGTAATACATTCATATGAACAAACTGCAAAAAAGTATTATGGTTTCCACAAATATATTTAGAAGCAACAACTGTTTTAAACATTGATAAGAAAAGTTACTTGAGCACCAAATTAGCATATTAGATGATTTTAGTGACACCGAAAACTGGAGAAACGACTGCAATTTCAGCATTGCTATCACAGGAATAATTTACATTTAAATTAGTTATTTTAAATTGTAATATTTCAGAATAAATCTTTGGTCAAATGTTATATCTGCCATAGTTTAACATAAGATGTCTAAATTCAACTTAAACTAGCATTTAAAATGATTGATTTTAGGTTTTAGTGTTTTTTTAATTGTTAATTTTAAAATCAGACAAGTATCGCTATCAGTCTTCACATGGAAATAATAATTACCGGCTTATCTGTGCATCCCTAATCAAAATTGTATGGTTCTTTTATTGTAAGCATTCTTCTTAGTTTAATTAGTAAAAACTGGTAACTTCTTTTACCTGTAATGCACTGTTGGCTGCTTGCAGATCATCCAGTACAGCGCGGAACATCCGTAACTGCCCAATTCTCTCTATCTTCTCTTCTTGGTTTCCATCCTCCTCTCTTTCACTTTGAACAACTGCCTTGAAGGAATGACTCAAAGATGTTGTGACATCTACAAACCGCTGCATTCGCTGATAAAGGCCTGCAGAGGGCACCGTTCCACCTCCAGCCCCCATCAGATAGGACGCACTACGACCCTTGTTCGCCCTCCCCCTGACCGAGTTTGGGTCGGTACGGGAGACTCGTTTTTGAGCCTGCTCCAAGCTCTCTAGAACAGAGTCGCAGGCCAACACCAGCTCCACCAGTGGCTCGGGACTGCACACATAACAGTACCACTTCCTCTCCTCCTCCAGGATGGTGGACAGCTCCTTCCTCCCCAGGTTACGCAGGACACATTTCTTACAGAAGGCGTTACTGCAGTAATCACAGCCAATCAGACTGCCTCCCTCTGCACACCACCTGAATGAACAGGGATTTAGAGCACTTGTTTTACAAACCCACAAATAAGTGAATACATCAACTGCAAACCCTATCTATTAATTGAGATGATGTCAGCTGCTCTGACTTTCATCATCATGTACCTATGATAATGGTGAATCTTAGGCTGCCTTCTGCACAAGTGAATCTCTTAACCCCCTGAGGTCGACGGTATCGCCGGCGATACCAGCTTGCTTTTTTTTTATCAGTGTAAAAGAAACTCATGAATACTCTGTTGACTTTGATTTTCCATAGGAGTTCCATACATCAATCGATTCTGTTAAATGTGTATTATTTTTGTGTATACTCACAATAAAAACATAGTGTTGTGCTTTTCGACAAATAAAGAAAAATAAACACGAAGCGAGTTCTGCCTTCTCTCTGTCCGTGTAGTCCATTCTGAAACGCGTCCGAAAATGAACCATAACTCAGTGAATACTTCTCACACATACACGTGATATATGTCTTTATGAAGCTTGAAATCTCTTCTTTTAAATGAAGTAATTTATATAAAAAACAAATATTCTCATCTTGTGAAATCTGTATTAAAAGAGAGCGATTCCAGTCGACCTAATTAGAGCTAATTCAAATGTAATGTGACTCCGCCCACGGAGAGCGCACGCTATTCAAACGCAAATGGCTGAGGTAATCCGCGCAATCCTGTGAACGCCCCCATCAGCTCGAGAAAACCAAAACACAAGTTTATTCAGAACATTACTTGCTTACACCGTCTTGCAGCGCTGTGAGGAATAATGAGGAATACGAGGAATAGGAGCTGAGGAATACTAGTAAGTTTTTCCTTCTCGGGTTTCTGTTTATTGACGAATGAACGGCATGCGCTCTGTTTTTTTTCTCCATTATGGACGCGAGCTCTAAAAAAAAAACACTAAAAGACTTTCAAACTTTCACAGAGACCTCAAAACAGAAAGTACAAATCCTTTCTTTAAAACGAATTTCGTTTTGTATCAATTGTATCTTAATTTTAATAATTTTTTCATTAACAACTTTCCTGGATTTAAAGTAAATAAGCCTATCGTCAACGAATGATGATGTTTTAGCAAACTGTATTGCTATACTGAGATGAGTAAAAATCGACTGAAATATGTTGAAATAAAATGTTGGCTATTTGTATAAGCAACGTAAACTGCAAATTAACATTTATATGCCCTAATATTTCATGAAAACAACTTTACAGTCAGGCGAAATATGAAAGACAACATTTTGTTTAGTAGATTTGGGTACAGTTCTTACTGTAGAATATACTGCCTCGTCAAATAAGCTTTTGTTTAGCAATTTCTATATATAAAATAGCCTAATATTTTTGTCAAAAATAAAGTCATCAACTAAGATGTTAGCTGTTCCAATGTTGGCTATATTCAAAGTAATGAATACATAGATAAAATGTAGGCCTATAATCTTTCTTTTTTTTTTTACAAAGAAAGAGTACACTTGAAATATTGTTGAAATTGTAATTATTGTTGTAATTGTAACCTTTTTAATAAAATAGCACAACATATGTACAAGATAGATGTAAGCAAAATCTTAAATGGTCAATATAAGTCTTCTTCTAAATATCTTTTGTCCAAGCATTGTGGCTCAGCCAGTTTCACACCTGTGTGAATGGCTCATCATTATGCAGAGTGGGTGGTAATTCAGGTGAAAACCACTCCTCGTTCACGCCCCCTCGCATATTGGCTTTCCAAGCAAAACCTGTTTTACATCAATTTAAATCAATGTATGGTTTTATTTGAACGATAAAGCAAGACTATTTTCACATAATTTTGAAGAAAAAAACTATAGGCGACGACATCCATTGGTCAAAAGTCTTATTGACACATATTTACTATGTGTTTTGTGGCCTTATTTCAGAAATTTTAGTTTTTAGTTTTTTCAATATCCACGCATAAACATTATTCTCTCAAAAATTAAAACATGTACATACACGTGGCTCACATATTATGGTAGCCCTGTTTGTGCTTTATTGAGTGAATTTACACCTTTGCCATTAATATGTTTATAAGCAACTGAAAAAAGCACAAATGTCAGGGCATGTCAGAACATCTCAAGGGCCCAGAAAACCGCTCAGACTCCAGAGGGTTAAACTTGAGAAATGTGTGGGTCAGATGAAAAAAATGAAAAGCAAAAGGAAGAGTGTCTATTTTAAGAAACTTTTTTTTGCTATTTTAATGACATTTTATTTGTAAAGAATATTTGTTTAAAAAGGGGGAGGAAAAATAACCATGTATACATAGCAGTATTTATTGAATGTATGCTGATTTAAATCCTAAAAAACTGATGTTTTGCTAAAACAAGCCACATTTTCTTAAATCCTAAATATATGTATCATAAATGTATCATTTTATAAATGAAGGTACAGGAGATATTAACCCACACATATTAGTTAATCATGTATGATCCTAATCTGCTTTATAAAATTCTCTCTAGACAAAAAAAAAACTAAATTTTTTGACAATCACAAACGTACCTGCATTGCTCGTCCATCCCCTCTGAATCTTTGCTGATGTCATCACTCATATAATATTTAAAGCAACTCTACAAGAAAACAAACAGATTCTTATAAAACTCTGTGGAAGATTTCACTAGTTGTCAAACATGCTCTAAAAACAATGCAGGTATGAGAAAGTAGCGTTGATTTTAACTCTCCTGTTAACTTTCATATGCATAAACAAACATTACACAGATTACTGCAGAGGCTCACATTTACATACCTTGCAAATAAGCACTTTAAGCATAGGGTGTCTGTAGACTGAGTCACGTTGGAAATGATTCACCTGCTGACCGCACGCTGTGCAGTTTACCCTCTCCAACTCATATCCTCCTAACACACACAAACACAAATCAGAAGAGTTTACCCTCATAGCCTGACACACACAGCTAAAAGCGCCACAGAAAATGGTCTGAATTCCCCATTGTGAGGAAAGTTATTTTGTGTAAGATTGGGTGACAAACTATCTTTCAAGTTTAGCTGATAAACTGTTTCTGGCATGAACACTGAATTCTTTGTTTTATGTGTGCTACAAAACAGTGTTTTGAGATTGGGTGCTTGGGAACCTCTCTGATAGGATTTGAGGTGGCTGTTAGTCTTCTGTCCCGGGAGCTCTAACAATAACAAAAGCATCACCATCAGTTTGAAATTTTTAATTTAATAAAGGGATATTATTAATTAAAGATTGGGGTGGGCAATATAACCAAACCCTTATGTGTCATGATATAGTCAAATTCTGCTAAGGAGAAATTACATGTAACAAATCATGTAAGAATGTAACGTCTTTTATCAATTACTCTGATAATTGCCTTAATCTTTTTAACAACTGAGACGGTAGGCAATTTTTATCAAATGTAGTTTGATTATGGTCAAGTTCCCAAAGCTATGTTTATAAGAGTCAATTATGTACATTATTGTCTCTGACACACAGCATGTTGAAGTCGCTCGGGACACCATTTTATCGGAAAGAGATAACCGTCAAAACATCCAAAGGGTTTTCCAGGAAATGCATGTACTCCTTAGTAGACCTCTGCTTCTCTAACACAGAGCAGTCTGCACAGCGCTGCTTCATTGAAACAAATCAAACGAATGACTCAACTTACTTATCTAGACATTTACCACCACCTACTGGTGGTTTTAGTTACTTATTTAAATAATTTAATTGAAAAACAATTTCCTATTTGGGGATAGTTTGCCAAAACGAAAGTTCTGTTTATATATTAATTAATCGGCACATCATGTAATTTAGATGTTTAAAAACCATCTTCGTTTTAGGCAAGCAGTTTTTGCTGTATTATCAAAATTGTGAAATGAAATCATTATCTAAAATTTTGGTGCCATAACCTTATTTATTACAATACAAGGTTACATGGGTCAAAAAAAACTGGGCCAGTAGAAAAAAATCTTTAGTGTTGAGCCCTGAATTATTTATTTTAAGTTATCTTTGTTAATAAAAAGATCAAAGATGCAAACGACAAAAGAACAAATACAATGAACAAAAAAACAAACAAACAGTGCTTTCAGTGTATGAAACAAATACACATTTAACCCTTATTTAAGCCACTTAAAGGGGTGGAATAATGCCCTTTTCACAAGATGTAAAATAAATCTCTGATGTCCCCAGAGTGTATATGTGAAGTTTTAGCTCAAAATAGCCCACAGATATTTGTATATAGCATGTTAAAATGGTCACTTCTTGAGGGTGAGCAAAAACGATTCGTTTTGTGTCTGTCCCTTTAAATGCAAATGAGCTGCTGCTCACAGCACAGGGGGGTGGAGCTACAAGAGCTCTTGTCCTTAGGAGCTTCGATTACCTTACACAGGCATGCACTGAAAATTTCAAAAACGTTTAGCCTTTTATGTTCAAACCGGAGTCAGAAAGATAGAGAGACTCAAGAAGAAGTGACAACATGTAGACAACATCCCTGAATGGTTAGTTGACGAATTTATGTAACTTATGTGTAGTTATCTCCTAGTCATTGATTAGCATATTCTGTATTGATGATCTATAAATCGTGTTCCGAGGGCGGGGTTTATGTACATTTTAGGGTTGGTGATGTCACTAACCCGGGAGGAATGTCATGTAGTCCTTACCAGCCATTTGTTGTAGTCCTTGAAAAGCAATTTCTTTAAAAGAAAATATCTCCCTTAGCTTTGAACTTTGAGCGTGGTAACTTTGCAGATGTTGTTTGTGCTCAAACAGCAACATTACACACAAACTAAAGGTAGAAAAGTGAAATCATAATCAACCACCCATTTAAGTTATTCACTAAAGAGGAGTGATTGATTTTCTGTCTTTTGCTGTTTGATTAACATTAAGGACACAGGAAGCAGGTATATTACACTGCTGTGCACAGTTCTAATGTACTGACACATCCAAATTCTTCCCTATCCATTTACGCTCAAGTAAGAGACAACGCACCATGTTTATGTGAATTCTCACCAAGATTGTGCTGTTATTTCATTTGTATCAATGAAGTGCAATAAGCTGTGAAAGAGAACTGAATTCAGGATAGCATGCTTTCTGAATGGCGGCTTTTTGTGCACTTGCTCCAGCTTCAGGTGTCAGACAGCACAAGTACAGCATTGTTTTGTTTAGTTTTTTGCAACTTATTACACTTAATCTTTTTAACATTAAGCATGTCCTATGCTTTGTTTTCTCATTTTGCATGTTTCTTTATTGATCTAACAAGTCAATAACTTCAAGCAGTTCAATAAATGATACAGCAAAATCTCTATACACACATTGTCGCCAGAATATATATATATATCGGCCAGCCCTATTTAAAGCTTAACGTTGTGCCTCTCTCTTACCTCTGCGTCTGTCACCATCTCTGTGCTGCTTGTAAACACGCCTACTGCGGAATTCTGGACCACGGAAATCATCACGAGCTTCATTAAAGACCGGCTCTGGCAGCACAAACGCCGTTCCTGTGTCAGATAATAAAGGGGCTCAATATCCTAATGTATTCAATAACAGAAACCATAACATAAAATACATCACACAGGCATGATCATCTGAATCAGCCAAGTGAATACGAGAATGGGAGTAGCACCTTTGGGTAGAAAGTTAGTGTCATGGTCGTTGGAGTGGACAGACATCACATCCTCTGCTCCACTCTCAGACGAAGCGTCCGACTCGTTTATCCCGCTGTGTTTGGTGACAACAGTCGGTTTCCTGTAAGAGTAACAGTTTACAAATGAGTTAATCAAGTCAGTGCACAAAGGGTCTCCAGATGTGGTTCATCCTTAATTGACAAACCTTCTTGAACGAGCCGACGAAAACATTCCCACTTCTGAGGGACCGCTGGGCTGAAAAGAAAAAAACATTTTAAAAACAAATAAATCTCAACTAAATTTCAGCCAACTTAAATTACAATGAGAGTTCTTGTTAATCTTTACAATAGAGTGCCACAGGACCTAAAGCCCAGAAACAAGTTAGCATTTTTAACCTTCTGGTTCCATCATCCCAAAGTCAATGGGTTTTTGTTTAAATGCATCAAATAACATCTATGGTTACTACAAGCTCAAGATATTTTCGTTATTCTACTACATAAAATACATCACCAATAACCCACTTGTGATTTCTTTAAGTTTTTATGTGTCTTGAAAAAGGCAGTTGCTAACCTGTGGCTAAATGAGACTAGAGCTCTTGCAAACTATTCTAAATTAAACTTTCCAAATTGTAGATTTTTAAATAAAGATGGAAAGTGTCATCTGAAGCTTAGAGGTGGTGACGTTAAAGTCATGCGACTGTGGTGAGGTTCGTTTATAGCCTAACTTTAACTTTCTGATACAATTGTATTTAGGCTTAGGTATGCAAGTTGTTTTCATTTGTGAAGATCATCTCATCCCTGCAGCACTCTAGAAACACTCTACCTCCTCTGCGGTCTGGACAAGAGCCTGCTGCTCCAGGTATTCTTTGGCCGTAGTTCCTGTCAACGAGACATGATAGAAATTGAACTATAACTGCTCCATTAATGAGTTTATTTTTGGTTCTGGTCAGTTGTGACTGTAATGAGCAATATATTTTCCCTACTGTACTCACCATTCCAGTGTCCGGGTAAAGTAGGTTCATTTTTGTCTTCCGTAGATGCCGAAAGGTACTCATGGAGCTTCCCAATCAGCTCACCTAACTTACTTCCTCCACCGGCCACCGGCCTGGGTCTGCAAAGACAAGACACAGCTCATCTCCATGGCAACTGCCTCCCGCTGGAATCCCTCATGATACATTTAAATACACCGAATAGCCCTTATAAACCTAAAACCACACTACACACAGCCACAGAGAGTTTCTAATAGACATAACCATATCTCAGGCTTCAGTCTGACAGGAATATGTGAGGTTTACGTTTAATAAGACTTAAATAGGGTTTATAGATCTTCCTCAGAGGAGCACCGACTCTTTGTTCGGCTGGTGCAGATAACGTTAGACCAAAACTGCAAAGTCAAAACGTAAAACCTAACATTCCTTTATGTAAGGGAGATTAAAGAGCAGAGATTTAATTCAAACAGCGACTGGATTTAATTGATGTATTGTCGAGGAATATTAACAAACACAACAGTGTGCACGTTAGCAGTGGAAAAGAAAATTTCCTTACCTCAGGACTTCAGTAGACATCGCTTCCTCACGCGCGGTGGTTCAACACACCGCCGAGCATTTAGCACAACCAACAGCAGAGATGCGTTTACCAATTATCGGCATAAAACTTATAATTGTCCAAAAGAAAAAACGAACCACAAGCCAGTTTCACCCGCCATCTTCCCAGTGGAACTTGCGCCATGCAGCCTAAAATGGCGCACCGGAAACTACGCTGTGACCGTGACTGACGTAAGGTGATGACGTAATTACTTCATAGGATTTCGTCATAACCACACGTGGAGACGACTGAGGATGGGCAATGTCAGCTTTATTTTTGCACGGAAATGAGCGAGTTGCAAACAGTATACATTCTGATCACAGTAATAATGCAGAATATACATTTGGTTATTTTCTGCTTACATTAGATTATTGCGAAAAAGCGAATTAATGTATGGACCCAATATGTTACAAGTAGCCTATCAATACACATTTTGACTCAGCAGCATTTGTCCTTGGTATGGACTGTTTTCACATAGGGCGCCATATTAAATGTTTCTCAAATGAAAACGAGCCTTTATTAATATTAATTGATATTAATATTTTGAATTAGCTTTCATTTAAATTTTGTTAAGTGCATTTGTAATTTTATTAATTAATTTATCTTTAATTCATTTATATTTCAGTTTTAATTTGTCATTTTAGTATAGCTACATCAACTTTCATTTCAATTAGTTGCCAACTTTTCTCATTTTCATTTGATTTAAAACAATTATAATTACCTAATATTCTTTACATTTCCTAATAGTCTTTACATGGACACGTGGTTTGGAGAATTGATGGATAGAAGAATTTATATTTTCTTTCAGCTTTTTTTCAATTAAAAATAGTTAACAATAACAACACTGATGATATATTGAAGGACTACATCTATCTCTCACACATTTTCATTTAGGGAAAATTAAATATGCCGTCTTTCCTGAAAAAATACTTGAAAAACCAAGTCTAAACGCTGGAGGCTGCTGGAACATGTTTGAAAAAGCAAATGTTTGTGACTGTAAATGTGCATCTAGAAATATAGGCTAATCCTGCATGTGACATAGAGGCACACAATCTTCATGGTGCAAATGCGCATATCTATGCAGTTGAATTGGCTCGTGGTGTGTTAGCATTACTCTCAAAGTCCATCTCTTGATCTGAAACAAGCCCAAGGCCTGTATGACACAGTTGTCTCTCAAGCGCTGTGATTCTTTGCTTCAGACTGCTTTGAGTCACTGTGAACTCCCCGAGCAACCGTGCGAAACGTGCTTGTAGAACATCCAGTGAGCCCTCCAGATGTTTAACCTTCTCATCTGTATCCATGACAAGCAAGCCTGCCTGTGCGGTGCTTTCATCCAGAAGCCCCTGCTTCCTCAGAATCTCCCTCCCACGCTCTTCCAGAACCTTCTGAGCGTCTGGGTATTCGGTTACGGCCTCCATTAGGTCGTCCTTTGAAAGGCAGAAGAGGTCAGAGTAGCCGATGCTACGAATGTTAGCTGTCCGACGGTTTCCCATTTTACTACCCTGAATGTTAAGAATGCTAATCTCACCAAAACAACCTCCAGCTGTTAGCAATGCAAACTGTGTCACCCCATCATCAGCAACAACTGCTAATTTTCCCTCTTTAATTATATACATCTCTTTTCCAATGTCTCCTTTTCGGCAAATGTAGTCGCCAGGACTGTACACTTGAGGGCGCAGTTTTAAAACCAGTTCTACTAACAGTCCGGCCTCACAGTCTTGAAAGATGCGAACTTTCTTCAGAGTAGATAAATGAACGTTGATGGCAATTTCTGCACGTAGCTTGTCAGGAAGATTCTTTAAGACTTCCTGCTCATCCACCGCTTTCTGATTTGTCCACAGGTAGTCAAACCATTTGATGACACGTGTCTCAAGATGGCGACTGACTTTGCGGAAGTGCATGTAATGTTTAATAGCATCAATCCGTCCCTGGAACTCTGCCCGTGTGGCGTTCATATTGGAAATCATAGAACCCACATTACCCACAATGGTGGCAAAAATGAGCACTCCGACAAGAAAATCAAACACCACGAACACATATTCCTCGTCCCGTACGGGTGGTGGCATCTCTCCAATGGTGGTCAGCGTCAGTGTGGACCAGTAGAAGCAGTATACGTAACTCCGTCTCAGACCTCCTTCCTCTGTGGATGAGATGTTGGGATAAACCCATTGATCTGATCCAAAACCAAGTGACTTTGAGATGGCATAGAAGATGCAGGCATTCCAGTGGATAATAACTAGAATGTAGAGCACTAAGTTCCAGATGCGGAAGATGTTTGGGTAGTTGGTTCTCGTCTCAGTACGATTAAAGAACTCAAACATACGAGAGAAGCGCAGGAGGCGGTTGAAGCGGACCTGTGGTGTGTTGATGCCCACGATGATGTACGCCAGGTCCGTGGGAAGGATGGAGATAACGTCCATTTTGAACTGAAATGTATGAATGTAGCTGTCTCTGAGTTTCGCTAGGTCCTTCACCAGAAGTCCTTGCTCCAGGTAACCTGGAAGAGCATAAAAATGCTTTATAGTTCGTTCAGTAACACAAAGAATACAAAAATCTGCACATTGTTCTGCTTCCAAGTTGCTGAATGAAAATAAAAAAAAGTCTTGATGAAACTGAAGTGGTGACAGATCAATCTTCCATATTGTGTTGTACATCTGAGTGAAACGGAAAAGAAAAAATGTAGGACGAGAACTTGTAGTCAGGGAGCCAAAGTCTCAAAAGTGCTTTATTCGTGTTTTTTCTGTTAACTTTGACCCTAAGAACCAATAATTGGAGGGTCTGCTCTGCCGGAAATATCGCGAAAAATTTTTTTGCCCATTTTTGTGTAAGCACCCCTTATTTTTTATCAGAAAAATGTGAAAAAATATTTTTTCCCTCAAATCCTCAGTGGGTTGGGTAGGCTGTCAATAAATGCATTCCAGATACACAGAACACATGTGCTGACAACATCCACTGAAAAAATAACTCTTAAAACACATTTCTACATGATTTTGCATTAATTTAATGCAAAAAAAAATTAGGTGTTTTTTCACTTTTTTCCAGTATTTTCATCTTTACTTCATTGGCAATCAACTTTTCCCTCAAGTTATGACATCAGTCAATATGTCATTCTTTTCACCAAACAGAATACGCATTCCACAGAAAAAAATAATAAAAATCCAACCAAAATCAATGGATCTGTGATGATTTCACTACTAGTTGATCAACAGGCTCAGAACCTCAATAGAATTTTAGGCTACTCTCAAAATTCCGAAAGACATGCTGGATATTTGACATCATGGCACACTTATGCACACACACACATGATCTTAATAATATGAATGAGTTTGTTTGGAACAACCAACCAACGGTAACCAATGGTTACCAACGGACTTCGAAGCTGCTCATCATTGTCTGTGGCATATATAAAACTGGATATATGGTTTTTAATGTCCACATTATTAAGCATCATGACCTAGGCATCTTTTTAATTTCAACATAACCCTGTTCTCCCAATGGAAATGTGTCACACAAGAAATAGAATAGATCTGAAGCTGCAACATCATACTTCCCCGCCAGAGCTTCTGTGCTGGCATGAACAGGTAGGAAGATATCCATCGTCTTCACCCACAGTTCCTGCAGCCCATCCATGTGTGTGATGTAGTACATGCACATCATGATCACATCTGTGTCAGTTGCAACCACTACAGCCCGTTTGTGGTGTAGAATTTGTACTGAGTATGCGATGTGAGCAAACATCCTGGTATCTGCATCTTCATGTTTCTTACAGGAAAATTCTGGAAGCTCAACCTGACAATCCACTGACAAGAGGACAGTGCGACCAGGATCACAAAAGATTCCACCAAGAATAAGTGTGCATCCTGCAGGAAGTGACTTGTTCTGAGCTGCCCATGCTTCCCCCATGCAGTATAACAGATTAGCTTTATTCAGTAGATTGTGAATGAAGCCTTTCCATTCAGGTATAGGGAGAGTATCATGTGGCTTGTACTCCTTCATTTTGCTGGGGCAGGTCTTCATCCTCTTCTCTCGTTCCTCACCTTTCAGACTTTCAGCAGGGGAGACATCATATCGATCACCAACAAAGTGGATGCAGTCACACTTGTCTGGGAGGATTCCAAGGAGCTGTCTCAGGTACTTTCCTTGCAGTTCATGGAAGGTGCTGCTCCCAAGATGTTGGTAACGTTGAATGAACGCCATGGCATCTACTACCATTACAACAGTTTTGTCAGACGGCGGTAGTCATCAAAGTTTGAAAGTTTAATTTGGGCTACTTTCTCACTGTCTGTTCTTCTTGCTGCAGCCTGTGCCTCCAGTCCTTTTTCACGAGCGCAGATCAAGTCAGCAGATGTGGCTTTGTGGCCTGTTGTAATGTTGATCAGCTCCTGTTCTTCACATGTGAAAGGATTGATCATCTGGTTGTTGATGATATCTGTTATTTTCCTTACACCTTCTGCCTCCTTTGCACCTTGGCTGTCCTTGTCCTCGTGGTGTTTGGTGTCATCCGCATCCAGGTGTGCCATAGCCTTTGTCTGCTCTGACACAGCTGTCAGAACTGGAAGAGCTTTCAAGTATTCCTCCATGGCCGCTGGCTGCTGACTGATGCCAGTGAAGAGTTTTGTCTTGGCATCCCGGTTGTAGGTTTTTTCAAGTGCCATGTCTGTCCAGACACCATTGAACCGTCCTTCTGTTTGACGTACAATGAACTTCCCATCCTTGAATTCCCTAAAGACGTTTGGCACCAGTGTAGGCAAACTTCTCATAGCTTCTAGGTAGTGGGCCAGGCAGGATATGTACTTGTAGTAGCCAGCAGCTACAAGGTATGGTAACATCTTTTCCACTTCAGCCAGGTGTTCCTCCCACAGACCTGCACGCTCGGCATGGATGAACCGTCTAAGAATCATCACCATATCCATGTACATTAGCCATAGCTCTGTGGTAGGTGAGGTACGTGCTTCATCAAACTCAGCCATCAAACATGTCAGCTTTTTCAGTTGGTCAAGTCAAGTCAAGTCATCTTCATTTAATGCTTTTAACAATGTGGATTGTTTCAAAGCAGCTTTACAGAGATAAACATATAATTTCAGGTAACAGAGATTGTTTTGGCTTTATAGCGGTTCTTTAATAAATTTATTTTCCAGCTAAAGTTAGTTTTGATTGATTCGCTTCCGTCGCAACGATCATTTGTTATTAAATTAGGGGCCGCTAAGACGACACCATTCTCTCTACACAGATTTTAAACGCGAACCTGTGATAAATGCTGATGGCGTTCACATGCGCATTAAGAATTGGTTCTATAGTTATGTGCATTTGAATATATGTGCGCAGGTTTGTAATTCCCTACAAACCAAGCCTAAACAAAGTACTGGTCTTTCCTTATAAATTTTGATACAGAATTTTATTTTGTCACTTCAGGGTAGGTACGCGAAACGAATTTTCCCGACAACACTTTATCTGTAGAGTGGTAAAGGGATCCTCCATAGGGAGAGACTAGTTGGCACTTCAGCACTGCGTTGTCATTGGGTCCAGGCGAAAGTCCTTCGTCAGATCTGGATACGGCCTGGATCCGGCAGTTGCATCGAGACACGCATAAGTTGCCTTCTCTACATCCTCTTCTGACAGGGCATCTAGGAGCAGCTGGACATTGTTGCTAAGCACACACATGTACTCCAGGTCTGGCAAATGCTTCCCAGTGTAGGGCAAACATGGCTGCATACACCATAGTGTGGGCATGCAGCATTGCTTAGTAGTCTTTCCCGCTGATGATTTTGTTTGCTGTTCCACGGAGACATCAGCTTCGACCATGATGTCTTCGATATCAGTGGACTGCATCAAATGCCCAATGGCTCCAAGGAAATTCTGAGCAATATGGAAGCCACCCATGCGCAAGATAAGTTTGGCATACTTCTCTTTGTTCTTCTTTTGCAGACTCAGAACCACCTCATAGATTGCTTGGTCACATGTGATGATGGCATACTCTTGACCATGTTTTCTCGACACATCCATGCAGTACTGAACAGACTGTTGAACCACATCAGGGTTTGTTGGTGACTTTGGGTAGAAGGGACCATAGCTGATCAAAGTTGCAGGGATGGTATCTGGGATGAGAAATGTTTGGAATGAACTCCATGTTGGAGCAGCACAATTTGGTTTCAGGTCCTCCAATAGTACAGTAGGGCAGCTATGCACTTAATGCCAGAGGATGCTCAGGTGGTCAAGAGGTTCTGCTAGACACACAGGAAGCTTAGGCTCTGTTTCAACTCCAACCGGGGAGCGACTCTTTTGACAATCTTTTAGACTGAGGTGGCTTTCCTTGGTTTAAAAAGGCTGAGAAGATTCCATGGCTGGTTGGTGGGTTTTCAGTAGAGGTAAACTAACTGTTGGTGTGGGGTCATCCTGGGCAAGGTTGAGAATTTGTTCTTGCTGCTTAGGACTGACTTTCACCCGGCCGTCCTCACCTAAGTCCGGAGATGCATCTGTTATCATCCATGCCAGGTGGTTATACAGGTTAGAGCTCACTCTTCGGGATGCCTCTAGGTATGATATCTCTAGCTGCAGTGACGGGTCTTCAGTCATACTTCCAGGCATCTGGTAACTTCCACCGGCTTGAGCTGTTCTGGCTTCTCGTTTCCTTCAGGGCCTGCTTACGTTGGTCCTGGAGCTCCTTCCAGTCACTTTTTTGTGTGTTTGAACACTTTTGTTAGTGTTAAAACACTCTTTGCAGTGTTGTAGGAAGAGACTATGGTGTCATCTGGTGTCATCAGGCAATCAAGGACTAACATCAATATGAGGTAACATTGTGAAATCCATGGCTTTCCAAGTATTTACGGAATTCATCCCTCAAAGCTGTAACGAAGAATATGGCATTCACTTTAAAAAAGGGGCTCATCTATCAGAGATATGAGTTGGTTCAGTGCAGCATCATATGGAGTGGTGGCAGTACTAGTCTTATCCTGTGAACGAAGACGCTTTGTCAGGTTAGTTGGTCATGCATTCCTTGTGGTATCGGAAGTCCTCAACAATCATATCAGTACACCTGTTTCCATCAGGACCATGAATCTTGTGTAGTATCTCTTCATCTTCAAGTTTGTTTGCTTTTTCCCATACTGCATTCTGTCTGTCATAAGTGGCGATCAAAATGGGGGATCTATTCCCTCTGGCTTTCAGCTGATTGTCAAGTCTGTATGAGACATCATCCTTTCTGTGGGTTACAGCATATTCATTTTGACAGCAAATTTTGATTTAGTTTTTGGGATGAGGAATCATCAGAAATATACTTGTTTGAAAACTGGCATGGTCCTTTCAGTTAATTACCATTACAATATCCATATTACCATTCTTTTCCCAAAACGCTGGGTCAGACCTACCGGTGTTCACTTAAGTCACTTACCACAGACAATGATGAGCAACTTCGAAGTCCGTTGGTAACCGTTGGTTCCCGTTGGTTGGTTGCTCCAAACAAACTCATTCATATTATTAAGATCATGTGTGTGTGCATAAGTGTGCCATGATGTCAAATATCCAGCATGTCTTTCGGAATTTTGAGAGTAGCCTAAAATTCTATTGAGGTTCTGAGCCTGTTGATCAACTAGTAGTGAAATCATCACAGATCCATTGATTTTGGTTGGATTTTTTTTATTTTTTCTGTGGAATGTGTATTCTGTTTGGTGAAAAGAATGACATATTGACTGATGTCATAACTTGGGGGAAAAGTTGATTGCCAATGAAGTAAAGATGGAAATATTGGAAAAAAAGTGAGAAAACGCCTATTTTTTTGCATTAAATTGATGCAAAATCATGTAGAAATGTGTTTTAAGAGTTCTTTTTTCAGTGGATGTTGTCAGCACGTGTTCTGTGTATCTGGAATGCATTTATTGACAGCCTACCCAACCCACTGAGGATTTGAGGAAAAAAATGTTTTTTTTTCACATTTTTCTGATAAAAAATAAAGGGTGCTTACACTAAAATTGCCACAATTGTTTTTCGCTATATTTCCGGCAGAGCAGACCCTCCAATTATTGGTTCTTAGGGTCAAAGTTAACAGAAAAAACACAAATAAAAAGTATGGCAGACCATGTCAGGTTCAACCCATTTTTGAGACTTTGGCTCCCCGACTATTGGTTCTGTCTGTCAGTTTTTTAATGGATGGAGGCAGATGTGTAAGAAAGGGGCGGGGTTAAAGCAGACAAAATTATTGGAGAAGTCTGGCATATGTCACCAGAGAGAAGTCTGTCGTTAAAAAAAAAAGAATAAAACATGCATGTATGAAACGTTTACAATAAAATCAATAGCATGCAATTAGAAAATAGATGAATTTTTTATTTCATTACGGTTATAAATTAATGAAATTTATAACTTGCAGGGTAGGTAGGATTTTTCAAAAAAAAAAAACATTCCAAATTTGTTTAAACTGTCTTTATACACCAATACATAATTAAAATGTAAGTACTCTGAAAAAGAGAGTATAAAAATAGAGTGTCTGTAGACCTCTCACGACTGTTGTAAACACAGCAAATTATTTCCATTTACTCCACCCCCTCCCTTCTGAGCTCCTTCCAAAGCCACGCCCCCAAAACACATGAACGCGCAACCTGAGACTATCAAGCTAGCATATTGATACTGGTAAAGTTTAAAATATAGCCTACTTTGTTTGATTCGGTAACAAGCTATATTTATAGGTAACAAGCTATATTTATAAGGCAAAGCTAAAAACAGGTTGCATTGATACACGTTTTTCCATTACCATCAGTTACACTGTGATGAAGGTGAATTTCGTGTAAGATTCATAACATATACGGTGTTTTGCAATGTAAGAGGTTCCATGATGAAAACATTGTTGACTCTAATGAGGACTACACTCCGGAGACAAGTACCGCTTCGTCGGTTCGAGGACAGGTCCGGGGTCGAGGGCAAAGCAGAGGAGGTCGTTCAAGAGTGCGGGCAACCTGGGTCCGAGGAAGTAGTTTTTGCCTTGTTTGCCTTCGCTGACTGCATATGCAGGTGCTTTGAATTTTGAATGCTCTTTCTCTGCCATAATTTTACTCTTCGTAGGTTCCGCGCCTCTTGCACTCCTCAAATCAAACGGGTGCGCACGCATATGGGCAGATCTAGCAACAGGGGTGGTAGCCATGGTTGCGAGAGTGAGTGACAGTCGCCCAAACCAATCAATGGTTTCGTCCCGAATGGAAATAATGAGCTGTGTTTATTGCAGATTAAAAGGTCTACAGTCATTCGATTTTTATACTCTCTTTTTCAGAGCACTTACATTTTAATTATGTATTGGTATATAAAGACAGTTTAAACAAATTTGAAAAAAAGTTTTTTATAAAAATCCTACCTACCCTACCTTTAACATGAAATATGCAAATGTTTTAATATGACTTTGCCCGAATAGAAAAACTGACTTTGTAAATACATAAACAACATCATAACTGTGATTTTGCAGCCTATCTCATGGAACAAACACGGGGTCAACAACAAAAGATATGGGAAGTGTTTTCTTTTAAAAGTTAATACGGCTATTTATTTTATTAATTTAAACTATGCACAATTAGTTATGCAACAAATAAAATGCAACTAATATGGTTGTGTTCAGAACTGATTTTTGTACTTGCTGTCCACAAAGAAATATAAACCACTCCTGTAGCTTTATACAGTCAAGCACGGTGCAGGAAATGCCAAGGTTATAGGTTCAATTCAGGGAATTAGCCAAGATTTTGTGATGATAATATATAACATGATTTCCATATAGTGTTTCTGTAATGAGTGAAGGCACTTCATGAATTCAGTCATTGGGATAATTAACTTTAAAATTTGGTGCAAGTCAGGAATTTTGAGTATGTGTGTGTCTATACCTGTCCTTAGCCGCATACATGAATCCAGTATGTAGACAATGTCACAAATATAGTCAAAAACCAGCCAGACAATAGGATTCTCAGTCTGAAGCTGATCAAAACATGCTCTATTCACACAAAGACAGAAAGAGAAAGAACATGAGAACCACAAATATTTAGACAACCTGCAGACACACGCATCTGTACAGTTAGTCAAGCAGTTGTCTCAAAGGACTGTTCTCATTGTGGAAGAGTGACAGGCGTAACGAAAGAGCCTCAGTGCATCGTAACAATTAGTTACGCCAGAAACAAACCGCCAGCACAGGGAACTGTGTTTATCAGGAGCACATTAACAAAGGGTATAGTGATGAATATGTAAAGAAGAAAGACTAGGTGAAAAGTCACACCTGGCTACAAGAAGAACCCAGTTATAGAGCACAGCAGCGGCGATGAAGAAGAGCCAGTAGTAGTAAATATCATCAGATGGAGAAACTATAAATGTCTCCCATTGTTTCCTGTGGAAAAAACACACACATGTAACAAATGTAATCAAATTTATCCTCTCTGTATGCAGACTAGGTTTCATGCCCATAAGTCAAAGAAAAAGAAATGTGTCACATTACTTTGTATTTTCCTTAGTATTTCCATTGGCGTCTGGTTGGTTGTTGCTCCTTCGACTGGGTGGGGCTCGTACTTCGGGTCCCCGGAATCTCTCTAGGAAGGAATCGGGTCTCTCTTCTTCCTCTATCAGACTCCTGTGTGCCCAGTCTCTCAGAGTCACCACCAGAGTCACCAACCTGGCAACACAAGAGAGAAAATATTTATCCAGACTTGCTGTGGCACATGTGAGAATGTGTATGTGCATATTTGTATGGATCCTAAACCTGGATAGAGCTCCTCTTCCTCTAAAGGAGTTTCTTGATGGCGTATCTTGGGGCTCTAGAGCAGCTACTCGCTGCAGCTCAGACGAGGTGTCGTCACACGCAGACTGAGACCTGAGAGAGCAACGAATGGATGAAGACAGAACATATGAGCAGGAAATGAGAAATGAGTTGAAATCACACATGTTTTATACCATCATGGTTAACTCAAATAGAATTCTGTTGTTCTTGAAGTGTTTTATGCTAAAAATGACTTAGAGGGATTTTAAACCTGTATGAATCTCTTTCTTCTGCTGAACACAAAAGAAGATATTTTGAAGAATGTCTGTAACCAAACAGTTTCTGGTCCCCGTTGACTTAGTAGCCTATTTTTATTTTTCATACTATGGAAGTCAATGGGGATCAGCATCTGTTTGGTTACAGACATTCTTCAAAATGTCGTCTTTTGTGTTCAGCAGAAGAAAGAAATTCATACAGGTTTAGAACAACATGAGGTTGAGTATATGATGACATCATTTTCATTTTTAGGTGAACTATCCCTTTAGGATGTGGATTTAAAAAAACAAAACAAAAAAAGTATTACACTACCACTCAAAGGTTTGGGGTAAGTAAGATTTTATTTTTATTTTTGAAAGAAATTAATAGTATTAATACCTTCATCAAGGATGCTTTAAATTTATCAAAAGTGACACCAAAGAATTCTATTTCAAATAAATGCTGTGCTTTTGAGCTTTCTATTCATCAAAGAATCCTGAAAAAAATGTATGGTTATTAGAAAATAAACTGTTTTCAACATTGATAATAAGAAATGTTTCTTGAGCACCAAATCAGCACATTATAATGATTTCTGAAGGATCATGTGACACTGAAGACTGAAGAAATGGCTGGTGAAAATTTTGCTTTGCCATCGAATGCATTACATTTTAAAATGTACTCAAATAGAAAACAGTTCTTTTAAATTGTAATAATATTTCACAGTATTAGTGTTTTTACTGTATTTGGTGAACATACAATACTTATTTCGAGAACATTTTTAAAAATCTTACTGACCCCTCAAGTTTGGATTTTTTGGTCTTTACGTAATTATCAAACCAGTTTGGAAAAGTGTGTTTCGTCCTTTTGTGACACTTCTGAGGACCAAGCTCACCAAATTGGTTTTACTATCATTGTGAGGAAATTTGGTCCTTGCATAGACTGAAAACAGACCACACACAAACACAAAATCACCGACCTGCTGAGCACACTCTCTGCTCGGTCCTGCTCATCCTCTTGAGTTTGCACAGAGAGACGATGAGAGCAGGGAGATCCCTCAACGGCCGACTGGCCCGTCATACTGTACACACAAACACACACGATCACTTACCCTTATGAAAAAGAAGTTTATTAAAATGTAATAGTATACTTCTTTTAAACTAAAAAATAAAAAAGTATTCTTTCAGTCTACTTTTTATGTACTTCTCAGAAGTATATTTTATGTAGGCTACTTCTCTAAAACATGTGCTACAAGTATTTGACTACATCAGTATAAGTTCACTTGTAGTATAGTTGCAGTACAAATGAAAAACTCAGTTGTAAACTAGTTGTGTACTCAAAGTTTACTAGGCTACGGTTATACTTAAAAGTATACTTTTATAAAAAGTGAGCCAATTTAGTCCCAAGTATTGAAAGAGTACACTTACAGTGATGTTAGTATTACAAAAACTTTACTTAAGTAGGGTAATAAAATTAACTTGAATACTTATTTTTTGTAAGGGTAGTTGGAGGACGTTGGATGTTTTTTTTATATAAATCCCAGCTCTCAAAAATATGTTCCAAGAACGCTTTCCCAGCATTCTCGTTAAGCTGTGAAAACGTTATTTCTGAACGTTCTCAGAACATTCAAAACGCCCAGTTTCTAAAATGTTTTAAAAACTTTTCTTTTCTTGTTATATGCAAATTTTGCATCATTTTGCAAGTATTATGGGGAAGTCAATGTTCTTTAACCCATCTCAAAAAAGTAGTAAAGTTTAAAAACTATGTCCAATATAAATGTTTCAGAAAACCCTTTCCTGAATAATGTGTAAACAACAATTTTTGTGCTAATGTTTTGATAATGTTAAGACCAGATAACTTTGGACAAACATAATGTTACTGGAAGAACGTTTGTGAGAGAACTCTCACAAGGTTCTTAGAACCTTCCCTGTTAGCATGGGAAAATTACTAAATGCTAACCCTTAAACAAAACACTGCATCTAAAAAATAATAAATTATTTATTTATATTAATTTAAAATATATTTATCAAATTTTTCGATTGTTTTTCCAAATTTGAATGTGCCCAAAGTGAGGTTTTGTCAGAATTAACTCATTTTTATTGACAAATTAAATTACATTCCATTTTCAGTACAACTTAGCCCTTCAAACTTCTCAGCAGTACATGTCAAAGACATTGTGGATGAAATGCAGAGGGACAGCAGGTCAGGGGAGTTATCAGCAAACACTTCTCGCCTGGGAATGTGGTCACTATGACAATCACCTCAGATTACCGTAAGACATAGATGCAACAGGGGGAGATTTAAAAACCACAGCCCAAGATCTAAACTGAAGGATGATCTCATGGTTAATAAGGGAACGGCTTTAGGGACTGATGGATGGATGGTTCAACAGACGGATGGATGGATAGTGCCGTGTCTAGATGAATGTTAACAATGTTTTTGGTAATTGGCTCATCATTAAAGAAACACAGAACACAGAGTGACACACAACTGTCTTCCCAGAGGACAAACACACAGAGCTAATGTCTCATGAGAAATCATGGTTGCTAACAACCATTCCTCTGACACAGACACACACATTAGGTTTTCATGTTTTATGAGGACATCCCATAGACATAATGATTTTTATACTGTACAAACTGTATATTCTATCCCCTAACCCTACCCCTACCCATCTCAGAAAGTACTCGCAATGTTACATTTTCCAAAAACATCACACGCACATGCACACACACACACAATTAATATTATGATATAACATATTATAAATATAATAGTGAATATGTATTATGTATTAGTGAATATGTGAATATTATATTATTATACATCATTCAAAATAACATTAAAGAATTAAACAGTTGTACCTCATTGTTATTAAAAATCTGTATATTATAAACATGTATGTATGAACCTGCATGCATGTGTGAGACAAATTCCCTGACTCACCTTCAGCTGCTCCTCTTCAGGATCCCAAAAAAATCTAGAATGGTGGTCCATATTACATCCTTATACTCAACAAGAAACACACAAAGTGTGTTTCTGATCTTCATACTAGTCTAAAAACGCAAAGTTCTCTTCCTGTGCTTAAATGGAATAATGCCATGATCAGTCAATACATCTGTCTTTCTCATCTCTAGAGTAAAAGACACTCCAGCAAAAAAGGCGGGGTATGAAGGGGCAGGGCAGGAGAGAATGGGAGGAGAAAATTATTGTGGTCACATAAATTAGTGACATTTGCATGAACAGTATAGTTGCAAATAAAATGGACATGAGCTTTTTTCATGACCATGTTATAATGTACACTACTGGTCAAAAGTTTGGGGTCAGTAAAAAAACTCTGTTATACTTTCCAAGGATGCATTTATTCTATAAAAAATACAGTAAAACAGCAGAATTGTGAAATATTATTACAATTTACAAGAACTGTTTTCTATTTTAAAATATTTTCAAATGTAATTTATTCCTGTGATGGCAAAGCTGAACAGTTGTAAACTGTGATACATTTCAGGATTCTTTAATAAATAGAAAGTTCAAAGAACAGCATATATTTGAAGATTGAAATCTTTTGTAATTTTTGACCAATATCATGCATCCTTGCTAAATACTACAGAGGCCCTAAAGGGACTTTAGGAGCTCCGTAAAATACAAATATTAATTTCTTAAAAAAAATCCCTACTGTCCCTAAACTTTTGAACAGTGCAAGTGGATGTATAAGAGAAAATATAAATCTTCTTAAAAAATGAATTATATACATATATATACATGTAAAGTATATTATAATTATTCTTTTTTAATTAATTTTATATATAGAATTTTACCCCAAACTTTTAAGCGGAAATGTATATGGATGTATATATAGGGAATGCTAATTTTAAAACATTTTTCAGAGCTTTAATCACCTTCTAGCTGTTCACTTTTATGGTCCTGGAATGTTACAAATTAAATTATAGAAGTACAAATATTTCTTTAATCACATGTCTGATATTTATATGTTTTTTAAACTTTTTGTTTGACTTGACAGAATTTTTTTTTATTCTGTCTTACTTCAATAAAATTCATGATAAAATATTGTTTTTGAGGGAAGAACACTCAGATCTGTCATCTAAATGACTCCAGGTGGGCACACATAAAATCAGGTAAGACTCCAATGGGAAATTATATGAATATATAAATTGGTTTTGGTTTTTAAGCAGCACATTTCTCCTTGGACTCATGAGCCAGCGCATCAGTAGCAGCTGCTCAGCTCTGCTAACTCTGAACCCAACGGACCAATCAAAACCTATCACTCTTCGAAATCTTGAGCCCAATGGACCAATCAAAACCCAATCCTGTTGTAACTCTAGGCCCAACAGGCCGATCACAGTCATTGTACAAGTCTGAAAACTAGTATTATAATGCCAACAGACACCGATTCTCTGAAGAAAAAAAGATTTTCCCAATATACAAATAAATGTGAATTGAATAAATTATTTACATTCAAGAACATAGAAATTTGCAAAATATTTATTTATATACACACAAACATATATATATTCTCATCTGAGCCAGCTGATTGAGATGTACATCGCCAAAGGAAGTTTATTATAATGTTTTATACATTTCGGATAGACCACATCAGAAAAAGATCAGAGTTTCTGTAAAGACTTAGGGCTGATATACTGGGGATTTTACTGCCTTGGACAAAATGAAAAGATTTTATTCAAATCATCTTGCATCTTGATCACATGCATTTTACGGTACAAATTCCCACAATCCATTGAAGCAGAGGCAAAAACGTGTGCAGCAAGAAAAAAAACATGTCACAATTTTTTCCCAACAGCTGTTTGATACTAATGCTGGTATAGGTTAATGTAGCTACATTGGCATAAAATGTATATGAGAGACAAGCAAGTATTTAAAACATCTTAAATAAAATGAGGAATATTACAAAGAAATGTTGCAAGCAATATTATAATCTTTATACCAATTATTATGGACTGAGTGAGAGCAGGACCCCAGAACAATCCTGATGACGGCAGCGTTACCAAATAACAAATCTAATTTTGTCTAATTCAGTTTCCAGCGTGTCATTACAGTTTGGTTTTGGTGTGTTCTAGTGGATAAGGAAAGCTGCACACCCTCAAACATCTGCACACACCCCTCAAATGAATAAACTGAACTAAACAATTAAACAATGAGGCTGATATTTCCAGGGGTCAGTAAACAGGGGATATGTTTCTCACACACTGGCACATTCACAATCTCTCTCTCACACACACACACCGGGTTCTTCCTTAAACCTGGTCTCTGAGTTTGGCCAGTCTCTGAGAGAGCTCGTCCTATGGTGAGAAAGATAAAATCATTGTAGTACATATCAGTTATATTTTTGTTAGCATGTCTGTACTCATGTTTGTGTTAAATACCTGTTCCGCAGATGCTACGCTGGTTCCCACTGATCCTGACTGACCTTGAGGAAGCTCCATATTGAGGTCCAGCCTAAACACACAAGAACAGACACTGTTTGTTTTAATCTTAAATTAAAGACATTTTTTCAGTTTAATCATATATATATATATATATATATATATATATATATATATATATATATATATATATATATTTTTTTTTTTTTATTCAGCAAGAATGCATTGATTTGATCATAAGTGACAGTAAAGACATTAATCATGGTATAAAAGTTATGTAAAATAATTGTTGTTCTTTCCCATTTTGTTCATCAAATAATCCTGAAGAAATGTATCTTTGTTTCCACAAAAAGCATATCTGTTTTCAACATTGATAATAATAAGAAATGTTTCGTGAGCACCAAATCAGCATATTAGAATGATTTCTGCAGGATCATGAAGTAATCAGGGCTTGACATTAACACACGCAAAACATTATTATAAAATTTTATATATAGTATACACATTTTTCAATCTTAGTCTTTTACAAAGGCATCTAAAATAATAAACTAAGTGCAATGCAGTGTTGTAAAAAAACTCGATTTATTAAACATATCGATACTGAAATATATGAACCAGCTGCGCTTTCTCACGCTCTCATCTCTCCGACAGTGAGTTGACACACAAACCCGCCTCCCCTCTCTCACTCGTTTAATTTGCTCCGGATGAATATTGTTGCTGTTAAAGAGCTTGGATTTTGGCGTGGGATTGCACAATTTGCGCATAATTTTACTAATTCCCGCAGATTTTGTGCTCCTACCCAAAGTACGCGTACATAAAGCCGCCTCTCAGTACTAAATAGATTTTTTTTCCCCCACTGCTTATTGCGCTTAAGCGGTCAAATAGACACAAAATAATGCCAAAATATCGATCTTGGCGAGTATTCACATTTTAAGTGAATGTAGTTGAGAAAGAAAACACGTGTAACAGTATAATGGATCCGTGCGTCAGGTCTTAAAGTGACAGCAGCCTAATAAACCTGCTGCCAAGTTATGAGATATTATTAAAAATATCTATATGGCTGTTGTTCCTCATGCTATTCGAAATGCTGAGTGGATAGTAACTTTGAAAAACCACTAGCCACAGTGGCTGGTGAGCTAAAAAGTTGATGTCAAGCCCTGGGAGTAATGATGCTGAAAATTCAGCTTTGCCATTACAGGAATACATTACATTTTACAATATATTCAAATAGAAAAGTTATTATAAAAGTGTAATAAAATGTATATTTCACAACATTAAATGTATTTTAATCAAATAAATGCAGCCTTGGTGAGCATAACAAGAATAACAAATTTCAGCATTTAAAATGTTCTTACCCGGCCTCATCCGCCATTTCCATCATCAGAGAATCGACTTGACCCTAAAACACACCACAGTGTCAGTAAAGGCAAAACAACTACTACGTCAGTGTATTTATGGCCTACGGTGCAGACATTGTAGTACGTGAGTGCATGTATGACCTGTGGTGTGGTCAGTGTTGTGGTGCTGCTCATCGTGTCCTCCATTTGAGCCGTCTGTACGTCCAGAGTTTCAAACTGACGCTCAAACTTATCCATCAGACCTGAAATCTGACGAATCAGAACAAAGAGAATAAACATAGAGCCAAATATAGAAGACAAATCAAAGCACTTCAACTGTTTATGTCAAAGAGAAGTCTTCCTCTCTCTCCCTCTCACCTTCTCAAGGTTCATGCTCTTCAGGGTTGCATCCATGCCCTTCACCACCCCAGCCATAGACTTGGTGACCTGGAGAATAAAAATCAAAAGTTAACCATTAAATATATTTGGATAACTACTTGAGTGTATCTAGTTTAAAAGGAGAAAGCCATTTGTGTACCTTGTTCATGGTGACAGCCGTCTGTACTCGTGCAGCCACTGCATCCACTCTCGCGCTCATTCTAAGGAAGTTCACCGATTGGTTCTTCTGGCGGATAGCGTTTTCTGCATGTATCCGTGCAACCTCCATATTGCCCTTCTGGATCGCCTAAAGTAACCAAAACATAAGCAGTGAGCTTCATAACATCACATCAACGTTGACCGATTAAATGTGCTGTAATTATGGAACATTTACTTTTAAAATAATAAAGTACAATCTAATGTGACTCAACATTCTCAATTGTGTTTTTGGATATACTTTGACATTTAGATTAGTATAATTTTTTGACAATGTATATATGAAGAGTTCAGATGCAAAAGCCTCTAAATGCCATCTGAAATTTTCTTATAAAATTATCATTTTTATCAAGCTTGTATATTTAAGTTCAGTAATTTCACTTAAATGACAATTAATAGGTAACCCTCATTGCCATTTAAGTGAAATTATTGAATTTAAATATACAAGCTTGATAAGAAAATTTCAGATGGCATTTAGAGGCTTTTGCATCTGAACTCTTCATATATATATATATATATCGACTTAAGTCTATTTATTAGAAAACAAATAGAAGTCATAGTAAAAAGTATATTTAAGTCATAGTAAAAAGTAATACTTTTTACTATGCAGATATATCTAGACAGAGAAACATAATACTCATAAAGTAGCTCAGAAAACTTCAGCGTTCAAGCGAAGCTGTTGGGTGAAGATGCTATTGCACAGGTCAATGTTACTTCCTATGAATGGAGTCTCCAAATGCCAATATCAATGGTTTGTTTACCTTCTTGACCTTGACCTTCTCTGCTTTCTCTTCTTTGTCGCATTTCTTGGAGCTCCGCTGAAGTTCTTTAGCTGCAAACTTGAGGTTAAACAACTGCTCTGAAGTCAAAAGTCAAGGAAAAGATTTGATCATGTCTGTAAAAGTTATCTGATACCTTTAATAAAATGCCACAAAACAAGCCTAAACAATGTAACAAAGCCGATTACAATAGAATATAAACAACAATGTTGACCAAAATCGTCTCGAAACTTGACAAACTAGTCTGACCGGCTGGATTGAGAGTTTACCTAGATACATATAACGTTAGGTGGCGACATTACGTAATTCTACGTCACAGTCCTACCTGGGCGGATTTGACGATGTTTTAGAGCACGAAACTATCAAAATAAGCATTTGAAACTTCATAAACGTACAAAAATATAAACAGCACGGTGAGTTCACCAACTTATGTAGCGTATCACTTTAAATCGTTTTCTACTCTAGAAACCAAAATTCACTCTAATTCAATTTCTACCTTCAGTGACGCGAACAGAAATCCCGAAAGTGCGATTAGATTTTACGGCTAGAATGTGACCCGACCTATTCGTAAACAACAAAATGTTGCCACGACCGAGTTCAACCCAAAAATTACTCTTAATTAGAAGTGTTTACGGTCCAAGCCATAGTGAAGTGAATCTGGATCGGGCCCGACCCCCGCGGTCCGCAAGGATACTCTCCATGTTCGACATCCTGGTTCCACTTGATGAAGTGTGAAGATTAGACGGGAATAGTTTTCAGTCTTGTTTGATTCCCCCGAGCTATTCGTGTGGATCAGTAACTGTCCTCGCTCTGTTTGTTGTAATTTCCCCGTATTCACTTCCGGCTTCTCCAAACCACTGGAGTGATGTCACAGTCATGCGCTCAGGTCAGCGATCGCGATGATGTCACGATTGGCAAAACAAAGCTGTGTCCTTTCGGAAGTATTTGATGTATCATGTAACAAAATCTTTTGTTTAAAATAATTGGTTACACTTTATTCAACTTCATATGGAAAGAAAAGCCTCACTATTTAAATATAAATATTTTATGTAATTCTTATAATGAGAGAGTTGAATGACTTGATTTTGTTGGAGATCGAATACGATTTTCAAGTTGAACTGGAATAAACATTATATAAAGCATAAAGATAAGCAATGGTATACAGTTTGTCTTTATGCTTTATATAATGTTTAATCAAGTTTAATCCAGTTAAAAATGTAAAACATAATATGGAATAATAAAAATGTTAAATATATAAGAATAAATAAATGTTCTATGACAATAATTGGGTAAAAATGTATATTTCAATGTTTTTACAAATTATAAATGGTGAGGGCTATTTATTATACTGAATTTTTTAGAGACATTCCATATTTCAATATCTCCTCGGGAATATAGGCTAGCATTATTTGAAGCAAAACCAGGAGGTTTTTTAAGACTTTTGCAAGGCATCAGTGAAATAGCAATCAACATTTAAAAAGGAGGTCTTCAAATTAACTATAGCAAATGCAGTAATCCTTTTTCAGACGTTTAATTCATTGCCCTGCAACATTTCATAGCTAATAAATACTTTTGGAATAACCATTTTGAGAATATTAATTGGAGATTGATTTGGACTTATAATAACAAATACTGTATCAATAAAGAAGTTAATGAAATATACTTTAAAATAATTTATCCAACAAACCTAAAAAGATATAGGCCTAAAACTGATCTTTATGTATGTACTGTATGTATGTTAGTTTCTTTTGGACTGATGTGGAATATTTATTTAATACGTTCAGTGGAATTAAAATGAAAAATATATATTTTTTTATTATGACAAAAAAAAAGATATAGACAAGAATCACATTTTTATGTTAAATCTTATAATATACTTGGTAAGTTTCACATAAACAAATGTAAATGTTCTGAACGGATACCCAATATCATCTAAGGCTGACATAAAGATTTATTATGAAACCTTACAAGGTCTTTCAAGTCATAAAGCAACCAGAGTTATGGACATTTACAAATAATTAAATTCCTTTTTTTATTTTGACTATACACATATACCCTTTTCTGTTATCTTTTTTTCCTCTCTATTCTTTCTTCCTCCTCTTTAATATGTGAATAAATTTTTCTTTAATGTTTTTGTTATGAATGTTATCCTTAACGTTCATTATATAGTGTACAATAGCTGATGTTTAATATTTTATTAATGTTTTATGATGCTATGCAGTTCTTTAGAGCATTATATGTGAAACATTTGTATTTCTCTTAAATGCATGTTACATTGTTGGAAATATAAGCTGTGTATATATAGGGCTAATATACTTTTTGAAAGTTATATTAAACTGTCTGAAAAAAAAAAACAGGGTTCACAAACTTTCTAAATATGTTCACAGTCCATATAAGCTATAGGCCTATAGCATTTAAGTCAACATTTGAACGGCTTAAAGGTTTTTTTGTTTGGTTTTGTTTTTACATTTGTATCATTAGATATTTGTGTAAGTTGAAACTCAGTACTTAGCCTACATTTAAACGTTTAAACTTTGGTGTCCGTGCCGGAGACTTTGGTGTCTGTGCTGGAGACGGTGGGTGGTGAAAGTTTTTTTTTCTCCTGTCGTCACTAGCGCACAATGAATATATTTATATATCCTCCTGAGACGTTGGTGTCCATGCCAGAGACGATGGTGTCTGTTTCGGAGACTTTGGTGTCCTTTCCGGAGACTTTGGTGTCCTTTCCGGAGACTGTGGTTCAAATGTGGTGTCTGTGCCAAAGACGGTGGTGTCCAAGCCAAAGACGGTGGTGTCCATTCCGGAGACGTTGGTGTCCGTGCCGGAGACGGTGGTGTCCATTCCGGAGACGTTGGTGTCCGTGCCGGAGACGGTGGTGTCCTTTCCGGAGACGTTGGTGTCCGTTCCGGAGACGTTGGTGTCCTTTCCGGAGACAGTGGTGTCCATGCCGAAGACGGTGGTGTCCATGCCAGAGACTTCGGTGGTGTCCGTTCCGGAGACTTTGGTGTCCGTTCCAGAGACGGTGGTGTCCTTTCCGGAGACAGTGGTGTCCGTGCCGAAGACGGTGGTGTCCATGCCAGAGACGGTGGTGTCCGTTCCGGAGACTTTGGTGTCCGTGCCGGAGACGGTGGTGTCTGTGCCAAGACGGTGGTGTCCATGCCCGGAGACGTTGGTGTCCGTGCCAGACAAGGTGGTGTCCTTTCTGGAGACGTTGGTGTCCGTGCCGGAGACAGTGGTGTCCGTTCCGGAGACTTTGGTGTCCATGATGGAGATGGTGGTGTCTTTTCCGGAGACTTTGATGTCCGTGCTGGAGACGGTGGTGTCCTTTCCGGAGACGGTGGTGTCCGTGCCGGTGTCCGTGCACTTGTCTGTGCTGGAGACAGCGGAGACGTGCCGGAGATGGTGGTGTCCATTCCGGAGGCGGTGGTGTCCATTCCGGAGACGTTGGTGTCCGTGCCAGAGACGGTGGTGTCCTTTCCGGAGATGTTGGTGTCCTTTCCAGAGACAGTGGTGTCCGTGCTGAAGACGGTGGTGTCCATGCCAGAGATGGTGGTGTCCGTTCTGGAGACTTTGGTGTCCATGCCGGAGACGGTGGTGTCCTTTCCGGAGACGTTGGTGTCCTTTCCGGAGACAGTGGTGTCCGTGCCGAAGACGGCCGGTGGTGTCCGTGCCGGAGACGTTGGTGTCTGTGCCGGAGACGTTGGTGTCCTTTCCGGAGACGTTGATGTCCTTTCCGGAGACGTTGGTGTCCATTCCGGAGACGTTGATGTCCGTTCCGGTGACGTTGGTGTCCATTCCAGAGCAGATGTTGTCCGTTCCGGAGACGTTAGTGTCGGTGCCGGAGACGTTGGTGTCCATGCCGTTGTCGTTGGTGTCAGTTCCGGAGACATTGGTGTCCTTGCCGGAGACCATGGTGTCCTTTCCGGAGACGGTGGTGTGCGTTCCGGAGACTTTGGTGTCCGTGCCGGAGACGTTCGTGTCTGTTCCGGAGACTTTGATGTCCATGCCGTTGTCGTTGGTGTCAGTTCCGGAGACGTTGGTATCTGTGCCGGAGATGGTGGTGTCCTTTCTGGAGACGTTGGTGTGTGTTCCGGAGACTTTGGTGTTCGTGCCGGAGACTTTGGTATCTTACAAAGATTTAAATTTTGGCGCAATTTTTTTCTTTAGAGTGTTGATATGGCATCTAGTAAATACACTAAGATTCGTCATGCTAGCATCTTGGGAAGTATTTAATCAAGGGTGTTACAACTAGCCCCGCATTAGGTTGTGCCCCACTCTCCCAGTTCTGGGCCGTTCCAGCCCACTTTAACCCCTGCATACTACACATAGGCTACTCATATATAGAACAAACTTTTTTAGCAGTTGTGAAGTAATTATTCAATAAGTAGGCTACCTACTCAAGAGAGTGTGCGATTTCAGATGCAGTCCAAGACTCAGTTAATAAGAAAATGAAAACAAGACTTTAAAACCAAAACATTTTTTTTTATATTACATTTTTATATACAGTAGCCTATACCAGTCAAATTTTAGGTTCCAGGCTTTTTTTATATATATAACAGATACAAGAATAGGTAATGTTGGTAAAAGATGTTTATATTTTACATTTTGTATGTGACTGCATTTAATTGGCGTTTGATGCAAATCAGGGTTTTCAGGACTTCGACAGCTCCAGGAAACTTCCACCTGAACCAAACTATGCACAAAGACATGCACAACTATGAAAAATATTAGAGAATGATTCGATTTACTATTTTACTTTTTAAACATGGCCAAAAATGGGGTTTCCCATTATATACAATGTATCTATCCATTGTCTCTAATTTGCATTTTAATGTGTTCTTTGGGTGACATGTAATGAAAAAAGAAGTAGCTATAATAATGAGACTAATAACTTGGCAACATTTTCATAAAATTTCACAGAAATATTGATATATAATATATTCCCTATTCACTTATGTCTCCCTAAAATACCTGATAAGCATGTCCAGGTGTCCTCTACAGTGGACATGTATTAAACAGATTCTTGTCTCATAACAGAAAGTCATATTCTGATTTGAAACCTCACAATTTTTTTTTTTTTTTGGAGATGTTAATTTACAACAAGAAATAATGTAAAAATAAATCAGATTTAAATGATAATTACAAAATATTATCATAGTCCCATAAGAGTGCTGAATTTAGTAATTCAATGTAAGTCCTATTTAAAGGAGTAGGACATAGCTTGTTTGAGCATAAACAACATCTGCAAAGCTGTGACGCTTAAAGTTCAAAGCAAAGGGAGATATTTTATTTTAAAGAAATCGCTTTTTAAGGACTACAGCAAATGGCTAGTAGGGATTACACAACATTCCTCACAGGTTAGTGACATCATGAACCCTAAAATTTACATAAACACCGCCCCAGAACACGATTTAAAGATTATCAAGACAGAATATGCTAATTAATGACTAGAAGATAACTACACATAAGCTACATAAATTCACCAACTAACCATTCAGAAATGTTGTCTACATGTTGTCAGGTCTTCTTTTGAGTCTCTCCATCTTTCTGACTTCGGGTTGAACATAAAAGGCTAAAAGTTTTTGAAAATTTCAGTGCATGTCTGTGTGAGGTAAAAGGACACAAGCTGTTGAAGCTCTGTTTCGGGAGCAGCAGCTCATTTGCATTTAAATGGGCAAACACAAAAACGGTGCGTTTTTGCTGACCCTCAAAAAGTGACAACTTTAACATGCTATATTAAAATATCTGTAGGGTATTTTGAGCTAAAACTTCACAATACACACTCAGGGACATCAAAGACTTATTTTACATCGAAAAGCGCATTATACCACTAATTGTTAACTAATTGTTAAGTAATATGCCATTTATGGGTTTTGACAGTTTTCACATGCAGTGAATGTAATGTCAGAGAATGTGTTTGAAGGATGGGTAAGTTGAGCGGCACACAAATATCAGCACACAGAATCTGAACTCCTGACCGCTGGTACACTGTGTTTAAACTGGACGAGACCAGCTGTCTTCACTGGACTTGACAGACCATCGCAAGTCCATTAACCTTCGTAACAGAACTAGCACAAGAGCTCGGAGTACCTCAGAAATAGAGTGTGGCATCGGTTTACTGTCGGGGTTTTGTCGTGTAGTGTCCAGTAGCACCTCAATGCAGTACACGAGATCCGGGGGGCGGAGTTGGGTCCAGATATAAGGGGTGGAGATTGGTAGGTTTAGGGGTGGGTTTAGGGATTAAGGGGTGGAGATGGGTAGGTTTAGGGATCAGGGGGTGGAGATGGGTAGGTTTAGGTATATGTAAGGTGGGAGGAGTTGGATCTGGATCCGACTCCTCCCCGTGGATTTCATGTTCCGCAGTGAGGACCATCTCGTAGTCTCACTGACTATAATGGACGCTCTATTGTCTTTATCCAGTCTAGACATAGTGTTATGAAATAGCAGCGCTCGACCGCCTGTTTTCAGTGTTCCACGACCTCAAGCTGACATAGTCCTGTGCATGAACAACAAGGTGAAATCTTGGTTGTACATGGTTGGAAATTGAAATCCATGGCTTAGTGTGGATGTCAAAACCAAAATGGCATATTACTTAACAATTAGTTAAAGGAACACTCTGACTTTTTGGGACTTTAGCTTATTCACAGTATCCCCCAGAGTTAGATAAGTCCATACATACCTTTTTCATTTCTGTGCGTTCTGTAAGTTTTATTTGACGCACCCACCGCTAGCCTAGTTTAGCACAAAGACTGGATGTAAATGGATAAGGTAGCATACTAATCCCAATAAGTGACAAAATAATGCAAACATTTTCCTATTTACATGTTGTGATCTGTATAGTCACAGCGTGTACAAATAACAAGGCTATATGAGACAGAGACCATTTTTAATCGTATAAATACTGGGAACTATATTCTCACTAGGCTTAGGAGCACAGCTACTTGGGCGGAGTGATTAGCGCAGCACACGAGACGCCCTGTTGATGGTTCCGTAAACAAAACAAACGTGACTAACTAGCTAGTAGCGAACGTGACTCGTGATCATGGCTGACTTTGAGGAATTGTCAGAGGAATTTTACTGGGTATCAAACCAAGATCCAGAACCATATAGTTTTGAGCCAGAATACACAGACGAGGAGTTACAAACTTTGGAAGCTGTAAGACAAGATACAGCGAACACCCATGATTGTAAACTATAAATTTACTATCTAGTAATTGTGAAAGAAAAAAACTTAAGCAAAACATGGTCAGGTCAAATTGTCTGAATAATTTTTGGTCCCAAATTTATTTTAATTTTACTGGTAATCCCTGAAGAATTTCTGAGTATACTGTGTCACAGTTTATTCTGCTATCCTCACTCTAATAAATTAACTATAGTGTCCCGCACCCACTAGTAAAAAATATACAAATTATATCTGGTGTCTGAATAATTTTTGCTTTGACTGTGTGTGTGTGTGTATATATATATATATATATATTAGAGAGAGAGAGAGAGACACCCACACTGTATAGATCAGACAGTAGAGCCTAATCACAGTTTTACACCTTTATTATAAAAAAACCCATACAAAACAAATAAACAGACATAAGCTTATGACATCTAACATCATGACCATCTTCACCATCAGTGTCACTGAACAGATCCAGGCTTTGTCACCCAATGACAACAGATCCCTGACACACACACACTTACAAAAAAAAAAAAAAAAAAAAAAAAAAAAATGCCATGAGAGATGAAAAGAATAGACAAAATAAACTCAGTCTGGTCAAATCTTTTCTAAGCACAGAGCCTGAGGAGGTTAATGCTGTATCCTGATTAGCTGGGAAAAGTCTTTCAAACAGGTGAGGAAGAGCAGATTAGGGACTGGATGGAGAGTGTTTTCCATTACAGTGCAATAGAGACAGGAAAAACTAAAGTGAGAAAAGAGGGATAAACAGAAAAAGGTAAAAGAAGGGCAAAACAGAGAGAAAGAGATATGTACCAGTGTGTTAATCACATTTTTTGTATACACCCTTTGAACACCACAAACCAAACTCAGATTCAACTCATGATCTCTTCAATTTATGCTTCGTATTCATGATCCTGAAAATACACCAATGAAAAACACTCTAACATGGATTAAATGAGCACTAGATCATTTTCTTGTTGTCTCCCTTGTCCAAAACATAACAGTCTTTTCAGTTTTCCATGATAATGGTACAGAAGAAAAAAAGATAAAAAAAGAACCATTCTGATGCTCCTCGGATAGCTTGAGGGCTCCGGCTTCAATTTACATTAAATTTTTGAACCAGAGTCCAAGATTCAGACATCACCTCATTTCAACCAATCAGCTGCCACGTATACTTGACATAAAATGTGCAAACATCATCAATACTAATATTATCCTTACTGCAAGATAAAAATGAATCAAAGTGTATCATACAAGAGTGGAAAAATATAAATATATTCTGTAAAAACAGTCTGAAGTGTTTTTGTGTATTTGAACAAGAGGAGAAGTGCGTTTTCTCTTACGCTTCACATAATCCTCCTCGTGTCTGTATTTAATGGACGAGGAGTAGCACAAGTGATCTGGAAGTAGTTAATGCATCTCAGAGGTTGCACCTGCACTAAATCATATGACAAAAATGTATTATATTATTGAACAGAGGTAAATGCATTACCTGATTTAATAGTAAAGTCAAGTCAGCTGAATTATATGGTAAACGAAAGTGTTTTCAATGACCCCCCTGTAAAAAAAAGTATGAAAAGAACGCAAGATGGAGAAAGTGAGGAGAGCAGCACCATCTTTATGACTGGAAAATGGAAACCAAAAGAACCATGATGGGAATCAAAGTCATTCAGGAGGGAGGAAGAAAGGAAAGATGGAAGGACCACTCCGGACTAGAATAAGGCAGAGGTGGCGAATTAGTTGATGGCAAGGTAGTTTCCGTGAACACCAGAGAAGAAAAAGCACCACAGTCCAGGAAGAGTCATTAACATCAAGTCTCGGAGACAACAATAGTAAAAAAAAAAAAAAAAAAATACAAGTCACAAAAAGACAGTACTAAAAACAAAATCCCTGCAGCATCACTGTAGTGAGGATAAAATGTCAATGTGTCCAGCCCATAAGATGGCTAACCCTCGCACGTTCAGTCATGCGACGGACCCTTCCAGAACGTGACATTCCTAGATTCAGAGGGTCTGTCGTCAGCCCCTCCTCTTCAGAGTCATCGTTGTATAGAACAGTCCTTCGTCCCTGGTTACGAGTGTTAACCCGCCCTGACTTTGGAGTCCTTTGATTTGACCTCTGACTTCCAGTTTTTGATGATGAAATGAGGTCTTCATCCTCAGACTCCTCCTCTTCCTCATCCAGCTCCTCTTCTTCCTCCTCAGGTTCCTCCTCTTCATCTGGTTCTTCCTCTTCCTCAGGCTCCTCTTCTTCTTTTTCGTCCTCCCGCCGCGCTCGTTTCTCAGGTTCTGTTGTCTGCTCTTCTCCTTTGCGTTTTCGTTTTGCGTTATCGACAGAGGCTGCTGGCTCTTTTCCTTTCTGTTTTTGTTGCGGGGCTTTGCTGTAGTCATGATCGCCGCCGTCTGCAAAGCCGCCCACCTCAGTCCCGCTGTCGTCGCTCTCGGACGAAGACGACGAGGTTTTGGAGGAGGACGATGCGGATGTTGAGGAGGACGACGAGCTGGTACTCTCACATTCAGAGACCTCTCCCTCTTCTGTTAACACTGCTCCTCTCCTACGTGAACTTCGACCTCCATTTGGCAGGCAGTCATTGCCACCTGGGACACAATATCAGTCAATATCAGGAGGTAAAAAATTCTTTGCAATATGCATTATACACTCTTATGCTCACCAACGCTGCATTTGATCAAAAATACGGTAAAAACAATGATGTTTTGTTTTCTATTCTAATTTGTTTTAAAATTTAATCTATTAATTAATCCATCATTACCGTTTTCAGCGTCACATGACCCTTCAGAAATCATTCTAATATGCTGATTTGCTGACACAAATGCATTTTTTCAGGATTCTTTGATGTGAGGATTTTTGTAACATGAGAAATTCTTTACTGTCACTTTTGATCAGCATAATAAATTTTTGCTGAATAAAAGTATTAAGTTCTTTAAAAAAAACAACAAAGTATTGACCCCAAACTTTTGAGTGGTAGAGCATGTTTGTTTGTGTACCTGAGGTTTTGCTTGGTGTACCTCGGCTGCGTGTAACTCGGTCGGCTCCTGCATGCTCTGATGAAAAGGACGAGGAAGATGAGGAGGAAGAGGATGAGGATGAAGAGGAAGGCTGACTGTCTTCATCAGCTTGTGCAACACTCAAATCTGGTGAAAGAAGCAAACACTGAGTCTCCCATGAAAAAAAAAGGTGGCTAGCTGACTACTACTAAACCAAATATATATGGTTTCAAATAAATATAAAAAATATAAATATATAAAAATATATTTGATGAAAATGTCCTGGTTTTCATTATTTTTCATTGGGCCATTAAGCATGTACTTTAAATACACGCTTGCCTTTGAACACAAAACATGAAACCGACTTCGGCTTCGCCCCGTCTTGTTATAATCAGCACGTTCCTCAATCCGCAGCGGGAAGCAGAGAGCACCTCAGAATACAGAGGCCTGTGTGTGTGTGTGTGTGTTCATCTCAGCCTCATTGGTCTGTCACTACTCGTCAATGTCAGATATTTTGAAATGACCAATCAAATCAAAGTAGGCGGACTTTACGTTCACAGAATTTTAGCAGTGTGACTCGACGCTTCAGTTTACGGTCAAGTGCGAGATAAGATGCAAGTATAGGCTACAAGAGAACATCAGGATGATTGAAATAGTTTTTTTTACTGAAATAGTATAGTAGATTTTTTTATTTTAGTAGTAGATTTTTAAACTATGGCCATGAAAAGAAATAGTGTCATGTAAAAAATGTTAATTTTTTTTTAATAGTATTCCATTGTTGCGGGCCAAACATTGAATGGAAAGGATGTATTACTTTATGTATTAATGTACAATAACATAATTGCAAGGTTGTGAATGCATTTGTCAAGTATTTTTTGATGCATTCACCCCCAAACACGCCCCCACCCCTTAACCACGCCTCCCCAAACCACACCCCGCCCATCAACCTCGCCCCCGTCCTCTTTTCTGAAAACTAAAATATGGTCACCCTAATTCTACCATTATTGTTGATTTGAGACAACCCCAATTTGGAAAGTCAGGGATCAAAGAAAACCCAAGTTCCCACTGGTAATTACAACATCTCTAAGACTCTTACACACCTTGAGAGGATTTCCTTGAGCGGGACTTTGGAGTCGTCAGGGAGGTTTTCTTTACAGATTTCTGCTTTCCTTTGGGGCTGCCGAAAACACAAAAGTTTAAAACGGATCAACAAAAAAGAAAAAGAACAATCTGTGTGGACTCTGTACCATGATTTGACATTGAGTGTACATGTTTTTTTTTACCTGTTGGGATGGGAACTCTGCAATCTCTTGCTGCAATTGAGTCTCTGTTGACTCCTACGCTGATTCTGAACAGCAGATTTGTAGTCTGAGATTATGGGAATGATTTGATTCTCAAAGAACGCCGACAGACTCAGAGTCATACTGTAGATCTAAATAAAAAGCAATATCAGAGTCATACAGTGGATCAACTGTCAAAAGGCCTAAAACATATATGCAATATACTGTTTTAGTTAATATATAAAAGGTATCTTTAATAGCACAACAATATTAGAAAAAAAATGTATATCAACCATATACACTACTCTTCAAAATTTGGGGTCGTTAATAGTATAGAAGTAGTTTTTATGTTTCTGAAATAAGTCTCTTATGCTCACCAAGGCTGCAAATATGCGATTAAAATAAAACGGTTATAACGTGAAATATTATTAAAGCAATTATGTTCGTAATCGTTTAAATATATTTAAAAATGTAATTTATTCCTGTGATGGATCAGCATCATTACTCCAGTCTCACATAATCATTCAGAAATGATTCTGATATGCTGATTTGCTGCTCAAGTAACATTTCATATTATTATCAAAGTTGGAAATAGTACTGCTTGATATTTTTGTGGAAATATTTTTTCAGAATTCTTTAATGAATAAAAATTTCATTTGAATTATTTATTTTTTTAAACAATAGGCTGTGACCAAAACATTTGAACGGTAGTGTACATGTAGTAAGAAAATAAATACATCTCATTATTTCATTCATTGTAAAGTAATGTAAAAGTAATGTTATGAAACTGATAGTTCCAGGCATTGATTCAGATTGGTTGAGCCGCGTTTGAAGCCATTGTAAAATACTCCACAACCATACACCCGTGTCCTCATTAGATCAGTATTACAGCACCACTGCGCCCAAATATTAACATAAATATTTTTATGGACTAATTGTTTTATAAAAGCAAAAAGCCCCGTGAAGCTGTGGTTTACAGTGAATTTAAAACAGCTAAACAACGTCCTAACAACGCGTATTGCTTGATTATAAGTGTGATGAGTATTATAGCGGGAGAGCTGGAAAAAAGGGTGCTGGTCTTACTCTAGACTTCTTGTTGGGCGTGTAGGCCTTTGAATTACTGAAGATAAGCCGCACATCTTTGGCAAACTCTATGGGATTCTCGTAGTTCCCACCCATCAGGGTCTCAGAGACTGTGCCCAAATCCATAGGAGTGTCTATAATATCACGGTAATCCTGATACAGAGAGAAAAAGATTAGATCTGAAAGATCTCCAACATGGAATACAAGAAGTGACAGACATCACGTTAAAGGGATAAGACGAAAAAGGAAAGGAATGATAGAACGTAGAGGGAAGAATGAGCTACCGGGTAGATGAAGAGGTCAACAGGCTGGCGGAACGGTTCTGAATCTGGGCTTGCCATCATTCTCCTCACAAGCTCTTTGCATTGTCTGTGCCATGCGTTTATATCTAGGACCACGCCACGCTTCTGAGGCACATTACTGGACCTCTGTAAATGATGGGAGGGGTTAAAGAAAACACCTGGTACTAAAACGCTTTCATAATAAGTAGATTACAAAGCTTAATTGAACATGCATGTGCTTGAAATGTCTCACCCTTTGACCAGTGGAGGTGCCGGGAGTGTCCGAGTCCACATCCACAGTCTCCTAGAAAACAAACAAAGACGCTGAAGAGTTCATCTTCACACTAAAATATATACACCAGGCCGCAGCTTTCCCAAAGCTTAGGGACACTGGTCCTGGGTCAGTAGACATACTTATTGTTGAGCTCTGTACACACATATTTCACACACACAGACTCCCAAGCTCACCTCTTCATCTTCTGCACTGCTGAATTCGGTCTTCATCTTATTGTGCAGATCCAAAATATCTGTACAACTTTGATCCCTACAGACACATGCACAATAAAAATGAAAAAAGCTCAGCATGGTCACTGAGCCCAGCAGGTGAACCAGGGGGATCGTAATGTAAAAATGTGTAAGTGATCGTGTTTTCTCTGACCTGATGAAACGCAGCAGGACGTCGCTGACCGTTTTCGCTGCTGTGACAATGGGGCTCTGTGGTTCGTTAAATGTTCGAGCATTGTGTTCGATGTAACGCACTTCCCACATAAGTGCTGAGATTCGCCTACACATACAAACAGAGGCGTCAGAACTTCAGCAGTTGTCTGTGTGTGTACCTGGAAGAACGGGGCACTCATTTTTGTCTGATAATGCTATCAGTGAGGTAAAGGACTGAGTATACCTGTAGAAACGGTTCACTAATCTTGTTCTGATGGTGCTGAGGTCGGTGAGATAGGCCACAACAGTGCAGTACAGCGGGTATTCCCTCAAATCTACAGGGCAGGAGAACGCCTTTGCCACATCTGTAAAACACACAAGAATAAAATTAAAGCAAGGAACATGCTATATTATGAATAGATATTTTAAATCACAATAATGTTTCACAAAATGACTGTTTTACTGAATTTTAATCAGTTTTTAAATTAATACAAAAAGTAGCTTTGGGTGGTTTGTGTGCACTTGTGATACCGAGCGTTAGCAGCTGATCTATGGCCACGATTACTCTCTCGCACTCCTCATCTCGTGTGTGCAGCCCCCACTCTCCCTCCCGTGGGCTGTACAGTAGGGACTGAAGCTCGTCCTCTGTGACCGGGACACTGTCCCCAGTATCCTCTGGGACTTGAGCTGTGGACAGTCAATCACGCCATTAGACATGCCAGAATGTGATGCTGATTTACGGTCAGAGCTCATGGGTGAAGTAAAGTGTGTCAGTACCTTCTTCAGGTATGGGCTCTATATCCCACGGACTCATCTTCTCTCTCTCTCCATTATCCCACCTGCAAAATAACACACAAATTATTGATACTTACAGCAATAATCAGCAAAAGGTTTAACTTCATACTCTGGTAAAGCGGGCATCAAACCCATGTACCTGACAATGTAGCACTGAAACAGGCTGTCTGGATATTCAGACTGAAATGGCTCCTGACACTCCACAGAACCAAACCACCAGGCATCATCAATGATGCTCCTGAAACGGTGACCTGCACACACATATACATCACTGTTATTTGCAACTTACATGTTCATTTATGATCATCATAACATTACATATCAGAAACCTACACACTATTGTCTTTACCACAACAGCATTAATAGAATAATAACCTATGCTATGCAGTCACTAAGGCATTCTGCGTGTTTTATAGCATGATGCTATGTAGTTAATAGCATGTTCTGGGTGGTCGTTTACTGGCTCAAATCAAAAAAGCCCACCCACAAGTCTCTATGATATTCTTGTATGGCTCAGGTTAAAGGTCTGTAATCTGCATGAAGTCAGGATAAATAAATGGATTGTGGGCTGCTGCCAAATATAATTATCTAACACACATAAGTCTGTCACTGGCGATCTGAAGCGTAGAGTGTGTGGAAATTGGAAAACATAGCGAAGTGCAATTGTAAGCTCAATCACGAAAAGTAATAGCACACCTCTCTTCAACAAACCACATGATTTGAGGCATCATTTATAGCCTCAGTGCAAACAAACTGAAGTTCAATACTTTGGGTAGAGGTTTGTTCATAACCAAATCCTAAGCTTGAGCACTAGCTTCAGCGACTCTTGCATGCACCACAATTTAAAACACAAACACACCAGGTTGCCAGTTTCGTGCTTTGGCCTCATTATAAATCTGTTGTAGCACCAGAAAGTCAATGACATCAGGCATATCATGATACCTAAAGAGAGAGATAGAGACAGCCATCATTTATAATCTCATATTCATGAAGAATCTTATCGTAACATCCATATTACATTTATTAATCAGTATTTTAGTATTTTTTTTGTTTTAAATCTAACAAAAAAATCTAACAAGTGTGTGTTTTTGCAAATAGAAGCATACATACTTCAAGCTGAAGGATTCATTGGTCATTTTCCCTGAGGTGGGGTCCAGGAAGGCCAGTTTGAGGCAGCACAGAGTTGGCGGCCCGACTTCATATTTAATACCCACTACTTTTACAGACTCCTGATCCTAAAAGAACAAACAAACAACATACATGTTCCTGTTGGTCTGCCTGCAGAATGGGTCAACCACGTGTGATGCAGACCAGATTATGCCTAATAACAAGTGAGAATGTTCACGAGACAGGAAATTAACTTCTTACCCTGAGATCCAAGCGGTTCCAGGGCTGTTTCTGAGGATTCATGCTGTAGGTTTTGGCACGACACACGGCTCGGACATATGCTTGATGACCCTGACGGAAATATATCAACTACAGAGAGACAGAGAGAGAAATGACTGCAGAAAGATGCATGCATAATGCAAATCCTTGTACTTATTTCTGGTCATTTAGTGAGCATGTCTATATTTAAAGGAACTCACCTCATCTCCCATTTGAGGTACGAAAGGTGATCGTCTTGGAATTGTTTCCATGATCCAAGAGGGGGGCAACCATTCCTCTAATTCTCCAGCAGGCACAGACTAAACACGGACACACATTATTATAATAGAAAAAATATGGATGAATGAATGATAATGGATGGATGAATGGATGATGAATGGATGCTCACACGCTGTTTAGTCTGTTTCAGTTTCTTTTTCTTTTCAGTCCGTCTACTCGTTCTCTCAGCCTCCCCTTCTCCCTGCCCTGTCCCTTCCTCATCCTCAGAGCTACTGCTCCCGGCGACAGGGGCCGGCCTTCTGGTTGTTCGTTTGGGGGGCTGGAGGTTGATTCCCGCATCTGCCGTCCAATCAGAATACTCACTGGAAGAGTCACTGAAAAACAGATTCAAACAGGAAAGAGCAAAAAAAACAGCAAAATCAAAAGATGGAAACCATGGTCAAACAGAGCTAATTGTCATTAACTTCACTGACTTTTAAGTTAAACACTAAATCAACTCATTCTGAAAGACTACTAAAAACAAACAAAAAATGTATTAATAAATATACAACAGTACTACTTTTAAAGTAATTTTACTATTTTGCCTAATGAATGCTCAATTTGAGAATTGCTAAAAATTATATTCAGTGTTAAATCTTTTTGTGTTTTTAAGAAATAACTTAAGTTAAAGAGTTAGTCCAATCAAAAATGAAAATCAAACCCTAAGACTTTCGTTCATCTTCGAAACACACATAAAAATATTTAATATAATCTGAGCCGCGATCTAATCGATATGAATGGAGCGGTTTAGCCCAAATTTTCTGAAGAGACTCGATGATGATGAACAAATTGAATTGAGGCTTTGATTCACATATAAACTGATAGGGACGGAAATCGCTCATTTTATTGTGTTTCGAAGATGAATGAAAGTTACGGGTTTGTAACGACGTGAGGGTGAGTAATTGATGACAGAATTTTCATTTTTGGGTGAAGTAACCCTTAAAAAAAAAAAAAAGAATGATACCAATAAATAAAATCTTTAATACCTGCCAATAAATTGTGAATCCCTAAATAAAATGCATGTTGTTAGACTTTGTTTAATTCCATATGAAGTTAAAAACTAAAAATGAAAAAAATTTAAACCTAAGCCAGTTCTAGACCAACTTCACGAGGCTTCATTTGCATTATTGATATTGTTGTGAAATATATGTGACTAATTGGAGACTGAACCTGGAGCTACTGTCATTCTCCCACTGAGCTTCACCATCTGATGATCCATCACTGTTCTCATTCTGGTCCTCTTCCTGCTAGGTGCACACATACAAAAATGTTGCATATTTAATAAAGCATTTCAAAACTAGCGCTGAAAAAAATAAAAATAAACGTTTATCTTGATGGCCTATAAAAGATGAGCAGAGTTTGAGGCCAAACTCAAATTGCTGTCTTACCTCTGCTTCACTGTCGGACTCTCTCTCACTTTCCTCGTTACGGGTGTACGAGAGCACGCTTGAGCTGCGTCTCCTATCTCGAGTCGAGCGGGTCTGATATGTGTGTCTCCTCTGCTGAGCCTTGCGCTGAGGCCTTCGTAACATGCGGACGCTGTTACCCACCGGCTCACTCTACAGATAGATGGGGAGAAAGTGAGGTTTTTACTCTAGACTGGCAGAGTAAAAAGTGACTATGTTTGTGTGTTTGTTTGTTTGTTTTTATTGCCATACCAGCATCTATGGCTAATTTCATGGCAAGATCAATATATCTTTAAAAAGAAACAACAGTAACAAACAGTAGAAATGAACAACATCTGACATCTTTGTTTGTGTGCATATGTGTATTAAACTCACTCCTGTTGTGGGTGCAGATTTTCTCTTCTTCTCAATGTTGTAGAAATTCCTTTCCACCTCTCCTTTAGCAAACCTACTGTCCTCCATCACTCTAAACAAACACAAACACATCACGTCAGGGTTTGAGCTCACAAAGCTGTTCACAAGAAACCTACATGGATAGTTTAGTGTCCATATGCTGACTTATGGAAAAGTCATGTATATTGTTCAAATCTTATAACTTATTTTTTTTTAAATCCTTATCTTTTATCTTAGATTGCAGACAAAGGGGTCAATTGTTTGGGTCAATAGTAGCTGCTAGTTTTAGCTTTTTTGCTTCGTTGACTAATGGTTTGCTCTTACGTAACCTGAGAAAAATTACGCAAAGACATGTTATCTGCAAAAGTGAGGCAGAAACGGAGTTGCACAGCCAGCACAAAACTAATCCATTCAGTATGTTGCGTCTTTATTCAATCTATTTTTCTCTTAGTTTTAAATAATAAATTCTGGATGTAACATATTCTACACACTGTATACATACAATATTGCACTACCAGTTGAATTCAGTTTGACCACACTAATCACATCTCAGATTTGAAAACTGTTTAATTGTCATATTCGTACCTGAAAATGCCAGACTGGACTTCATTAACCACTACGCGCCGGCTCCATGCCAACAGGTCTCTCTCAGTGGCCATCTGACTGCGGGGGGCATTGTTGTGCATCTGCCGTACACCCTCAACTTGTCCGCTACGTCGAAGCCCAACGTTAGGAGGTGATAGAGGACCACCTGCCACTTCAGCACCTACTGATCCAACAGCTTTAAGTGTCACAACCTCTAAACTAACAGCTTTCATATAAGTGACCTTTAAGCCAACAGGTGCCAGTCTTAAAATGCAAAATACATTTTAATATAAAAAAAATTCCAAATCATATAGTAATTACATTCTGTGCAGTTTTCCCTCTTCAATGTGTAATAATTTTACCATAAGAAAATTCTCCAGCAAACCAATGAGAATGCTGTAAAACATTTCAAAGGGTTAACTGTGGCTTGTTCTCACCTGCAGGATTTCCTGGGTTGCGATGCTCATCTTGCTGGTGCTGGAGCTGCCTAATCAGGTCATCCAATGGGCTTTCTTCCTGAGAATCCTCTGCGGTCTGCTGGCCAATCACCTGCTCAACCACTTCGCCATCACCTAAAAACATTAAAAGACTCTCAACAAGCTAATTTAGACTAAACACTAGACCAGTCCTCGAATAAAAGGACTACACATGACATGATAGTAAGAACAGGGAGGTTTTCATTTAAAATGAACCCTAATGAGGTCCTCATCTTCATAGCATTCAATAGGACATACATTTGAGCCAAAGGCCATGTTTACACCTGGTATTAAGTCGTTATAATTAAGTCGTAAGTTAAATTGAGTTTTCATCGATCTGAACATAAGCGGATGACACTAAATACAGGTGCAAACGGGGTCTAAAACATTTTTAGCTTGTCCACTTTCGACAACTTCCAGAGGTAGTCGAAAACGCATTCGACCGGATTGCATTCGTAGTGTAGATGCACTAATGTGGTCGAATGCGTTTGAACAGCCACAAAAATAAATTTTTTTGATCATATTCAGTAAAATCGACACTATAATCCGACAGAACAACATAAATAAGGTGGTTTTAGAAAAAAAAACAGAGATTCTAACTCCACCTGGAGCGTGTTATTTGATTTGCAAAAATCCACCGCTCCCAGATCATCGTGTCCAATCAGCGCAGGGGGGTGTGAGATCTGACTGTCAATCACAGGTCGTGCACACGCCACAGATCCCCCCTCCCTTGCGCACGTTACAATATCACATGCACACGACACGCCTGAAGTTTGCCTGAAGATTGCACAAAGCGTGATGGCGGAGAGAAAATCTACTAACAAGCTTCCAATTCCTCGGTTATTGCTATCTATGGATAGATTAGCCAGGGCAGCCTACCTCCGAGTCCATGGTGTTGATCGATGCTGAAGAGACGGACGCGTTCACAGAAAATCAGGTACACGCCATACACACGCACTGACGAGCACGACCTCGATGGGAGGGTGCTCGCTGGTAGTGGGGGAGGGGCATGAGAGTTGTAAACATTCAAAATTTTGGCTAAGTCGACCCAATCTGCCAGACTTGCCGACTGCAGCTTTAAACATTACAGGAAGACAGGAGATCCAAGTTTGTTTGAAGATGAAAAACATACCAAGCACAACGTTCTCTCACTATTCCTGATTTCTAAAAGGTCTTGGTCTTGCGGCTGTTAAAGCAGAAACGAAAGCTGCTACTCTCTGTATGTTTTCCATCGTCTCGTCTCGTTTCGTGTTCACATGTAAATTGTGTGAGCTCATTTTGTCCATTAAACCGAAAGTTATGAAACCTATACATTTACCCACCTATACCCTCCCCTCAAGACAGAAGTGGTTTAAAGTGGACAAGACAAAAGAGACGAATTAAAACACCAGGGGTAAACGGGTATGTGTCTCCCTCGTCTACTTGTGATCCGATTGAACAAAACGCATTTTAATACCATGTGTAAACAGGGCCACACAAGTGGTGTGTGACTGCTTAAAAGGACAAAATGACAAGCAATTTTGTAGCTACAGCTATGGTTGAAAAAAAAACAAACAAAAAAGAAAGCACACAGCATTTTGTGTCGAATAGTACATGCCATCATTTTTATTTAATTAAAAATGTATTTGGATTTTTTTTTTATAAAATAAGGCTGCGTTTTTGCTGTAGCATTGGTATTTTTTATCAAGAATCAGGACATGTCAATAGTATAGGCAACTGAAATTCCATTACCATGGAGCAAAGCAGGATGTTTTCTTACATCTTACTTGAGAAATGATTTATTAACTTGGCTATAATTAGTTGTGCAAATCTATGACTAATATAATTAAAAAAAGACAATTAAAACATAATTACTAATTATTATTATGGCTTTACAATTTATTAATCGTGAAGCGAAGCTTTGTGTCATTGTTATTAGCCATGTAAACCTGATAAATTTACCATTAGCCATGTAGCCGAGCTGTGGCACAAGCTGTTCCTCTTTGCAGTTTTCTCTTCCCGGCACCAGGCGCTGGCAACGAGGTGGGTGGGGGTTCCCATCTACATCCACCAGGAAAGGCGGAGGCATAAGATGGGGTGCCTGTTGTGTCTGCTCATCTAGAACAAAGTTATTGGAGTCCCGGATCAATGGCCGGAAATCCGTATGGAAGAACATTTGGTCTAGAATCTGAAAGCAGAGAGAAGCATTGGAATGTGAACAAGAGTGAATTCGATCAACTGCACAAAAGGCAAAGAATACCACAAATCTGACACACACCCACCTTTTCATAAGGCTGACTGCACCCAAAGCCGAAGATGAGAAGATGACCATGAGAGTCTGTGCAGGCAAAGTGCTGCCCATCCATTGAAAATTTACAATCAAAAACAGCACCATGTCCCTGGCCCTCAATCTAAAAGAAAAAAAGAGACAGAAAATAATTCAATGACTGTGATAAGCAGTACTTTTATCAAAATCTAGACACTACAGTATACACTACAGTTCAAACGCTTGGGGTCAGAAAAGTTTTATTTTAAGTTTTTTTAAAGAAGTCTTGTGTTCACCAAGGCTGCATTTTATTTGATAAAGGTAAAAACAGTAATGTTGTCAAATATTATTACAATTTAAAATAACTGGCTTCTATTTTAATACATTTTATTATTTAAAAAATATGTATATATTTATAATAAATGTATATATTTTAAAAGGTCATTTATACCTGTAATATTTACAGGTCCATCTATTTTTTTAATAAGCTTAAATTGAAACTGCAGATCTGTCATGTCATCTCACCATATTGAAAAAGTTTCTGATCTTCTGGCCTTTGCTGAGGTCCCAAATGTAGATGTTCCCATCATGACCAGCCGATAACAATATCCGTGAGTCAAAGGGATGAGCTTCCAAAACAAACACTTCATCATCATGACCCTATGGACAGATAAACATTGCCTATATAATCCATTCAGTCACAGAAAGTTCCTCCAATGAATTACAAAACAAGGACCGAAATGAACAGACTGAATTCTGCCTCTCACACACACATACCGACAGCACATGTAGTAATTGGCCATTTGCTGAGCTCCAGACTTTGAGGAGGCAGTTTGAAACAGCTGTGATGATGGAACGATCGCAGCGATCCCACGCAACCATGGTCACCACCAACTTTGTCGATTTATCGTCGCCTGATATCACAGCACTCCTGTGAACACAATACATATGTCCACATAGACGTAAAAAATCCAATTCAAGGAAGAACTAAATTTTTTTTCTTCTCCAAAAGAACAATATTTAATGTTAACAATTAGATTCAGTCCAAACTGTGCTTGAGAACACACACTGACCCTGGTAATCTGGTGGTCATGTCCAGCACAGTACTCTTCCATTCCTGCTGTTGGTAATGCCAAATCCGAGCCGTACCATCCCGACTACCACTCACAAACCTGAGACTGGAGATACAGAGGCAGCCGACACACAAAGACACTTAAAAACACCCAAAAATCAATAAAGATTATGGTACATCCCAATGAACAAGCACAAAAGGAACCATAACATATCAAAAACTCACCTGTCGGTGTTATTGCAGAACTGAATAGCAACAACTTTATCCTATAAAACAAAAACATGCATTAAAATTAATTCAACTATTAAATCAGCACATTTCTAACATTTTCCATTCAACATTATTTTTTACAAGTTCTGTTTTTTTCTGTCAATTATTCTCCTTTCTATCACTATCTCTCTTGCTTTCTTGTCTGTCCACTGGCTTCCTTTTCCATTTCTCTCGCTCTCACCGTGTGGGAGTCCAGGTCAGAAAACTTCACAGGCGTCTCTGTGCCGAGGTAGTAAACTCTGATCATGTGATCTGTGCCTCCAGTGGCCAGAAACATTCCACCTGGGGTCAAAGGACACAATGTCAGAATTATAATCTGACTCTGATCATGAGAAGATAATGAAGAGACATGAAAAAAGTTGAATTGAATCAGATCATTGAGTGTTTGGAAGTTGGAGTGTAAGTGTGGGTTAACACACCAGAGCTGAAAGAGCTGCAGGATATCTGAACTCCGGGACGAGAACGTTCCATGAACTTCACAGGCTTTTCACTGCAAACACAAACACACAGCTTATTGCAAAGTTACTCTGAATAATACAAGTGAATCACAGGCTTCAGACAAAATGTGTCATTTAAAACGTACAAATGACACTTACACAAACTTCATGCTGAGCGAGTTCCACTGCCAGAAACACACCATGCCATCAGCTCCAGTGGTGGCCAGATACCGAGAGGAACCTAATGCTGATGGAGAAAACTGCAGAGACAGACAGAAAAATATCCTTTAAGCACCAAAAACATCTGAATTAATGCTACCTACAAAAGCAATCACCATTCTAGGGAGGGAGGGAGGGTTACTGTAAAATAAAGAATACTTGAAGTGCCCCTATTATGCTATTTAAAGGATCCTATCCTAATTATGTTTTTGAGGTCTCCTACAATAGGTTTACATTCATCCAAGGTCAAAAAACACTTACTTTTTTAAAAATATACATTGCACACCACCTCATTTCTCAAAGAGTCTGAAAATGGTTTGTTCGAAGATTGTCTCTCTAAAGTTTAAACCCCTCCTTTCTGAGAGCTTTCTCTACTCTTGATTGGAAAGATGGACGACTCATTTCAGAAGTTTCAGCGATTCTTTCTTTTAGGAGACATTAACTTTATGTCGTGCATGTTGATCTTTAAAACTCTGCAGACCTTTTACATTCACAAACAGCCATATTACACACTGCATGATAGGTAATATTCGAAAAAGAATCTTATTTTACAGTACAACTGTAAAATTTCAATTTATATTTTTAGATGTCTTAATTTATAAACATTAAGCCATCATACTTTTATTTTGATGAAAAAGCTGCAGAGAGCCCTTAAAGTTTGCTGACAACAAATGGTTTTTAACCACTTCTCATTACAAGTACTGGTTGGTGCATGTTGCGTTCCTAAATGCATGTTATAAGCGACCTACACTCACAGCGCAGAGATGAGTTCATGTAGAAAAGCATTTACTGTGAAGCGAGCAGATCTCAAACATTGAAAACTGAGCTGCCAAGTTTATTAGATATTAAGATTAGGAATCAAGCTAGAAAAAAGAAAAGGTGTGATGTTTGTGTGGAGGTAGGCAGCTCATTCCACCAGAGAGGAGCAGAGATGGTGAAGGTTTTGAGACTTTGTGCCTCTATAAAGAAAACTTGTGTTCACACACCTGTATGGAGGTGATGGAGGCTGTGTGCCCCTGCAGTACAGCCACAGGTGCACAGGTACGCAGGCACCACACGCGGACGATCTTGTCACAACTGGCTGAAGCGAGGAGCGTGTTCTCGAAATTCACTGTCATATCTGAAATCTCTGCCGCGTGTCCGCGCAAAGTGGCTAGCAGACGGCCATCGTCTGTTGCCCAGATCTTCACTAGACAGTCGTCAGAACCCTGACAGAAACAGATGTGCATAAACATTGATTACAAGCGCACACACAGAACATATTACAAAACTACTGACACCAGTGTTTCCTGCATTAGTATTTAGCAGCAAACTGAGCAATGGCATGAAAACGACATCAAAAATGCATGTACATGGCTTGTAAATGTCTCTGCATGTTAAACTAGGACAGGAGTTTTATGTCTAAATCAGGCCCAGTTACTGCCCATTTGACGCCCTATCCTAAACTTCTGAGTGTTACACACATCCTCTTTACCGTGAAAATGCGCCGTCCAGTACGGTCAAATGCCACACAGTACACTGATGAGAGATGGCCCAGGATCCTCCGATGCATCTTCATGTGCTGGTAGGTGCAGGAGGGGAAAGCGTGGCCAAATCGAGCCACTCCTGTTTTTTGGCGAGCACCCATGATTGACACTGAGCAGAGAGATTTAGACTGTTACAATCAATGGAACAACAGAAGCTGGTCTACACCGATGGACATTATTCTATCACTAAATAACATGCTAAATAAGTGAAATTCATTCAACAACAGATCATCAACAGAACAACAACATTGAAGTCACAATGAAATGATTCTTAAATAAGAAATAAGTTTAGGACAGGGACTTGGTTCTATCCATTGGTCGTTGATTGGATTTTGAGATGCGAGTTATGACACTTTGAATAAACAAAGTAATTTTTTTTTTATAATAATCATTTAATACCTACTTTAATCAGCAATCATGAAGCACTATTTTCAATTTGACACTTTGTGCACAAACCCAATTAGTCATTCCTAAAACTGAACCCAAAAACAGCCAGCACCAACACCCTACACCATTTAGTTAGCAGGACGTACCTATATTTGGTGGTTTGGCACAGTCTATAGGTGGTTCTGGGGGCCGTCCCCTGTGCAGGGCGACTACTGCAGAACCACTCCATACTGTATGAGAAGAACCTTTGAGAGAGAACAAAACGTAAGGGAAAGTGTTAATGTGTTTGTGTGCTATTCTCAAGTCTTTATAGTACAGAATAAATGAGAAAGGCTCTAATTGTTCACTCTATGTAGTGATCTTGAGTACATCTCACTTTTTGCTGTCCGTAGTAAAGACTGTCGTCCGGTGCCCAGTAAACTGTGTACTCCAGGAACACTGGGAGGAATGTGTTTATCTATCAGTGGGCCAATCTGCTCACACACACGCAACAGGTAATCCGCAGGTATGTGCTGATTTAACAACACCTGAAACATACAGATACATAAGGTGCTTTGAAAGACACAGCAAATCTTATTTGCATTAGGATTAAAAATTGCATAGAAATAACAATATGAGTCATACTATATTATAGTATTAAAGAATATATTGTATTTTATCATAATTTAAGATTATATTATAGTAATAAACTAGCGTGAATTTTGCTTTATTTCACCAACATTTCCCATATCATTCCCGAAAGACCACCCTTTCCCCTCCACAAGCTTCAGCCAATCAGACGCCTTCTCCACCCATCTTTTTCGTCTCCTAAGTAGCAACTGAGGTTTGATTGGCTGCCGCCTTTGGTTGACGCAGAAACCCACCAATCCGCTCTCGATATATCGGCGCTGCAGTAACGCCCCCGGCCGGCACGTACAAAGCCTCTCATTTCAAAACAAATAGTTTAAATTGAAATTCCTAAAATCAAAAAACTTTCCCGCACTATAATATAGACTCGTGTATATTACAAAAATCAAATCCTCGCCGCTAGCACCACGTTCTCACATCAGTGCTTTAATGCACTGTAATATAAGTAAGCCAAGCACCTGTGAGAGTTTAGTACTGTACTTCACGTGCGTGTATGTGTGCGATAGTTTATTTAATCTCACCCAGTCTTCAAAGCGTCGCTTAAACAGCTTTCCATCCCAGCTCCAGCGCTTCGGAATGATCTGCACACAAACACAGCGGGGGGAAAACACATCACACGCGGGATTTAGACACGCAGCCGTGCTGGGATGAGGAGGAGATGCTGATGTTGGGATATTTGAGAGAAATAACGAGTTAGAGTGGGAGAAGAGGCATGAAACTCACCTCATATTCGTGCATCTCCTGCAGCAGCATCTACAAAAACACACAGAGTTACACACACACCGTAACACACAATCATTGCTACACACCGACACTCACAAGCCATTTTCCGTCTCACCTGAGCGGATTTCTGACATGGTCCTGACTGCAAGAATCTGGCGATCAGGTAATAAAGTTCTGCAGAGAGAAACACAACAACAGCAATCATTAGCTTTAGCTTAGCCTAGCTTAGCCTCACAGGCTAATGCTAAAACAATGCTTAAAGCCTTTCTAGCGATAAAGACGCAGAAAAAACGCCAGAGAGGTGCCCACCGGCTTCAATCTGCGAGCACGGTTCCGCCGCCATGGCCCGGTCCGGGCGGTGAATGGAGGTTGGTGAGGCTCTGCTTGCTAAGAGCGGCCTGTGCTGTATTTGCTCTCAGCGTTTCGGCCTGCAGCCGCCGCTCGCGCTGCTTTGTTTGAGCGCCCCCGCGCGACGGCCGCACGCCAGTGTCAGTGCAGTACCGCGCTCCTCCGCCAGGGGCGCTCTGAGAGCCCACAGGTGAGCTCACCATTTCCACGGGCGGACATTTTGCATGGTGTGCTGGTCCCTGTTGGGTGATTTGTTGAAACCAAAACAGATGTATTGCAGTAAAAGGGCGCATTCCTTGTTTAACATCATATTGAGGATCACAGGTCTAGCGTGTGTGGGTTAGACATAAGATCTGTTGAACATTTCCATACTCTGAACATCTGAACATTTCCATAGGCTACAATCAATGTGCCATATACATGGTGTTATGTAAGGAATGGGTTATAAATATTACGTAATACAATTATGTAATGTGCATTTATCGAATAAGTGTTAAAATACATCCATCATACATTTTAGTTCTTTAACAAATGTAACCGTGTTGGATATATGTAGAAATAATTCACCCTTTTTTTTAGTTTGTTCTTTATTGCATGTTTCACTTCATTATGTAATGTCCATGATACCTCTGATTTATTACAATAAAGTTATTAAAATGTTAATACGCAAATTATTTTGTCTTATGAAGAGCAGAGCAGAATATGTTTAGGCTGTCAGTGTGTTGCCTCTCAGATGACTCAAACTTGAGAGGTCATGGATGCTTGCATTCATTCATCAACTAGAAACACACAGCAAGGGTCGGAATCATAGCTTTCAAAGCTATCTAAAATGCATTTATGTGCAGTTTTAATGTCTAAGGGACACTCAATTTTCTAACACTAAATAAAGAAAATAAGCTTTTTTCTAAAGCCACAAAGTGTTTACATGGTGACTGTTGTTTTCTCTGAATCCTTTTTGCTCTCTATCCAGTTTGTCTCAGAATCTTTTTATTCAAGATGATAAACATAATATACATTTATAATGGCATTCATATGTGCAAATAAATAAATAAATAAATAAAGCAATGCACACCAATACAATTGGGGAGGGGAAAATGTACAAATAAACAAAGTCTTTTCAAAAAGTCCCTTATAATCCCAGCAAATCTGCAGGCCTTCTACTCTTTCAATGATGGAAAACAGTTTCAAACAAAATCTTTAAATCCAGAGAAATAAGATTTTCTCTTCATTTTTGGAAACTCTTGTATTTGTTTGGGATGACAGTTTTAGGGTATTAATGATTCCTAAGAATGTCTCAGCTTGAGAAAATACTCATCCATTAGCACTGTTTTTTTTTTTCAATGTATGCAATGACTTTAAGAGTAAAAACCTATTTTGTCTCATAAGTTATGGCTCAACTAGTTTTCATATTTGCATTTACAGTGCTTGTCTCAGCTGTTGTGATTAGGATCATTTGTTAAGATTTAAATGCAACGTGAACCAGTGGTGAAATCCGCTATTACAGTTAGATTATTGCATCAACAGCTGTTATAAACACTTGATAACTGATTATAGAACAGCATATGCAGAGAAACAGTATTTAACACATAGTGACCAAATCAGTGAAAAAGACCACAGCAGACATTATGAGGAAAACTCCAATGATGGATTTTATTGAGTGAGACCGAGAGAATTATAGGGGACACTAAGTACTTTTTCACAGATGAATTTTCAGTGTTAAAAAAACTCCAAAAAACGCTTAAATTTTTTTTTCTTTGAATCCTGTAATTTCAAAAAAGTCCTCTATAATAACAGAAGGGTTTTTCTGGCCTCCTAACAAAGCCCAGTTACATGTTTCAACAAATTGCAAAGGTGGTATGATTCTTAAAAACGCCAGGAGTCACCATCTAATGCTGAACCTGGAATGTAAGCAGTCTTTAGTTGTTTTCTTTCTTTTCTTCTACATTTGTTGAACTCATTCCTCTTTCTTAAAGACAATCCATTACATTTAAAAGAAAAATAAAACAAACCCCGTACAGAAACGTTACAGACTCCAGAGCAACATCACAAGCACTAACGGACATACAGACTGAGAGCCTCCTCCCACCTCCCACTCCAAAACCAAGCTACAGACCATCCGCTTAAAAAAAAAAAAAAAAAAGGAAAGAATTAAAATCAGAAAATCAACTAAACGAAAGAAAGATGCCGCCTTTTCCCACATCTCTCGTGTTGTAAACACCTGATACAGCCGCGGCCGAACACAAGACTTGTTTAGTCAGCTTTGTTTTTTGTGCTAAAAACCTGAACCAGTATTTACAAATTCGCTGATAAAAATATTCTTCTGGTGGTGATGGGCAGAGAGGAGGTTGTTGAGAGAGCTGGAGAGGGAGAGAAAACTGGGAAAGAGAGGAAGATAAAAGAAAGGAAAGGGGGAAAGAGAAAGAATGGACGGATGGATGGACAGGCGTGGTGCTACTCTGTCTTCGGGTCCTCCTTCTCGGGCTCTCCCTCCTCTTCTGGAGTTTTCTCAACCTGTGTAATAAAAGGGACAAACCCATGAGAATCAAGCAGGAATGCCTTTGCACCAATCAGAATCATTCTTTACAAATAGAGGAGGTGACATTTGGAAAATTCACTTTAGTTTAGGCTAGCAATGTCTTCATTTTAGGGAATTAATTGAACTATGTTACTTAGTATTTTTAAAATGTTATTAGGAAGAATTAAAAAGCTTTAAAATTAAACTTTTTTCTTTCAAGGGACTAGCCAAGTAAAGGTTGTTTAATAGTGACAGTAATAAAGTGTATGTATGATTTGAGGTAGACCGATGTGTGTGTGTGTGTGTGTGTGTGTGTGTGTATTATATATATATATATATATATATATATATATATATATATATATATATATATATATATATATATATATATTTTTTTTTTTTTACCTCGTTGGTCTTAGTCTCGCCATTTTCTGATTGATTCTCCTCCTTGGATTCCTCAGCCTTTGCCTTTGCTTTTTTCTCTTCCTTTTTATCATTCACTTCCTTCTCCTTCTGTCAGAGAGGAAAAGACAGGGCAAAAGAATGACTACAGAGCAATCCATATGAGACAAACCGAATCATGGAAGAGTATCAGTAAAAGTGTGTTCACTAAAAGTGTAATTACTACAAGTACCTTGGGAGTTTTTTTCGGTTTGGGTTCAGGTTTTGGAGGGTTTGGTTTCTGAAGGGATAAGAAAATATATGATTAATTCACAAACTTACTGTCTGATAAGAAAAATGAATACCTAAACAATGAACATATGAAGTTAAAATAGAGCACAGCATGGTCTTTGTTGTCCTGCCCTATCCTGAATTTTACAGATCATCTTAACGGAAAAGTCTGGCAAGACAGTGCTAATAATTTCCGAAACTATGTTTAAAGTTCCTGAAGACATTTGAGGACTTCTTAAACATAAAATAATTATATAATGGTAACATTAAAAATCTCTTTAAAAAGAAAACAACTTACCGCCGATAATCTAGCAGACCTTCTCTGAGGCTACAAAAGGGAGAAAGAAAAAAAATCTATTTATTTGAGGGCAGGTAAGAGAGAACAGATACTTACTGTAACGCCTATTTAAAAATCTTGTTCTTTCTCTCCATTTCACCTTCTTTGTGTACCAAGCAAGCTTATACTTTAAACTCAGCACAGTTTAAAGTACTACATAAAGGCTATTATTGGCTCTTATGACAAATTGTTTGTGGTGTTTCTCGTTTGTAATTCGATTCAGTAATTGTAATTCAAGAAGTGCCAGCTAAATAAATAAGTGTAAATGTAGATATAGAGTAAGTAATGCATTTGTAATGGTTGTGATTACTTCAAATTTGCAACCCAAAATTGCTTAAGATATTCTTAGAATATTCTTTCAGTACCTCCTCCTTGACTTCTCCATCAGTTCCCTGCAAAAGAACAAAACAAATATCACAAGTTAGAACATGATCTATAATTTTATTAACATAAATGGCGGGAAAACCAAAAAGGCAACTTGTAGAAACATTGGAATCTGCTGTTCTGCATGTTTGTAAATGTGAGCAACATGCTGGGGTGGCTGAAAAACGTGTGGGTTTCTCTATTAAAGTTCAAATAACTTTTATCAGAGAGGCTTTGCGAATAAGTTAATTTATGAGTCAGCGGACGGCAGTGCAAAATGGTGAGCCGATTTTTTATTTATTATTTTGCACGAAGGCATTTCACTTCACAGGCTTCACACATTTGAATAAGGAGGAGGGGCGCGATTATCCCGCCTCAACGCTGACACCTGGCGGCAAGCAGGCGTTATGACACTCCTCTTCCATGGCGAACAAAGAAAATGCGTTAAAATTGTTTAAAAACGCGAGCGCCTTTTCGCAAAATTGCCACCATTCAGAAAATTAGAGTGATCCAGCTATTTTTTAATCCCCATTTTACAGCGCCTGGGCCACGATTGCGCTTATAATCGTCGGTTTTCACGTCGCGCTGTGTTGGAGATGGAGAGAGAGAGAGGGCAGCATGGCTGCGGTTCCACGGGCATGAGATCAAGTCGAGCTTCAGCACAGCTCTGCTCCACTAAAACCCTCCTGCTGAACGCACCACCGTCGACTAAAACACCGCGGTCCGGCAGAAAAAATCGCAAAATTAACAACGATTTTTTATCTGCCCACTGATTCTAAAGAAGTCGCCTGGATTTTTATTAAAAAAACATTGTCTCGAGGGCTTCCTAATTTCACGACTGATTAGTAAGGGCAAAAGTGTAGCCGTGCGCCGCGCTCGGCTTTTCTACATACCTTTCTCTTGGGCATGTTGAGTTTGGGATATTTTTCTTCTTTTATGCAAAACTAACAGGTTATCTTTTGTGATTCGTAGTTCACAGTTCAGGAGACTGTCGTCCGCTATGCACTAATTCTGTAGTAAACACAGGGCTACATTAGAGAGCCAGTGGTTGAATGGGAGGGTGGGGGCGGGGCCATGTTGTGACTGATGTTCCGCTTGTCCAATCAGCGGGCGTCTGAGTCCGCCACAGAGGAGGCAGATTCTTACCTCCGCTGTGCTTTTACGCGCGAAATCCTGAGGTGTAAATCCAACGGCGGACCTTCCTGTTCAGTTTCCCTCCCAACATGTTAAAAATATAGTTTGATGTGAGTGCGTTCTGCACCAAATAATGCTCTGCCATACAGTATAGATGTGAAAAGGAAAAGCTCACGTTTAACCCCAGGAATAAAGTCAGACCCTCCTATGTCTGTATATGCTATAGCTGCATCTGTGAAGGGTTTTTTTAAGCAGATGAGCAGCTTACCTTAGTTATGAGCTCTTTCTATGAAAACGTTCCGAAGTGCAAATATAATGAAACATGAAATTGTAGTCACATGTGGCAATCTGTAACAGAGAAGAGGAGCCACAAGACTTTTCTCACTTCTGCTTTGTTCAAGCATAGGCCTAATCTGTGTAAGTGTTTGGGTGTGTGTGTGTCAGGGTTTGTGATATATAACTGCTTACTTCCTCTGCTGCTACCCAGATCAGAGACGCCAGCTCAGAGAAAACATCTCAGACATAGATGTATGGACAGACAGACAGACAGACAGATATATATATGAGAGAACTATCTGAAAGTGACACTATAGATTGGACATCACTGAGCATTACTGTCACTCTTGAGACTTCTGTTTCTGCAACCATACAAAAAGGTCCAGCACTCTAAAGCGTTTGGTAAGTTTCTTATAGATGTCTATATTCTTTATAGATAGTTGTGACTAGGCTATAACAATCTGCTTTTGTTTTCTAAACTGGTTGTCTAAAGGTTTTTGAACTGTTTATTTGGGGTATTTCGTGTGATCTGATTACATAAATTGGAGTAATCTATATTCTGAAAGGATTTTATTAATTTTAGATTTTATTAAAGAACTTATTAAGGAAGGAAGTGCAGTCAGTATGCACTATACTGTCATTCAATTCTTTTTAATTCCTCATTTCAGTTTGATTTCATTTATGCCTTTTTTATGTTTGATTTTGCCCTCTTATGTATGATTATACTCTGTTTTTGTATTTGATTCAAGTTTCTTTAGTAAATATTAAAATGTATATTCACTGGAGCTCGATCTGTGTTTGTGTGCGCAGGCTATCATGCTCGGAGAAGCTTTCCTTCATGTTCTGAACTGCACAGAAGACACAACAAATCCCGATGGACGGTCTCACACACTCTCATCCACCCTCACGACCTGTCCCGACCCCTGCATGACACACGCCACTGCCAGATCACCTCTGACACCACGAACTGTGAGAGGTGAGAGACCACAGAATTCTGGGTTATTAGGGTGAGGTTGTGTTAAAAATAACATAAAGTCAATCTGACTGATAGCATTGGGAGATGAACAATGAAGCAATATCACTTATAGACTATGAATGTGGCCCAGGTCCTGGGAACAGTCAATAAATACAAAAATAAAATTCAGGAAGGAAGTGTGGTTCTGCTGATATTTTTAACCCACAAACTGAAAAGCCACTTAAATGCAGGTGTTACATTTGAGCATGTGGTTAAAAGGATAGTTCACCCAAAAATGAAAATTCTGTCATAATTTATGCACTCATGTCGTAACAAAGCTGTATGATTTTAGTTATTCAGCAGAACACAGAAGAATATATTTTGAAGAATGTTTCAACTATTTATATGTCCATTCAATGAAAATCCAAAACAACTTTCATTTTATGAAAAAAAAACAAAAAAAATGCTTACAGGTTTTTGACATGAGGGTGAGTAAACGTTGACATTTAAAAAAATTATAATTTGGAGTTAACTATGTATTTAAAGTCACCATGAAATTGACAATGGCCCCTTTTCACGGACTTTCAACATCGCAAATCTAGTAAAGTTTTGAACATTTTCATTATTAAAAAATGTAATACACATTTATAACGCTATACTTTGAGTGATATTACCTTGGCAGTAAATGACAAAAAAAAAACAAATTAACGCTGCAATGCTGTTTCTAATACAACTGCTAAGGAAGTGATGGCAAATTGGACATCTTTCTCTCTACTGACTGCTGTAATCAATCTCTGTATTTTTTCCCTCTTTTGGAAAGTTGTGGAAACACTATAACAAAATTTTTCTTTTGCTTTTAGAGCAAATGCAAATACAAAAATTATATTTGCTGTCATCTCCCATTCACTGCTATAGAAGTTTACCCAACTATGCTGACTTCCGCTTCTTAGAACCCTGGAAATGTGAAAAGGGTCCATTCTTATTTTTAATGAAATATTGCAGTGTTAATTTATAAATTATTATTATTATTTATAAATTATATTATTTAAAAAAATCATATGCCCTCGTAATCTTTAGTCAAAAACTTGAACTTCCCTTCCCCCTTACCGTGACAATTCCGTTCCAGCAACCTGTCACTCACAAACAACAATCTAATGAGATTATTATTTAAAAAATGTCGAAAATTTCTTATTCAAGAACCTGTCACTCATAAACAGCACAATAGAGAATAAAAGATGATCGTAATTTCAGTTTAATGCCAACTTTAAGTGATAATATTGTGTAATAGAATAAACCAACAAAATTCCAAGTCCATTTAAGCTAATATTTCAATTCAGTTGAGTGGCTCACAGCTACAATACATAAAAAGGAAAATTAAGAAAATAATTCCAAGTACTTCCTCATTTTGGTGAGTGCCCAAGTGAATTGCACAAAAGCGGCATTTGTATGGAGACATTCAAACTGTCATTCAGTGTATCAAGTGAGCTCCAAACTCGGGACTTTCCTAAAAAGTTCCACATTTTTTGGCTATTTATTTTGTGCTATGTTAAAATGAGGCTGGTTATAGCGGTGCCTAAAACATTCTCTCTTCATGTCAGCTGGCAGGCCCGAAGGCCTGGAAAAGCCAAGGCAGTGTCGGTCCTCTGCACCCAGCAACGCTATGCCCATTCACAGCTGTAGCAGGGAGGAACACTTGGGCATGACTCTATATTGCTCGTGGTGCTGTCCCAGCTTCTACAAGGACTATCCAGACCTCCGGCTTGCAGGTGACCGACTGGAGCACTGGAGTCCTCATAACCCAGACCTGCTTAACCCACCGGACGACGGGCCACTGCTTCAATCTCAGGACTTGATCTTTCTGGAGCCTTCTTTGGAGCCAAGTCAACAAGCAATGGGTGTAAGCCAGCAGGACGAGGGGTATCTTGTCATGAAGAGTAGCCCAGGCTGGGAGAGAAGGCTCACCAACTCCATGTTGAACGGCTTTCTGGAGGTCCAAATGCTGGAGGTGTTTTGTCAGCATATGCAAAACATGGCGTGCTGCGGATCTTCATTGCTGGGCGCTGACGTCATGCCGGCACTGGGGCCCACCAGCCTGACTGTAGCCAAAGAACAGACAACCAGTCAGGAAGAAGAGCTGGATTCTTCATCCAATAATGTTGTGCGATACTTGAGCACTTGCTCAGCTCCAGCCACCTCCCACTTCAGCTCACCTGTGCTGCGAATTTCAGAAGATGAGTAGCCACACTTAAAAACACACTCCTGCCCTCATAAAACTTCCTGTCTTTTGACCAACACACAAGTATTTTAAAGTTATCTGTGTTGTTAAAGGAATGTTCTGCGTTCAGTACCCACATCATTTGTGGCATGTTGATTACCAGAGATTTGTTTTGACTCATGCCAGGATTTTTGTAAAGCAAAACTAATGAACATTAACATACACAGTGTTTCAAAAGTATAGACCTTATGTAGCCCCGCCCCTTTTCAGCATTACGCTTGTGCTCTGTCTTTTCTGGTTTGTATTTCCACAGTATGATGGTAAGATCTTACGGATTTATGAATGAACCGCTCGTTTTAAATTCTTCCCGGTCTACTGACATTTGTTATGACATCCACTTCAAACATTACAATGCTCATGATAACTTTCGTTAACTCTACAATATGTAAATGCATGTCACAAGCTTATTACTCTCCAAGACGGATGCTGTAGAAATACAAGCTAGCGCAAAAACGGAAGTTCAAAGACAAAATTCTAAAGATGGCTGCACGCTTGTTCCTCTGGCGCATATACATGTTATCATAGGGTGTGATAACTTGTTACCTTGTCTATGTAAAGTTACACTACTTTTCAAATGTTTGGGGTCAGTATTTTTTTTTAAAGAAGTCTTTTATGCTCACAATGAAGGCTAAATTTATTCAATCAAAAATACAGTAAAAACATCAGTATTGTGAAATATGTTGTATTGCAAAATGTATTTTTTTTTCATGGAGCTGAATTTTCAGCATTATTACTCCAGTCTTCAGTGTCACATGATCCTTCAGAAATCATTCTAATATGCTGATTTTGTGCTCAAGAAACATTTCTTATTATTAGCAATTCTGAAAAAACTGTGATATAATTTGTTTTTAGGATTTTTTGATAGCGTTTATTTGAAATGGAAATCTTTTGTCAAATATAAATGTCTTTACTGTCACTTTTGATCAATTTAATGCATCCTTGCTGAATAAAAGTGTTAATTTCTTTTCTTTTTTTTTTTAAACTGACTTTTGGACAGTAGTTTACTTCTAAATCCTGCCACCTATAAAATAGTCCCACCTCAAAAGTATGATTTTGGCTTCTATCTTACAGATAGAATAGTAGTGAATGATGAATGTTTTTTTTTTTTTTTTACATATGAGTGCTTTAACAAACACGAGTCACATTTCTATATTTAGACTTACCAGATTGCTGAACTCTTTACTTCCATTGTAAGTACTATATTGCCAATGTAATTATTACTGTAACTGCAATTTGTGCTTTTTTTATTAAAAAAACTGAGGGACAGTTCTGTTATAATGTTTAAAATGTTTTTCTGTTATGATCAACATTCTGCCACAAATTCTGTCAATAGAGCTTAACTTTTGTTTAACTTGGAACATTCCTTTAATTTTCATTTTCATAAATTCTAATTCATCCTTTCCAGACCTCACAGAATGGCAAATTGTGACCAACTGCAAATCCCTCAGAAAACCCACAAACAAGTCCAATGTAATAGCAGAGTGCCTCTTTTCTTTTTACTCATCCACAATCCTCCCCTCTCCTCTGCTCCTCCATTGTAAGCTTCCATCAACATGGTATGTTTAGAAGAGGAACCAAAGTCATGCTATCATGTGTAAACTGTGTAATGACATCTATAAATGTTACCACTTCCTCCTAAACAGCCAATGAAATGTTGTTTATCTCCATCATTCCTGCTGCTAAATGCTACTTTCACTTTCCCTGTAATCACAATAAAGCGGTAATAATGAATTTAAACTTTATTAGCTTATGTCCTCTATTCTATATATAGTGTCATAATTCAGTTAAATCAATTCCTTTTTCCATTAGATGTCTTGGTAATGTTTCAATAATGTGAAACTGTTCAATAAGTGTTTTTAAATACTGCCACCTGCTGTTCTTACTGTAAAATGACACCCAAGCGCAGAGAACAAATGCTGATATTGTGCTCGCGCCCTCTGCTGGGAGCGTTCGGAACGGCAGCCAATGTCACCATCAAGGGTTATGTCCATTGGCCATGGCATTGTCCTAAACCCAGAGCTGTGAGACCTCAACTGTTGTACATTACATCGATGTTTACAGCTAAAATACACGCATTACATTAATATATGCTATATTAAGAATTTCATTTTATTGTAGTAATGAATGGAAATAGCTTAAATGCCTTTGCTGACATGATGTTTTGACGTCGCTCTGACGTCACATTCAGGGAGGTGCAGACATAACAGTTATGTGTGTTTGTATGCATGCTGATATCCTGGCACCGGTACACAGGAGCCAAACTCACAGCATCATCAACAGGATTAACTGTTAACTGTGATCTGTAAATGTGTTTGCATGTGTGTGCGTGTGTGTTAATCTGATCTGTGCCAACATGGCTACTTCACACTCTTGTCGCTGCTCTGTGGGCATCTAAACGAGCTCTTTAGCCTGGCACCATGTCGCAAACCATAATACCAGATGGACCGCTCTCTCTCTCTCCACTAGTCTTGGAAGTTGCCCAGGCCAAAATAACATTTAATTTAGTTCCTTGCCATATTTTGATGTCCTGTGGTAGTGGGACAGGAATGTAAATGCATATGGGTCAATGATGTAATGCTCATTTCAGTGCTGGATCTGGAAAGTAAAGGAAAAGGGAAAGAAAATATATAAATGATAAATAAATGCAATTTATAGAGTCAAATACACCTTTTGAGATGTTTGTGCATGTTTTGAATTTCTGAACTAAAATTAATTTTAAAGTTAAAAAATATACATATATATATATATATATATATATATATATACACACAGAGGTGTAATTGGATGAAATGTAATGTAATGTTATATATATATATATATATATATATATATATATTTATATATATATATATATATATATATATATATATATATGTATGAAGACCTCCGATGCAAAAGCCACCAAAAATGAGATAATAATATTGAGTGAATGCTCTCCGCACACAGTATACGTTCATCAAATATTTTCACTTCAAACTCACTAAATCCAAGCCTCAGCCCATTCAGAAACGTCGGTAGGCTACTTATACAAACCTATAGGCCTATAGGAGCCTGATAAAAATGTTAATATTAATGATATACGTTCGACGGACTTCATATATAGAAGTCTCTCTCTCTCTCTATATATATATATATATATATTTACGTAAATAGAAACATATGTACAAAACAACGATCAAAAACCTAATACACAATGATTATACATTTCTTAGATAGTGGCATGTTTTTTTGGCATGTCTCGCACATTCTTGTTTGTTACTGCCCCACAGCCGGAGCCCCAGCACCCTCAATCTATTTAGTCTTTATGTGCATTTGCGATCATTTGAGCATGCTCTGTCTATTTGATCGGGTGACCCGGTTTCCCTGGCTCGGTCGGTTGCGGTTACCTCACTCTGCTGAGCAGCTATTGGTTTAGCTGGCGCACACTCTGACTTTTGCCATACGAGTAATATTGGGCTGCGGTGACGTAAGCGAACGGGCGCGCAGAAATTTTCCAGACGCAGACGGAGGAACGAGCTCGTGTAGACCCGAAACGTTCCAACCGAGAGAGAGGGAACCGAGAGAGAGAGAGAGAGAGAGAGAGAAAGAGAGAGAGAGAGAGAGAGAGAGAGAGAGAGAGAGAGAGAGAGAGAGAGAGAGAGAGAGAGAGACGCATACAAGCATGCATACCAAGTAGCCGTTTACAAGGCACTCGGTTGCATCTCGCGCTCAGTATCGGACCCAGTGGAGCTGTTCAGCGTTTATCGGTAGTGTCACCGAACAGTCCCCACGCTCACGGAACCGCTGACCCATGTGATACTGCAGCGTTGCGAGCGCGGAAGGGAGGGGGGCGAAAGACACATTCACCCCCCTGCATCTCCACTCGATAGACTGGAGAAGGAGGTGCACACTTGGGAGAGAGAGAGAGAGAGAGAGAGAGAGAGCGCTGGAGGGGGGGCGGGGTAGAGTCGCGCGCGTGGATCTCTCCGTCGCAGTCCTCCGCGAGGATGTATCCAACAGCAAGACTCCTGCCGCGCGCGCGCTGCCGTCAATGTAACGGAATCACATGTGCCCCTGTGATCTAACGGCGGTTCTGATCTGTTTCTCTGGGTTCGGATGGTCCGGGCGCTCCATACACAATTCAACCGGGAAATCAACGCACACCAGCCATGGCGCTGGTCATGGAACCCATCAGCAAATGGTCCCCAAAGCAGGTGCTGGACTGGATGAAAGGTAAAAAAAAAACAAACATTTGTCCCCCCGATGTACCTCTGCATGACCTATAGCCGGTGGGAGAGGAATGGGTGAGCGGGAAGAGCGTCTCGGCTGCATGCGGGCTGTGCTCGTTGCTGCCTGTGCCGTGCAGTGAGGTATTGATCGCGCTTGTGTGCCATTTTGCGCCTTTGCTCGGCGCACCATGGTGTGTGTGATCTGCACAGCGCTACACGCGTCGCGCAATAGGGGGTGTGCGTGTGGTCTGGGGATGCATGATGTGTATGTGTGTCTGTGTGCGCGCGCTCGCGTGTTTTGCAAGTAGATTAGCAAAAACGGTTATAATGACAAAGGGCGACATGGCGTTTTCATACAGTACCTAAATATACACATACGTGCATGTACACACACACACACACAGACACACACACACACACACACACACACACACACACACACACACACAGAGAGAGAGAGAGAGAGAGAGAGAGAGAGAGAGAGAGAGAGAGAGAGAGAGAGAGAGAGTTCTGTTTCCAGCCTCAGTGAATAAATCTCCCTCTCGCGCAGTGATAACTAGCACCATGGACAGAACCAGGCCGTCGCGCGCTGTGCTGCGATGCAGATGCGCGTAATCTAGGGACCAGAAGAGGGATGACGGTATCTGTGGAAACCAGCTTTGACAGTCCCCCCATGACAAACATTTACTCCTTTAAACTAATTAGTATCTATTTTTATGTCACTAGTAATTGGGGTTTAATTACCATAAGTAATCCATTAGTAGCCTATCTTTTTCAATTTTTTTATGTTTAATGTTTAGATTATTGTGCTTCCTACAGTGACTAGTATATTAACTTTGTCACAGTACCTACCACTTATTTATTTGCTTCTAGTCACTATCCTAATGTGGACATATATCTATTCCATTGTTACTGGAAACAGATTGTACATTCATTGCTTAAATTATGTTACTTCTACGCTACCTATTTCTGTTTAACTATTTATTAGGGGTGAATTCAGGTTGATTGGGACACTTTTCCCCAGTCATCTCAATGACCAAAAGGTCCCAATCAATCTGAATTCACCCAACTAGTTGACCTATTTATTTATTATGTACTTCTAACAATCATAATAGTTATAATAATAGTGTCAATTTCAGCTTCACTTGTACTTATATTTATTAGATAGACCGTCTACCTATTTTATGAGAGATTATTGTGTCTATCCCAATTGTACAGTAACATAAAAATAGATAGTATTTAGTTTTTAGGAAAACTAGGTTAAAATAGCTTTGCATAAACCCATCCAGAAGAAAGCAAGGGAGAGTAAGGCTATCCGAATGCTGCTTGCCGATAGCTGAAGACACTAGCAGGTTTCGTCATGCAGTTATAGCTCAGGGATGTGGACTTGGCCTTTCCTTTTTGAGAAAAACTGACGGGATTTTCAAAAATCTATACAATCTGACATGACAATTGGTATCTGATTGGAAATAATTTTCCATTAATGACATGCTCTTCTTTAGATGACATGCAAAGACACACTGATGGATGATACACAGACGATATAAGTAGGACACAGTGGAGCAGCTGTGGTGGAGAGACATAGGGCCGAAATACCAGCAAGATCAGATGCAATCTGAAGTGAAGTTTCAGGGCATTAGTGCACATGACATTCAGCGGCTCATGCTACTCATGAGCATTTCAAAGGTCAGATAGCCTTTGCCACCAATCTAATAATGGACAAGTGTACACAGGTGAATCAATAATGGTTGTGATCTCTATGTCCAAAACACCCATACTTTAATGGAATTCTTAAGCCAATTATATGGCTCTCCTGTATCTATTAATGTACAGTGCCCTCCACTAGTATTGGCATCCTTGGTAAATGTGAGCAAAGGCGGCTGTGAAAATAAATCTGCATTGTTTATCCTTTTGATCTTTCATTAAAAAAAATCACAAAACTCTAACCTTTCATTTAAGTAAACTAATTGAAAGTGGGGGGAAACTCACATTATGAAATCAATGTTTTTCTCCAATTCATGTTGGCCACAATTATTGGCACCCCTATATATTCTTAAAGGTGCATTAAGCAACTTTTCATGTTAAAAATACCTGTTTTTCTAACCCATACATGCTTAAACAATTGCCTGATGGGCTGAATGAGCCTTTCTATGATCTCTGCGATTGCCTCTATAATCCTGTACAGTAAAATAAATAAGAGGGATTCGGGACGGAATCGACTGGGCGTGACGTCATGCGCGTTCACGCTCACCTGGCTATGTCTGGCAGGTTTGTGTATTCGCCGCCATTATCCGCATCAGCGAAGACAACTCAAGCGACTTTGGCAAAAGTAGAAGATGGATTCAAAGAGACCGGCTTCTAGTTCATCCCAAACCCCAACGCAAACTCCACGTAACCGCGTGCACAACTCTGGTTGCAGTTTCGTGTGTCGCCAGAAGGGGGCATAGTTCTGCAAAAACTCAGAGACTTGCGCAATGCACCTTTAAGAGTAAAATATCTCTGAAGTATATTCCCATTCATATTTACATTTCTTAGCACACCTGGCTGACTAGGAGCATGAAATTGTCCAGCCACGACCTCCTGTTCCACAGGAGAATAAATATGAGGAAACACAAAGGCCAAATTCCCTTAATCATCCATCACAATGAGTAAAACCAAAGAATATAGTTCTGATGTGCAGCAAAAGATTGTTGAGCTTCACAAAATAGAAAGTGGCTGTAAGAAAATAGCCAAATCATTGAAAATCCCCATTTCCACCATCAGGGTAATAATTAAGAAGTCCCAATCAACTAAAGATGGTATGAATCTGACTGGAAGAGGACGTGTGTCTATATCGTTCTAATGCACGGTGAGGAGGAGAGTTTGAGTGGCCAAAGACTCTTCAAGGATCACAGATGGAGAATTGCAGAGATTAGTTGAGGCTTTGGGTCAGAAAGCCTAAAATTTTTTTATCAAACAGCTCCTACATCACCACAAGTCTGGTAGGGTTTCAAAAAAAATTCCTCTTCACGCATCTGAAAACAAGCTCCAGCATATTCAGTTGTCAGACACGACTGGAACTTCAAAAGGGACAGGGTTCTATAGTCAGATGAAACTAAAAATGAACTTTCTGGCAGCAAACCTACTAGATGGCTTTGGTGCACACAAGGATAAAAAGTACCCCATGCCCACGGTTAAATATACTGCTGGATTTTTAATGTTGTGGGCCTATTATTTTTTTGCTGGAGGTCCTGGACATCTTGTTCAGATACATGGTATCATGGATTCTAGCAAATACCAACAAAAATTTAAAACCTGACGGCCTCTGCTAGAAATCTTATAACGGGCCGTGGTTGGATCTTCCATCAGGACAATGATCCAAAACGAACATCAAAATCAACACAAAAATGTGTCACTGAGCACAAAATGAAGCATCTGCAATGGCCATCCCAGTTCTCTGACCTGAACCCTATAGAAAATGAGTGTGCTGAACTGAAGAGAAGAAGCACCAACTTAGAGCTGGGAATCTGAAGGATCCGGAGAGATTCTGTATGGAGGAATGGTCTCTGATCTCTTGTCAGGTGTTCTCCAAACTCATCAGGCATTATAGAAGACTGAAGACTGACATTGCAATAATTGGGTGCCAGTAATTGTGGCCAACGTGAACTAGAGAAAACCATTTAATTCATAATGTGAGTTCCCCCCTCACCCACTTTCAGTTGTTTTACTTCAATGAAAGGTTAGAATTTTGTGAATGAAACATCAAAAGGATAAATAATGCAGATTTATTGTCACAGCCGACCTTTGCTCACATTTACCAAGGGTGCCAATATTAGTGGAGGGCACTGTACTTAGGCAAAAAAGGCCCCCATAGTTGATCAGTCTTTCGTTCATTGCTATTATTGGAATAAGGCCGTGTGTCCACCAAAGCGTTATTAGCCAGCTGAAAACGCTAGGCGCTCTGCTAAAAACGCTCAGCTGTGGGCGCTTGAGAGCGTTTTGGCAGCGCAGCGTTTTTTCAGTTGAGACAGTTGAGACCGAGACACTTTGCTTGTTATGATACGGAATATCCGCGAAAGTCTTACTAGTATCTCATTTCACACATATTTTGTTTCTGTGTTGATTCTATATTAAAATGTCAATACAATGTAATGTATTTTATCTGGCTCTTGATTTTGTTCCGTTATTATGCTTGTTGTTGTCATCTGTTGACGTTGTACAAGCAGAATCATGTGGCGGACGCGGTTGGTCGGTGTGGTATTAGTCCCGCCCCTCCTCCACTGTGATTGGACGGTTGGGTAAAAAGTGACAGTGATGAGCGCTGCGTTTTACCAAAAGTTGAACATTCTTCAACTCTCGGCGACCAGTAAAAAACGCCGAACGCTTAGGCCGTGTGTCCACCAAAGCGTTATTAGCCAGCTGAAAACGCTAGGCGCTCTGCTAAAAACGCTCAGCTGTGGGCGCTTGAGAGCGTTTTGGCAGCGCAGCGTTTTTTCAGTTGAGACAGTTGAGACCGAGACACTTTGCTTGTTATGATACGGAATATCCGCGAAAGTCTTACTAGTATCTCATTTCACACATATTTTGTTTCTGTGTTGATTCTATATTAAAATGTCAATACAATGTAATGTATTTTATCTGGCTCTTGATTTTGTTCCGTTATTATGCTTGTTGTTGTCATCTGTTGACGTTGTACAAGCAGAATCATGTGGCGGACGCGGTTGGTCGGTGTGGTATTAGTCCCGCCCCTCCTCCACTGTGATTTAGGGGTGGTTAATCTGTCTGATTTCCCGATTCGATTCGATTACGATTATTGAAGTCCCGATTCGATTACAGTCGATTTTCGATTATTAACGATTTTCGATTAGCGATTATTGATTTTCCAGTTCACAACAGTAAACAAAAATACACTAAGTGATTGCAGTATTAAAAAAAGTCAGCTGCTGAATTACTTAACTCTTTTATTGAGTAACAACTCAAAGCACTTTCTGTGTCGTGTAGTTATAACTTCAGAATTATTTGTATGTAGCTTATGTTCTGTAGAACACAGAAATGAATACATCACATTGTGTTGTGACTCATCAAGTTGAACCAAACTAGCTTTTAATACAATGTTGGTATGAGCCACCACAGTATTTTACAAATATAAAAAATAACACAAAGTGAAAATAAAGTGGCATTTTGGCGTTAATATTGAAACGACAGTTACCATGGTGAATACACAATACTAACAAGAACTGTTAATGAAACATGGAAACTGCTCCTGGTGAATAGAATGAAAATCATGCCTGCATGCAAATCCTTCTCAGCTAACACACGACGTACCAGTAACGTGATTTATTGGTATTTTACTTTTATTTCATGACTTACTAATTTACAACGTAACAACAACGTTGCATGCTCGTAGTTTCCTTTGCACTTTGCACTATACAGTGAAGCGATACACGGCGCGCCCCTCCGCATTTGCGAGTGCAATTGAAGAGTGTGCGCTACGAGTACAGTATAACGGCTGACAGGACAGGAACGTCCGTTTTTCTGAGGTGAAATACTTTTTATTTCAGCGTACACATACGTCACTGCCTGGTAGTTCCTATACTGTGCTGGGTTTTCTGAAGTAGTTGTGATTCGCCTCTCATAACATAACATGCTCTAAATGCACGCAGAGTGGATTTTTTTTTTTATTTTATTTTTTATAAAAAATCGATTTTTGAAAATTTGATAATCGATTCATACTCGTCCATAACATACTCGCGATTAATCAATAATCGATTTTTTTCACCACCCCTACTGTGATTGGACGGTTGGGTAAAAAGTGACAGTGATGAGCGCTGCGTTTTACCAAAAGTTGAACATTCTTCAACTCTCGGCGACCAGTAAAAAACGCCGAACGCTCAGCGCTTCAGCGTGAAAAAGACGCTCAGCGCCTCGTTACGCTCATGGCGTTTTAAAAACGCGGCGCTCCCATTGAAAACAATTGAAAAAACACGCCAGCCGCGAGTAAAAACGCTTTGGTGGACACACGGCCTTAGCGCTTCAGCGTGAAAAAGACGCTCAGCGCCTCGTTACGCTCATGGCGTTTTAAAAACGCGGCGCTCCCATTGAAAACAATTGAAAAAACACGCCAGCCGCGAGTAAAAACGCTTTGGTGGACACACGGCCTAAGGCCGTGTGTCCACCAAAGCGTTTTTTGCCAGCTGAAAACGCTAGGCGCTCTGCTAAAAACGCTCAGCTGTGGGCGCTTAAGAGCGTTTTGGCAGCGCAGCGTTTTTTCAGTTGAGACGGTTGAGACCGAGACACTTTACTTGTTATGATACGGAATATCCGCGAAAGTCTTACTAGTATATCATTTCACACATATTTTGTTTCTGTGTTGATTCTATATTAAAATGTCAATACAATGTAGTGTATTTTATCTGGCTCTTGATTTTGTTCCGTTATTATGCTTGTTGTTGTCATCTGTTGACGTTGTACTAGCAGAATCATGTGGCGGACGCGGTTGGTCGGTATGGTATTAGTCCCGCCCCTCCTCCACTGTGATTGGACGGTTGGGTAAAAAGTGACAGTGATGAGCGCTGCGTTTTACCAAAAGTTGAACATTCTTCAACTCTCGGCGACCAGTAAAAAACGCCGAACGCTCAGCGCTTCAGCGTGAAAAAGACGCTCAGCGCCTCGTTACGCTCATGGCGTTTTAAAAACGCGGCGCTCCCATTGAAAACAATTGAAAAAACACGCCAGCCGCGAGTAAAAACGCTTTGGTGGACACACGGCCTAACAGCCTTGTAAGCCTATGTATTTAATGGGTAAGCGTTTCATAAAGAATTTTACATATATACTTAACAGTTCAGTAAAGATTTGTAGGATTAATTCAAACACTTTTAACTTGTTTTTTAAAACAATTTATTAAAAGAAGCAGCCATTTGTTCATGAATCGGACTATTCTGGTCACTCTGTTTGTTTTCAATTCACCAAAAAGAACCTTCTTAAAACAGTCATTTGCTTGTGAATAGGATTACCCTGATCGTGCTGTTTGTTTCTGATTCACTAAAGAGAACCGGCTGACAAGAGTCATTTGTTCATGAATCGGATTACCCAGATTGCGCCGTATGGTTTTGATTCACAGGAAAGAACCAGCTCAAAATAGTTCTTTTTTTGTTAATTGGACTAAACTGGTCACGTTGTATGCTTGTTTTTGCGTGGAAGCACTTGAGGATATTACAACAGAGAGATTCTTCTTGACACTGTTTCGTGGTGCACAGTCTTTATATTTGATCACAATTCATTATAGACTACAAACTCAAATTGATAAAATATCATGAAATATTTTCTTAGAACTGTACATTTATGCAATATGGACACTACTTAATTGACATTACTCTTAATTGTAACATTTCTGTAAAGCTGCTTTGAAACGGTATTGTGAAAAGTGCTAGAACTGTGAATTGAATTGAATTCTCCCCTGTGCAGGATCACTGATTAGTTCTGTATTTTAGAGAACTAGGTTTCACGGCCAGTTGTGCAGGATGGTTTCCATTTTCAGGAACCCTGTTCACTGTCTCAGATGCAACTGCAAACTATGGCTGCTTGTGCATAATCTTCACAATTACTGCTGACAAAGAGTTTGTCAGACCTCAGCACCTGATCCTGGGTCATTTTGCTGGTAGTGATGCTTTCTATTGCTTTGCATCAAATTTTCATAGAGATTCTGCACAAGAAAACATCTCTCAGCGTGACTGTTTTGTGTTTATTGTTTATCTCCTGAACTGTAGGCTTGGACCAACTGCCATTGCCATATTTCTGTTATGTGTGTATTTCATTCGTTTTCTTACACTTGCAAAAAAACTGGCATGCAGAGATGTGGCATGTGCTGATGACATCTAGGGATAATCTTCCTCCTCTAACATTACAGACATCTTGTAATCTAAAACTCTGCTGCATGCCCAGTTTTGACCTTTACAGCTTACATTTGAAAAATCGTCATGCAGGTTGACATATGATAGGGTCTTATACTCAAGATGACAGTTAGGACTGTGGATATGCATTTGGTTCAGCAGTTATTGTTAAAGGTTTTGTTCACCCAAAAATGAAAATTCTGTCATTATTCTGTCATGTTGTTTCAAACCCGTAAGATTTTCTTTCATAATCGGAACACAAATGACGATCTTTTTGATGAAATCTGAGAGCTTTCTGTCCCTGCATTGACAGCTACGCAACTGACAGTTTGACGCTTCAAAAAGTTCATAAAGAGATCGTAAAACTAATCCATTTGAATGGAGCGGTTTAGTAAAAAAAATTCTGAAGAGACTCAATTGCTTTATATGATGAAGAAATTTAATTTAGGCTTTCAGTTGTGTTAAACGGAAGCAATGAGGTTCATTCTCATGTTAAGCAGCACGTTTGAGCTTCCGCAAGAACCAATGAGGTTTGTTCTCGCGCGTCAAGCAGGTTCAGTTCAGCTTCTGTTTATGTTCGCTGATCAATGTTTATATGTGAATAAAACTGGTCAATTCAAATGGATTAGTTTTACGATCTCTTTATGAACTTTTTGAAGTGTCAAAGTGTCAGTTGCGTAGCTGTCAATGGAGGGACAGAAAGCTCTTAGATTTGTTCCGAAGATGAACGAGTCTTACGGGTTTGAAACGACACGAGGGTGAGTAAATGATGATAGAATTTTCATTTTTGGGTGAACTAACCCTTTAAGGTTATCCATATAGTTGTAGTTATGATATGGTATTGATATTGCAGTCCTTTCAAATGTGCTCCGTTTAACAGAAAAAATGGTCAGTACAATGTACTACTTGGAGTTTGTCTCACTGCAGTGGTTCTTCCCAGTGTTTATTGCTACTGTTGCTCTTCTGTCACTTATCAGAGCATTTATCTCCACTGTTCTCTGTTAACAAAACGAGTGCACACTCCATAAGCCCTGGTGGCTCACCTGTTTCATCTAATAAAATCTAATTTCATTTGCAAACCCATTCAGCCTGTTTGTATCTCTGTATATTTTAGGGGTTTTAATAGATGACTGATGTCCATGTGTAAATAATCAAATGCCTCTGCCTTTTCAACCAGCTTTGTATTATTGCAATGTCAGCAGTATATGTAACTGAACATTGTGTAATCTTTCCCCATTTTATCTGTTTATTGGTCAACTAAAGTCACGTTTTACTTTACAGGCTTTTGACAGCTCCAAGTCTTTTGTGAAAACTACAGATTGTACTTCCGCATTTTTGTATCCCCGCTCACATACAGTTTGATCGAGCCTAGTCTATTATGGATGTTAAAGTTTTTATAACTTTCTGCCAAATTGAAACACCACAGCCCTTTTTCTCTTTAGTCATACAGTGCAGATTGATTAAAAACATTATCCCATTATTTAAATGATCCCATTAAATGTTGGCTGTTTCAAATTCAGATCAGAATAACCTACTATCACATTACTTTCACTGTTGCTGCAGTATACAGCATGCAAATGTTCTGTCAGCATGAAAATCCCGGATGAGCTGTAATACATTTGCCAAAATGTGCGTTATACAACAGAGCTCACTGCCCTGGCCTGAATACTATATTCCATAATGGAAAGTGCTCAATATGACCTTCAATTTTCATTGTGATAAAGAAATCACAAGTTATAACAGCCATAATTCTTTAACGCCTTTTTCTCGACTCGTTATGTAATTAGACTACCAAGAATTAAGACATTATAAGACACCGCAATAAAACAAATCAATAAAAATGCTCAATAACCATTTTTACACATAATAGGGTCATGTTGTAGAATACTTCTGTTTGAGATGTTTATCAGTGCATACTGCTTAAAATAGTTTGCAGTACACTATTCTATTTGAACACTGCATTTTCTTATCCAACAGATACAACTTTAGCACCTGTCCTTGACTTTCATAGTTTCATTGCAATTTGGCAGATGTATTCATCAAACTAACAGTCACAGAGTACACAGTTAAAACATACCCATGAAATCAAAGTCTGGAAATTTGTGGCTTTTAGTTCAAGTTAGCTTTGAGGCCATATATTTGCCAGTGTATTCCAAAAACCTTTTTATTTATCTGTCTTTAAAAAATAAATAAAAAAATCATGACTTATTTGAAATTCCCCATTAGAACATACTGTTTCATTATTTACATTTATGGATTTGGCAGATTCCTTTATTCAAAGTGACTTACATTGCATTCAGGGTATATATTTTATGAGTCTTGCTTTCCTAGAAATCAAATCCATAACCTTGGTGTTGATAGCACCGTGCTCTACAGCCTACATGAAGGCTGAATATGAAGTAATACTGTACTCATCAAGCTATTTCACGGAAATTCTTAACACAGTATGGATTTCCGAAAAACTAACATTCAAATAGATGTACAAGACTGGCTGTCTGAAGGGGGAGATGGGTAAAAGAGTGAACTCAAAAACACAGAGGTCAAACCAGCACAGGTGTTGAGCTCAATTCAAACATTATCTCTTGTGCTGATTCAGATACTGCAAAAGAACTTATTTGATGAATGCCTTCAATTTAATAAACCCCAAACAAATCGACTGCATTTGTGGGGAAAGTGCTCTGCACTCCCTCACCTTGCATGAGCTGAGTGTTTTATCACTCATTACCTGCTCTTTCTGAAGCTGTGAAGGTCAGGTTCTCTTAGCCTACTAATACAGAATGCTCCAAGCACTCATTTAAAATGATTTCAAATGGTGGATCACCTTCCAAATATAGGCCTATCTAAAATTATTCTTCACCACTCATGCATAGTTATAAATTCCAAGATTTCAACCTGTCACACACACGCGTGAAACAGGCTAGTGATAGGAGAAACAAAGCTTTTCGAAACTTAGAATCAATTGTTCAATTTGCTTCATAAAATGAGTCAGTTTCAAAGCGTTCGAATGGCCAATCACTGGTTTGAAACAAAGGTTTCGAACCTTCATGAAGCGTGTTTTGAATTAATTAAAACACTCACTTTCACACTAACAGCGTTTCTGCTTCATTTTGATAGAGGAAATAGTGATAGGCTATCTAGGTTGCTAAATTGAGGATTTTAAGAGATGCTTTGCTTTTCATTTATTACTTAAAGCTCACTTGAAGTACTTCGATAGCTATACATCAGAAACTACTGGCCTAACTGATAAAGTTCACACATTATTTAAAACGAGTGAACATTCAGTAATAAAATAAGAACAAATGCACAAATTAAGCAGAGATGAATAGCCTACTAAATAACAAAGTTACAAAGCCTATCAGAGAAGTAGGCTATTCAGGTAGCCTACATAAATTAATAATTAAGCCTAAATGTAAAATAACACCATTTGTTCACTGTAGAAATTAAATATAGTTTCATCTAAGCTGTATTTAGTTTTTTTATTAATATTAATGACACAGACATAATATTAGGTGCGAGCTGTCAAGACAGACTGCACAGACCGAAAAAACTGACAAGCAGTTTCTTTCTCAACTGTTCACTTATGACATAGGCCTAAACGAGAGAATACTTGTCGAGACGGCCATTTAAACGGGTATTTTGATATGTGTTTATGTGTCCGTTCAAGGGCAAGGAAACGCGAAAGAGGAATCAATTCTGTATTCGAGCGCTATCTGAAATGTGCCTCTCTCTCTCTCTCTCTCTCTCTCTCTCTCTGCGTGCTTCTTGTGTGTGATGCTGTGCGCACAGATAATGCACGAGTCCCAATTTTCACCTCTTCTTCCGTGTTTAAAATAGTTTGAATGTGTAAATTGGCAAGACAAAACACGTCCAAATTATAAACTTTTACTCTATGATGGGTACATTTATCAGTTAAACCACGAATCACATGCGTGCCGAACCGTGGGACCTGGGGCCTCATTTATAACCGTTAATGAGGCCCCTGGTCCATACGGATCAACTGCGATCCGTTCCACCCCTATTGTTGACTGAATTGTTTGAGTAAATGATTCACGAATTGCTTGAGTGAATGATTCAGGGACTCACTCATGAGTACAGTTGCTTGTTTCCTTTCTGTGCATTTGACTGAACCGACTTAGGATGAATGACTTAGGGCTATGGCGTTATTTTTTAGTCAGATGTCATAAGCGTGTAAGACATGCTCACGAGCACATTATGTTATTTCACACGCGCAAAAATGAACCTTCAGCTGGCATGATAAAAGTACTCGCGCACAAATTCAACAACCGAGAGGTGTACAAGTAGCTGCGAGCGAGCGCCTGGCATACTCTCATGGGTTAACTCTGCTTGTACAGTGGAATCCTGCTCGCGCGCAGCGGGCTTCTGCTCGCGGAGTGCTGTTTTGCTCGCGCAGTGGATTTCTGCTCGCTCAGCTGATTTCTGCTCGCTCGAGTCTACATGACTTTTGACAATTTGGGGGCGGAAACCAAGGAGGGCACTGACCCTCTTATGATTGGTCACTTTCATCATGGAAAATCTCGGGAAATCCTAACCCCGCCCACCTTCTGACGCAGCGCGCGTCACTCAGCTCGCTCTGCTACTCCGGCTATCTCTGTGTATATTTTAGACAACGAAATATGTGATAAAACACCATACTAACTCTTTTCGTTTTCATTTAAAGAAATCTTAAACATGATAGCCACACAAATGTGGTTCAGGCAACGCGTATTGATTATTCACTGCACATTGCCTATTTATAAAAAACAAAACAAAATATAAAACACAAACCTGCCTCTTTTCGTTTTAAATATAATATAAAAACATTAAACATTTTAATATGGTCCAGGCAATATGTGCATTTGTACTAAACAACAGATTTTGCAGTAAACATTACAGTTTTTAAAATTTTTACATACAATTATTACAATTTAAAATGACAAAACTCAACCCAGTCTCTTTTTGTTAAATTTCAGTTTTTATCAATATTAGCCATTATAAAAGTATCCACCTTTTTCTGCTCAATCTAAACAATGCGCGCTGCCATGACGACGACTCCGGTTGCCTACTTCCGGTTCGTAGCTTGACCTGTACTAGCAGCGAGAGAATGAGTTCAAGCTCCTCATGTGCAGTTGTTGTTTGTTTTAACAATTCAAAGAAGATTTCAAACTTTTAAGAAACTGAGTGTTTCGAGCATAAGATAAGAAGGAGATAAGAATTTATTTTCTAAAGAGCCGTGAGTCAAAAGAACCGGCTCTTTTCAGTGAGCTGAGTCAAACGAGCCAAAATGTTTTTCACATCTGTCATGTTAACATGGACAAAAGACAATCTCACAACAACATCACATCCTTTTAAAAATAAAAACAGTAGCCTACAGTATACAGTAGTCATAACTTAGAATTTTATTATAATTGTATTTCATATAATATACAATAATGTAATTTTTACTTGTCCATAACAACCCGAAAACTTGCCTGCTTGCCTTGCACATCTAATTAATGGGCAAAGTTTTCCGACTTTTTTTCTTATGCTTCAGTTTTAACGCTAACCCCACTCTAAACGTTTACTTTATTGAATGTATCTGATACGGAACCGGACATGGGCATTATCTCCTTCTTATCTTATGCTCGAAACACTCAGTTTCTAAAAAGTTTGAAATCTTCTTTGAACAACCAACAACTGCACATGAGGAGCTTGAACTTATTCTCTCGCTGCTAGTACAGGTCAAGCGCTACGAACCGGAAGTAGGCAACCGGAGTCGTCGTTATGGCAGCGCGCATTGTTTAGAGCAGAATAAGGTGGATAAGTAAAAGGTATAAGAAGCTATACAAATAAAGCAAACAATTCAGTCAAACATACAAAGTCAGCGCTCTAGTCTAACCATACAACGGTAAAGTTAAATAGCTTATGTATAGCTTTATTTGTATAGCTTCTTATACCTTTTACTTATACTTTTATAATGGCTAATATTGATAAAAACTGAAATTTAACAAAAAGAGACTGGGTTGAGTTTTGTCATTTTAAATTGTAATAATTGTATGTAAAAATTTTAAAAACTGTAATGTTGTTTACTGCAAAATCTGTTGTTTAGTACAAATGCACATATTGCCTGGACCATATTAAAATGTTTAATGTTTTTATATTATATTTCAAACGAAAAGAGGCAGGTTTGTGTTTTATATATATATATTTTTTTATAAATAGGCAATGTGCAGTGAATATAATCAATACGCGTTGCCTGAACCACATTTGTATGGCTATCATGTTTAAGATTTCTTTAGATGAAAACGAAAAGAGTTAGTATGGTGTTTTATCACATATTTCGTTGTCTAAAATATACACAGAGATAGCCGGAGTAGCAGAGCGAGCTGAGTGACGCGCGCTGCGTCAGAAGGTGGGCGGGGTTAGGATTTCCCAAGATTTTCCATGATGAAAGTGACCAATCATAAGAGGGTCAGTGCCCTCCTTGGTTTCCGCCCCCAAATTGTCAAAAGTCATGTAGACTCGAGCGAGCAGAAATCAGCTGAGCGAGCAGAAATCCTCTGCGCGAGCAAAACAGCACTCCGCGAGCAGAAGCCCGCTGCGCGCGAGCAGGATTCCACTGTACAAGCAGAGTTAACCCATGAGAGTATGCCAGGCGCTCACTCGCAGCTACTTGTACACCTCTCGATTGTTGAATTTGTGCGCGAGTACTTTTATCATGCCAGCTGTAGGTTCATTTTTGCGCGTGTGAAATAACATAATGTGCTCGTGAGCATGTCTAACACGCTCATGACTTTTGACAAAAAAATAACGCCATATAGGGCCTACTCATCTAAAGGGTTAGTTCACCCAAAAATGAAAATTCTGTCAGTAATTACTCACCCTCATGTTGTTCCAACCCTGTAAGACTTTCGTTCATCTTCGGAACACAATTTAAGATATTTTTGATGAAATCTGAGAGCTAGATCACTCCTCCACAGGCTTATGGACACGTTAACTTGCTGGCCCAGAAAATGTATTAAAGACATCGTTAATATAGTCCAAGTGACTCCAGTGGCTCAATCTTAAGTTTATAAAGCGACGAGAATACGTTTTGTGCGCAAAAACAAACAAAAATAACGACTTTATTCCACTTTTCATTTCCTTCTCTCTGTCTGGACCTCGAGTTTTTTTTACGTAGTGTAATAGCGTAGCGCGTCTGTGTTGCACGTCACCACGTATCACACATGACCAGAGTCGCCCAATAGTGAGCCTACGTGGTGACGTGCAACACAGACGCGCTACGCTTAAACACTACGTAAAAAGACTCGAGGAGCAGTGTGGAGGAGTGATCTAGCTCTCAGATTTCATCAAAAATATCTTAAATTGTGTTCCGAAGATGAACGAAAGTCTTACGGGGTTGGAACAACATGAGGGTGAGTAATTACTGACAGGATTTTCAATTTTGGGTGAACTAACCCTTTAATGATGGTTATATGTCGCCACCTACTGGCGTAATTATAAAAAACACACCATTCAAAAGAGTCAAGTAGATAATATTGTTTTAGTGTTTTTGAAAGAAGTCTCTTATCCTCACCAAGGCTGTATTTATTTGACCAAAAATACACTAAAAAACAACATTGTGAATTAGTATTTGAATTAAATTTTTTCTATTTTCATATAACATAATTTATTCCTGTGATGACAAAGCTGAATTTTCAGCATTATTACTCCAGTCTTTAGTGTCACATGATCCCTCAGAAATCATAATTTGCTGATTTGTTGCTCAGGAAACATTTCTTATTATTTGAAAACTGTTGTGCTGCTTAATATTTTGGTGGAAACTGTGATCAACTTTTTTAGGATTCTTTGCTGAATAGAGCAAAAGTCCAAAATAAATATTTCTTTGAAATAGAAATCTTTTGTTAGGCTACATTATAAATGTCTTTAATGACACTGTAAAGTTTAGTATTTGATCACTAATAGTGAGGTTGTACGTTTTGTGATATCATGAAAGAATAGCCTTGAGCAAAGAGACTAAATTTATGACATGTTCTGTCATTTATGATCATTGGGATGGTCAAAGGACTTTCAAGAAGTATAAATACAGGTGGTGAACAGATTAAAAAAAAGATCTCAAAGATGTCTGGTGTCCAAAGTGGGGTGTATCAGACCTGAAACAGCAGCAACTGGGCTTGGAACGGTAGGATGTTTGCAAGCGTGTGTCTCTGAGTGAGTGTTTGATAATTTTCTAAGGGGTTTCCTCACGATGAGTCACCTCTCTTAGTGGGAGGGACCAGATTCATTTTTCCCTTTGTCAGCTGTTCTTGGATCAGCGTAGATGTGTTAGCGCAGATGTGAGATGGTGGGATGTAAACCAGAAGAGTGGACTTGAAGAGATTATGTGTGTTTCTCATAGAGAATTGCATGTAATTATGCATGATAATTACCATTTTTTTCCATGGTGAAGTACTCTCTCCTGTCCCAGCTTAATATGCAGAGACTACGCTGCAAAAGGGGAAAATGGATAGTTTATACATTGAAGATGTATACATCTATTTGATGTGACTTTTAAAAAATACTTTTGGTTGGTGAAATCTTATTTAGTCATGTTAATTTAGTCATATTAAACATTTAAATATTTGTATAAAATATAGAAATAGCCTATATATTCAAATATTTTTAGTATGTCATTTTTATATCTATATATATTTTTCTTCCAATACTATTTTTATGGAATAAAGCCTAGGCCCTATACCATGAAGCATGTTTAGGTGGTTAGCCAGGTATGTTTCAGTTTAATTTGTGCCAATCCTGGGTTTTAGGCACCATGAAAGTGGTTTGGCTTTTAGCAACAGCTTAAGGTATGCTCACAGTCACACTACATGATTTTTGGCTGGAATTCGCAGTTTTCCAAGGTCTGCAACAAAATCCCCGGATTGCAGTCAAATTGGTGCATGTTGCAGTGCCGATGGCCGTAAAGTATGAGCAGGTCACACAGGTGCACACACTACAAGATCACGTGACAATCATATCAAACAGGTTTTAAAAATAATGCAATGTCTGTGACTGCTCGGGACAGGCTAAGATCACGAAGCTGCGTTATTTTTAAAACCTGTTTGATATTATTGCCACGTGATCTTGTAGTGTGTGCAATACAACGACAAGGTGGAGGGACACAGAAAGCATTTTGTCTTCATGTCCGAGGCACTTCACTGAATTTGTACTTAAAATATTTAACAAAATGTGGACAGTGTCTATAATTGTTTTGACAATATTGTAAGTATTTACTTGTGTTACTCTCTTGTGAAAAATATTTTTTCAAAAAGAAGCAGCAAGATATTTGATAAAAAACAGACTGTAAAGTTATGTCCCTCTGTCTGAACTAAACCCCGTCATGCCAACTATTCTCCACTTACCAGAAATCACATCATTCAGGTCTCTTTAACAGTGGTGCAGAAGATGGCAAGTATAGTATCCTACTTTTTATTCATATTTTTGAATCGTATTAGTCAGGGAGGGTACTGTCAAGCTTAAAAGGGTAGGCAATTTCGGAGCGACTAGCAATAGCAAGTTAGTTTTGAAAGCACTAGATCCCACTCTCCCCTCAGAGCGTTCCCCAAAGCCACGCCTCCTTTGAAACACATGAACGCGCAGGTCGCTTGCACACAGCCAGAGCAGATTCAGCTAATTCATTTCGGCATTGTGTTGCCAGAGAAACAGAGGAACAGCTCAGAGTAGAAAGTCACAGTTGCTATCTTGTAATTATGGTTACAACTAGGTTACAATATGTCATGAAGCATAAGCTCGTTGTTTTGGTTCAGGAGGAACTGTAAAAGGTGGCTCTCTGTAGTGTTGTTGACGTGTGATGTCTGTGCGAATGGGTTGCACAGAGGTATGGAAATACATATGTTGACTGGCAGGTACGACATCCTATCATTGCTTTTTGACCCGAATACAATGATTGGACTAATATTTTTCAGTCCTGAGACTTCTACAGAAGATATAGGATTTTTTTTTATATGAAGACCACTTCTATTATTCATTGCTATCAGGATGTGATGAGAGTTTCAACCAGTATAACAAAAAGGGTTTAACAACTCAACCCCATCACATAAAATTAAGATGGAAAATGATTATTTTTCAAAAAATGTATTTGAATCCATAAGTATATACAATGTACTTATTTCTTATATGGTCTATACTCTCCTACACAGGAACAGTGGCCATTTTGTGCAAAAAACCTCAACCCCATCACACTCAACCCTGTCACATATATGTATGTATAATACTAATTGTTTCGGGTTGTAAGCTTGTGACAGGGTTTTTCACTTCAGTATTTCACTTATTTATGTATAATTGTGATAAAAAAAAAAAAAAAAAATAGTCAGTTTCAGTAAAGATATACTTACCAAAATCATGACAACTCATAATTTTGTTATAAATAGAATATTTGATGTAATGTGTCCACTTGACAAGCATCCTATGTCAGAAATGGCAGCCACATCAGCAGCAGAAAGACTGTGTTGTGCAACCAGATATGTTAACCCAGAAAGAACGGCACAATATGAGACAGAGACAAAATTAAAAATACAAAATTAAAGGCAATGTCTCCCTTCAAACCTGTTACAATCTTTTTGAAAAAAAAATAAAATAGGGAAGACGATTAAAAATGAAGGCATTTCTTGTGTTCAGTTCACTTACTTAAAATCTAGTAAACCCGTTGCCTTAATTATTAAGTAAATAAACGTAATGCTTAATACCTCTTTATTTTTTTCCGATTAAGCATGAAGTTTATTTACTTAATTTTAAGGCAACGGGTTTCCTACATTTTTTTTAAGTTAAGTCAACTGATCACTTTTTACAGTGCATCTGACATGTTAACAACTAACACAATAAAATAGTGGTTTTAGTTAAGTATCTAAATTTAATTTTCTTTTTTACAAAAATAAAGAGACCACTACACAAAATTTGCCTATTTTTAACTTCAGTCCCATAAAAATTTAAAACTTATCACAAAATGTTACATTTGTAGTTATTAAATTGTTATGAGGTATACTTGAGCAGTATGTTGATGTTTGTTTTTTAACAATTTATTAGCAATATTTAATGCCTGAGGTGGGAAAAATATAATATGTTGGAGGTTTGATGTGTGTCACATCCATAGAAAGGCAGACAAGGCAGATGTAAACAAATAACAAGTTTATTGAAGTGCAGAGTGAGCGATGCAGGATAACTTGAGTGTGATGATAATAAAGCAGATATGGTGAACACTTAGCTGACTGTGAAACAATGTCTTTGTAGAATACTGATGAACACAATGACGAAGGAACACAGGACGATGGACGAAGGAAACCATGGGACAACAGGTAAGTATCTTTAGGTTGGTATTCAGGTAAGGTGAGTCTGTAGCGTCGAGAGACGAGACCAGACACTGAGGTGCGGGAGACTGTGACTGAAGTAGTGAGTGCAATCATGATGTGCAGGTGCCGGTGATTAGAAATCATGTGACTGTGATCTGGTGTAATGATCGGGTGCAGTGGGCAGGAGTGATGACGTAGATGGCTCCGTGACAGGACCCCCTCCTCCACGGTCGGCTCCAGACGACCGGAAACTGCGACGACGGGGACGACCACGACCTCTGGGTGCAGGACGAGTGGGATGATCTTGATGAAACTGGGTTAAGGTGGGGTCAAGTATGTCATCATGGGCTACCCAGGAGCGCTCTTCTGGGCCGTACCCCTCCCAGTCAACTAGGTACTCCAGTCGATTGCCCCGTTGTCGCGAGTTGATGATGGATTGGGCTCTGTAGATGAGTTCTTCTTCCACGACTTCAGGAGGAGGAGGTACGTCAGGTTCACCGGGTTCTGTGTAGGGAGGAGACAAGGGCTCAGAATAGGGTTTTAACAGTGACACGTGCTGCCTCTGGATGGTAAATGGACCTATGTAGCGGGGACTCAGCTTACGACAGGGCAGGCGAAGACGGATATCTCGGGTGGACAACCATACCTTTTGTCCAGGTTGGTATTGGTGTGTCTCTGATCTTCTGGTGTTGGCTTGTGTGGTGTGTCTTCGCACTGCCTGTTGTAGATGGACGTGAGCTGAGTCCCACACCCTCTCGCTCTGCTCGAACCAGTGATTAATAGCTGGAACCTCTGATGGTTCACCGGACCAGGGAAACAGGGAAGGCTGATATCCTAGGATGCATTGAAATGGCATGAGTCCGGTGGTTGACTGGCGGAGAGAATTCTGGGCATATTCCACCCAGGGAAGGAACCGATTCCAGCTGTTCTGGTTCTGGTGGCAGTATGACCTCAAGTACCTCCCGATCTCTTGGATCTTTGGCTCAGTCTGGCCGTTGGTCTGAGGATGATAACCAAAGGATAGACTGATGGAGACTCCAAGGAGCTTGAAAGCTTTCCAGACACGGGAGATAAACTGAGGACCTCGGTCAGATACTATATCCTCAGGGAGACCGAAATGACGGAAGACGTTTTGGAAGAGTGCTTCGGCTGCTTCGAAGGCTGTGGGTAATCCTCTGAGAGGGATTAGCTTGCAGGCTTTGGAGAATCTGTTGACAATGACAAAGATGCAGGTATTGGACAGGTATTGGAAGGTCAGTCATAAAGTCAATTCCCAGATGGGACCACGGACGATGAGGGATGGGTAATGGAACCAGTTTGCCAGCGGGCAGTCGACCGGGAGTGTTGGTGATGGCACAGACTGAGCAACCCTTGAGATATCGGGAGATATCTTGGGCCATAGAGGGCCACCAGTAGCGTTGACTGAGGAGAGAGAGGGTTCGCTGGCTACCTGGGTGTCCAGAGCCCGGAGAAGTGTGAGCTTAGTCCAGAAGGGGCAGACGGCAAGATGTAGGTACATAGATGCACCCTTCTGGACCTCCCGGCGGAGCAGGTTCTGCTTGAGTAGCAATTCAAATGTCTTCATCTAAAGACCAGAGGAAGGGACTGACGATCATGGCTGGAGGAAGGATGGTCTCAGGATTGGTAGGTTCTGGATCAGGTTGATGGAGACGTGAAAGAGCATCAGCTTTGGAATTCTTATATCCAGGTCGGTAACTAGGAAGTCGAACCTCGTGAAGAAGAGGGACCATCTGGCTTGGTATTCCTGATTTGATGATCAGTGATGACTTCAAACTTGTGTTTAGCTCCCTCCAGCCAATGTCTCCACTCCTCCAATGCAAGCTTGATGGCGAGGAGCTCTCTGTTGCCGATGTCATAGTTCTGCTCCGCCGGGGACAGCTTTTTAGAGTAGAAGGCACATGGATGGAGTAAAGGAAGGTCCCCCTGCCGCTGTGAGAGCACCGCTCCCACCCCTGTGGAGGAAGCATCCATCTCTACGGTGAATGGCAATTCTGGATCTGGATGGGTGAGGATGGGAGCGGTGACGAAGGCGTCCTTGAGTGTGGCAAAGGCAGTGGTGGCTTCTGGATTCCAGGACAGAGACTTGGGCCGGGTCTTGAGGAGTGAAGTCAGAGGAGAGCTGAGAAGACTGTAGTTATGGATGAAATTTGCGAATCCAAGGAATCTCTGTAGTTCTTTGATGGTTGTTGGTTGAGGCCTGGTCCGGATTGTGTCCACCTTCCTCTGGTCCATCTGGATGCCTCGTTGGTCAATGTACCTGAGAAAGTGAACTGTAGAAGTGTGGAACTCACATTTCTCTAGCTTCAGATAGAGATGTTGTTCCCTGAGGCGTTGGAGGACCTGTTTCACGTGGTGCCGATGTTCGGTGAGGTTCTTGGAGAATATCAGGATATCGTCGATATAGACAATGACAAACTGTTGGAGGAAGTCTCTGAGTATTTCGTTCATGTAACCTTGGAAGACTGAAGGAGCATTGGACAGTCCATAGGGCATGACCCTGTATTCATAGTGCCCTGAGGGCGTCACGAAGGCCGTCTTCCATTCGTCACCCTTACGGATGCGAATTAAATTGTAAGCACTTCGTAGGTCTAACTCGGAGAATATACAGGCACCACGTAGTTGTTCCAGGGCTGAGGGGACCAGAGGAAGGGGATAACTGTACTTGATGGTCTGTGAATTGAGAGTCCGGTAGTCGATGCAGGGCCGCAAGCCTCCGTCCTTCTTCGCCACAAAAAAGAAACTGAAAGCGGCAGGGGACGTTGAAGGGTAAATGAAATCCTGGCGAAGTGCCACCTTGATGTACTCCTCCATGGCCTTCTGCTCCGGGATAGACAAGGGATAGACTCGACCCTTGGGTAGAGTCGCCCCAGGTAACAGGTCGATGGCACAGTCCCATGGTAGATGAGGTGGTAATTGCGTTGCCAACCGCTTGCTGAACACATCCTGGAACGCCTGGTACTCTGGAGGAATCTCCATCTTCTTGTCAGACTCTGGACTCCTGATGGTAGTGGAATTGATGGCGATAGACGAAGTGGTAGAACTGAAATGAAAGGAAGGACGAGGAACCTTGATCACGGGGGATAAACAGGTCTGATGACAGGAAGGTACCCAACTGGAGAATCTCACCAGTAATCCTGTTTATCCGAGGTTCATGTTGGAGCATCCACGGGTGTCCCAGGATGATGTCTGCGGTGGATCCTTCCAACACCAAAAACGAGATATCCTGGAATGCAGGCAGCCAATGTGGAGCGTCATGGTGGGGAGAAGTGACATATGCAACCACAACCCAGTGGCTTACCCAGGATGGTGTGAATCTCTAGGTTCTGGGGACAGCGTTTTCTTTTGACATTGAGCCTTTGAAGGAGGTTGTGGGAGATGAAGTTGCTCGCTGAACCGAAATTGATGTGAGCTTGTGCTGGAACAGTTGAACGGGACGTTACAAGGTAGACAGTGGTACGGGTCAGAGATGCAATTTTGGGAGAAAGTTGGATGGTACTCACCGCTGGGCGTGAAGGTCGAACTGGGCAATTAGAGATGACATGTCGTTCTCCCCCACAGTACAAGCACAAATGATAAACTCACCTTCTTTGACGCTCCACTGGTGTTAGTCGGTGAGTATCTACCTGCATTGGTTCTGGTGTTGGAAGGGCGGCAGATGGTACTAGAGACGGAGGATGCAAAGCGGGTTGGAATGATGAACAAGCAGAAAGTCGTTGGGAAACTCGGATCGATTTCTGGATGAAGTTCTCTAACCCCATGTTATCATCGTGTATAACCATCAGTGAACGAATCTAGAGAAGAGGCGCTTCATTCCATCTGCTTGCCACGGCGAGTGTGCGAAATTGCAGGGCATAGGATCCCACCGATCATGTACCTTGTTGAAGGTTAAAGAGCTGATAACGACTTGGTCACGGGAACTTCCGCTTGCCACAGCGCTTGAGCCCACTGAAGAGCTCAACCGGAGAGAAGTGAGATTACGAACGCAATAGCGCTCGATCGGTGGTATACAGATGGGGTTGCATCTCGAAGTGTAGATTGCACTGAAGGATAAACCCGCTGCAATCCTCGCCTCGCCGCAGAATGTCGCTGGTCGGGCCATGGGACTGGCAGAGGCAGCAGGTGAAGAAGTGGTGGGTGGTTGAGGAAGTGATTGACAAACTGCATTCACCAACTCAACGAAGGGATCCGTGACATCCGTGCTTGTGCTCTGCATTGTGATGTCCTGTAGTGTGAGTAAAGTAACACATCTCTGACGCAATAAAATCACTCCCCCAGTTTCTCTTGCTCCAAATTAAAGGTCACTAGATAACCGATTTTAAATACAAAATCGTCTTTTAGCAATTATATTATTTGTTTAATTAATATACCCTTAATCCATTAAACATGAGCAATATTACTTTAACAATTATCAGTTAGTTTAAATTTATGTAAAAATATAGGCTACAGAGATGTAATATAAACACGCTTTAAAATCAATATAGATAAAGCTTTAAAAATGACTACATATGAGCTTACATATTCAAATGATATAGCAAGATATTTACTTCTTGCTGTGTAAATGCATTTATATACTTCATATTCTTCAATCTCTTAATCCTTAGCAGAAGAGACAATTGAATCGCACGGACTCTCGCGAGAAGTGAATCACAGTTTTGCACGTTTCAAGGCATGTGATTGGCTGTTCGCTGATGTCACACTTTCATCTGCTCACGCTCCATCGACAACATGGTAAAAAACAAAGCTTGATTTGACTGGTTTGTTTTTGTCAACTCAAAGCTAATCCCGTAACCCTGAGTTTGTTCAACTACCATAATGGTATGAGCCCCTAGTAAGCCAGAAGCCATTCCCGCCTGACCAATGGTGTGTGAGTATTTGGCTGGATAATCTGGGCATCCAACCAACTGTTAAATCATTATTGCAATTCCATTTGGTGATGTTAGTGCTAGAGGAAATACACATTTCTCCTTTAATGTGTGTATATGTTTGCAGTGTATGTATGTGTGCACATTTCCAGTATGTACGTGTGTGTGTGTGTGTGTGTGTGACTGTAGGAAATGGAGGCCTTTATCATTCCCTGTGCAGGCTTACCTCACCGTTTCTAAGCAACGGTTGCCAAGCAGCCCGTATAGCTGGAGCAGAACGAGAGAATGAAGAGACTGAGCACGAGAGAAAGTCTGTTTAGCTGAAGGACATCCTACACACACACATACCTACACACACACACACACACATACACACACACACACACACACACACACACACACACACACACACAGGCATGTCGATAAAATAACACATAGGTTATCTTGTGTGTGTGTGTTTGAGACCATAGAGCTGTTTATGAAGGACACTGAGCTTGGGTGCATCTGCAAGTTCACAATGTTCCCATCTGAAGAGTGTCGGCCAACATCATCCTCTGAGAAAGCAAATGTGTGTGTCGCTGCCTTGAAAAATGCAGGTGTGTCTCTTTCTGAGAGACGTGCCTGTATTCACTAAGTGGTTTACCGGGGATAAAGCACAAACTGCTACAAGAATTAGCCACTTGACATCATTTGCAGGTTTACGATGTGTTTATGCATTGCGTTTGGTGTGTGTGAGTGTTGCGTATTAATCATTCTAATGACAGCTCTCTGTATGGAGAGAAGCTCCATTATACACTGGGTCACATTTTAAGTTTATTACATGACATAAATGAATTATGATCACATGGTTGTGTTGCACTTCTCTCTCTCTCTCAGGGTTGGATGACTGTTTGCTGCAGTATATGAGGACATTTGAGAGAGAGCAGATAAACGGAGAGCAGCTGCTTCACATCACCCATCAGGAGCTAGAAGAGCTCGGTGTGACCCGCATCGGACACCAGGAGCTCATTCTGGAGGCTGTGGACTTACTCTGCGCACTGGTGTGTGTGTGCGTGTGTGAGAGAGTGAGGGAAAATGAGACTGGCTGTGATAATGATGTGTTTGTTTTGTTTAATGACACGACAGACATTTTATTCAAACTCCGCTTAACACTGAATGATTAACACCCAGCGGGAATCTCTCAACCAGTATACAAAAAGAGGAGGGAGTTTGTGTGCAAGGAAGGGAAGATGCGTTTTTGGTTCTGATTGGCTGCTGGAGGAATTCATGCATCATAGAATGAGAGGAGGAGTTCAATCTCAGTCAACTAGCTAACTTCCTCACAGCTGTTCATGCAAACCAATTCATCTCAGAAGCAGAATTCAGGTTTATAAGTAGGCTAAAGAGCTGTTTCGGGTGAAAGGATTACAAGTGGACAGCAATAAATACAAATACAAATAACAGATGACAGCGAAGGGTCGCCTACTCAGTCATAGTCAAATTTTATTTGTCCGGTGTGCAACAACATTGGAGACAGCAGTACTTGTTGACTAATATTATTTTTATGCTATTGTAGTATTTATTTATTTATTTATTAATTTTATTATTTTAATTTGAGTCATTTATATTTTATAATTTTTTTTTATTTAAGTTTTAGTAATTTTGCTTTTGTAATTTTATAATTTTTTTATTTATTTTATTTAAATTTTAGTTTTAGTCATTTTCAGCTTGTACTTTTACATTTTATTCTGTTAGTCGCTAAAGTAACATTTCCAAGGCACGTTTTTTAACCTTAAGTTGTTCATCCAATATTTATATTTTATTTTAATTCATTTCTGTTTTATTTCATTTCATAAAAACATTTTTTAATAGTTTTAGTTAACAATAACAACACTGCTTTACATTGAAATGTTTGTTTCACTTAAAGTAAACATTTTAAATTAAATATAAATACATAAATATAAAATTGATAAACATTATGAATATCATAACAAAAATAGTGATTGTGTAAATTAAACACATGAATTTACAATTACAAAATAAGAAATATTATAACAAATAAAAATAGTATAAATTATAAATATTATACATTATAGTCAATCAATCAACCACAGTGCTAAAACAAGGGTTTTAAACTGCTGTTTCCATTTGGCTTTAAAATAAAATAAAATAAAATAAAATGTGGTGTATACCTGCCCTCTGAAGCACCATCCCAAAGTCTTTCGCTCCTTATAAATTTTGCATTGAACCTTTTTTAAAACAAGAGTCAGCTGTCACCAGATCACTCCTAAATTCTCATGGGTTCTGCTGACCTTTAGTTTTTTTTTTATTATTATTTATTTTTTTATTTGCTTTAGGTCTCTGCCAATTTATCCTGACATTCATAGCTACCTGGAAACTTATTTAAATTCTAAAGATGCCTCGAAGAGCTTTTAGGAGCCTTGAAGTGATGAACAACATTTCAAAGATCTTACCCGTGGACCTATTTATATAAGGATCTATTTATAATAATGGTTGGAACATTGAATGGTGTCTACATATTAATATGCATGGCCGCTGTAATTTATGCAGCGAGGAGCATTAGATAAAATTAGATAAAAGAACAACAGTCACAACTGTAGAAAAAGACACGTCACTGCTGCAGATACCAGTTTACACCATATATAGAAAAAACGGAGAAGTCGGAAAAACCCCTCCTGCCTATAAATGAGATGTTGGGTCCAGCTGATTAACGATATAAACAAACCCAAAGGAAATGTGAGAAAATCTATCTATTTAGAATCTAAAGTCTATTTAGCCGATCGATACACAGAAATGATGGGTTCTCCAAGCAGCAGTTCTGAGAAAATGGCATTTATTCTGAGTAATGCATTTTTCCAGATATGAATGGAGACTTGATTGTGTGCTTTATTTCATTCCACAGTGTAGGCAGTGTTTTATTTCTGAGTAACTTTGTTAGTGTGTAGTGATGACCCCTCTGTACATGCTGTGAGAATGCTGCTTGATTTTTCTGCTGCTTACACTTAGATTTTAAGTCTCAGAATGATAAAATCAGCCATAAGATTGACTGCTATGCTTCAGACCTTGGACCCTCTTAGAAAAAAAAACTGCTATTGCACTGTATTGAAAAGAGCATTTTAAAATAATAAATCCCTCATGCTAACATTCAAAAGTTTGTGGTCAATTTTGAAAGAAGTCGTTTATGCTCATCAAGGCCGCATTTATTCGAATAAACAGTAACATTGAGAAATATTGACTTGAAATTATTACAATTTTAAATAACTGTTTTCTATTTTGAAATGTAGTTTATTCCTGTGATTTAGAATTTTCAGCAGCCATTACTCCAGTCTTCAGTGTCACACGATCAAAGACTATAGATATACAAAGACGGTTCCCACCTTCTCATTTATGCTCAAATGATATTTGAGCATTAGAAACAACATTTTTGGGACGGTTCATATCAGATTTTGTTGCGGACTTTAACTATGTTATTTAATTGTTAGTTCAGCCAGCAGTTTTTTAGAGTTAAGGATTCCCCCATTCAGATAGATAGGACTTGATCTTGAATTCCCAAAATAGCTACCCGGAGGCACTGCAAATATGACCGCTGAGTGAACAGACTTTCTTTGAAAGGGATTTTACACATGATCCTTCAGAAATGATTCTACTATGCTGATTTGGTGCTCAAGAAACATGTATTATTATCAATGTTGAAAACAGCTTCTTCATATTTTTTTTCAATAGATTTTTTACAGTATTCTTTGATATTATTTGATATTTGAAATATAAATCTTTTGAACATTACAAATTTTTACTGTCACTTGATCAATTAAATGCATCCTTGCTAAAATATAAATTTCTTAAACATTTTTTTTGAACAGTAGTATAACTACTTTAACAATGATTTTTTCCTGTTCCAGAACTATGGTTTAGAGACAGAGAATTTGAGGACTTTGTCACACAAACTCAATGCATCCGCCAAGAATCTGCAGAACTTCATCACGGGGCGCCGCCGTGGGGGCCATTATGACGGACGAGTCTCACGGCGTCTTCCAAACGATTTCCTGACTTCAGTCGTTGACCTCATCGGAGCTGCTAAAAATCTACTGGCATGGCTGGACAGGTACTCAAACCTCCCCGAACAGGGAATGAACTCACCTGGGCTGAATAGAACAGACCTGAAAGTCATATGATATCATAGAAATGAATGGAATTGAAATCAAACCTGATAGGACTGTATTAAAAGGGAGTCAAATAGCCTTGATAAGCTGTCCAAAATAACAAATAAACTAATTAAATTGATGAACATAAACTCTGACATATTGTAGTGTGGTGCTCATGAGAGACAAGTTTTGAGTCCAGCCCAGGTCTTGTTCCCAACCTCTGTTTAAAATGTTAAAAATGTCTCTTTATGTATGTTTGCTTTGTTTGCAGGTCTCCATTTGTCAGTGTTTCTGAGTACTCAGTGCTGAAGAACAACATTGTTCAGCTCTGTCTAGAGCTAACCACTATAGTACAACAGGTGTGTGTGTGTGTGTGTGTGTTGTGTGTTGTGTGTGTGTGAGTGTTTTAGTATTCAACACACACAAACAGCACAGCCCTTTATTATTATTTTAAATGTAAAAATGTTCTTCTCCTCTTAGGATTGCACAGTGTATGAAACTGAAAATAAGATTCTGCATGTGGTGAGTATTTCTCAAGCATCACACACTTTCTCTTTTACACACACAAACTTGTACACCTATACCTGTGAGGACCCCCTTTAACTGTAGTAAGAGCATACTTTCGATTAGCACAGACAATTAGTACTGCACAGTAAGCAGATGTGAAAATAATATTATTGTTAAACCATTTATGTGAATTATACACTCACACACGGCCCTTATATTTAGATATTTCAAGTAAAACGTGTTTGGGAAGTCACATGTATCTAGCCTGCTCTGAAGCAAACGTCAATGTGTGTGTGTGTGTGTGTGCGCGTGTGCTTTGCCTAAGGTTGGATATCCTGAATAATGCAGATTTTTCTCCCTTCAGGATCACTGCCTGTAGAACAGAGAGAAAGAGAGAGAGGGATGGATAGAAATAGACAGAAAAAGATGAAAGAAAGAATATAACATGAATAAATATACATATAGCATGTGACTTATTAATGCAGATTCATTATACATTATGGGTATATTTCGTGATGCTGAATGCCTTTCATGTGAATGGTTTGGACTGCTGCAGGGTTGCCAGTATTTACCGCTCCCTCCAAGTTCAACAGCTATAATTAGACTGAGAGATTTACAATGGAATCGCAAACATAGACTGACAATACTGTCTGTTTGTCTCTCATTGTCTTTCTGTCTTTATCTCTCTTTGCAGTGTAAGACTCTATCAGGTATCTGTGAGCACATTATTTCATTGTCGTCCGATTCGTTGGTGTCACAGTCTGCTCACCTCGAAGTCGTCCATCTGACTAACGTTATGCCTAGCGAGGGCCTGGTGAGTAAACAACAGCAATAACCCTTTCATACTCTACAGAAATATGAGAAAGTTTGTGTAATTGGTTGGATTTTAGGAACTTTATCTCATCACAGAGACAACTATAAGAAAGCCATTTGTAGGTTGATTTCTTTAAAAAGAAAAACACTGTTGCTCTGTGGTGTTATCAAAAATCGCTCTGCTTGTTTAAATACCCAACATAGCAACATTGACTCAACCAATGGCGTGAGTTTGGGGCAGGACTATTTGTTTGTGTGACCAATAGCAGACAGGGAAACCTGTTTGAAAACAATCATTGTTTTTGCAATTCCATTCAGTGACAGAAATGACACACTTTAGGACAGTTTGAACAGCACTCACAACACTCTCTTTCCTGTTTTTAGGGCATGTACATCAAGTCCACATATGATGGTCTTCATGTGATCACTGGAACTACAGAGAATGTGAGTTCAGAGCTGTATTTATTCTTTACCTGTCTTATAGTGAGGGTCCTAACAAATATTGGAGAGGAGCTTTTTCATATAAATTCTACAAATCCAAATCCTAAGATTAGCTGCTCTCCTTCACTTCTTCCCATGGTTATTTAAAGGGTTAGTTCACCCAAAAATGAAAATTATGTCATTAATGACTCACCCTCATGTCGTTCCAAGCCCGTAAGACCTCCGTTCATCTTCGGAACACAGTTTAAGATATTTTAGATTTAGTCCGAGACCTTTCTGTCCCTCCATTGAAAATGTATGTACGGTATACTGTCCATGTCCAGAAAGCTAATAAAGACATCATCAAAGTAGTCCATGTGACATCAGTGGGTTAGTTAGAACTTTTTGAAGCATCGAAAATACATTTTGGTCCAAAAATAACAAAAACTATGACTTTATTCAGCATTGTATTCTCTTCAGGGTCTGTTGTCAATCCGCATTCACGACTCCGCAGTGACGCTGCTGACGTAAGACGCTGCTGACGTGTTATCTGGTGCGCCCGAGCTTCGTTTACAGTCTGAGGGAGACGCACGCTGTATTCAAGCTATTCTACATTGTTTGTATTTTGGTATTGCTGTATTTTTTTTATATATTTTTAATGTCAGCAGCGTCTTACGTCAGCAGCGTCACTGCGAAGTCGTGAACGCGGATTGACAACAGACCCTGAAGAGAATACAATGCTGAATAAAGTAATAGTTTTTGTTATTTTTGGACCAAAATGTATTTTTGGGTGAACTAACCCTTTAAGAATATACAGTAGGCATGCCATTTAGGGGTGTGTGATATGTATTGTCTATGATGATATCGTAATTGTTGTTTTAACAATGTGTGAGCTGACATTATTAAGTGTCTCTCACTTTGCAAAAACAAACTAAACATGCTTTGAGAGTCCACATATTCACTAAAAATAGTGAATACAATAGCCAAAAATAGCCATCTCTAAGCAACACACAGCAGTGTTTTGTTCTTGAATGAATCTGCTTTTTTTAATGAGTCATTTGAGTGAATGATTTAATGACCCATTCATAAAGACAGGCAGTTGCTTCATTTCTAAATGAATGAAAATATTTCAGTAAATGATTCAATGACTCACTCGTTAAGACTTTCTTCCACCTTCTAAAGGTTTTAGTTTTAGTTCCTGTGATGGACTGGCCAGCCGTTCAGGGTGTTCTCCTCCTTTTGCCCAAGATCCATGGCCTAAGCATCCAAGACCCTACATACTGTAGGACAAGTTATTTTGGATGGATGGATTTAATTTTTTTAAATAAGTTCCTATTTCAGTATTCAAAATATTATTTTTAAAACATCAATTTCAAAGTATTATTTAGAGCCAGAGCACTGATGGTGAAAGGACCCTCTTGAAATTGCGTAGTTTATTATGTATTTGTAATTCTGTGTACATGCATTTATGCCATCTCTGAGCCGCATTGAACAGTCTGTGTAAATACATCTAAATGGCATCTAAATTTGATCGGTAACAGCCATAATGGGTCTTATTATTGAAAAAAAAAAATTCTGAAATGAGTGTCCTGAGAAATCATCTTTTTCACTTTTTTAGCCAATCATGGAAAGTTTGATACCTTTATGTGTTGGGGATAACGCAGTCTAATTATGTGGTTAATCAGATGTTGGCAAAACATCTGAAATGTGCACCTTTAAAAGTTGCAATAGCGCTCTTTGAACCACCTCTGCTTGTTTCCAAATAAGGTTTTAATTTATGCCAGTGTTTGATATTTATAGTTGATGTATTGCACATCAGCGTGAGATGTGATGTTATAAAAAACTAAAATAATTTTATCCAGACTGGTTTGTCATAATTTTATGATTTAAAGCACCTTCCGAGTTCTTCTACTGCTAGATTAAAACTTCTACATTCTCAGATAAATTGGTAAAAAGTACTAATATGTACACTTTTGGTACCTTTGAAGTACTAGCACTCTTTAGGTATAGCTTTTGAAAGGGTACCACCTCAGTGACAGCTTTTGTACCTTTTTGTCTCAGAGTGTTTAAGTGTTTATGACAAATCTAAGATCATTATTGATGATGCTATGTGATAGGACTTCTTATTCCGGAGGAAAAAAAGCGGGTCTGGTTTTCTTCATATTGTCAGTGCCCATTTCAGACAGTATTGCTCTATAAAGCACATGCTGTGCTGCAGCTCTTCTGTGGGGACAGCAGAACCAGGTCATCCGCATTGAGCAGGCACTTGATTTCAGAGCTGGCTAGAGTGAGGCTTGAAATGGTGGATTGTTCCAGTGCTGTTGTTAAATCATTTATGTAGATGTTCAATTGGGTTGAACTCAAACATGCCTTTTTTTAGTTGCCGGAAGAACAGAATTCATTGATTTCTAACTCTTAATGCACATTTAGCCTACTGTTCAGCTAAATGGATTTTACAGTTTTTAATGATTTTTTCAGTCTATTCAGTCTGTAGAACAACATATCAGAGCAAATGCTAAATCTTCGGAGTAACATTCTGGACTGGTGTGGCATGGTTTAGTAGTTAAAGATTTGGAAAAATTGTAAGTTCAAACCTCAAAAGGTTTGAAAATGCCAACCGTTGTACCCTTGAGAAAGGCGTTTAATCTGAGGTTGCTCCAGACGGACTGTAAGTCACTATGCATTGAAGCATCATCGAAATGACTGCTTACTATGTTTGGACCGATTATGAAAATATTCTTTAAAATAAATGTTTTAGCTGTTTATGCCTAAGTGTGTGGAGAGAGGAAATGAGCAGAGCTGTGTTTCGCAAAAGCATTGTAAGCCTAAGTAGATTGTAGAAAGTTAGAGACCAGTGCTCTCCACGATCTACTTAGGCTTACGCAGCACAGATGAGTGAGACTTTGGTGAAAAGACGTCAAGCGTTCTTCATAGGAAAGGTCAACATTCAGGCATGTATGATACTATAATACAACACCGAAATGCCTTGGTAAATAATTGGTGTCAGATTTATCTCTATAATGAGCAGGGGTTATTAATCTCACTATCTCTCTCCTGCAGTCTCCCGCAGATCAGTGTAAGAAGATCCATGCCGGCGATGAGGTCATTCAGGTCAATCACCAAACAGTGGTGTGTATCTTTGCATGGGTCAGTCATCTGTGCTTGCATCTTAGTGCATAAATGTGCAGATATTATATTGATATTGATTGGCAGTTGATGCTCAAGGGTTTTCAGGTGGATCTCATGAAGCCTGTCAAGAACCTGTCTGCAAAATTTCTTTGTAAGAAATGGGAAAACTTTAGAATAAGGTTTCATTTGTTAACATTAGTTAACATGAACTAACAATGAACAATACTTTTACAGCATTTATTATTCTTAGGTAATGGTAATCTCAACATTTACATTTTTAAGATCAAATGCTGTATCGGTTAACATTAGTTAATGCACTATGAACTATGAACATGAACATTTTATTATGTGACATTAACAAAGGTTAATAAATACTGTAAAAAATATGTTGCTCAATGTTAGTTCATGGTAGTGAACTAATTTTAATAAATGAGACATTATTGTAAAGTTTTACCAATTATATATTTCTAAAGAAAATATTTCTTACTTTAGGAACATAACTTTTTTTTGCACTGTAACATTGTTTTCTCAAAATGAATGCACATTCTCAAAATTCGAAACTAAGCACGTTCCCAGCCACCGATTCTCTTTAATTTAAATTTCAGTTATATATTACAAAAGATCATAGTGTGTGTATATATATACATCAAATTCTCATTCATATATATGCCTAGTTGTGTCATGAAACTTTAGATGGCGCAGGCTTATGGGTCTTTAACGCAAGCTGATGATATTTTCAGCGTTAACTACTTGGCACAAGCTGATTGTTTCATGTAGCATCTGCAGCCAATGAGTTTGCTTCTCAACATTTAAATGGCTTGTTACCCATGTGATTTTTACCCATGTGACTGGTTTTGTGGTCCAGGGTCATATATATATATATATATATTAAATCATCTATATCTTTAAGGTTGGCTGGCAGTTGAAGAATTTGGTCAACTGTCTTCGTGAGGATCCAAGTGGAGTCATCCTCACGCTGAAGAAGAGGCCACAGAACACTCTGGGCTCCACCCCTGCACTCCTGAAGAACGCCCGCTGGAAACCACTTGCCCTGCAGGTGTGTGTGTGTGTGTGTGTGTGTGTGTGTGTGTCAGGATAGCTCAATGTGTTTGTTCAAGTGTATCCATTTAATATGTAGTGCATACGAGTGTGTGTGTGTGTGTGTGAGTGTATGTATAAAGAGCATCTCAGAGCACTGAATGAGTTCCGTACGGCTTGTTGCCATGGCAGCCAGAGTTCTGTGGTTGCTCTGGATACAAGTATCAGACAGATGCAGTTAACAGCTTGCACATGTGTCCTCTCCTCACAGTCACGACACAGTAGAGCGGAGTGGACGTTCACTCATGAATGAATTCACATTGGCGATTTGAAGGACATAATGATAATTGACATAACCACTGATCAAATTGTGGTAGAACAGGATTTTCAATCCTCTCTGGATGATTAAATAAACAATTATACATTTGTGAATTACTGCGTGAAAACAGTACTATGAATAACCTGATAAAATGACTAAAGAGTAGAAGGGCATGTTTGCACTTAAATGTTTACATGCAATAAAACAATGCCCATTGATAAACGATAGTGATGAATCGATGGACAGTGTTTTTATGTATGTCTCTCCCGCCTCTTATTGCCGGGTTGCTTTCTGGTGCTTGTTGCTATGCTTTTCCTCATTGCTAACTGACTGATGCAGCGCTCATGGTTGCTAAGGGCAACACTATCTTCGTTTTGAAACACACTCTTGGTCCTCTGTTAGTCAAAGGCCTTTAGACGCGTGTGTGACCGATCCCTGTCCTGCCCTCTTGTGAAAAAAACTGCAAAAGACTAACATACTCTACAAGTATAATATGATTCATGTTTGAAAATATATTTCTGCCTGAATACCTTCATAATCCATCATGAGAAATATAAGATCAGTCTGATATTATGTTTTTTTAATAGCTGATTTTATTGTAATTATTTTCCTTCACATTAAAGGGGCTATGTGTAAGAATGTTCATGGATTAATTGCTTTTTATTAGCTTGTAACGGAACTTAAAAAATCTAAAATCAAAAGGATGTGACGTTTACACACCGAGAATCTCTCTTTCGTTCAATGGCACAAGAAATGAATGCTACATTGTTCAGGATAATACCGAAATAGCCATTCTGTACTGTAATGTGTCATGCAAAGAAATAATTAATTCAAACTTTAGTCTCACATAGCCAGATGTATCTAGTTTATAGTCTCAAATATACTTTATAATCAAACTAATTTTTAATGACCTCATCTGTCGATATGATACTGGTGAAAAAAATATCCACATCACTATGAACGGATGCTTTCTTAACTGCTGCCTTCTCACCGCTGACATTTTTGTTGTGTGTTTATGTTAAGAGGAAAGCGCGTAGCACATATTTACATATTCATCTGAACGTCGCTTTCAATAGCGTGGATGGCGTCGGGATGTTCGTTAACAGTATATAGTTGCAAAGGTATTTCCAACTTCTTTTTACTTGTAAGCGAAGAACGAAAAACAACTTTGCGGTGAGTATATCAGGTCATTGAATCAGTCAAACGTGTGCACGAGTGATAGCACGAGCAATAAGTCGCTGGCCGCAGTTCACTTAACGGCCACTGGTGTCGCTAATAAGGGTTTCTGAATTCTACAATCTACACATAGCCCCTTTAATATGATAACAACAAAGTGCCGTTAGCTTTATAGTCATGCTATTTTGTGCGTGCTTTTGATTGACAGCCGCTGTCCACCAGTCCATGCAGTGGTTCTCCTACACCACCCAGCACGCTTGGGTCAGTTGGACTTTCACCTGGAGTGGACACACCTGGGGGACATGATGTTTTTATTCTTTCCCCTGTCTACGGACACAGGTATTTACATATGAAATATATGCAAACCAAAACCGTTAGTCTCTTTTAGCATGTTGGTTGAATTTCTTTCTCTTTTCCTTTTGTTTTCTTTCTTTTGCTCCTGTTCTCATTCTATTAGAGAGGAGGATCTGGATCGGGGTGGGTTTGGTGTGTTTGGCTCCGATTCTCCAGGGTATTACGTAGAACAGGAGGTACTGGGGGGCCAGTACTTCCCCCTCCTGGAAGAGGATTCTGGGAGAAATACCGGACTGCGACGCAGAGACCGGACCCCAACTCACAGTAAGAGCATACACGTTAGGGCTGCAACTAATACTTGGATAATACAAATATGCAAATACATAAATGAAAATTCAAATAAAGTTCTGTCATGAAACTCTAGATGGCGCAGTCTGATTTGTTCCTGCCTTTATAAACTTGTTCTGCATCAGCTATGGCAGTGCTGCACGCTTTCAGAAACCCCTCATCTTCCCCAGCTCCAGATGTATAGATCAAAATGATTAGATTTAAATGATTTATCTGTACTAATTAGTAGAAGAACATGCACTGCCCACTGATGATAATAAATCAATGGGCAGGATTTTTATGTCATTTTATAAAGAAAACAAGACCTATTTTCAGATCATGTATATTTCTTTTTTGCATTGTACCATTATTTTCAATAATTCCAATTCAGTCATTTCAGTTTTCTCTACTGTTAATTTAAATTTTATATCATAAAATATGATATTATAAATTTTATATATTAAAAGTATATAGTTACATATCATGATAGCATTTGTTTTACTGAAATCAATGTATGCAAATTTTATTTAAAAGCATTGTCTTGACAGGATGATTTTGATTGCTGTATTACAGTTTGGATTTAAGTGATTTGAGAGTTAGTTATTATTATCGATTTTCTCAATTAGTTGTTGCCATCCTAATTCATATAAGTACTATACAGTACTCTTGATTCAAAACAACATAATATTAGGCTACATGCGGTTTCTATACACTATAGTATACTGCATTCTCTTATTTAAATAATAAATGAAACACTCCAACCGCACAGTTTCCAACCATGCATTTTTAAATTGTAGTATGCTTGTGCGATGTTACACAATGCAAGTCTTACATCATGCCTGGATGGCTATTTTTTAAGCTGGACATAAACACAGAGTGCATTACAGGAGATTAAGCCACCATGGACCTCCGGCTTTAAACTGCAAATCTCAGCCATTTAGTATGTTGCAGCTGCGCTACTGTGTGTACTAATACACACTAACAGAGGAGATGATAGATGCTCTGAAACTCACCAGAACATACACACATACACACTCGAATGTTGTATGTCTCTGCCTGTAGGTGACCTCCGACAGGTTACCATGGGAACTGAATGGCTGGCAGAGCCTCAAGAATCTGGAGTTTACAAAAGAGGAAGCAGAGGTGATGATTTTACTTTTTTGCATACTTTACTACATTGCTTTTTGTTCACTCTACTGGCGCCAAGTCATTTAAAACTTTAAAACATTTAATTGTCACTTTGACTCACTTTTTACTTGAGCACAACCGTGATTTTGTCTATCTGGCAAGGAATTTGAAAGTGGTTCACTCAAAAATGGCATTAATAGTTCAGTCTTTTTAAAAACAGACAGATGTTGAGGATTTTAGTTCAGAGCTCAGTGTCTGTAATGTGAGGCTAACATAAATACTCCATCTCTGATCCTTACGGTATTAGTAGGAAAGAGCGGTGTAAGATAAACTAGTGGTTAAGTTGCCCCACTCATATTTCTCCATTTTTTTAAGTGTCCATTATATTCAGAGATCTGTGACTATATGATCTCATCTAATTATGTTATGCCAAAGATGTGTGTATGCTAATGTATGTTTATATTTCTAGTTAACGAGGAGCTTCTAGTTAGAAACTTCTTCTTGATAACTAAAATCTAGTTTATCAACATCATGTGTCATTCTCAGTTGCATATCCTGGTATTTACCATTACCCATAGACAAAAGAAATATATTTGAAATATATTTTCAGAATATATTTTGGAATATATGCAAATATTTGAAATTGGCCCAATAAATATATTTCACACTTAACATCATATATTTTTGTTATATATTTCAATGTATTTTTTTCTGTATGGGTCCCCAAAAGTATCAAAATATATGTGGCATATATTCCAAATACATTGAAATATATTCTGAAATATAACAAAAATATATGATGTTAAGTGTGAAATATATTTATTGGGCCAATTTCAAATATTTGCATATATTCCAAAATATATTCTGAAAATATATTTTAAATATATTTCTTTTGTGTATGTTAGTGTGTGATTTGTGCAAGTCGCTTTGACTAACAACACGTCTGCAAAGAACGTAAATGTCACACAACTATAGAACTGACATTTTAGAGCATCGGAACTGAGAACACAAACCTGTAAGGCAGCGATTTTTTTCTAGTGAACTTTGCAACCAAAAGCAGGAAATACCGTTACATAGGCTTGTTTGTGAAAGCTGAGGTAAGCAAAGATTTCTTTGAAGAAGCCACCTAAGCTTCAGAAAGCTGGAGGAATGGCAGACAACCATTTCCTTTGCCTTTGATTGATCAGTACAGCGTAGGACTTACAACTTTTTCCCCCCTAAATATATTTTAATGAGAAAAGTATTTTGTGTGTGTGTGTGAGGTATTTTTTTGTATTGTAATCCAGATTTACATTTTTAGGCTTTTTCGAAACAGTCCATTAATGTAGATTATCACCTTCACTTAATAATAAAAAGAATGTTTACTGCTAAAATTTTTAAATATTAATTTAGTATATATTATTATAAACACTTTAACCAAGTTGTTATCTTTAATTAGTAACTGAAGCAGATGAAATCTAATTTCAGCTGATATTTTCCCTCTTTACTAACAGTTCTTAATGTGTGAGAACTAAAAGATTTAACCTTGATGTGTGATATTGACTGTAACCAACTTTCTTTTTGGGGGGGTTGTGAGGGGTGACAACTTAACTGTAAACATGTAAACTCATTCATTACTTCTTTTTTTTGTGGAAACACAACTTCTAAAATAGAACAGAGAATACGTAGGCGCCACTTGCACAGATATAAATAGAAAGAAAACCTCCAACACACACACACACACACACACACACACACACACACACACACACACACACACACACACAGGAAGGTATCAGAGTTGCTTCATGCTGTGGCAGCTAGAGTTATGAAGACTTTTGCAATTTTGCAATACGTTTCTGCTACATGCTCCCATTATAAGTCCTTACGCTGTTTTTCTCTCAGTGTGTGACTCCCTGCTTGCTTTCTGTCTTTCTCCATCAGATTCTGATTCCTCTCTCTTGCGGTTCCTCAGTGATGACAGGATTGTGTTGATTCAGGAAGAGGCAGAGTTTTCCCAGCGGGACACAAGCAGGAGATCCAGGAAGAAGAGCCGGAATCCCAGCAGTCCCAGTTTCCCCATCAGTCCATCTATGCTTGCCCCACCTGTGCGTCTGGACGCAGGCCCCCCCGAGGGGCTGCCCTTTCCCGTGCCCGACTCAAACACGATGCCACACTACCATGTAAGTGAAATGTCGACTCTGATCAGAGCTGTCTTTAACTGCTGTGTACTGATGTTTAAATATATCACTTGATACAATGCACTTATTTGTGTACATACATGTACTTATATTTAAATAATACCAGCAAGTAATTACAGCTGTAAATAATTGATGTAGTTACATCTGTAATTATACTATTGACCATTCCCTTGCACCTTAACCCAGCTTTAAACCTAACCAAACCACGAAACCTGTCCCTAACCTTACCCGTAACTCACCACAATAGCAGCAAAACACAATAGGGACATTATTATGCCGTACAATTTTTGCTATGTAAGTATGTAGTAATTAAAGATACCTAATATATTATAAGTGATCAAAATTTCAGAATTGCCTCATCTCGCAGCATCCATTTGATCTATATTGTCATGTGATTGTACATGCACACACTCACACGTCTCTGTAACAGTACTTTTTTTCATAACCTAGAACAGGAAATTCAAATCTCTCTTCCTCTCTGTCTCTCTTTCTATTTGTCATTCTGTTCATTGCCCCAGAGAACGGCAGACACACTTCGAGCAGATGCCGATAGGTGAGTAAACTTCACACCTTCCTTAATTTAGCATACATTTTGGTATTATTTATTTATTTTGTATTATATTCTTTATCCCCTGAATTTGACTTGCCAAAAAGATTCATGTTTTTACGACTAAAAAGTTGTAATTTTGTTTTTAGACCATTTTCTTTTTTTTTTTGTTGCTGGTTTGTCCTTGAAAATGTTTTGTAAATGCCCTCTTCACTTGTAAAATGAGAAAAAGTGCTCTGACACAAGCTGTAGGTTGTCTCTTTGCATAGCCTGCATTATATTGTGAAAGATTCACTAAATAATTGGGCAGTTTGGGCTCATTCAGAAAGATTTTCACAGCAGCAGGTGCTACACACAGCCAGATGTGTAGGCGCTATACAGAGCACAAGTTTTATTTTTATTATTATTGCTTCTGGTGTTTAGATTAACAGTATCAATTCTGCTTCTTCCTTATTACCAGACTGTGACTGGACTGGCCAAGATTCAGAACATTATCGTCACTGATGTGTAAATGCACATGATTATGTTAACATTTGCAATTTCTTACATCATAAATCCGAGAATGTCATTACTGTAATAAATGTTATCCCAAACATTTGCTTTGAAACTTTGAAAACTTTGAAAGCTTTGAAACCGGTCACTTTAAGTTCAGAACAAGCATTTCAAGAGTTTTGTTTGTTGATGTACAGGATATCAGGATGCTTCTCACAGCTTTGTTCGAGCTTAATGAACTGCCATTTATTTATAAATGAGGAACAGAAATTCCTTGACTGCAGTCTTAAGGAGGTTTTTATTTCCTGTGACTAAAGCTGTAAGAGTTGTGAAGTCTCATTCTGTGGAACGTGTCTGTCTTAAGATGGAATGATCTCCGTGTCTCTGCTGTTACGATGCATACAGGGAATTAGATAAAAGAGCGTCTTCTGGGTGGCTAAGATTTTGTGTTTAATTAATCTACAATTGTGTTTCTGTGTGTGTTTGTGTACAGGTATCACTATACTTGTGAGGACCAAAAATGGCCTTACTATTTAAAAATATCCTCACTAATGAAGTGAAACCTGTTGAACAGCAACTAGTGAGCTGGACCTCACACCCCTGGTTAAAATTGGCCAAATCTTGTTTATATTTAAATTTAGTGTTTTGCCATGGATGCCTATGAGATGACCTCACTATATTGTGAAACAAACATAACTTTGTGTGTGTGTTTGAGGGTGTGTATGTGTTTGTTGGTTTGAGGGTGTGCGTGAGCATGAGCATGAGCATGAGTTTCAGTTAGAATCAGTTTTGAAGTCAACCTCAAAAACCAGCATCCTGTCCATTTTACCTGTGTCTATATTTAAGTTAAATAGGTGAGAAAAAAAAAAACATTTTATTTTATTATATATTATTTCTCTTTCTCTCTCTCTGCAGATATGCCAGTTCAGGACTTGACCGACAAGCAGGGGCATCAATGAGGAAGGTAAACCACAAGCACAGTTACAGCATCAGTCGTGGTAATGAGAATACATAGTGTTGGGAACAAGAGGTACAGATACAACTTTAACATTTTCAGTAAAAAAAGGTGATGAGATACTGTATGCACTGGAGAAGATCTTTATTCATTGGAGAATCTTTATTTGCAGTATGGCAACAAAAAGTGTTGCGGTAGTAAGAAATTAGTTGATAAATACCAGGTTTGTCATTATATTATTCAGGTTTGGACATTCAACTTAAGGTACATTTTGCACTATTAGACAGGCACAACTAAATACTTACTTTTTAATATTTTTGATATTATCCATTATATTATTATTGTATTTATTATTGATTATATTATTACATTACAATGTTTTTGTTTTAATATTAGATTAAATCATGCTAAATTTAAATTTAGAATTAAAAAAAAAAGTATAATCTAAAATAAACATGAATTTATTTGTAATATTTAGATCTAAAGAAGGAACGTTTATCTGTTATAGTATTTAATAATTAATCGTTTCATTATTTAAAAAAAAATCTTGCACACTATCCCAACTTGTTAAAAGTATCACAATTTATTCAGCAATGTTTCGTCCCATGACCTTCAGCAGGCATTTGCCACATGATGGGACTGAAACGTTGCTAAAAATTGTGATTTTTTTAAAAAGTTGGGATAGTGTGCGGGATTTTTTTGTTTCTATATTGAGTTTTGGCTATAGCCTTCGCCCCTATCAATTAGCCTCAGGTGTGCAGGGTTAATTGTTTATTGATAATGATTTTTATAGAAATCCTCACAACGGAGAATGGTGCAAATATGAGCCTTTTGAAACAAGTAATCTATGAAACAAGTCCTATATTTCTCATGTGTCCTTTCTCTCCTCTCTCTAGTCTGTACATTATGCCTCTCTGAGGACCAAGCCCAAGAAGAAAAGCAAAGGTATGATGATGAGATCATGGGTTTACTCTAAGCATTTAGGTAATGTGTTGTATTACACTGTGCTGTGCTTGTCAAGAACAATATAAAGTGTGACTGTATTATCCCAATGTTATTCTGCCATATGTGGTTGTCATTTAATATGCTGTGTGTGTGTAGGTTCCCTCAGTAGTGCCAGCAGAAGGCGTATTGCCTGCAAAGATCTGGGTCATGGCGACTGTGAAGGCTGGCTATGGAAAAAGAAAGACGCCACCGGCTATTTCACGCAAAAATGGAAGAAGTATTGGTTCGTTCTCAAAGACTCCAACCTGTACTGGTACACCAACCAGAATGTAAGCAAACAAACACAATTCCCTTCCCTCGGGTGGTGAAGTGTGTTGGCTGTACGATAGTGTGTATGTGTGTGTATAATGTCCTTCTTTTATGATCCATTTCCACTTTTGGCATCACTGAAAACCTCATCAGCTCCCAATTAATCTCTCTTATTATTAATGACACAATTATCAGCACTTTCAGTACTCGCTACTTTCATTGATGGCCAAGTCACAGGGTCACAATGCTGGTGTGATGTTTCGTTTTCTTGTCCACAACAATAAAATGTGCATCATATGTTCTCAGTTTCACGGAGATGCTGATCTGTGCATTTATGCTAACACCTACCATAGTTATGATGCAGAAATGATTTCTCTTGTTCTTTATTTGTTTGCTCAGGATGAGAAAGCAGAGGGCTTCATCTGTTTGCCAGAGTTTCGGATAGACAGAGCGATTGAGTGCAGGAGGAAACAGTGAGTGTTAGAAGACAACAATAATAGCTCTTTCTCTCTGTTGTGTCGGGTTTGCTGGTTTTTGGGCGGGTCTGTGTTTGAAGCCCATCGGCCAGCGGAATCTGGGTCACTGCAGAACTGCTGATCTCTCTTTTACAAACACACACACAGTAATTGATTGTAAACTAGATATTTGTGACTGACCATCTCTTTTTCTCTGCCTTTTTTTGTTTCAGTGCCTTTAAAGCATGTCATCCCAAAATTAAGAGTTTCTTTTTTGCTACTGATCATTTAGAGGAGATGAACAGGTTAGTGGTTTCAGAGCCCCTTCAGATTTCAGCTGTCCCTTCATGTTATTTCCTCTCACGTCTATGGTTCCTGTTGCAGGTGGATGAATCGTTTAGGCTTGGCTGCGATTGGCTACACGCCTGATGATCCAGTACCACGTCCTGATGAAGGTGAGATCACATCCTGTGATGTTATCATAAGCCCATAGTGTGACTCTAGTAGTTTCACTCCATTCCATGAATGATTGTACTTGGAGCAGTTGAAAAGCCTAGTTTGAGTATCCTCCTGCTGTTGTCTTGTACATTGTGATCCTGATGTCATTTTTTTGTTTAGATTACTGGAGTGAGAGTGACCAAGATGAGGTTGATGGGTCTATGACACTCAAACAGGAATCCTCGTACCACCACAACCCGCCTGTGAGTATAAACACACGTCTACGAACATATATGCATATATTCAGCCAAAAACTCTCTTTGATTTTCTTTAGCACAGACACACCATCACACTGCCATCATACTGGTTCTGGTGCCGGTTCCTTATTGACATTTAAACCTCAAATCATGAACCAGTGACATCAGAGGTCAGGAGTCAGGATAATGTCTCAAACAAGTTCTTTTTTTTTCAATTTAAAGGGATAGTTCATCCAAAAAAAAAAAAAAAAATTTCATTTTTCATCAATGTTTATATATGAATTCAATTCATATTGAATGAATTAAAGCCTCAATTAAATCTGTTTATCATATAAAGCAATCGAGTCTCTTCAGAAAGTTCAATTGAATACGGATTCGTTTTACGATCTCTTTATGAACTTTTTGAAGCGTCAAAGTTTCAGTTGCGTAGCTGTCAAAATGGAGGGACAGAAAGCTCTCAGATTTTATCAAAAAAATCTTCATTTGTGTTCGAAGATGAACGAAAGTCTTACGGGTTTGGAACGACATGAGGGTGAGTAATTAATGACAGAATTTTCATTTTTGGGTGAGCCATCCCTTTAAAGTGCATAACAAAACTACATGGTACAAAACTAGATTGTTTTCGTTACAATCAATAAATCTGAACTCAAGCACCCAGTGAAGTGCCTCATTCATATTCCTATTCACTCCAACCACTTTTTTCCTCATCGATCTGAAATAAAAACATTTTTGGACATATGCAGCCTTGGTGAGCATTAGAGACTTCTTTCAAAAACCTTAAAAAATCCTGTCGACCCCAAACCTTTGAACGGAAGTGTACGTCATATTAAATCCAGCTCATGATGCCATAAAGATGTTAAATTACATTACTTTAGATGAGAAAATGAGTTGCGAACAAAGACTGATTCACCATGTTTGTTTGTTGCCAATATATGAAGTATATGTGCAGTATGTCATTTTTTGGGGTCACGTCACTGGAAACATGGGCCGGTTCTGAGAAAGGTTTGCTGAGCACCAACACTATATTGGTGGAAAACGTGTTGCAAACTCACTCTGTTGCTTTCTTTGGCTATCATCTTATACCTCTAGCTCTCTTACTGATAGATTGACAATGCTAATGAGCAGTGATTCTGTTGTCCTCAGGGAACTTCGTCCAGTCCATTTCCTGAGCGTCATTTTTCCAGCGGCTCCACATTCTCGCATTCTTCTGCCGAGGAGTCCCATTCTTCTTGCCGATCCTCCCATCGAGAACGCCGCTCATGGCAGGACCTGATTGAAACCCCCTTGACCAGCACAGGTCTACACTACCTGCAGACTGCAGAAGAGGAGGAGCCATCCCTGCTGTCACCTGACCAGCACCGGCAGGCCACGCTTCCCGCCCAGCGCCGGCGTCCTCTGGAACGCGATGGGCCATTTCCATTGACGGACAGCGAGGAGTCCAGACCCCGCCATCACACTCACAAGCAGCGCAGCCAGAGCCTCCCACGCCACCGCGACACACACGGAGGACACTCGCACCGCAGCGCTCGTACACACACTCACACACACACGCACGGCACTCTGAGGCCAAGAACTCATCTCCATGAGGAAGAGGAGGAGGAAGAGGAGGAAAAGCAGATGAGGAAAGCCAGCAGCAGGAGGCCTGAGAACGAAGAGAAAGTGTCCGACGTCACGGACGGCCTGCAGGAGTTGTACCGATCGCTGGAGCAGGCCAGTCTCTCGGCTTTCGGCCAGCAGAGGCCTTCCACTAAACAAGAGTTCAGACGCTCCTTCATCAAACGTTGCAATGACCCCGCCACAAATGATCGACTGCACCGCATACGGGTTCTCCGCTCCACGCTGAAGGTATGAAAACACAGGGAGCAATGGACCCTTTTCACACTTCTGGGTTTGGAATGTGGAAGTAAACTATAAACCAGGAAAAATCGGGAAGTTTTAATGTTTTTAAAAGAAATCTCATGCTCACCAAGGCTGCATTTTTTAAAATCAAAAATACAGTAAAATGGTAATATTATGAAATAGTATTACAGTTGAAAATAACCGTTTTTTATTTTTATAACTTAAAATGTAATTTATTCCTGTGATGGCAAAGCTGAATTTTCAGCATCATTACTCCAGTCTTCAGTGTCACATGATCTTTCAGAAATCATTCTAATATGCTGATTTGGGGCTTAATTGTTTATTATCAGTGTTGTACAACGGTGTGCTGCTTAATATTAGTCAGATTTCTTTAAATAAAATGAAAGTTCAACAGAACAGAAACAGAATTGATTTGAAATAGAAATATTTTGCATTTTTTTATCAAAAAGAAGAAAAAAATCCTACTGATCCCAAGATTTGGAATGTACATTACAATTTTGAATAATGAATGTATAAAAAATTATTGCAGTGTCATCACAGGTATCTAATGGACAATTCTAGAGGATCTTCATAACATTTAAGATTAGGACATTGTCAGCTGCCATCTTGACAAGTTATAAACCTCATCAGCTTAGCTCATGAATATTAATTAGGTGGCTTACTGTTGTGTTAACAGATTAAAGAAATTTCCAAAGCAAAATAAAAAATATGATAATTTTCCCCAAAAAATTTGAAATTCAGACATTTCTGAAAGCTAAACCAATTACAGTTGTTGCTACTCCCCTGCTAGCTGATATTCATAAAGCAGATTTTTGACGTTTCGGTAACTTGAAGAATTTCAAACGCTTCAGCCAATCAGATGCTTTTTGTACAAATAATGAATTGAGCATCTCGTGTTCTAAATCATCTATTTTCCACCTCTCTCTCTCTCTCTCTCTCTCTCCCACAGGCAAAGGAGGGCGACTTGGCGATAATCAGTCAGGTACTAGACGATCCTTGTTTGACCTCGAGGAAGTTTCGTGAATGGAAGCAACGTAACCACGAGCTCTTCCTGGATATCTGTGAGTTCAGCTCTGCTCCATTGGAACCGCCCAGCGATTCCAACGACCTTTCACCTCTCTCGCCAACGCTGATGATGCACACTCACTCTTTCATAGAAACGCACGTGTGAAACACCCTGTCACGCACCCGCACGACAAACAAACAGTCACATGCTGAAAATACAGACATAAAGGTATATGAATAACCTGAGTTGTGCGTTTCAAACCCACTCACTCACACACACACACACACACTTTGAAAAACACTGTGGATCCAGACTGTCTTCACTTTTTCCTTGACGGATGACCTGATACTGCCCTCCTCCCGAGCGTGAGTGACACCAGATTGAACCAATACACTGTAAGATCAATGTCAAAGAAGTGACCCAGCTTCCAGAACTACTGCAGACACACACGCAGGCACTGACACCGGAAGGTGACTCGAACTGCTCGTCGTGAAAGCGAAAGTGTTACCTGCACACCTACGGCTCATTGCAAACTCTGTACAAAATATTTCATCACGGCCACAGTTTAAGACGGATGGAAGAAAGGCCCCGTGAGGTGCCCGCTGCATGCCTGAAGAATCATCTTTTCAGATTAATTGACCACCAGTTGAACAAAATAGGACCGTATATAAAAGCGAATCTCTTATTTTTGTCTCTGATTGGAGTAAAAAAAGAATCTTTTTTTATATCTTCTGAAGATTTTTGTTCATTTGTTTATTTGATTTTTTTTCCTTCCCTCGGAATGCTGCAGGAAGAGCACTCATGTAGCCATGGGCAACAGGCTTCACTCTGTTACCAAGCAACACCGCCCTACTGTGTTACTCTATACAACTCTGAAGCAAGCAAGAGTGTTGAAAAGTGTGTGTGTGTGTGTGTGTGTGTGTGTGTATGTGCGTATGTGTGCGTGTATTAGAGAAATGAGAGAAAGAAAGCGAGTCAGATGGATGCTGAAGAGTCTCTTTTTGAGAGTTTGATGACCATTGCGTTCGTATATGGTAAAAGATGAACTCCTGGCAGGTAGTAACGTGTTTAATTTGGCTTCTTTAGAATATTTATATTATAGCTAAACTCATGCATGGTTTAAAAAATTATTACTATATGCTATCAGGCCAGAGAACAGTCTGTATATAAGAACATATTATTTGCATAGCTGCATCCTCTGTTTAAAACTGTGAATTGTACTCGTGAATGCAATCTTTTGACTCTGCCAACGCAGAACCTTTCTACTCTCTATTTTTTTCTACAAAAAAGATGACAAAAGATGAAAAGCTTTGCTTCTCTGATGTTATGACTGTTTTTGCTTGTTTCCGGGTCTTTGCTGGTCATTACCTCTGAGCTATTGGCTACATTCAGGTTGTTAGTTTCTGTTTGCTAATGTACGTGTCCCTTAGACAGACTCCACCAGCCTAAAGCCAACGTTTTATTCCCTTTCGCAATTCTGGACGTCAGTGGCTCAGGATTTTAGAATTGGATCAAGTACAATGGGAGAGAATTTGAAGTTAAAATACAAAAAAACAAGCAAAAAAATCAATTGGTTCATTCCCGGCTGTGGAGTGCAAAACGTACCCCTGCTAAATGTTGTGTGTGTGTGTGTGTGTGTGTGTGTGTGTGTTCTCATTTTGTTCACATTAAAACATCATCAAGACACATTGGTTTTAATGCAGCCCTGCATATGTGCTCAGTTTTACAGTTATGTTTGATTGTCACTTTTTTAGAATCTCGTGGGATGTATTTTAATTGAATAGAATGTACTCATCCAATGGCTTGTTAATTGTAAATTTCATTGAAACAAACGACACACACTCACACACAGACTTTTATGTCCGTGGTCGATGCTTTCTTACCAAAGCGAGTCTCAAATTCACATCTGCCTGTTACAGTTGCTGTTTTAATGATTCTTTTTATGTAGAATGTTTGGTTACACTTTACTGTGCTTCATCTCATGGTGTGTGTGTGTGTGTGTGTGTGTGTGTGTGCGTGTGTGTGTTTGCGCGAGTGTGTGAGTGTTATCCAGGCCATCGGGGTTTCACTGTGGTTTTAAGGGCATGTCCCCCCTTCTCTCCCCCACACGGCTATGCTGTATAAGGTGTAAGTTGCACTGCAACATTGAGACGGAACATATTGCTCTTTTTTCAAGGTTTTCTTTCAAAAATGTCCCCTTCTGTATATTAAAACACCAGGAAGAGCCTAATATTTATTCACAGTATTATTCAAAGCTAACCCTCTTTGCTTTCAGAAATATAAATACATATATAAATATATATAATACAGATTGTAAAATGTTAAACTAATAAACTGAGTTCTCTGCACTCTGCATTTGTGTGTTGTCGTGTGATGCTTCCAGTGTCCATCATTTCTGATGTACATCCACTGACATGCAATACCAATTTCACTTGGTTTATCTAAGAAAGGATCAGTTTTGATGGGGCTCTTATCAACGGGAAGAATCTTACCACTAAACCAACATCATAGATGTATAGATTATCTAGTCATTCTTATTTATTTTCTTTGAATTTTTGTTCCCCCACCTCTAAAATCAAAATGGTACACCTGATTCCTTACAGTTGTCTCTGGACATTAAACTGCAATGGGAGACAGAACAAATTATACACTTGTAATGTGTGGCTTATCATATTCTTCAAATACACCAATTAGACCATAAGGCAGATATTTTCATCTGTCAAGACAATGGAAGCTCGGGTTGTATTAATAATAATAATAATAATAATAAAATCAATAGTAATAATAATTGTTATTAATATTAATAATATGAGAAGCCAATCAGGAATATTCTCTCGCGTTTTTAGGGCTTTCATGACTCCTCCTGCTTTCCGTAGTGAGACCGAAGGGGGCGGGACCGGCATGGCGGCCAAGGTGAGTTACACTTCCAACTGAGTTAGTTCAAATGATTATGTTCATTCTTTTATAATATATCCATTCTGCAGTAGAGTATCACGCAATTTCGTCAAGTATAATTTCTCACGAGTTTGTTAAACCACAGCGAAGAACATGCTGTTCCTAAACTCACTCTCATACATGATGAGCTTTTTGAGGCACCTGTCTCTAATTTTCGGGAAACGACATTCTCTCTGTCGCTTTCTATCACCCAGAAGACTCAAAAGACAGCTTTTGGTTTGGGATTATTACACGCAGTAAAGCGTCTTTTCTTGCTTCAGTCCATTAAACTAATATAGATAATGTGCTTGAGGGAAGATCAAGAAGCTGAAAGGGGGAAAACGCTCAGCCAGGACAAAGCTGATTGTTATACTACAAATGGCATTATATTATTATAGTTCTACGTTATTATAGGCATTATATTACTGCAAACATGTTCACTGAAAACTACACAACACATATAAATGTACCATCATATTCTCCCATGTTTTGGGCATGAAATATGGTAGTAACATGTAAGTCCTATGGTATATGAATGAGTCTTTATTAATAAAATATTGTGTTGATCCTCAGATTCTGAAATACGCAGCGCTTCCTGCTGCTGCTGCAGTGGGTTTGGGTTCACTCAGAATTTATTCCATGAATGAGAAACAAAATGAGGAGCTAATATCTCCAAGAGAGGTAAGAAGTCATGTTTGGAATATAATACACCTATCAGCAGTGTTTTTGATGTATGTGCATTATTGGGGATGCATTTATTGGATCAAAAGCGACAAATATTTATAATGTTACAAACGAAATAAATGGTTGTGTTTTCCACAAAAGTTCCTGAGCAGCAAATCAGCATATTCGAATGATTTCTGAAGGATCATGTGACACTGAGGACTAGAGTAATGATGCTGAAAATTCAGCTTGGCCATCACAGGAATAAATTACATTTTTAAATTGTAATATTTCACTATATTACTGTTTTTGATCGAATAAATGCAGCCTTAGGAGATTAAGAGACTTTAAAGACCCCAAACTTTTGAACAGTAGTGTATTAGTGTGAAGTAATGCATGTGTTAAAAATATCACCATGTCCTCTCTTTCTGTTTCTGCCTCTGTCCAGTTGTCTATCTACTCCCCAGATGTTCCTGCTGTGCCATTAGTGGAAGAGCAGCCTGGTGTAGTGCAGACGGGGCTGGGGGGCGTGAGGACGGGCCTGAAGCCGTATGTCAGAGCCGTGCAGGTCTGATACACATGCTGTCCTGTCACACTGTGATAAGGAATGAGTTTGTCATTAGCCATGTTTCCGTCCACCTATTCAAAAACAAATTTTGGAATATCACATAAAAAAGCGCTGGATGGAAACATCAAGATTCACATAAATTCTAAAAATGTGCATATAAAAAATCATATCTTATCCAATAAGAAGACATGTGCATGAACTATGATGGAAACGCATTTACAGAATGAATCACTCAATGCTCAAAAAAAAAAAAAAAAATCAACACCTCAACAGAGGATGTGATTGGATAACTGGACTCACCAGCAGATCAGTTTAATTTCACAGCATCTCATAATATGTTGTTTTAGTTATTCTGAAATGCCTGAGCCAAAGTCTGTCATCAGAATGATTTAATATAATAACCTCCCAGAGCCGCCTCACACGATTGCATTTACAAACACCAGGCATCCGAACGCAAGATAACATGACAGCATTGATTGCGTTTCATTTTCCCGCTCTTTTGTTCTCTATAATACATGGGTAGGAAACTGCGCAGATGTTTCATGTGATATTCCAATTTAACGTACAAGATAGATCCGCAACTTTAGGTGGAAACATAGCTATTATAATATGATTGACGGAACAACAAAATGATCTGTTAGCATTCTCTCTTCTTTTTACAGAGCGCCTTGACTTCAGTCAAAGTTGGTGTGATATCTGTTTACCAGGCCGGGGAAGGTGAGTCTGATGTGTGCGATTGAGCGAAAGGCAGGAAATGACTGTGAACCTGACCTTTAACCTCTGACCCTCTCATTTCAGACACGTATCACTTCCTTCGAGATCCACCCCCTGGCTTCCTGCCAAGAGTGGGTGTCATCGGTGTGTCTGGATTGGGTGGCCTGGTTCTGGCACGCAAGGGTAAGCTTAGTGTGCGGTCACTGCATGTTGTTTTACCGTTTAAATCGATTAAGAAGCAGCATCTGTGTGTGTGTGTTTTTGCCCAGGCTCTCGTTTAAAGAGGATTGTCGTACCTCTTGGATTGGCTACTGCTGGTACTGCTGTATGTTACCCCACACAGACTGTTGCAGTCCTGAAGGTACATTCTCTCTCTCTCAAAAATATTTTGACTTGATGTAAATTTTTCCCAAACTTAGGAAATCTTTTCTTCTCCAATATATTTCTACTTCATTGTTGAAACTATTTTTTTTTAATAGATCACAGGTAAAAAGGTGTATAATGTCAGTTCATCTGTTGCTTCAATGTTGAAATCCAAACCAAAGGAAGATGTCATCATGTCTGCTGTTAGCGTGGAGGTAATTACATATTTCATATTAAAATTATGCAAATTTGGAGAAGTGTCTGCTAAAGTAATAAATGCAAATATAAGCCCCTTAAGTTGGCTTTTTCTAAATGTTGTTGATGTAAACAATTCATCTGTGCACTTTTTTTTTTTTTGACATTGTAATTTTTTGATTAAAGTATGATAACTCGAACTTCTTGTGAAATACACACTTCTCCAATCATCTTTTCTGCTTAAACCCTCTTTCTTATAATCGACTAGAAGCTTGCGTTAAGATCTTTACAATCAACCGACCATAGAACCAATTCCCCACCTTACTTTTTTTAGTAAGGTGGGGTAATCTGTTTCACACATTTCAGATGTACATCACAATATGGAAAAAAAAGATGTCGCTAATTAAAAACACTTTACACGAAATTAAGTTTTATACTAATTAAGCGTAGCCAATTAGCCTGTCAAGATAATTTTGCATTTATTTTACTCCAATGTTAAAAGTAATTTTATATATTGCTATATAATTTGTTTTTTTACAGTCTGCTGCTGCAGTAACGAGCCCAGATACAGAATCACCCGTTAAAGCACTTTCTGAACTCTCACCCGAGTCTGAGCCGCCCCCTGCTGTTTCAGATGAGGAAGTTACACCAACATCCAAAGCTGAATCAGTGGAATTGTCCCCAGTAGCTGTTATCGTATCAGAAGATGTTGTAGAACCTCCCTCTGTTGTTGATTTAACAACCCAAATTGCTTCCCCACTCTCTGAACCTGAATCTCCCCCTGCACTTGAGACTGCCCCAGTTACAGAAACTACCCCTGAACCTGTTGATGGTACTGTCCGAGATGCAGAATCCACCCTGGAGCCTGTTGCTGAAACTGTCGAAGAAAGCACGCCTGAGCCCCCTGTCCCAGAACCTGTGGTCAAAACTGCCCCAGAAGCAGCACCTGCTGACTGTGCTGAAGACACTGCTCCTGAGCCAACACCTTCCGCTGAAACGAATATTACTCCTCTTGAGGAGTCCGATCCTGAAATTGTCCCAGAAGCTGCCCCTGCTAGTCCAGAATTTGAAGTCCCTGCACCTACGGTTGTTATAGAAGAGGCTACGCCCTCAACTACATCTACAGTAGAGGAAAGCACACCCCCTGCCCCCATCCTTCCTGAAGATACCACCCCAACCACAGTAGATGAGGAACCGGCTTCTGTTACCCCGCCCTCTGCTGAAGAAGCCATACCTCTGACTCCTCCCCCATCAGAAGAGGCTCCGCCTTCATCTCAACCTCCTGTAGTTGAGCCAGCCACAAGTGAGAGAACTTTTTATTTTATTTTATATTCCTCCAAGTCTAATGCAGCCTTCCTAGTAAATTCCTGTAGAATAAAATGGACGAATTGATCAGTTTATTTTTTTTTGTACCTGACAAAGACGGGAAGGGTTAATTAAGAGCAAAATATGCACCTTAATTTGTGTGTAATTTAGGCTTTTTATATTTTATTTTATATATATTTTTCTATTTTATCAATCTGCTTTCCAAATAATGGGAAATGTTGTTTGGTCATGCATTTATTTGAAATAGAAATGTTTTTTAACAATGTTAAAGTCTTTACTGTCACAGTCACTTTTGATCAATTTTAATACATCCTTGCTGAATAAAAATATTAATTAAAAGTAAAAGTAAAAAAAAAAAAAAAAGTTCTGACTCCAAACCAGTTTATACTGGTCAGTAAATACCAGTTTGCTTCCACCATGTTTGTTAAATTTTTACATTTTGGTGCTGCTTGTGTGCATCTTCATGTTTACCTTGCAAATTCAATCATTCTTACATGACTTGGCAGCATACACACTTCCTCTTCTCCACATACTAATATCCCCCTTTTCTTTTTATCCTAGTAAAGTCACGCTTTGTTCCTGACCCTTCTCTGCTGGACCACGGCCAGTCTAATCCAGAGGACGCAGACATGTACAGCACACGGAGCTGAATGAGTGATAGTGACTGCAGATGAGAGAGAGATGGAAATTATGAGATATTTTAATGTGCCATGTTTCCAGCAGAGTTTAAACGTTTTGTAATTAGGTTTAATTACAAAATTATTATTTTACCAATAATGTGATGTGGTGAAGAAGGTAATGGCATGTTTCTTTTTTTCTGTGATGCTTCACTCTTATGAGAAGTTTCTTACCTCAGCAGGGATATCAAACACACACACACACACACACACACACACACACACACACACACACACACTTTCTGTGTTAATACACGTTGTCCACATTGTGTTTAGTAGCTCTTTCTCATTGTGACACTACTAAGGAAAATCCAGGCCCAGGGTTACAGTATTTTAATAAAAAGCCTGTGGTCCCTTAGTCTCATCTCCAGGTTTATTTCCAGTAGCAACAGGAAGTTTGTTCATTTTATACAGTTACAATTTGCATTTAAAACTGGACCACACCAAAAACTTTTTTTTTTTATATGAACAAAAAATATTTGACGTGTATATGAGTATTGACTAAAAAATATGCTACGGGGTTAGGAGAAAATATATCAAGCATTATCTACAATTTTGACTTGAAAAATGTGTTGAATGATCTATGCAAATATTCGTTCACGCCACATTTTAAATTTCAAAAGGGCTTTTCACACTGCGCGTAACGTTTTTCTAAACCCCGCTTTTAACACGGGGTCAAAGGAACGGTTCACACTTGTAATTCCGAAGCGAGTTTAGCACCGCTTTTTACCCGGGTTATGACCAATTTTGCGTTGTCAAACTGCACCGTGAAAGGTTACTTCAGAATGTTAGGGCTAGATGCTTAACAATAGACAGCAAATCGCTTGCCTCATTCACGTGCTTTGGACAATCACACCAACACCGCCTGTTGTACTAAACGGTTCAGCGATTGAAGGGAAATGTGACTGAGTGAAAACACGCGAATTGGAGTAAAGAGAGACTGATTTATTCTTACCTTTATAGTCCAAAAAGAACCTTCAGGGAAAACAACACGGTAATATATTGAATGAAGACGCGCAATGCCAGAGCCTTTATGTAAACAGTTCCCGTGCTGCGTTCGTCCAATCAATGACACGTCACGGATACAGCAAACAAGAACGTTATAACCCCGCGTTTAAAAATGTCCAGTGTGAAACTTCAGGATTAATTGTTAACCCCGGGTAAAGTATGAACAGTGTGAAACGTAGAAGTACCCAGTCAACCATTTCAAGTGTGAAAAGCCCTAGTATTTCTCAGAGGGCACTGACGGTGCAGAGCAAATGTTTTACATTAAAATATTTAATTTATACTGTCTTTACATGAATCTGTTGTCTGTGCAAAAGAAAAATCAGGACATGAAAATAAATAGATTTAAAGAACGTTTTGAGTGTTTATTTTTCTAAAACGTTTCCTGAAATTTCAAACAAAAGATTATAATCATATTTTATCTATACAACAACGAACAAAAACTCAACAAAAAAGCCATTTTACACATAAAATTAGTCTTCCAGTCCCCTAAAATAACTCAAATAAGAACACACTGATATCAGTCCCGGCACATGTCATCTTCCTTGTCCAGGACTTTGCTTTTTTTTTTTTGGCATGATTGATTTTTTTTTTTTATTAGGTGTGTCCACTCATTGAGTGCTGTCGGGCTGGCAGGTGTCCGCTGTCCTGTAGAGTTTAGAGCAGATCATTTCCACCCTGCCTTCTCCAAGCAGACACAGATCAACAATACACACCACACGCTCTGACTCCAGCATAGGGGCAGAACTCATCAACGACTCTGCAGAAAAAAAACATGCACTGTGACTCACAGATTATTCAGCAGAGATGGAGGATGTGAACAGAACAGAGTGGTAAAACACACACACCTGGTGCGGGAAAGCTGCCGTCTGGCTGAACACACAGACGTCCTGATGAAATGCAGGACAGCAGTGAGTTGTCATGCTGAGTGTGTGGCACTCCAGCAGCTCTGGGGTCATCAGATGAGACGACGGGCACAAACAGAACATCTACTGCAGCCGTTTGATTCAGCCCTGAGAGGAGAAGAGAGGTCCAGTTATTACCTGAAGCTCCATTCCACAACATAGTGAGCTGCAAGTGCTGCTCTCACCCAGAATCGTGAGCATGAAGTAACCGGGGCAGGCCACAGGTGTGCGCGTGTGCGTCTGTGAGGTCAGATCGGGGTTCCATCTTGCTGGGCTCAGGTTCAGGTCATGTAGTAGAACTTCTCTGTCGTCAAAGTGGAATTTTTCAGGAATACTTTCCTGATCGAGTCTGCCACTGCAAACGTGATCTGCCACTTGCTGTTTCACTAACGGCCAGACTCTGCTCTCCCATAATGCAATGGGGTGGCTAGCAGCTTGCTGTACATCTGGGACTTGCGATGTCTGGTCAGTCTCTTTAAAAATAACAACACAATATTTGATATTACAATACCGTTTAGAAATTTGATGTTTTTGAAAGAAGTCTCTTATGCTCACCAAGGCTACATTTATTTAATCAAAATACAGGTCAAACAGAAATAATGTGAAATATTATTAAAATGTAAAATAACTTCTGTTTTCTGCTAAACTGTAATATATTCCTGTGATGGCAAATCAAAGCCATTACTTTAGTCTTCAGTGTCACATGATCCTTCAGAAACCATTCTAATATGCTGTTTTGGTGCTCAAGAAACATTTCTTATTATTAACAATGTTGAAAACAGTCGTGCTGCTGAATACCTTTTCAGAAACAGTGATACATTTTTAAAGATTTTTAACATTATAAATGTCTTACATTTTGATCAATTTAATGCATCCTTGCTGAATAAAATGATTTACTGACCCCAAACTTTTGAACAGAAGTTAATGTATATTTTATCATTACAAATTACTCCAGATATTTAACACATTCAATTATGTATTATATTATACATGTGTCAGTGATGTTCAGAAGGTGCGACACCTTTTCCTACAGCTGACTGTCTAAATGATATGTGTTCATCTTCACCCTCAGATTCGTCTGACTCCAACTCCCTTTCGTCCTGTTGTTCTTCTTCTTCCTCTTCGTGAGAGGTAAAGGCAACCTGCATACCTGCACTGTACCTCAATGGAGAAAAAAATATTATTCATATTGTGCACTTACAATGGGAGTCAATAGGGCAAGGCACTCAAATGGAATAAATGCTAAATACACAGTTTTCAACTGTGGTCGTAATAAAAAACAAAACGGGTACATTTTCAGATTAAAATATATGATAGTTAACTAGACAATAATAAAAAAAAATGCATATAGATATTTTGTTATCAGTATGCTTAACTGAAAAGTGATTTGTTTTATTTATGGGCTTTAACACACAATATTTTAATTTAGAAGAATTCTTTACTTAAAAAATAAACATGTAGATGTAAAATTGAATAACAAATTCTTACGAAATTCTTCCTAATTAATTAATTCAAGTGAGACTGTGTGTAATGTGCTTAGATTACCTGTTGGACTGCATTTTGGATCTGGTAAAATACTGACAATGCACTCTAAACAAAGAGGGGAAAAAAATAATTGGTGACATACTAATGAAATTAAAAACTTTTCATATGAAGTAATTACACTAATTAAGCAATATTTGTTTATCCTTGTTGCCACACCTGCCACTGGCTAGTAAACCAGCCATTAAATGTCTTACCTGCCAAGAAACATTTTTTTGCATTAATTTTTATTGACATTTGTCTTTAGACTCTTCCTTAAACATTTACACCGCTGTTCAAAAGATTGGGGTGATTTATAATAAAATAGATGCAGTTCTTTTCATCAAATAATCCTGACAAAAATGCATCATGGTTTCCACAAAAATATTAAGCAGCTTAACTGTTTTCAACATTGATAATAATAAGAATTGCAAAGCAGCAAATCAGCATATTTGAAAGATTTCTGAAGGATTATGTGACACTGAAGACTGGAGTAATGATGCTGAAAAATCAGCTTTGCTATCACAGGAATATATTACAATTTGTAATATTTTAAAATAGAAAACAGTTATTTTAATTTTCAATCAAATTTCACAATATTACTGTTTTTACTGTATTTATGACCTAATAAATGCAGTCTTGGTGAGCTTAAAAGACTTATTTATAAAAAATAAAAAAAAAATCTCACTGACCCCAAACCTTTGAACAGTAGTGTATAATGAAAAATACCATGGATCTGATTCACTTTGGCTACTTGTACTGGTTAAGAAAGCTTTACCTAGAGCCTGTCTGCACTCTCCTGCGTTTGGGTGAGACTGTAATATCCGAATCAGGTGAGGTTGAATCCGTTTCTCTCTGTGACAGAGTCATCTCACCCTTTGTGTTGCTGACCCCTCGTACTGAGACACCCTCCTCCTTTAAAGACATCACCAATGATGTCATTATTTTTGTCAGCACATTTAGATTCTTTCTAAAAAAATGTAAAGGGAAATAACAGACTGTCCTCAAGGTGGCTGCAGCTGACTGGCTGTTTTCATCTTGATTCAGAAGTACAGACCTGTTGTTGATGACTGTGTGGCGGCTCAGGCTGTGGTGGCCAGATGTGGAACTGCACAGCAGCCACGTGACCCTGTATAGCTACTCTCCTGTGCTCCCTGTAATGCAGACTCTCCAGCTCCCCCTTCAGCTCAGTCACTGCAGTTATAGAAAACTCATCTACAACACACAGGATTAAACATGTGACCCCACTGATTTACATAGTAATTTTTTTCCTATACTATGGAAGTCAATGTTGCCCATCGACTGTGTGGTTACCAGTATTCTTCACAATATCTTCATTTGTGTTCAGTAGAAGAAAGAAATTCATACAGTTTTGGAACTTGAGGGTGAGTAAATGACAGAATTTTTATTTATCCCTTTAAAACTGCAGTGTACCAAAGACAGTCTCAAAAAAGCGATTTGAAACCGCCCCCGTTTCCTACTGTCAAACATTTAACCATCACGTCAACATGCAGTGCTTTTCTCCACTGACTTTCTTTGATGTTCAAAGCGTTTCTAAGGATGTTGATTTTTAGAAGGCAACTGTCTGACTCTGAGTAGGCGAACGGGAACATGTTTAACATGTATAAACACATTATTAGCTGTTTGATAACATAGTCAAGCAAAAGGCTAATCATATCGATTACTGTTATGTGTCCGACGACGTAGAGAGCGATACATAAAACGCATTACCATTCTTTCTGATACATCAACTTATACGAGCCTGTATAATTCACTCTTTCACTTCAGAATCAGTTTCTGGTTCAAACATACAGTGGGGAGAACAAGTATTTGATACACTGACGATTTTGCAGGTTTTCCTACTTACGTAGAAAATGTAGAGGTCTGTAATTTTTATCATAGGTACACTTCAACTGTGAGAGACGGAATCTAAAACAAAAATCCAGAAAATCACATTGTATGATTTTTAAATAATTAATTTGCATTTTATTGCATGACATAAGTATTTGATCACCGACCAACCAGTAAGAATTCCGGCTCTCACAGACCTGTTAGTTTTTCTTTAAGAAGCCCTCCTGTTTTCCACTCATTAACTGCACCTGTTTGAACTCGTTGCCTGTATAAAAGACACTTGTCCATACACTCAATCAAACAGACTCCAACCTCTCCACAATGGCCAAGACCAGAGAGCTGTGTAAGGACATCAGGGATAAAATTGTAGACCTGCACAAGGCTAGGATGGGCTACAGGACAATAGGCAAGCAGCTTGGTGAGAAGGCAACAACTGTTGGCGCAATTATTAGAAAATGGAAGAAGTTCAAGATGACGGTCAATCTCCCTCGGTCTGGGGCACCATGCAAGATCTCACCTCGTGGGGCATCAATAATCATGAGAAAGGTGAGGGATCAGCCCAGATCTACACGGAAGGACCTGGTCAATGACCTGAAGAGAGCTGGGACCACAGTGTCAAAGAAAACCATTAGTAACACACTACGCCGTCATGGATTAAAATCCTGCAGCGCAAGCAAGGTCCCCCTGCTCAAGCCAGCGCATGTCCAGGCCCGTCTGAAGTTTGCCAATGACCATCTGGATGATCCAGAGGAGGAATGGGAGAAGGTCATGTGGTCTGATGAGACAAAATAGAGCTTTTTGGTCTAAACTCCACTTGCCGTGTTTGGAGGAAGAAGAAGAAGGAGTACAACCCAAGAACACCATCCCAACCGTAAAGCATGTAGGTGGAAACATCATTCTTCGGGGATGCTTTTCTGCAAAGGGGACAGGACGACTGCACCGTATTGAGGGGAAGATGGATGGGGCCATGTATCGCGAGATCTTGGCCAACAACCTCCTTCCCTCAGTAAGAGCATTGAAGATGGGTCGTGGCCGGGTCTTCCAGCATGACAACGCCCCAAAACACACAGCCAGGGCAACTAAGGAGTGGCTCCGTAAAGAAGCATCTCAAGGTCCTGGAGTGGCCTAGCCAGTCTCCAGACCTGAACCCAATAGAAAATCTTTGGAGGGAGCTGAAAGTCCGTATTGCCAAGCGACAGCCCCGAAACCGGAAGGATCTGGAGAAGGTCTGTATGGAGGAGTGGGCCAAAATCCCTGCTGCAGTGTGTGCAAACCTGGTCAAGAACTACAGGAAACGTATGATCTCTGTAATTGCAAACAAAGGTTTCTGTACCAAATATTACGTTCTGCTTTTCTGATGTATCAAATACTTATGTCATGGTCCGAATGGTCCTATAGCATGTGTTCCCTGTCGGTCAATGTGTGTTTGCATTCCGCTGCGTGTTGTTTACTTTAGACGACATAAGTCATTAGTGTGTTCACGTACGCTTTGCAGACGGAGCGAGAATGGCAGGCAAGCAGCAACAACAACCAGACTCTCATCGTGGAACACCTGGCATGCAAGAAATATGACACACTGACAAGTTTTGCTAGCTAAACAAACCGAAAACATGCTGCATCTAATTCTGTTTTCAAGAATTTGTTTACGTTTGGTATTATAGTACTGTGGGACCATAGACTGTAAAAAAAGATGGACGACGCCCCTTCGCTCTCTTCCATTGATGAGAACTGAAGCCGCCAGAGTCCCGATATGGCGCTGACATATTGGAACTTGAGTCTGCGCAGTAGCGATTTCGGGACCAGACCTGCGCAGTAGTGAGCAGGAAGTAAAGCCGCAAAAACAACGCTCCGCCCTCACTCTCGCAGGGAAAGTGCATTCTGCACACTTTTTAAAAAATTGATTGCAGTACGACAAGAGGCTTGTTAAAATAAAGTAAATACAATCTCCTCAGTCCTCCGAAGATCACGAAAAAAATGTCCGTTGGTGCTTCAGTGACTACTTCGCTCAGAGAACCTGTCAATCACAGCTGTCAATCATGACGTTACACCCCCGCATCACGTAACTAACTAAAAACCAACTTATTTTTGAAACAGACACTTGAACTTACATCAGCGTGATAAAAACGACAGCAAATGAAAGAAACCACCTTTGGAAAAAAGATATTTCAAGTGTAATTTAATTGTTTAGTTGGTCTCGCGTCCCATTGAATAACACGGGGAGGCGGGGCTTATGACCTATACTAGGACCAGCCACCGGGGGGCGATCGAGACGTTTTGGCTTCACTTTTCAGGGCTTGTGCGGCACGCTTGTGTGGGACGTACGCTTTTAGTGCTATCAGGCTAAAGTTAACATTTTCCCAGATGCCCTACATCACCTTTAACATTAAAATATTGTCTATAAGTCTTCTAAACATTGGAAATAAAATAACATGACTGCGTGCAATGGTCTTATTTGCATTACAGTCTAAATTTAAAGTCAGCATGAAACTGAATTAATTTCTTCCCTATTGTTAAGTATATAAGAGTGAAATGTAGGGCGGGACTTGATTTTGTCTATTGAGGATCGTTGTGATTTGCTATTGCTGTGATCTCATGTGAGATCCCCTCGCTCAGTAAACACATTATCAGAGAAGTCTTGATTAAAGATTATGAGGCACATAGATTTAAATACATACAAATTTAAATTAATATAATAAAAACTGATAAATCATATATAACAAATACTGCAATATTCCATAAAAAAAACTTGATTTCATGTGGACTTGAAATTCTTACTGGTCATGTTGCTATTGGTGGTGGTTGGTGTGAAGGTGGGTGGGGCAGGAGGGTAGCGGTAATGTCCTCCAACTGCAGTCCTCCGCAGCACGACACTGTCCTTCAGTGTCTTGGTCCACTGGATGAAGGCTTTAACTTTTGGCTCATTGACGTAGGGCTGCTTTTTATGGCAGCCTGTTAATGCAAAAAAAAAAAAGAGACATATAAACAGTTGAGCTGATTGTGGTTATCTGTGACCTCATTGTAGCTGAAATTTACCCGTGATGAAGAGCTGTGTTTCTGTGCTACTGGTCAGATACACAGAACAGCCTGTCTGACACACCCTCATTTGAGTGCACACCAGGTACGTCACTGAGAGAGAGAGAGTGAGAATCAAATCAGGTCATTCAGCATTAGAGAAATACAATGCTTGTGGACATAAAGCCATGGGCGGGGTTTTTACTAGGACAGATGTTGTTGAAAATCTCTGGCTGGGATGAGGAGAAGATCTCCAGGATAAAAGGAGAGTCAGTTGTCCCATCCACTGCATGTACCCAGCGATACGCCCAAAACTTTTCAGGTCCTGACACACACACACACACACATACACACACATGCAGATGTAACAAGATGCGACAGGCCGTAAAGACAAAGCAGGAACAACATCTTACCTGTATAATGATCTTAACTGACAACCAGCTGTTCAATAATAGCCTATACCTGTCTTTTCCTTGCTCCTGATTCGCTCAACCCGGCCCACATAAGTCACTAGACCAATGACATCACAGGCTTGGTTACTGTTCATTGAGTCCACCTCTGACCTGATCACAGAGAGAGGTTTTGTTTAGTTAGGAGACTTTATTATTAAAAATAAAAACCATAATACAATAAAATAACCCTAACACGTTAATAACTATACTATTACTTAAATTAACTTTTTTTAACCCCTTAACTGTCACCCCCCTTTTTGAGAATGGACATTAAAATGCACTATTCAAGCTTAAATGGTTGTAATTCAAGAATGCTTTGGAGTATAGACCTAAGTTTGGTCTTGTTTTAAAGGTAAAAAATAGCAGATTATTGCTGAAGTGAAAGCACTTCAAAAAAATAAAGTATGAAAAAGTTATGGAAGTTTAAATTTACATTAAATCAAATATAATTTATTTAATATTTTTATTTTATATAAAATATATATTTTACAAAATATGTTTTACAAAAAAATTACTATAAAATCAAAGCCAAATATCTAACCAAGTTGTGTTCCAAATTTGAAGTTGATATCCCAAAAAATGAAGTTCCCATGAGATTTTGTTTAGGCGTATTACCAAAAATAGCCACCGGGTGTTATTGAATTCCATTGAATTTTACTGTATGCATTCTACCATAACAAATGAATAAACTTGTCCAAATATCACTTCTGTCACAAAATATGGAACCTTGAGACTCAGACCTTTCTGACAATATGTGTTTTGTCAAGATTAGAAAAATTTTTGATCATAAATTATGAATCATAAGGATGCCCAAAAGGGAGGAGCCTGATAAAATAATTTAGAGTACCGTTTCTATGGTAACACAATGTCCAATTTCAAAACAGTTTTCACAGGATGAATTCTGAGATCATAAGCTTTCAAATGATACCTAATTTATGATAACTAATAAAATATGTAATATAATAAAAAATGCGATAAAAAAAATATAATACAATATTTTAGAGGATAATATAAATATTATACTTTTTAGAAGATAATATTATTTTATATTTTTTTATTGACAAATACTAGATTATATATTTTCTAATGAAATTTTAGCATAAAAACCAACATATCAATTATTAAAAGTGTGTGCATCAACTTTTTGTGACAAAGGTCAGAACTCCTGTTATTACGTAGATTTTTTGAGGTGCACTCTTGTCATAAATTCATCTATTTCTGTTCCTACATAATTTATAACAAAAAACAGTCCTAAATATCTATTTAGGAGTCTTAGAACTTTCCAACGATATATAGTTTGTCATAATTAGATTAGGATTAAATAGTAATATAGGGAAGTAAAGTTAGGCGTCCCGTATACGGGACGGTGACAGTTAAGGAGAAGCTTCAAGGCTGCATTTATTTGATTAAAACATAGTAAAACAGTAGAATTAATATGAAATAATATTATTATTTTTAGTTTAGCAAACATGAATTTTTAGCAGCCATTAAGTTTTTTTCATTTGTAAAATGTAATTTAGTTTAAATTATATTTTGGTAATCTGAATTGTTTAGTCGTCTAAAACCTAATGGGTTTAGTTAAATTGTAATGCATCAATTAAGCATTTCTCTAAAATTTCCAAACTCATTAGCTACTGTATATACTCCTGGAGAAAACATCTAGGCCTATTAACCTGTTAACATGCATGATATTAAAGGTGCAATAGGTGATCAGGGAAATGCTAACTATAGCCTGCTAGCATTGAAAGAAGCGCTTGCATACATATGTGATTGTGAAATGACTCCAGTTCAGAAGTTGACCTGTTGATATAAAGGAAAGAAAGCACAGTATTCGAATCTCACTGAATTATCTGCATAGGGCAAAGTCAGCGGTAGAACTGTACTGTCAAACCTGAAATGTAGATACTTGCCACTTGTTGTCGGTTCAGTTAGGAAAGTTAGGTTGTTTGCCTGCAATTCTTGCTCTGTCTGCACAGCGTACGTGAACGCACTGATGATGTATGATGTCTGCGTTAACAACACGCAGTGGTATGCAAACACACGTTGACTGACAGGGAACACATGGAATCATTTCATTCGGACCGAACAAACATTTTATGGTCCTACGCCTTCCACACACACATATATATATATATATATATATATATATATATATATATATACACTCACCTAAAGGATTATTAGGAACACCATACTAATACTGTGTTTGACCCCCTTTCGCCTTCAGAACTGCCTTAATTCTACGTGGCATTGATTCAACAAGGTGCTGAAAGCATTCTTTAGAAATGTTGGCCCATATTGATAGGATAGCATCTTGCAGTTGATAGAGATTTGTGGGATGGGAACGAAGCTCCCGTTCCACCACATCCCAAAGATGCTCTATTGGGTTGAGATCTGGTGACTGTGGGGGCCATTTTAGTACAGTGAACTCATTGTCATGTTCAAGAAACCAATTTGAAATGATTCAAACTTTGTGACATGGTGCATTATCCTGCTGGAAGTAGCCATCAGAGGATGGGTACATGGTGGTCATAAAGGGATGGACATGGTCAGAAACAATGCTCAGGTAGGCCGTGGCATTTAAACGATGCCCAATTGGCACTAAGGGGCCTAAACTGTGCCAAGAAAACATCCCCCACACCATTACACCACCACCACCAGCCTGCACAGTGGTAACAAGGCATGATGGATCCATGTTCTCATTCTGTTTACGACAAATTCTGATTCTACCATCTAATTGTCTCAACAGAAATCGAGACTCATCAGACCAGGCAACATTTTTCCAGTCTTCAACTGTCCAATTTTGGTGAGCTTGTGCAAATTGTAGCCTCTTTTTCCTATTTGTAGTGGAGATGAGTGGTACCCGGTGGGGTCTTCTGCTGTTGTAGCCCATCCGCCTCAAGGTTGTGCGTGTTGTGGCTTCACAAATGCTTTGCTGCATACCTCGGTTGTAACGAGTGGTTATTTCAGTCAAAGTTGCTCTTCTATCAGCTTGAATCAGTCGGCCCATTCTCCTCTGACCTCTAGCATCAACAAGGCATTTTCGCCCACAGGACTGCCGCATACTGGATGTTTTTCCCTTTTCACACCATTCTTTGTAAACCCTAGAAATGGTTGTGCGTGAAAATCCCAGTAACTGAGCAGATTGTGAAATACTCAGACCGGCTCGTCTGGCACCAACAACCATGCCATCACCTTTCTTTCCCATTCTGACATTCAGTTTGGAGTTCAGGAGATTGTCTTGACCAGGATCACACCCCTAAATGCATTGATGCAACTGCCATGTGATTGGTTGATTAGATAATTGCATTAATGAGAAATTGAACAGGTGTTCCTAATAATCCTTTAGGTGAGTGTATATATTATACATGGTATGAAATAAACTTTTTCACTCACTGGCCAATTTGGGTACGAAATGTTTAAGTTACCGGTCATTCAGAACTTCTACTAGCCAAAAAAAAATAAAAATAAAAGAGAAAGAAAAAGAAATAGGCTAAATCAGATGAACTATGTCACAGCTTATATATATATATATACTTCCCCAGCAAAGTGAGCAAACATAGTAAGTAACACGCCAAATTGGCTAGTGATTTGCCAGTGTTAACCGCCATAGCTATTTTTACAGGTGTTAATTTCAAACCCTGCTATAATATATATATATATATATTAGAGGTGGGCATAGATTAATTTTTTTAATCTAGATTAATTTTGAAATTAATCTAGATTAATCTAGATTAAAATGGCTCATTTGAATTCTGCCGAAGGCATTCAGAATATGTGTGCTACCCAAATAATGACTATAAAAGTAAGTCTTTGAGAACGGGTTTCTCAAGTCAGGTGGCGCATTAGACCAGGGGCTCATCTCCTGTTTCCAAAATGCATCCCAAACTGCTTAAGAAAGCTGTTCTACTCACTGTAAAAGGTTACTACTGTACTGTTACCGTCCGTAGGCAACATTAGGTAGGCCTATGTTATTATCAACTACTAGCGATGTTGCCTAAAATCCATATTGTGATATACATTGCAGCCTCTTGCGATAACGATATTATAATAAAACAATTTCAGAACAGGTTACACAGACCCTGCTAAACAACTGCTAAATGTATTTTTTTTTAAAGGGTGTATGTAGTTTTGAGAACATATATTGTGCAAAACTGTAAGTATACAACATCATTTTGCAGATAAATAAAATGTAAGTACACTAGCTGCAGAGACTTAAGTAGGTCTAATGTTTATTATGGCTTGGAGCTTATGAAACCCCAAATTTAAAATTAGAATATTGTCTAACTGATGTCTTTTCAGTTAAAAAGAAACACAACAACGATTCTTAAAATCGGGCGCAGACAGAGATTATGTTCTACACCACTCAGATATATTGGGAATAATACGCGCACGCTGGTATTCAGTGATATGTTTCGTTTTGAATTTGAGGTGGTAGAACGGATAAGTCACGTTTTAACTTACCGAACTGTTACCTCACACACTCTGTCTATATAGTTTGCTGCTGCTCGTTGCACCGATCTTTTTCACCAGTTTTCACTTTCAGCTGTGTTACAGTGTTTAAGATGACGACGAATATGATGCGTTGCAGCCGTGTCTTCCTCGCGGCCTCGGGTAGATTGCGTCATCATAGCTTGTGTAGCTTGAGCCAGCTCCGAACCCAACTTGGAGAATAGATTAACGGCGATATTTTTTTATCGCGCGATAAGAGTCTCGCGTTAACGCCGATAACAGCCCACCACTAATATATATATACATACATATAAAATACATTTAGACCACTTTACATAGTGATTGCTATCAGGATATGAGGAGACTTTCAACCAGCATAACATAAAATGTTTCTGTAAAGAATCCCCTAATGCCCCTTTAAGGTTTGAACATGCAGAACACACACAGATTTAACTGCTGTGACATAACGTCTTTATCTTAAAATTAAATAAAACATGGTCTCTTCAATTAATGATATATGCATTCTTTATAACAACTTGCATACAATTCTTTCAATTTTCACTCTTTCAAGCAGATATATTTATTTGTAAAAATTAAATATAGATGAATCTATATTAAAGCTATTAAAATTATTCAGTCAAGTGCATTGAGTGATTTTCTCTTTTTCTTTTGTTTTATTACATTAATGATGATGGATAGCAGCAGGTTTAGGCCAAATGCATGGATTCAATACACTGATACACATTCAATATTCTACCAAATGTTTACGTTCACTTAAGACATAACTGACTGCGTTTACGTGAATACTTGGCAAAACTGATATTTTGACATAATTTTGTGTGTACTTTTCCGTTCAAGAACGAAAAGACGCAAGACAGCTCAATTCAGCTGTCTGAGAGGAGGCTTTCTGTGTGAGCACAGAAAAACGGAATGAACTGAGCTCTCTTTTGCAATCGTCATGCTTTTTTTTTTAGATTCATCCATTTTTAGGTTCACCATATGTCCGCTCTTCTCTTTCTACCAGACGTTTACATTTTTGAATGTTGTATGACACATGCAAGTGTATGCCAACTTGTGTCCCGCTGGGTAGATCAGCACGTTACAATTCAAAAGTGCACATCATCTACCAAGCAGGACATCAGTTCTGACTGGATCTCTTCCCAAACCGTCCCTGCCAATAATTTTCATCTCATTTTTATTATTTGACGAAAATGTCCAAAGATTTTTGTCACGATTTTCGCATTCAAAACTGGTTTTTATTTAGTTATAGTCTCGTTTTCGTCAGTGAAAAAAATTTGTTGACGAAAATGATTATTTATCATGGAAATTAACACTGAAATTAACAATTGAAAATGTTTGTAAGTGGCGAGTATGTGTACCTTGTGGCAAAGTTGTATGGGACATCAGGCAGACCCCACTGAGGCTGAACACTTTTTGGTGGAATCACCGTCACTACAGATGCAGGACTTCGAGGATTTAAGCAGATCTCTACAACACACAAAACAACCACAACCAAAGAGCTGAAATAATGTAACTAATCCATGAAATGGTCCAATATTGAACCTGTATAATACAAACCCAGCTGAAATACTTGCATAAGAAAGCTAGCTTTGGAAAAGCTCTGGAGTTCATACCAATGGAGTGGAAAGTCATAAGAGAGAGTGTGTGGATCTGTGGCCTAGAGCGCTTCTGATAACTGTGTTTCAGCGAGTACTGCTGTAGATATAGAACTGAGCCAACTGTCAGCCGGTTGAACCACTCAGGACAAAGATCATTCCATACAACCATAGACATGACGCCACTCTGATCAGCCACCTCACAGTACACCTGAAAGAGTGAAAGAAAGAGGGAGTGAAAAAAAAGATTATGTTTGGCACCGCTGAAATAATCAATAGCTGCAGACAAAAAAACTATGTGACCTACAGTATGACCTCAACTCACCTGAAATGGGAAGTCAATGTTTTGTCCTGGTTTTCCATAGTACCGGATCCTGGACCTATGCAGAATTCGGACCAGTAGTGGGAGAGGGCGTCTGGAGCTGTGAAAGAATGCATCCAGATCCGCAAGAAGAGTGATTCTAGAGACTGAAAAAAAGAAAGACAACAACATTGCCCAGACTATTCCTATACTATTTCTAAATACTATAACTAGGCCTGTCGCGATAGTCGATAAGTCGATTAATCGCACGATAAAAAAAAACGAGCTCGATAATTTTTCCGGCCGCGATAATTCCATTTGCATGCTTGTTTGTTTTCCTCGTCTCTCTCTCTCTACCAAAGAGACTGGATGACCACTCTCGCTCGGTTCTTTAGCGTATAGGAGGAGTGAACCCTCTTGTTGTCAGTTGCATGGTCTTTGTGTGAGAAGGCGGCGCCGCGGCGCTCAGTCACATGGTCTTTGTATGGGAAAGCGCCGGCGGGAGTGTTTGCGGCTACTGCCGGGAGAGAGAGAAGACGCTAGTTGTGAGTTGCGACAGCGAGCCCGATCACATGAAAATGCGTATCTATACCACGAATGTTATTTCTCGTGCCATTTATACGCCAAAAATAGTTTTTGCGTGCATATGATACGCTCTTTATGGCGTGTAATACGCACGCACTCCTCACCCCTAATCCTAACCAAGTATTTTCAGTGCGTAGCATGCCTTCCCGACAGTACACAATCACTTGACAAAGTAACAGGAGGACAAAGTAACAGGAGTAACAGTGCAAAATTGTGCGATATGGCTTGTTGAGGCTTTTTTTTATTTGTTTACAAAGGTCCTAACTGTCAGTTTTGCCTGTTATGGAATGTATCACTATTTAATAATGTCTAAAGCCTAATGTTTAATATTTTTTGAAGTGCAATTTTGTTTCATTTTATTTATTAACAGACATTTATTTTGTTAACAGACACTAAGAGTCCATTGCTTTCATTGTTTTTGGTTGTTTTGTTCATTTTTTGGGATATTTAAAATGTTTTCCGTTTTCAATGTTTAATATTCTTTAGAAATAAAAGTTTATAGATCGTTGAAAAGGTGTACCTGCATTATTATGCCATTATAATTATATGAAATGAAAATGGTCTCAGAACGACAATATTATCGTTTATCGCGATAATTTCTTGGACAATTTATCGTCCAGCAAAATTTGTTATCGTGACAGGCCTAACTATAACTATTTCACTATTATAAATTGTGTGCAAAAGAACAGCTGTGTTTGAATATTACAAACATGTAAATTCTCTCATTCGATGTTCTCATTTTTTGTACACAATTTTTGACATACAACTCCATTTGTCAAACTCAATAATCCAACACTTTTAAGCTATTATTATTTGAAAATAGTAGTGATGATATTTGATGATATTTCTTCTGAATATTCATATTCTCTCTGATGATGCGTTTACTGGCATGAGGGCGGGGCAACCTGTCACTCACAGATCACAGCAATAGCAAACCACAACTACCAAACAATCCATCAATTCCCGATGGACAAAATCAAGTCCCGTCCCGCCCTACATTTTTCTTGTGCAAGAAGCCGTTTCACTCAGTTATACGTCACAATAAGAAAGAAAGGACTATTGCAACTTTCGTTTCATACTAATTTTAATATTACTATATTAATATATATTTTTTAATATTTATATACAAATATTTTATTTTTTGTATGGCACTTATACGTTTATTAATAATTACAAGCAAACAGTTTGGCCCTAAACTAACTAGGCTTTATAGGCGTATAAGCCTAACTTTTATTTAAACCTTTATATGTATGTATGCATGTTATGTACAGTACCAGTCAAAAGTTTGGAAACATTACTATTTTTAATGTTTTTGAAAGAAGTCTCTTATGCTCATCAAGCCTGTAGTTAAAAACAAAAAAAAAAAAAAAAAAAAAACAGTAATATTATGAAATATTGTTACAATTTAAAATAATGGTTCTCTTTTTTAATATACTTTAAAATGTAATTTATTTTTGTGATGCAAAGCTGAATTTTCATCAGCAAGTACTCCAGTCTTTGGTGTCTTATGATCCTTCAGAAATCATTCTAATATGATGATTTGATTCTCAGTTATTATCACTGATGAAAACAGTTGTGCTGCTTAATATTTTTTTTGGAATACTTTTTTCAGGATTCATTGATGAGTAAAACATTAACAGCATTTATTCATAAAAACAGCATTTATTCAAAATAAAAACATTTCTAACAATATAAATCGTTACCATCACCTTTTATCAATTTAACACATCCTTGTTGAATTAAAGTACTAATTTCTTTAAAAAAAATAGTTATTGTTCCCAAACTTTTGAACGGTAGTGTATATTGTTACAAAAGATTTCTATTCTAAATAAATACAGTTCTTTTTAACTTTGTATTCATCAAATAATCCTGAAAAAAGTATCTCAGGTTCTAAAAAAAATATTAAGCAGCACAACTGTTTCCAACATTGATCATAAATCATCATATTAGAATGATTTCTGAAGGATCATAAGACACCAAAGACTGGAGTACTTGCTGATGAAAATTCAGCTTTGCATCACAAAAATAAATTACATTTTAAAGTATATTAAAAAAAGAGAACCATTATTTTATTTATTTCATAATATTACTGTTTTTTTTTTGTTTTTTTTGAACTGCAGGCTTGATGAGCATAAGACTTCTTTCAAAAACATTAAAAATAGTAATGTTTCCAAACTTTTGACTGGTACTGTATATGCATGAATATACATCTCTGTGTGTGTGTAATGTATAAATATGTATGTATTTATCTATGTATGCATGCATATTATATATACACACACATACATACATACATACATACATACATACATACATACATACACATACACATACAGTATACACACACGCTTGTATACTTTTTTTTTCTTCCACTGCTGATCTCATACCATCAATAACCACGTCTGGAGGTGGGTTGTTCGGAACCCACACGCTCCCATAAGGATCATCGTTTATCCACAGTGGTAAATAATATTTTCTGCTCAACTGCAGGGGTCCATCGGATCGGGTCACATAGTCCTGGCACCACTGCGGGATTGTCTCTACGTCTTTAATGGACGTAAATCTCTCAGGAAGCTCCACGACGCTGTGAATGCCATCTATCCTCAGGTAACTGTGATTCAGTCTCGTCTCATCGTGAACCAACGACAGCAGTGACACCAGGACCCCCGCCCCGCAGCGCAGCGATCCCGTCCGGACCCAGCGGGTCAGACTGTCCGCCAGCTGACACTTCATCCTCCATCGGCCGTCCGTGATCGTCAGGTCGTAGCTGTAGCTCTCACCGGAGGGATGTTGTAAGCCCAAGTACCGGTCCAGAGCGACGACAGCCAGGCACAGCGGGCTGGCGAGGGTCAGGGAGAGAGTGTGCGCGGACCGCAGCTGTTCAAACACAGCCTGAAGAGCAGAACCGGACCCGCTGTCACTGTGATCCGCTGGACCTGCCATCTCTGAAACCTGAGACGGTTAGAACATCTAACAGTTAGACCCAAACCTCTAACGTTACACGATCTGGCCCGAACCAGCATTTAATGAAGTTTAATACGTGTATAAGTAACTTATATGAAAGCGACTGCAGGATATAGACTTGCTAAGCTTGCGTATCTGAACTTTACACCGTATTATTCTTTTTCATTTTGAAACAATATAAGTTAATGCGATTTTATAGCATACACTGTCATTTATTGAAATCTGAAGTCAGCTCAATCCTCACGGAATGTAAACAAACTCCAAGCGCGCGGCGAGTTCGTGTTTCTTCTTCCCGAATCACGAGCAGCAGCAGAAGATTAAACACTGCAAGGAACCGCAGCGCCAACTACAGGCACGGAGGACACCGTCTGCAACTTTGATCCCACTTTCACAGACCAAACTGCATGTTTGAGCTGTTTTAACGAAAGTAACGTGCACAGACATATCTTAAAATATTTTTTGGAGAATACCAAGTGGTCAGAACAAACAAAAGATGGAGCTGAAAAAGTAATGCTGGTTTATTTTGCCAACGGCGCACAGGGCTTCATCAGGGCTAAAATATCTTAAAATATGTCAGTGCCATTGTTTTGTCTCAAGATGCACACCAGTAATGTTATTTTTTTTTCTAAGGCACCTTTTTGAAAGCTATACTTAAATGTCCTAATTAAACTAAAGGTCTTATCCTGGCTTAATAAGCTTGTCTGTGAAACCAGGTTTAGTTTTGTGCTGCTTGTGATTCGGGAAGAAGAAACATGACCTTAAGGATAATAATGTATGTTTTGAAATTGCATTACAGTCGATTTTTAAAATTCAATATTATTGGACAAGCACATTTTGCGATACAAATTAAGCAAGAGGTTGTGTTTATAATTATAGGTTTAAAAAAAAAAGTGTAAAAATAATGAAAAGTCACTATAACATCCAAGCTGTTTCAGAATGTAAACTTTTTTATTATTAATTTCTTTTAAAACAATATTAACAATATGTTAAAGCTTGTTGTGATGGTATATGTACACAGAAGAATAAAAGGGGGAAAAAACAAGCCATACATCATTGACTGTGCAACATCAACTCGCTGAACTGACAAACAGAAAGCTTTACGTCCCCCAAAGTAAGACACTTCAATAATTAATCTGTTACAAAATACCTGTTTTACTTTCAAATCATACACTGTATATAAATTTATTTCAATCTATTTAACATCTTATAAAATAAACAACTATATTTTTTCTAAACCTTTTTGTATGTCTTATATTACAATATCTTCCATGTATTTTCTGCAGAGTATCAGCAGAGATGGCTGTTTATACCAGGTGTCGTTTTCCATCTCATCCCACACCTGGTAGAATATAAATGCATTGACGCTCTCGCAACCACAGCGAGAGTTATGTCACCTGAAGTCAAATGTTCCGGTAACACACATAACGCATACACTGAACACACACATAACACACACTTGCACAAATCCATGAGGCCTAAAACCTCATCAGACCAGACACTTTTGGGGAGAAATCCAGGCCAGAGACAAAGAGAGCAAAAAGCAAAAGACATAAAGAAGGGAAAAAGAATAAAGTGCAGTCTCCACAACCAGAGCATAGATTCACAGGATGAAAAGAAGATGAGAGAGCCAGTACAGGTATCGTCTACCATTCACAACCCAATCAATGAGCACAAAAAAAAAAAAAATCTGCATGTGCAAACGACACAGCAAAAACATGAACGTCTGCATAACAACCAAACCTTTAACCTCATCAAACATTTGAGACTAAATGTTTGAGCCTGGCTGACAAAATATTTCATGAAAACACCACAAATGGGCATTAAATGAAGGACGAAGCAGCTGGTTTTGTCCGGGGGATGATGCACACACTCTAAAATGGCGTCGCATGAAGACTGAATCAGATTGGCTTAAATCGCAAGCTTTGGATTTATTCGTCCAGCCCATTTTGAAATCAGTCTTTGCAAGTCTACTCCACTGGAAAATCCATATTAAAACTGGTTTTGGAGCTGGTTTTCTAGCTCCTCCAAAATCCACTTTGAATGGTGACTATATGGTTTGGTGATGGTCCTGGATGGTTTTTATCAGCTTGGACCAGCTAACGACCATCTAGTTTAGACCAGCTACAAGCGTTCCAAAATTCACCATGAGATGGATTCTTAGGTTGGGTTACAAAAAATCTAAAAGTTAAATCTGACTCAAAGTGTAGTTTCTCTCATGTCTACAGACATAAAGAGCATTTGTGAGACCCAGAGATAATCTCAGAGCAGCAGAAGATGATAAACGGGAGGCACTGATGCAGAACACCCTGACACGTCATGCTTTGTGCTAGCCAGCATCTGAAACACAAACACGCCAAACACCTTCCTCGTCTTTTCTAGTGCCACTCCAGGAAGGCAGAACAAAGCACTGAGATGAACAAGTTACGCAATTCAGACTCTACACAGACCTTTTAGTAATGGTTCAGATGGCCGTAAATGATCTCTTGGAAATGTAAAAAGCTCTGGAGTGCTTCCTTTGAATGTAGTTTGATCTGATTTCGAGCAAAAGTTTAACAAGCTACACCTGCGTGAAGAGAGCGTGAAGGAGTTTCACATTTCTGTACATGACTGAAGGAATGTTGAGGATCTTTGCATACAAAAATACTTTTACTGTTTTCATTCAAACAGCACATTGGCTTTTACTAATATGAAGTGTTTCTTGCTAATACAAGAAAACATACCTGACTAAAAAACTAAATTATAAGTATAAATTACACACATTCTTGTTTTTTCGATTCGCATCTAACAACAGGTAGAAGGGCACACGATCTTAGACTTTCTTGAATGGAATTTTCTTAGTTTAAAAAAAATAAAAATAATCAGCACCAGTCTTTAATGTGCAAAATGAGACAGGACAGAGGAAAGCACAGCTTGAAGTCTCCGCACAAAAGAAACGGATTGAGATTTTCCGATTGTCAGATTTTGTGTGTCTGTGAGCGTTCACAACATTCCAGAACACCTGAAATTATTTTGCCCTTTGCCTGACATATGTGTTTACACCAGAGATGCCCAAACCAAAGTTGGCTCGTGATGACCTTTGACTTGCCTTGAGGGGGAAATATAGTCTAGGAAAAAAAACATGCCATTTAAGTAGACGTGTGCCGGTATTCTAGATAGCATATTAGCATAATTCTTTTCATTTCTCTGAACTAACATTATTTGCATCAACGAGTCAAGATTCAGAATGCTTTAACGCAACCCTTATGAGCAGTTTGGCACATCCATTCTGTGTCCCATCTGACTGAGAACAAGAGTGTAAACTACACCTACAATGAGAAGCATGTTCAACTATAGGGGTGAAAAATTACGTGTTCAGTCTATAAGTGTGTAGTGTTTCTTTACAAAGAGACATCGCCAACTACTGGCCTGGCATGCATAATACAACGTTTTTAGTCATTTTCGCGGATCATAATTTGTATATTATTAAACATCATTTATTTGTGGATTCATTCAAAATTTCTTAAAATGTTCCAGATTAAAATGTTCCGTTTTTATTTTGTTGTTAATTTTTTTAAATGTAAACTGGTGTTTAAAAAAATAACTAAAATATCATTACAAAAAAAAAAAAAAATCACTGCAGATTACAGTGTTATATTTTGATTTTATGAAATCACAAATGAGGGGAACCAAGGTTAAACACTTAGAAATTAAAGATATAATGCAACTTTTACTTTCGGCCCTCAATCAAGTTTGATTTTTCGTTGTAAAATGTTTGGGCACCTCTGGTCTACACCATCTCCCTGAAAATTATTAAAAAAAGAAATAAATAAAAAAGAAACTAAGTGCATGTTTTTTACTAATATTTGAGAAACACAGAGTGTTTGCCAAGTGACACAGGCAAATGAGAACATTTCCATTTCTGCAGGCCTGACAATTATGATTGTCTTAAATCATTGTCTTATTTTATCTATATTTGTTCATCACAGTTAAACTGCTGCACTTCCGCCCACCACCGTAAAACGATCACAAAGTCCCTCTTCTACGAAGCATAAATTAGACAGAGCTTCATCCCTGTGTAATACTGAAACTAAATATTAGCTCATCTGTTTATATTGACATCAAATCAGTGGAGTTATGCTGTGTGGACATGCGGACCACATTAACATCTGAGAAATCAAAGAATCAGCAAACATGCTTCTCTTTTGGAGTTATGTCTAGATGCTAGCCTAAATATGAAAACCGAAATAAACGCACTGAAATATGACCATCCAGAACACATTATGTGGATGAACTATATGTACAGTAAAGTGGATCCAGAAAAAAAAAAAAAAAGAGAGAGTAACAGGGATTGAGTTGAACTCAACAGTAGGAAAATTCTGCCCTAGTCTGAACTTTTAAATTGTTCTTAAATATTTGAAATATACAACGTGATTCAAGTTTCTTACGTTAGCATTGACGTTACAACAGGAGGGGACTGAACTTGCTCTGCACATGATAATAGGCAGCCAAATTTATGCATTTTTTAAATGTTTTGGACTTCACTGAACTGTGCTCAGCTCCTCTCATCAGCATACACATATGAAATATGATGTGTGTCAAGCAGTTCATGACCATGTATTTTTCTTCTTTTTGGTGGGGCCATTTCTCTTTTAGCTAGTATTTTAGTATGCGTTTGAGAACAGAACATGTGACAGCACACTCAGCCAACTCTGCATTGAGTTTAAGCTCTGTCAAGGCATTACTTGATTTTGTCTTGTTTGTGTGTGTTTGTATGTTTAAAAAGTCCAGACAACGTCAACCGGCTGTAACATTACAGTGCCAAAACCCTTCCGGCTTTCTGTCCCTTTTCTATCAATTGGAGCATCTGCTCGACTGTTCTGTGACCCGTCTCCGTGAATAACAGATGGGTCACGCCTCATGTGGGCTCCTCCTACATATCCCAGCATCCTCTGCGTGCAGTCCGGGCCAGGCAGAGCCCTTGGGCCTCGTGGCGTTATCACCATCATTTGCTGTCATGGGGACTTTAAGGAACTTTGGCTTTCTCGATTTGGTTTGGCTCGGGACCGAGCCTTCCTCTGAGCCGAGAGAGTCCCTTCCCATCATGCCTTTCAGAGCTAAATGCTCAACGCGCTTTCCTGGCAACCTCTTGTCTTCTCCCGGGGGGCGGGGCTACCGTTGGAGCATGTTTCTGTAGTCCGACAGGTTGCTGGACTGGGAGTGATGATGCTGCTGTTGCTGCTGCTGCTGCTGCTGCTGTTGTTGATGCTGCTGTTGTGGCTGTACGTATCCCACAATGCTTTGCTGTGGAATGCCAGGGGTGTGGAATAAGGCCTGAGTGGGAGAGCTGTGAATCAGACCCTGAGGCTGCATCTTCAAGAGAGAAAGAGAGACAGAATGTTACCAGAATGTTTATGAATCACAAAACATTATTCACGATGATATGATACAGTTGATGACTGAGAAGAACTGTAAATCTGAATCACAATTAATCAAAATTGTGTTTGTCTACCTGAAAGAACTGCTGAGGTTGCTGTAGAGGTAAGCCGTGCGGGGCAGCCACCGGGTGAGGCGTGTAGGTAGGTGTGGCCTGATGGGTGATGAAACTATTATGGGGGATCATGATTGGTGAGGTGAAGACGGGGGACGGGACAAGCACAGCGTTACAATTCACCTGCTGCACAGGGAAGGAAGGAGCCATCATCTGCTGGTCCAGAGGATATCTGTAACACACAAACAATATTGGTGAATTCAGAATAGTATACTCCTCATACTGTTTCTATTATGGCAGAAATGGTAAAAGTAGTACTGTACACTACTATGTTCTTTCATATTCAGCCCAACAACCGGTCTATGACTTTACTTTCATTTTGAATGGGGCCATCAATCCCACACACACTTACTTGGTTTGTTGAATAGTTGAGCTGCACTGGGAAGACTGAGCCCCCCCATTGCTGTCTGATACAAGCGTCTGCATTGGCTGGTTTAGCAGCATCCTACTAATCCGAAAACACCCTGTATTATATTACTGATCAGATCAGGGAACATGTCTTGTTACAATCACACATTCTGTGATATAACCAAAATCAGCCAATCAAGGAAGCTCCATCACTCTACCAATCAGAAATCACCTCTCATTCTGTTGTCCCCTGTACAGTCATCACTGAATTATCTACTATAATCTATTATTTATTAAGAAACAGATAAATAATGGTTATTTATTATTTGGTTATTAAAATAATGGTTATTCAAATTATTAAAATATCATTAAAGGGGTCATGACAAGTTCGCCTTGATCTCGTGACATATGTGTGTTGCGTCAAAAGCACTGATGCCCTCTATACTGGATAAAGTGTACAGATGCACATTCAGTTTCTGATGTGCTCCACGCACTTGTGCTCCGGCATACCGGATCGCATCAGAGGATTGCATGTTTGTTCGGAGCATTTTGTTTTGTGAATGAGGCACAGTGTAATAGAGAGTTTGCAAATAAACTTTAGTTGAAAGGTAAAGCAGCCAGCTGTATTGGATCTGACAGCAGCTGCATCGCAAACTGTCAGTAAATTATTTCATTATGTGTAAATGACGGTTTTATATGGATAATATTTTCAAAACACTTACTCAAGTGCAATATTGAGTGGGCATTGATACTGTTGAGTTTACAGACAAGTCTTAAAGGAGCCACCCTTTAAAATGCATCATTACAGAAAGAGGGTCAGAATGAAGGTGGAAAAATAATAATTTCCCACATATATATTTGTTGTTTTGTGCAAAAAAACTTTAATAACTTTATAAGTGAACCTCAAGGAACATATTAAAATAATTGTAAAAAATCCATGTCATAACCCCTTTAATTCTGCCTTTTCAACCAGAGATCATGTTTTAGCCTAAAGGTTTTTCTTCTGATCTCTAGAACATCATTTCCAGAATATAAATGTCTACCTAATTTGATCCATCTGAATTGATAGGTATTACAGCTGAATTATAATAAAAGACAAGAAGCAACTCCAATGTTTGAACAAAGATTTGGTCTTATTTTCATACACGATTTGTCTGTTCAGACCAACGCATAAACAATGGCCGACGGGTTGAATGAAAGTGCAAGAGTTCCAGGTTCTTTCTCTGCTATTCACTATAGTTTTATTATATATATTTTATTTGCGGTGCAATGGAAAACAGATTAGAACAACTCTCTGTAAAAAAAAAACTAACTAAAAAAATTGTTGGATTAACAGCATGTGATTGTTCATGTCTGTCTGAACAGACATTAACAGACATTTATTCAAATTAAAATGTTTATTCAAATTAAAATGTTTATCACACTAAATTTTCAAATTGAACAGTCGTCTTGATAGGAACAAGCCTTTACAATGTACTTCAGCCAGAGTAAACTGTGTTTTTCTGTGTGTTAAGTTGTGTTGTTACCGTAGCTGTCCATCCTGGCTGTAGTCGGTGTGTGTGTTTCTTTGGCGGTGTGTGTCGTGTTGGGTTCTGTGTCCGTGGTTGGGGGAGAACATCATTGGGTTGCTGTAAAAGGGTGTGGTGAGACTGGTGTGTGTCTGCATTGGAACACTGACGACCTGCATGTGTCCAGTCTGAACCAGTCTCTGCTGCCCCTAAACACACATAAACACAAGACAACCATCAGTGTGTGTCACAAGTCTGTGAGTGAGTAATGTGTGTGTTGTGTGAAGTGTACCTGAGCAGATGAGCTACTGGGCTGTTCTCTGAGCAGTGTGTGTGATGAATGTGAAGCACAGTGTTGAGGTTTGGGGTGTGTGTTGTGTTGCGACTGTGAACCAGAGCCGGCAAACTCTCCCTGTATCGGCTGCTGGAGAAACATCTGCAAGACAGCGATCCAAACTGTTCAGAATCAGACCACTTTAGTTCTAATAATAAATAAAGTAAGACTTCCAATACAATAACTTCGTCTCTGAATACAGTAGCATTTTTTTTCCTACAGAAAAGGAATATTGTATATCTACTGTACACTACTTTTCAAATGTTTGTGGTCAGCAAGTAAAAAAAAAAAAAAAAAAATGAATACATTCATTCAGCAAGGGTGCATTAAATTGATCAAAAGTAACAGTGAAGTATGATTTCAAAATAAATTGTTCTTTTGAACTTTCTATTTATAAAAGAATCCTAAAAAAAGTTAAGCTGCAAAACTGTTTTCAACATTGATAATAATAAGAAATGTTTCTTGAGCACCAAATCGTCATATTAGAATGATTTCTGAAAGATCATGTGACACTGAAGACTGGAGGAATGATGCTGAAAATACAACTTTGCCACCTCAGAAATAAATTACATTTTACAATATATTAAAATAGAGAACAGTTATTATATAATAATAATAATAATAATAATAATAAATTATTTTCACAATAATACTTTTACTTTCAAAAACAGAAAAAAATCTGTAACACTTTACAAATAAGGTTCCATTTGTTAACATTAATTAACTACTTTAGTTAAAGGAGACATATCATGCTTTTAAATCGTTCCTTTTAACATATAAATCATACATTTGTAGTCTATATAAAGCGGAACTGCAATGCTTGGGTCTGAATTCCTCATTATTATAGCTCCACAGGCCCCCTTTTTACCCCTTTTCTGGTGTGCGTCTGACAGCAACTCGTTTTGGTGCGGTCTCTTTAAATACAATTGAGACACATCATAACCCGCCCCCTCTCCAGTTTGCAGAGGTGACACTCCACCCCGTTCGGCCATTTTTGTAGTTTAATAGCAGAGATACGATTATAGCGGCACAGAAACTTTTTATTCACACGTTATTAACAAAATGTCAACAACGGAAGACTTACATGTTCGAGCCAGAGTCCGGAGCCGGAGCGAGATGAAAATGAAGACGACGAACCTGCAGAAGAACGTCTTCATATGGATGTATCGCAATGGTGTGTTACTTACTGTATTTACACATGAAACTTTGGTCTCCCGACCTTTTACCACCGTGTCGATTTATTTTGATTAATATGTGCGAGGGAGAGAGAGCAAGACAGCGTCTAGTATGGAGAAGGTTTACACTTTCGCCAGGGTCTGAAGAGAGAGAGTGAATGCGCGCGCGACCGGGTCTCACTCTCTCTCTGCTCGTTCTTTCAGTTAAACATGCGCACTGTCATAAGCGCGGCAGTTCATCTACAGTAGACGGTGTAATGAAGCGTATGGGTTACTACATCCAACAACCGAACATTTTAACTTACCCTCTCGTAACTTCTGCATCTTTTAGCTTGGACTACAAAATTGCAGCGAGAAATAAAAAATGGCGGATTGCTCGAAGTGTTGGGCTGGAAGTCTAGTCCTTATTTGGCAGTTCCGCTGCAAATACTGTGACGTGATTGTCCACAAAACGTCATAGATAACAGAAAAATCTGAACAGGTTGAAAAATATGACCAAAACAGAATATAAAGATATCAACGAAGCACCTGAAGAGAATAATTTCAACTTTTCTGTACTTCTAAACACTCCAAATATACAACACAATGCATTTAAGGGCTAAAAAAGTGGATTTAGCATGATATGTCCCCTTTAACAAAGAAAAATAATTCTAAAGCATCTATTAATCTTAGTGAATGTTCATTTCAATATCTGTTAATATTATTAAATGGAACTGAGCTGACATGAACTAATAATGACCAGCTGCTATTAACTAATATTAACAAAGATTATTTAATTTGAGTTAATGCATTAATTAACGTTAACTAATTGAACCAAAAAATCAGTAGTGTATTTCTTCCTCTTTTTACATCACATTTTCTATTTTTTATGTATTTTATCTGACCCAAATTTGCACAAATAAATATAATACTGCAAGTTTGTGATTATGTGTGTGCACCTCTAGGTTGGCGAGCTGTAGTTTCTCTTTAATGTCATGCAGCTCTTGTTGTTGTGTCTTGATGTCGGCCTGTAGGATGCGTGTCCGCTCCTCTAGCTGCTCTTTCAGCTGATGCATGACGCCTAACTGAGGCTGCTGGAATCCGTACAGAGATTGTGTCTGCAACCCACATGCACAAAGAACATTGAGAACACACAAAAAGACTCAAGAGCAGCAACATATAACCCCTTTTCCACCTTTTCAAAACTGTGAACCTCTCTCAAAACCAGCTTTTGTTTCCACTAAGCCGAATGAAGACTTAACTGACTACATTATTCCATAACATTTGGAAAAGCTATTTTAGAATCTAAAACTAATTGGTTCAGAGTTTTTTGTTTTGTTTTGTTGTTGTTGCCATTGTGATCTGCAATGGGCAGAATTTCTAACAAATAAAATTTCTGCAGGGAACAAGGATCTAGATTTGGCACCGTTACACAGTCGTTGGTAAAATGTTAACAATCTTTCTATTCTAAGATTAAAACAAACACTAAACTGTAGCTATACTTGAACATGGAGAGGAAGACAGACAGTAGGAAGGAATAGAGGGGAAAGAGAGAGAGTACTGACCATGGTGGACTGCTGACTGCAGGAGGGAGAGAGTGATGTGGCCTCCGAGGAGCTCTGCCTCTGAATCAGGGTCTAAAACAAACAGACACAAAACGTTCAGATACACACACAGACTGGTGATAACAACACATACGATACTGTACAAAAAGTAGGGGTCAGTAAGATTTTTGATCAAAATGTTTACAAAAGATTTATATTTCAAATAAATATCGGTATTCTGAATAAAATGTCATCGTTTCATCATTAATAACAACAAGAAATGTTTCTTGAGCATTATTTGAATGATTTCTGAGGGATCATGTGACACTAAAGACTGGAGTAATGATGCTGAAAATATGGCTTTTAAAATAAAGTCATTTAAATTGTAATAACTACTGTTTTATTGTGTTTTAGATTAAATGAATGATAAGTATAAGATACTTCTTTCAAAACCGTAAAAAAAAAAAAAATAATCTTACCACCCCAAAACTTTTCAACAGTAGTGTACAGAGCCATAAAAGAATTCAAAGTGGTTTTAGGGAGATCTTAGTTATAGATCCTATGACATTTATGCACCTTTTGGGGTGGATTTTGAAAGAATGTTGCAAAATTGTACTGTTAACTATTAGCAATGTAACCATGTTGAATGACAAAAATTAAAACTATAAATATGTTACTGCTAAGATTAGTGTTACGATACATTTCAGAGTATGAGCTGCAGTTGTATGTAGTTTTTAACAATATTAAGTAATGTGTATTGTTTAATGGTTACATTTTTGCTGCAGTTGTTCACTTAGATGAATTCTGCTTTTCTCATGTCTGAGTCCTTCATAACTCACCTGGATATTGGTGGGGACTTTTATGTGTTATTAAACATCTGATGAGACAAACTAATGACCTTATGATACAGATCTAAGGTCATCATCCATCTGCCTGTCTAATCTACACACCCTCACCTGTTGAATTCTATCTGCAAACACCTGTCTGTTGAGTTAATTAAAAATAAAACACAAAAAAAACTATAATAAAATGTTTATTAAATCACAACATGATAATGTACAGTATGAAAAATGGACAATTCATTTTGAGAATGGCTAAACAGTCTTATTAAATTACTAGTGTTTTTAAAGACTTTAAATGAAAGTTAGTCTATATGTCATGCCCTGTTGATTTATGAAATTGTAAAGAGACTCAGCCAAGAAGATTAATAAAAATAAAAAAATAAATAAACGGAGCAGTTCTTATAGGGTCCTTGCACCATTGCTGCTTGAATCCTAAAAAGATCACTGCAGATCCCCACCAGATCACTGCACATATAAATGATGATAATGGAGATGATGATGATGAGGTGCATGTTTGTACCTTCGATCCACTATGTGGCATTCTGCTGGAGTTCTTCTCAGGACCAATGGAAGCAGACTGCCGTGACGATGTGCATGCTTCTGTGTACCTCACAGACGAGTTCGCTATGGACACAGACACACACAGGCTTACATTCACATTATCCTCTTATGCACATGTACACCTCATGAGGGCAGAAGTGTTAGTACTTACATGCGGAGTCGGACAGTGCTGTGTGTGATGATTTTCTCGAGCTTTGTGATGACACTGATCGAGCGCTGTTGATTCTGTCCCGTGCTTTTTTCAAAGGAGGACACATGTCCAAAAACACCTCCTGCCCCTACACAGACAAAACTCATAACTATTCACATAAACACATATCATTGGAAAAAATAAAGCTGTGTGTGTGTGTGTGTGTGTGTGTGCAACACCTTGACTGAGGATGTGGCCATATCAGATGAGCTTTCCTCCAATCCAAACTCTCTCCTTCTCTCCGCTCGAACTTCAGCATAACTTTAGAGAGAGACACAAATGTTTTGTTTTTACTTTTCATTCTTTCAACTTGTACATCCACTGTGAAAAGCTGTAGACCAGAGGTTCTCAACTTTTTTGATTCCAACACTGTGTTTACACCTGCGCCGCAACAGCTTGAGGCTGTCAACGCTGGACGCGACAAAACGACCGTTGCAAATCCATTTGTTCTTCGTGTCAGATGTAGCGTGAGCGCTTGAAGTATGTCAGAAATAGAACGGGGCTTTAGTTTACTGTCTGGAATTTGTTGTGTCACACTGCGCTGCATCCAGTATAGACATCATCACTCCCCATTGTCCACAACAATTTTTTAGGGCCCCTTTTTCAGTTGGTTGTGATTTACTGAATAAAGATTTTTAATCTTAATTTTAAGAATTAAGGATTTTTTTTTTATATACATAAAATATACTTACAATTTCTACCCAATAAAATATTCTAGAACTTGTCATTACTAGAAAACTGTTTATTCTTTAGAAAAATGGCCATAGAGTTATAAGATTTTATGAATTTAGAGGTTTAATTAAAAAAAATTAAATAAAAAAATTACAGGACTTTTCCAGGTGTAGAAATCACACTTTCAAAATGAGTCTTCCTCATATATCCAGGATTTCCAAGACTGTAGGAATACTGGTTCTTCAGAGACAAAAAAATAAGAAATAACATTTTAACTCATCTTGAGAACCCTTTGGAAGTTTTTTGATACCACCAAGTGGGCCCCGGGCCCCTGGTTGAGAACCACTGCAGTAAAATGACCCTGTGATGTGGTGCATTTCTGAGAATAGGTGGTCATTTTTGAAGGCCAAATCTGTAGTAACACAAACTGACCACTAGATGGAAACTGAGGCTAAAAGATAATAGACACTGTAAAACCGACTCAATTAATTGAGCTGATAATCATATTAATTTGGGGGGGTTCTTTTTGAAGTTATGAACAGGCATTTGAACATAGATATCCATGTTACAAATATTATTAAACCTAAAATATTTTAAAATGCTTCAATTTGCTTGTGTGAGTGAATTGTTTTTGTTTATACGCATATAAAATTGAGTGTGTATTTTCCAGTGTGTGACTTAGACTTCTTTATTGTCATTGTAACAGAGTCACAATATAAAAACTACAATTCCGACAAACATTAAAATGACAAAGAACAACAAATTTCAATGAACTAAATCCAATGATATTTATAAAGAATAAATAAAAATAGAATATAATCAAGACACGTCAAGTCGAGACAAGCTATTAGGTTTCTTAAGGTGCATGAGAGGTCAATAAATAATGCTTTGCAATATACATGTTTGAATTATGGTTTTGTGTGTTTTACCTGACCACGTTGTGTGTACAGACGATAAACTCTGGTTTGGAGTTCCACTGGTGGTATGTGATGTAATAGTGTGTCTGTAGCCAGATCCACTGCTGTCCTTTAGTCAGGAACCGATAGTAACAGGATTTTCCTTTCCCAAATTGCATCACTGTAATACACACATGCATGCACACAAACTCTCAAGATCAGTAGTCTCTAAGAAAGATTTGAGAGCTTCTTACAAGGTCTTTCATCTTTCCTGGTGGGAGCATTTTCAGCTCCTCTGTGATTCACACAAACAGCACACAATTTCCAAGCCAGTACACTGACCTAGTTTTAGAAGAGAGCAAGAGAGAGAGACTTTGAGATAACACTCACATTGTTTATGACACTGAGCAATCAGCTCCAGGTCGTCCACATGGTAGTAGTCGTAACCCGAGGTCCCCAAAACCTCAAACGGTAGGTAACCGATGATAGGAGAGGCCCTGCGAACATACACACGTTAAGTACATACTATCTGCTACCAGCACATGCACAATTCCAAGCATTGGCCCAATTTACAAAACAAGTCGTCACATCGTATGTCCTTTCAGACCCATTAAAAACGGCTGAGCATTTCCCCTAGAGGCTAAAGGAATGAAACATAGGGCTCAGATGAGCCTGCAAACACTCATCACCATGGAAACCACTGAAATAAGCAAGAGCGTGGTGTCCTTAGCCTGCCTGAGTCTTGTATGTGTTTGTAAATAAAGAGGCATGTAAGCTTAACAGTGAAGTGTCAGTAAGATTTTTATTTTGATCCGAATTACAGTAAAACAGTAATATTGTGAAATATTACAATTTCATATAATGGTTTTCTGTTTTTATACAATTTGAAATTAAATGTATTCCTGTGATGGCAAAGCAGAATTTTCAGCATCATTACTCCAGTGTCACATGATGATACGCTGATTTGGTGCACAAGAAAAATCTTTCATTATTATCAAAGTGTAAATCAGCTGTGTGTGTGTTATAAGTTTTATAAATTCCGCAAAGTAAACACTCTGTCTCAAAACACTGTTTGTTTGACAATCTGGACCACAGCAACACTGGCTTAACCAATTGTGTGAGTTTGGGGGCAGACGGGACTATATGCATGACTGACCAATAGAAAATGCAGGGAGTGTTAAGGAAACCTGTTTGAAAACCACATTATTTTTGTTGATGCTGAAATTGCACACTTCCCCTTTAAAGAGAGAGTTTGACGAGACAGCTCGAATGTCCAATTATAGCTCTGTGGGGAACAGGACATCCAGTACTCACACACGGTTATGTAACTCTCTGGGGGTCAGAAAAGCCTCCTGAGTAAATAATCTCTATCCTGAAATTTATGAATGGCCACAGCTGAATAAAAACATCACATTTAAAATAGGAGTGTGAGAATAGATTCAAGCACACGGACATCTGATGACATCCCTGGCCCTCGCAGCCGTGCGTGGGACAGCGGAAAGTCTGAATTAGCAGATGTAAGTGGGTCAGCGACTGATGAATGAATTAAGCAAATGACAATCAGAAAGTCACGAATGAACCTACGAAATAACGGAGTGCAGTACAACGGACCATGCAGAACCACAACATCAGAGTCGTTTGCATAATTGAGCGCCATTTGACTCACCTGTGATCTAAGAAGAGAAATTTCCATTCCAGACTGTGTCTTGATGTGAATTCATCACACACATCCTCCATGTTGCACATATCCTATAACACACACACACACACACACACACACACACACACACACGCTAAGTCTGTCCTTCCTTTGACGTAAGGATGAATGCAAGTAGTGTGTGTAATATTGATTTTGTGCGTATGTGATTCTGTGCACTGTTACCTTCAGAAACTGAGGGGTCACGAGTCTCACTGTGGCTATGAGACAGATCTGCTCCTCTAGTGAAGACTGCAGTGTGCGCGGGAACGCCAGCTCATAACCGTTACATGTAGACAGAGGCACTGCGACACAGAAAAACATCATGTTCTGTTTAAAAAACACCCACAATGACCAGATTTCAGAGATTAAGTATTAACCTTAGCACAAGGTATATTTTATGTATATTACACCAACTTCTAGTGAATGGCAGTGAATGAATTTAAAATGTATTTTTTTACTTCTATTTTTATACTTCTTTAATTACTATTTTGTATTATTATTAATATTTTGTAATGTATATCTGCCTATTTATACACAGTTGCATAACCATAGCCACTATGTTAAGCCTGTGCTTTAAGAACTAGTCTGACCAACTAGCAATTAGTTAGGGGTAATCAGTTTTACCTTTCAGATTTAATTTAGACCAATCTACCTTTTTATGTAACTGACTTTTAAAATTCATGACCAGTCTTGAAGAAAAAAAATTAGCTGACTAACTTGTAAGACTAGTCTAAGCAGTTTATGCAACCGGCCACAGGTGTGAATGTGATGAATACAAATCTTGATTCTTTATAATAAAAAAAAAAAAAAAAAAAAAAAAAAAAAGTTTAAATATGATTATTATTATTAATAATATATATATATATATATATATATATATATATATATATATATATATATATATATATATTCAAGTAGTGGTAGCATTGTTCTGGTCGTGGCTTAAATGTTTTCTTGTCTTCTCATTTTCACATTCCCTTTCAGTAAAAATTTGACCTCATAATGACATTCTACATGTAAATCAGGAGACAGACAAATAGTTCCAACATAGGCAAATCACCCTCCTCATTAAATCTCTTCCTCAACCAAATACACAGGAAGAAACACATGCATGCTCACTCCAAATGCTTACTAACACAGCTAAAGTTGACTTCTCAAATCAAGTAATAAACAGAAATATAACTATATCCATCTAGATCCATCAATTATTAGTGTCTCTGTTTGTGTTGCATGTAGCCTGGAAGATTAGTAAAAAATAATTAAAACCCACCATTATTATGAAACTTGAAATCTCCAACAAATTTGACATATTCATATGTGGGCGGTTCTTTTGGGTCAACGTTCCCCCTCGCTAAATGACAGCAGAACTCGACGTGTGTCTCATCTGAAAGAAAGAAAGTGTGCACAGGGAGAGGAAAGACACTGTTAGCAGCTGATGTAACAGCAATTCAGTTTGTCAGACAAACCCACAAGGTTGAGGTTAATGTTCTATTATGGCTGTGGCCTAAGTGTGACTTTGATGATTATCCTAAAATAGAGTACAATGACCTGACAGACCATACAACAGTGTGTGAGTGTGTGTTTGTTTTGTTCACAAGCGAGTGTGACCAGTGAAACAGATCGAATGGTTCTGGTGATCGAATGAGATCAAAAAGTCAACAGTGACTGTTTTTTCTACCAGTATCTCTTAGTATTTGTGTGTGTGTGTGTGTGTGTGTGTGTGTGTGTGTGTGTGTGTGTGTGTGTGTGTGTGTGTGTGTCTCTCTCGGGGATTGGGGTCAGGGTAAGAGCTGTATGTGGGATTATTAGGGTGTTGTAACAGATAATCTGTGTTACACTGCACACGCAGAGCCTCTATAATTAGCCTTGAGTGTAATCATAGAGCACACTACATCCAGGCAATGAGATGGCACGCTCTCACAGCATTTTGCATCTGTGTTTTCAGGTGTGTGATGGTCTGTCTGTGTGTGTGTGTATACACTCACTGCTGTTGAGTAGGTCCACAGCAGAAGGCTCCGTCAATAGCATGTGTGATGACAGAAGTTTATACACCTCTCCGTGCTCTCGCTCTGGCAGGAAGTTCAAAATGTTCTGGTCCACCATATCTGACTGAGACATAACAGTATCCATAGCAACGTCACTCCCAGCTCGCTTCCATCAGTGCTACACAATGCACTACATTTCCCACAGTACTAAGCACTTATGTATAACATGATTTCACAAGAAATTTCATTTTGAATAATTATTCATTATTATTAATTACAATAATAAATTGCTTTCCATAAAAATTCAAAATACAGGTCCTACAGCATCATCAGCTTATGGCAGTGTTGTTATTGTTAACTAATACTGAGGGCCAGATTTACTAAACAGGGCAAATTAGCATGAGGGTGCAATTCCAAAAAAGCGCAGATGGGAGTGGAAATGAAAGAACACAGATGCAGCCGGATCATTTTCATAATGACCAGCGCAATCTACCAAGAGCAGTGCAAATTAGCATCTGGTTTAAGATGCTTTTTTTGGCATTAAATAATGGTGCAAATACCAGTAAATTGACCAGTGAAAACCATAGTAAATCATGTTGTGTGATTAATTTAAATACTCTCCTCCCATAAAACTCCTACAAATGCATATGCAATAAAGTAACTGTCAACGCCTTTTCAGCGCTAATTTTTCACTGCACTTTTTAACACCAAAAGAAGGTTTGTGCTGGGCAAGCTGTAAGTAAATCTGGCCCTAAACTTTAAAAAACATGTTTGGTAATTCGAAATAAAGTTGAAATAATTCATATATTAGATGAAAAACTTACATTTTAAAAACTTAAATGAAAATTTGAAAATGTTGCCTTGGCAACTAATTGAAATGAATAAGCTTAAGTGCAAGTAAAATGACTTAAACTAAAACTGAAATAAAAATAACTTCAAGCTATATAGAAAAAGAAAAGAAAAGCTAATAAAAGCACATCAAATTACGAAAAACTACATACAAAATAATAATAAATACAATAATAATATATAAATAATACTAAAGCTGCCTTGTTGCTTGAACCAGCATTCTGCTGTAACAGGAACTGGCACCATCTCAACAAAATCTTAAGAGTATTAGCACAATCTGTGTAGATCCATAATTGCCACACATGACCTCAGTGCCACCTGAGTTCAGCTTGTTTGATTCCTTAATAACAAGAGTCTGCTAAGCCCACCTCTCTGCTTAATAAGGCCAAAGGTTATGGCTTTGACAGTGATGGAACTAATCATCATCACTATTATCAAACCGCATTTGTGACCCACACACAGCAGGAACTGAACTAACAGTAAAGTTTAGAAGCAAATCTCATTAGACTGGTAGCATGTGATCACACTCTGAATGGATTTTGACACATTTGTAGAGTTAAGAAGAGAGGTGCATTGATTCAGGTTTATGAAATGTTTGTTTTTTTCCTGTAATAAGTTAAACCACTTGACTGGCAATAAGCCAAAGCACTTGACATTTCATGATTTTCAGATACTGTACAAATACAGTTCTGAAAATACAGTTCTGAACATCTAATAAAAATCTTGAGCATTTCCTAAGGACTGTTGTCAACAGCTTACAGAAAACCTGCTGTGTGTGGGCTGTCTTAACTATGTTTAGAAAAACATAGGCAAAATAGCATGAGTTTGCCTGAATAGTCATAATAAAACAGGGTTTTATTCTCAGAGGTAACGAGTTCATCCAAATCAAGTTCTCTTTAAATCCCATTGGACCCCACCCCATCACTTACCGGCAGATGGCCAATGAGAGACGAGACACTGTCAGATACATATATGATGTTCCCATCTGTGGTAAGAGCTATTAGGAAACCATCCAAAGCCTGCCATCACACAAAAAATGTCATTCTGAATCAGCAGAAATTCTCATAATATACTGATGACAGTTTTCCCTCTGTTATTTAAGAAATAGTTCATCCAAAAATAAAAATTCTGTCATTGAGTCATCATTCAGTCATTATCCAGTGAATGACTGAGCTGAACTTTGAATACTGGTCTTGTCCCCACACAAAATAACGGATGGGTATTCAATTCGAGTCAAATTAATGTGCAAGATAATTTATTAATCTAGAAATTCTTTCCTCAAAGCTGAGAATGCTGGATAAGAAGAACCTTTGAAGCTGCAGAATGTTGACTATCAGGCTCTTGAAGTTGCACAATATTTTTTCCTTGTTTTCTTAATGTAACAAGAAATAAACAAAGGATTCCCCAACTCACAACATCTTCACGTGTCACTGTACTTGTACATTGGAAAGTCTGAGACAAGAGCCTGAGTTTGTTTTTAAAAGGAAGTGTTCATGTGTGAATGTTTCCTTAATGCTGGAAACTCTGGGGATAATTCAAAAATGCCCCATACAAAGCGCAACATCCGGTTTTTCAGGCTCTAGGAATGCTGTGCGTATTTCAGGCTGACTCTGTATATTCACTTCATGTATTTCTGCTACTGTACATGATTAAAGTTAAACATTTTCCTTTATTTGTAAAATGTGTTTTCTTCAAGGAGGCCTGAATCAGTGCTATAAGGCATCTCATAGTCTCGCAAAATACATGTGTTGTCAGCATGGTGCTTAAGAGATACAGCTGAAGTATGGAATATTCCCACCAGACCACAGAAAAACTGAAGGTGAATGAGGCAGATATGATGCTTTACCTCCAACATTAACTGGGTGAATTCCTCATTGCTAAGGAAAGAAGGCTTCCAGTCCTGCCGAACCTCACAAGATTCTGTTTGTGCTGTGATCTCTGGAAAACACCAAACAGCAGGAAGAAAACATTTTTAGGAATGCTCTAAGAACATGATTATAGAATTCTGAGAAAGGGAATGTGTGAACTAACAAGTTTGGATGGAACGGATAAAAATCGTAAGAAATTTAAATCAAGCAGTAAGGAAGTCTGAGATTGGGGGAAGTTGGAAATGGCACTAGAACTGTTTATAGGAGCATTGAAATCCGCTGCCAGTAAACGTTGTGCCGACGGCCTGACAGCTGTGGCCTGGATTCAGACAGGAAATGGAACTGGGCCCATCACAGAGCAGCTCCTGGCACTCAAAGGTGTTGGTAGTGACACCCCCTGGAGCTTGCAGCAGTTTGCTCCTCTCACCAAATGCAAAAATAAAGTAAAAACGTATTCTGTTCTTCAAACCAGGGTGCAAAATTAATACTCGCCAAATGTGTGCAAACCTTGGCATTAGCGAGTACATAAAATGGAGTAAATGTTTTAAATCAATTGTGACAATGACAATGATAATATGATCATCACTGGTGTGAGGTGGAGAGATTCAAAACAAATCCAACCGTCTCCCAAAACAAGCATCTGTGACTCTTTGAGGTAGCCTGACGTCGTCATACTCAGATTCTAGTCAGGACATGACATTGTCATACTCAGATTCTAGTCAGAATATGGGTCTGATACTGCTCCATTGGGCTGTGATTATGGGGCGTGTTTCAACCGAACCAGGAAAATGCTTCTGCATTCAATTGGATAGACCTACAATCAATCAGAGCAACGGAGTAAGTGACGTCTGATCGACAAATGCCTTGATCGCGGTTCTCTGTTCCTCTTTTAAAATTAATGCGCTGTCAATATCTTCTATAACAGACGCGATGGCGGAATCTACACATCTCAATTCTCCAGCGGCAGACTTCAAATGTTGTGGGCGGGGCTAAGTTCGGCTGGCATCCATACTATCTTTGAGGTTTACCTCTCTGGAAAATCAAGTTTACCTGAATGCCTTAAGGATTTTTTACACCAGAACATACAGAAATAGGAGGAACAAAATCATGATTTACGTCTTCATGTTTTTGTGCCAGGTGCAGTTTCATTTAGAGGTGAAGACAGGCTCATATTGTGACACAGTGAGTGACAGCAAAATAAAATTAATTAAAAATGTTAAAATATATACAAATATTTGTCCTGGATGAAAAATATTTTGACATTTACGGTAAAATAAATGTATTTAATACACACACATATACATGATGTTTTATTAAATATAACATTTATTGCAGAATGCCATATGGGTTGAGCTGGGTATCATTCTGCTTTTTTGACTACATTTTCTTAAGGCAATGAGAATGAAACACCAACATAAATTTCCACCAAACTACTTTTTTCTTTTTTTGTCATAGACTGGGAGCAACTATTTTAACATGATTTTTCCCTGACCTTTCTGTTTCTGCAGGAAGTCAATGGTCCTCTGCAGGATGGTGGATTTGTCCATCTTGCGGGGGTGACCTTGACCCTGCAGCATAGTACACAGCTCTTTAATGAGAACATTGAACTGGTCTCTCCTCTTCTTCTCTGATTTATTACGGGACGCCCTGCAGAGAGATGGGCAGATGGGCAGAAAGAGATGACACTCACATTACTTCAGACAATGAGAGATGGAAGAGGGAATGTTTGTGGATGTCTGTGTGTGGTGACTAGGGCTGGGCGATATGGCTGAAAACTGTATCACGATATAAGTGTTTCATATCGGTCGATATCGATAATTATTGAATTTTTTTATAACATATTTAAAATAAGGACCAGTCCAGGAGACAAATATATTACATTTAAAGATTTTTTTATTTTAAACTTAACCTACCTTTGATTATAATCCCATCAGTTATAAAGGCAGAAATGTCAACACGACCATGGAAAACTCAAAAGTCTAAAATCACAATGAACACTTAACAATTATCTCTTAACATTAAGGTGCAAAATTAAAGAATACGTAAGAAATGCTTTATAAAGGGGTGGGCGATATGGCAAAAATATAATATTACGATTTCTTTCTATAAATTCTATAAATCTATTTCTTTCTATTTTCTATAAATTATACATTGATACTTATTAAAGCTATTAATAAAGTTATTAGTCAAGAGCAGTGAGTGATTTTCTCTTTACATTTTGTTGTTTTATTAACATTAAAGGGATAGTTCTCCTAAAAATTCTAATTTTCATAATTTACTCTCTCACGTTGTTTTAAACTCGAATAAGTTTCTTTCTTCTGTTGAAAATAAAAGTTATTTGGAAGAATGACCAACAGTTGATGTACCCCAGTGACTTCCATAGTATATTTTTATGGAAGTCAATGGGGACCAGCTACTGTTTGGATACCCACATTCTTCAAAATATTAATATTAGAAAATATTAGATAATTTTTATTTTTGGGTGAACTATCCCTTTAAGGACAAGCGGCAGCGTGTTTACTATTACTGTCTCTTTAAGAGCTGCGCGCGACGCGTCTATTATACACGCATTTGACAAACAGATTTTCTCTCAATTTTCTCAAGTTTGCTTTTACTTTAGACATATCCGACTAGTTTATGTAAACCTTGTGTGTATATAACAGTATTAGCAAAATAAGACTCGAAAGATAACTTAGTATTCAGGCGCTGGTAGACAGGCTTTTAGTGCATGTGAGCTTCACATGTACGCGCTGAGAAACGCACACGCTAGAACAGCGCATCAGCACGCGAATAACAGAGAAACTGACGACTGTCTTGCATAATCTGCAGACGACATTGGTCTGACTACGGTCAGACTTTAAGTCAGGCGAGCTGACTTTTTCTGTTTTATCTAGTTACTAGAGAGTGAGTGCCTTTGTTCATGCAATCAAACTTGCTTTGCTGGTTGGTTCCAACGAAAAAAAAAAAAAATTATCGAACGTTTTATCGAACGCATTTTTTATTGATATTGATTAGGTGTCTATCGCGATACATATCGTTATCGTTTTATCGCCCAGCCCTAGTGGTGACGATGGTGTTTGTGTATGCTTTCTCATGAGGATCTCAGATAACTGTAGAGAATTACAAACATTTCTGTTCTACGCATCCGTATCTCTTTAACAATTTTATAATTTCATTTCAATTACAACTGAGGATTTTAGGCTTCCAGCTAATGGTTTATACACTTGCAACATGACCTAATAAGTAAATAAGTGCCTTCTACCATCAAAAAAACTCTTTCAACCCTTTCCATTATCTCCAATTTTCATTACTCTCTTTCTTTCTCTCTCTATATCAGCCCTAAACACTCCTTCACAAGTAAAATCTATTGTATTGAGTGAAAGCGTGAAGAGCTTTTAAAGGTGTGATTTCTTAAACGTCTCTGGGCACAATTCAAGTTTGCAGGTTTACAGTCTAATGTGGGATTTTATTATTCAACATAATCACACAATAATATGTACTATCACTATAAAGAGCAAAACACACACAGACCTTTTTGCTCTGTCCTTCTCATCTTCGTCCATTAAATCATCCACACAGCTGCTTGTGCTGCAAGCAGAGGAAAATGTTTTCTATTTAAAATTCCTATTTGGCACCATCAAAATCTCAAAGAACAATATAACATGGCAAATTACTTATAAATTGACAAAAAGGACAAACATATTGTGACATTAGTGTGGACTCACTCCCATTCCCTCCGGCTGGACGGACAAAGGCCTCCAAACTCCGAAAGGTTGTCCATGCTCACTCCTTCTCCCATTCAGGCCGTCTGTGAAGGCTGGCGTGTCCCATTCGCGTTTTCTACACTTAAAACACCCACAGAAATTCTAATAGATGCCACACGCTAACCACCTAATGCTAGTGGTTAGCCACTACTCCCAAATCTCAGATGGCTTGACGCTGGTGTTACCTCACTGATGATTGGCAGCCGATAGACGCTGAGGTTATGTCCTTACGACTAGCCAGTCCTTGAATGCCAAAAACTGGCTATTCATCAAGATATCGTTAATCGATATCCAGCCAAAAAATTTTAATGTACACTTGCAGAACTTCGTTCTCTCTCCATGAAGTTAGTGGTGGAAACAGTAGACCCTGTGGAGGAAAACAAAAAAGGTGTTTTAATTTTCAGTTTTTTGGCTGTATTTATGATTGTTTTTATCCTGATTAAATTACTCTGCAGCTAAAATTGTCTGGTATAAGGCTGGGACACGCCAAGCTAACGGTCGGCGGTTGGGCAACGTTGGGCCGTTTTTGAGGATCGGTCGGCTTTTTTGGTTTCTGCCGCACCATTGGCTCTAGTCGGATGTATCAGTATTTTTTGGGTTGATTCAGCATGTTGTATAGACCTTATGTAGCCCTGCCCCTTTTCAGAGCTGCGCTTGTTGTCTTTTGACTTCCGGTCTGTATTTTCACAGCGATCTTGTGTATTTATGAATGAACGGCTCGTTTTAAAATCTTCCCGGTCTACTGACATTTATTAAGACATCTGCTTTAAACATTACAATCCTCATGATGACTTTTGTTAATTTTACATTAAGTAAATCCACTTCAAGAGCCAATTACTCCTGGACAGCAATGCCATAGAAATATACAGAGTCGACCGCAAAAACGGAAGTTTAAAGACAATATTCTAAAGATGGCGGCGCCCTGGGTTCTCTGCCGCATACGGTCTATAGGCATCGGGCCGTCGGTGAGAGAACTATGATTGGCTGTTCAGCTTAGCGAACGAGTCAGTGCACGAGAATAAAAGCTAAAGTGACGAAAGCGAGCAAAGTCAAAGTCAAAACAGTACAGACAGAAGCTGTTATAAATTTACATCATCTTATCTGAGCATTCGAATGCACAAATGTTTTGAGCCAACTGGAAAGATCCGCATGACTGATTTTCAAAATGGTAAGCAAGCACTGCTTTGTTTACGGTTTGTATATCTGCATTACTAGTTTCAGTTTCCCTTTTTGAATCACGAAAATTGACTATTGATACCTGCTGATCTAGACAGATATTTACTTACACACAGGCGCAGAACGCATATGCTTGTTGACAGTCGCCTTTAATCATTTTGGTGTGTTCAAGTGCGCTTTTTGGCAGAGACGCAGTTGATGAGAGGCGACAACAGTTGGCTTTCGTCGCCGCTAGTTCTTTGATGTTGGCTTGGTGTGTCCCAGGCTTTAATACCACCAGGTTGGTCATGTGATCTCAACATGCCTACTAAAATACATAATTTTAAAATATATTAAAACATTTTTTGAATACGGTTTTGCGACATCCACTGGACTTTCGCCTGCAAATAAACCAGCAGATCACGGTGCAGGTAACATGGAGAATATACTACTGATATTGTAACTGCTGGCTGAAAATCGGCACCCCTGCTTTAAAGGTGCAGTAAGCAATTTCTGAGAAACGCAGTTGATATTTGAAATCACTAAAACAAACATCCCCCTATCCAAAAAGGATGTCTTCCCCTCTCTTGATAGCTCCACCCCCAAATTTACTAACGCTATTAAGCACAGGCACCTCCCCTCTCATGAGTGTATACGCCCCTTGCTGCTGATTGGCTACAAGTGTGTTTTGATGCTCAGTCCGATCCACTTTCAACAGCTTTTCTCAGAAATCACTTACTAGACCTTTAATGCACCTTAAATAGTTCACCTAAAAAATTAAATGTTGTCATCATTTAATGGTATCCATTGACTTCCATAGTAGGAAAAATATATACTATGGAAGTCAATGATGCCCATCAACTGTCTGGTTACCAACATTCTTTAAAATAAGTTATTTTGTATTCAACAGAACAAAGAAACTCATACAGGTTTGGAACAATTTGAGGCTGAGTAATGATGACAACATTTACTTTTTTGGGTGAACTATCCCTTTAATACCTGGCACAAATCACAAAATTTCATTAAACAATAAAGAAAATATCACAAAAGAAGAGCATTTGTTCATTCCCTCTTCATGAAGCTCCAAACTGTATTGTATATAAGTCAACAAAAATAGTTTTCTAATCAAATTAGTGAATTTTTTTAAGAGTGTTAAAATTAAACAATATTTTCAAATTCTGTTTAAATGCATGAATTAGAAAAAAGACCACCGACATTAATTCGATTCTCTCTCTCTCCCTCTCTGTCAAATGAATAAAACATTGGCACCTCTCCAGGTACATTACAGTTCAGCAAAGCCCGCAGAGACACCACATGCTGTGTGCTCCGTGATCAAAAATCATCCAAAATTACACAGCTGAAAACTCGTCAGCTGATTAATATATTATATTAAAATGATTATATTCATTTAAAATATACATTTCAGATAATTACAACTGAAACATCCCACCCAGACCTTTACTTTAAACACATTGTTCTTGACAGCTAAAATAATTTGTATAAAAGTGCACGCTAATAATCAGTAATATGAATAAATACTAAAGCTAAATATTAGCTTGAAGTGTTGTCTTACTGAAGGCACAGTAAGTTAATTAATTTTTCAAGTGTTACAATTTGCCTCAGCCACACTGATTTTAACACTCTTGATTTGAATATTATGATGTAATCTGTAGGTCATACTTTTTAAAGTAAAAGGTTACAATTGCCCCTGATCTCCCTTACATTCAAAGTGAAAAGGTGTAAAAATCAGTATATGAAACATCAAAAATATGGAATGTGCTTCCAAAACCAATACATTTTCATCATTATCTCACCCCTGAATCTGTTGAAGCACTACATAACCCGTTGATCATCTACACACTCATGTCTCATTTAATAACTGCCTACTTGTTTCTCACAACAACCTCTACAATGATGAGGATTTTGGGTGTATCAGAGCGGTCTAATTACATACAAATAAGCTGTAGATCTCCACCTTAGTCCAGTCAATAGTCCTGCGTCAGACTGCAGCGTAAATGGTTCAAACTGATGTGCAAACATGTTTAATGCAATATTCGATGACAAAGTAAAGAAAAGTGCACGAGAAGTATTGTGATGACACCTAGGCTTAAGCGTTAATGCAACATTGGCGCAACCCTCAGGAAATATTGCATTGGCAAGGAGTGCCATGACCTAGAAACATCTTTTATGCCAAGCACATAAACCAACACAATAGCCAATAGAGAGAAGAAGAGAGAAAAAAAGAAGAAAAAGAAAAAGTGGGGGAGAGAGAGGAGTAGTTAGAGTGTATGAGAGAGTTAATGGAGAGTGTGTGTACATTGTGTGTGTGTGTGTGTGTGTGTGTGTGTGTGTGTGTACAAATCCACCAACAAGATAGAATACTGCACACCTTATCAAACAGCACTTAGAAAAAATATATATTTTTCAGTTTTCTTTGTCTTACGCTGGCTCTGTGACACTATAGAGGATAAGCGATTTGGAGAATGGATGGATACATATTTTTATGGGAAAATAAGACAAAAATACTTAAAACATACTTAAAACAAGATGAATTTACTTTAGATAAAATTCTGTAGTTTTCCAAGAATATATCTTGATTTTATTTTAAACTGATAAAAAAAAACTTTGTCAATGAGAAAAGCAAAATAAACTTAATGCAAGAGATTGGGTCAGACACATACATAGATAGATAGTATACAGAAGAACAGAACAGTTGATTTTACAAAACAAACAAACAAACAAACTGATTCCTGATTTGAATGACACAGATTTTCATCAGTTATTAGGAGGATAGGTTTTTAAACCAAACATAGGTTTGTCATACATTTAAGTTAGTTAGATACATTTTTATTTTGTTAGGAGATGCTCTGCAATTAAAGGTCTAGTAGTAAAACAAACTCAGTCTATATTTGGCTGCTTGTTTGGACATTTTCCATTAATGCAAGTCAATTTGGTAAGAAGCACCACCTACACAAAGAATATAAATGGAAAAGTATAATACAAGCAGAGAAAATAGCAGATGAACTAGGGATGCACAAATCTATGTTTTCAAAACAGTCTGCCTGAACAACTAGTTGACAATGAATATACACACACATACATCTCAACTGTGACAGAAATCTGACAGTTCTTACCTGAGAAGAGGTGTGTGTCAGACAATGACTGACCTATATTCACACACAAACACACTTCATTTATATACTATCTTAAAACATGTTTCACACTGCAAACCATCACACTGACGGACCTGTGAGATTAGCCAATGGCAAAGGCAAAGTTTGCATTTCAGGACAAAATGAAAAGAAAAATATTCAGTGTCTTTAGAAATATAAGGTTGTAATGGAAAGTTTCTAAACCAAAAAAATGTTAGTAAGAGAAATGTGTTTCACCCAGCACTTGCTATACATAAGCCAAACTTTACAAAAATGGGAGTGTTTGCAATTTACTATATATTCATAATATATTCACAACAATTTCATACCATTAAGTTGCCTCAATGTGTGTGTGTGTGTGTGTGTGTGTGTGTGTGTGTGTGTGTGTGTGTGTGTGTGTGTGTGTGTGTGTGTGTGTGTGTGTGTGTGTGTGTGTGTGTGTGTGTGTGTGTGTGTGTGTGTGTGTGTGTGTGTGTGTGTGTGTGTGTGAGAGAGAGAGAGAGAGAGAGAGAGAGAGAGAGAGAGAGAGAGAGAGAGAGAGAGAGAGAGAGAGAGAGAGAGAGAGAGAGAGAGAGAGAGAGAGAGAGAGAGAGAGAGAGAGAGAGAGAGAGAGAGAGAGAGAGAGAGAGAGAGAGAGAGAGAGAGAGAGAGAGAGATTCTTTATGTATTTTACCATACATGAGTTGGTTAAGAATAGTTACAGCAAAACTGTGATGATGACCAGACAAGCACAAATGAGCAGCAGCAAGATTTAATACAACCAGATGGAATAATACAGCACCTATGGAAGTAAAATAATGTCAAATGTTTTTTAAATAAAAGGCCTGTTGAATTGCACTACTTGAAAAAAAATAGGCATTGCATTAACCATGCTTGCATTTTAATGCATTGTATTTTTAGGGCTTGCATTTTTATGGGCTGAAATTCAACATAGTTGAATATTTAAGCTGTGAATATTTCAATTAAAAACATTTCAAACACATTTTCATTATTAAAAATTCAATAACCCATATTCACCTTTCATATTTCACTTCAAAATATTCAAACTGTTTAAAAATACAACCTATAATATTCAACAGGCAATTTTCGGTCCATTTTATTTCGCTTTGCAAAATTCGCTTCCATAAATTCAGTGGTTCAAATTCGACAGTAAATTTAACGGAACTGCAGGAAAAGCAATAGACTACCGAGATACTCTCCATCTGCTGTTAGTCGACCTCACCAGCAGGTGGTGCAAAAGCGCTTGTTGTTGACGAAGACAGAGCAACAGTTAGAGCAAGCCATTCATTCATAAAATGAAAATGAGCTGTGTCAATATATATGCGGAAAAGATGATAAAGACACAAAAGCTGTGTTTATGTTTCATTCAATAACTTGTTACTTTCCCTGTGTAGCATGTCATCAGCTTTCTCTACATGAACAGGATTATAATCGGTTTCCCTCAATATACCTCACACTCGAGGATTCCCCTTCTGTCGGGACAAAACGCTTAACGTAGTTTATGGACTAATACAGAGATATAAAAGACCAAACTTGCACCTTATTGGGGATGTAGGCTGTAGGCTACTATATAGGCTAGATGGACTAAGAATATGAACGTAACGTGCAAAGTTTCATGCTGAGCGTTTCGTGATATACTGGCATAAAATCAACACTTGATCAATACTAACACTTTCTCTTCTCTTCTCTTTTCTCTCTCTCTCTCTCTCTCTCTCTCTCTCTCTCTCTAGTCTACAGTATATATATATATATATATATATATATATAATAGGCTATGCCTACGTGTATTGCATTAGCTTAAACTGGGAAGAGTCATAGCACTTGCATATTGTTGTCCTCCTATTGTTAGTTTAACTGTAAATCGCTTTGGATAAAAGCGTCTGCTAAATAAATGACTAAATGTAGCCTAATAAATGTAAAATTGGCTTGACATTGGACATTCGCACATTTAGGGACCGTCTCAAAAGTTGCATAAAACATTGGCATACACGTTTCTAACTTCAATAGCAAACTTTAATTTATTTAAATAAATATCAAAAATCCAAAGGGTGCGCATTATGCCTGACACTACATGAACACTTTACAGTTGGTTTTATGACTGTAAGTCGTTCTATTCAAATGCTATTGAAGTTAGAAACGTACATACCAAAGTAGTATACACTTTAGAGACGGTCCCTAAATGTGCGAATGTCCAACGTCAATGCCAGTCTATCACCGGGGAAACGCTCAGCATTAAACTTTGCGCGTTATTCTGAGTCAATCTGCTTGCCTGCGAGTTTGGTCTTTTATATCACTGTAATTAGTCCATTAAGCTATACATTAAGCGTTTTATATGTCCAGCAGGGGAATCCTTAAGTATTGAGGGAAACCCTAAAGATGCTTGTAGGCTACACAGGGAGAGTAACCGTGAAGACACTGAATTTAACATAAAACCGCCGTCATAATAATCACAAATACACTTGCATTGCTGTTAAATGAGTTTTATGAATGAATGGCTTGCTCTAACTGTTGCTCTGTCTTCGTCAACAACAAGCGTTTTTGCACCACCTGCTGGTGAGGTCGACTAACAGCAGATGGAGAGTATCTCGGTAGTCTATTGCTTTTCCTGCAGTTCCGTTGAATTTACTGTCGAATTTGAACCACTGAATTTGTGGAAGCGAATTTTGCAAAGCGAAATAAAATGGACCGAAAATTGCCTGTTGAATATTATAGGTTGTATTTTTAAACAGTTTGAATATTTTGGAAGTGAAATATGAAAGGTGAATATGGATTATTGAATTTTTAATAATGAAAATGTGTTTGAAATGTTTTTAATTGAAATATTCACAGCTTAAATATTCAACCATGCTGAATTTCAGCCCATAAAAATGCAAGCCCTAAAAATACAAATGCATTAAAATGCAAGCATGATTAATGCAATGCCTATTTTTTTTCAAGTAGTGCAATTCAACAGGCTTTTTGTTTCAAAAACATTTGACATTATTTTACTTCCATAAGCACCTCCAAAACTCTTAGAAATACAGCACATACAGTAGGTGCACACACACACACACACACACACACACACACACACTTGTATACAGACACAGATTACTCACACACACACAGACATTGTGTTCTGTCCAAGTTTTCAGACTAATCCACAGTAAGTGTGTCTGACAAATAGTTCAAGCCTTTGAACTACAGTTTCGTATTTAATTCACATTAAACAATTAAATTGAAAAAGATGATGAAAGCGAAGGAACACAAAGACAAAATGCAGCAAACTCTCGGCTAATGCTGACTACAGCAGACTTTCTGCTAATAATAAACAGCAAATTCTCAGGATATTGTATTATAGGATTTGTTCTTGTGTCTAGAGCATCTGAAAGTATACAACAGAAAAGAACAGGGCGCAAAGACAAACTGTTAAATTGACAAACTGTCTTAAAATGCAATATCTTATTACGCAAGAAATAGAGTTGAGATGTCTCTGCATGTGCTCTAAACTGCTAAATGTTACCAATTAGCCATTAAAGTCACCATTAAATAAAAATTTACAATTCTTATTTTTTTATGGAACATTGCAGTATATGTTATAAATGACTTATCCGTAAACAGTGAATTTTTTTTTTATTATTCATGTGCCCTCAATTTTTAAGCAAAATAACTTCTAGATACTAGATCACCGCAATAGCAAACCATAATGATCCATCCAACCATCCAATCAATGCCCAATGGAGAAAAATCAAGTCCCATCCTACAATCTTTCTTGTTCGAGAAGCTGTTTTACTCAGATGTAAATCACCAGAGAAGAATATACTATTTTGACGTCCATTTCATGACGTCTTAAAGGTATTAAAAACATTAACAATATCAATTTCTGCAAAGCAATGTGTATTGTGAAATGTGCTATACCAATAAAATTTACTTGACGTTAGAGCTGCGTGATTAATCGTTAAAAGATTGCGATCTCGATTCAAACACCCACACGATTTCATTCCGAAATGACAACAATTCGCCTTTGACAAAATCACAGCGGAACATACAATTCTGCCACAGTTATCATGTATAAGTATGGAACAGCTTCACAAATTTGTTAACAGTATAAGCTGTTAACAGTATTTTCAACCACACAGTATTGTTATTTCTGTGTTAGAAATATTCATATTATCACAGAAGTACTGGGATAAAAGTTTATAGTTAGATATATCACTCCGCAGAAGTAGCAGTGCTTCGCCTTCTGAGAATATAGTTCCCAGTATGTATACGGTTAGAAGATGGCTGTCTCTCATGTGACCTTGTTATTTGTAAATGCTGTGACTATGCAAATCACAACATGTAAATAGAAAAATGTTGGCGTTATTTTGTCACTTATTGTGAGCAGTATGCTATCTGGAGCCGTTTACCTCCAGCCTTTGTGCTAAGCTAGGCTAGCGGTGCTGCGTCAGACAGAGTTACGGCACGCACGGAGATGAAAAAGGTATGTATGGACTTATCTAACTCTGGGGGATGCGGTGAATAAGCTAAAGTCCCAAAAAGTCGGCGTGTTCCTTTAAAAAAATGTATTTGCCATTGAATCATTCATTCAAAAGATTTGTTTAAAAATGCTGATTCATCCAGTAATGGAACAAGTGAAGTATTTGAGTGATTAATTAAATATATAATTTAAACCTTTTTTATATAAACTGCAAATTAACATTTAGTCAGAACCTCTAGTAAATTACATGTTATTTTGTTTAGTTGTCTGTTCAGAATCGTGGGAGAATTGTGATATCTGTTTGAAACAAAACATTGCGATTCTCAATTTATCCAGAATCGTGCATCTCTACTTGACGTGTACAGCTGTAGGTTTTAAAGGGTTAGTTCAAAAACTGTAATCACTGGATTATGGTGATGGTCATATGTGGCGTTGAGTTCAAGCTGAAGATTAACCTCTGACCTGACGTATGACGTAGGATGCAGGAGTATAGGTATAAGCCTAGGTGAGAGTAGATCTTGCAGTTCAAACAAACAGAATTTTTAAAAAGAAATGTTGGAGGAATTTGATATAAGAGAAGAGGAGCTTGAGTTTGTTGCCACATCCCGTTTGTTGAGCTTTTTGGGCTTCAAAACTTCAGTTACAATTCACTCACATTATAAGGCTTGGAAGAGCCAGGACATTTTTTAATATAACTCAGATTGTGTTTAGCTGAAAGAAAAAAGTCAGATACACCTAGGATGGCATAAGGAAGAGTAAATTATGGGATAGTTAAAATGTTTGGGTGAACTAACAACACTAAAACAAACCAAGCTAATAAAGAATTATTTTCTTTAAAAAAAAAAAAAAACACCTCAAACTCATTAATTGACAAGACTGTTGGACAATTATGCATGTAGTTGACTATGGTGACACATTTCCAGTAATTAACACAAACACTTACCTAAAAATAAACACAACTAATAAACAATTCCCCTGCTCATAATGAACAGCAAAATATGATAAATCAAATTCTATGGCAATAATCATTCAACACCGCAATCATTCTGTTGAACAAAGAAAAATGGTGCCAATAATGAATCAACAAACTATCCAGCAGTAATAAGCAAACTATCATGATAAACACAGCAAACTCTGCTAGTAATGAACAACACAGCTATCTCTTTGCTAATAGCCTAATTAAACTCTCAGTTCCTGGTCATATTTATGCCGAAATATCTGACAACTGCACACAGCCATTAACCAATCAGAATCAAGTCTTCTAAACAGGTGTAAAACTTCCACAAAAAACTCTGCTAATAATAAACACAGCAAAATCTTTGCTAAAAATGAATACAACAAATTCTCTGCTAATAGTAAAGCATCAAAAAACCCTCTGCTAATAGCAAACAGTTTAAAAATAGATCAGAATGAATTAGATCTCTGCTAAACAAAGGCACATATCTTTAACAGCAGAGTTAAACACATCAATCACTCTGAGCAAACTCTCTGTTAATAATAGACAGAAACTCTGTGCTAATAATTAAAAACTTTTACCACTTAGGGCTATAAAAAAATTGCATTAACTCAGGAAACATTTGAACTAAGTTTAGCTGAACCCAAGTCAGCATAGTCAGACTTCAAGTTCAATAATGAAAACTATACAACTGTTAGAGAAAATATTACTGGCTTCTCATTTTAATGACATGACAACACATCAGTGGCCATTATGACATTATTAATTATGTACAGTAAATAAAGTTCCTTAGTTTGATTTGCTGCATCTCACTTTCTAACACATGGCTCTTCTCAGTGTGAATTTGCTACTTTTTTTTTTATCCACACAGCAAACAGCACAATAAAACACAAATAAATTGTTTATGAAAAGTTTATAGACATAAAAGAGGACAGAACAGAAAAAGTGAACCACATAAAGGAAGCCACAGAGGAAAGAGGAGAAAATCTTTCTCCCATGCAGAAAGGCCTGAATATCTCTTTTTTGTCTCTGTCAGGAACACAAACAAGAGACACTTAAAAAAAAAACAATCATTGTCAACTGGCCACCCCTCCCTACCCAAACACATACTCATTCTTAATATACTCCTTCTTAGTTTATCCCCTAAAACAGGACAGACAAATATTTTTTTGTGCGACTGTGCGTGCATTGTTTCTACCTGACTGGCCACTCAAAATCCACCTTTAGTTCAGAAACACACTGTGTGTATAGCTCATACAGAAACATGTTAATAACCTACAGAGTTGCCTTAAATTACACACACACACACACACACACACACACACACACACACACACACACACACACACACACACACACACACACACACACTACAAGTACAGAGTAGACAGCATAAGCAACACTTTCAAACACTACTAATAAACTTAATCAAACACAACTTAATAAAAACCAGGGCCTGGGGAAAAAAATGCCACCAAAATGAAATTAATTATCAAATTCAAAATGGGGGACTCCTGCACAATTAAAGTGCCCCCATTATGAGGTCTCCTACAATAGGTTTGCGTGCATCCAAGGTAAAAAAACACTTTAATTTTCTCTATAATATACATTGCACATCACCACATTTCTCAAATATTCTGAAAACGGTTTGTTCGAAGATTCAGACCCTCGAAACCCCTCTTTTCCACAATCCTACTCTGCTCTGATTGGTTAGATGGCCCAGTCTGTTGTGACTGGTCTACCAGTCACATATAAAATGTGGCACTTTAAACTAAATCTATGACAACTTAAACGATTAATTAGAAAGTGAATTTAAAAAAAAGTGTAGATCAGATTATATTTTACACATTTTTTGCAGCATTGAACATTATAACCAATCACACACATTCCTGTTGAGCTTATGATTGCAATGGCCAATCGGTGGCGTTTCAATTACTAGACACCAATGAATTTTGTTCAGTGTGTGTGCGCTCACAAATTCTCTCAACATAAATGAAGTGCAGCTACGTAAGAGAAGAGTAGTTGCAGTGTAGACAGACAGCTTCAGACTGATTTAAGTAATTGTTTAAATTTAAGTATTTGACATAAGACAACACAAATACATGCAACACATCTAATAAGGTAATTATAAAATCAATTCCAGGGGGCAATTTGTTTAATTAACGTGATTTAAGAAAACAAACAAACTAACACAATGTGAACAGGATCGTCATTTGTTAAATCACATACTAAGACAAATTAAACTAATATGTGTGAAATGTGGTTTACAAAAACTACATTTCCTAGTTGAAGAGACATCCATTCATGTGTCTGCTACAAGGAACACACACACAGCACATATAATGAACAGAGTACAAAGGTCAGTGAGGAGATTATCCTTTTATCTCAGTATCATAAGAGTTTCATAAGACTCTTTCGCCATTCTCTCTCATGATTTATCTCACTAATATGAATCTATTCACAAACACCCACTTAAACATGGATAAATTAACACATAAATGCACGCAAGCTTACAAACACCTGAACTCGCTCATATAAACACCCACACACCGGACATGTTGGGTTCAGAAAGAGCCCAAGGATCACACTCAGGGCGAGAGCTGATAGAGGCCCCAGGAGAATTCCGGAAGGGCTGGAATCACTCGAGAATGTTAAGGCAGCAACAGGAAAACACACACAGCTTCAGCAGTGCAATAGGAGTGTTAATGCGATATTAGCCCAGAGATGTGTGTATGGGCCTAGTTCATGAAACACGAGCAGAACAAATCGCTCAAACGGAATTGATTGCAGCTTTTTATGCATGGTTTTACGAATGACACTGACAGAAATTTGTTCTGCTTGTTCTTCATGAATAAGGTCCATTATATATACACAAGCATGGACTTCATAGCTTAAAAGAGTTACATTAGCATTCAAAAGTTTGGGATCAGAGAGATTTTTAAAGAAATTAATACTTTTGTTCAGCAAGGACACATTAAATAAATTAAAAAGAGACCGTAAAGACATTTATAATAAATAAAGATAAAAAACTAAAAAAAAGCTGTTCTTTTGAACTTTCTTTTCATCAAAGAATCCTGAAAAAATACATTACGGTTTCCACAAAAACATTAAGTAGCACAAATCAATAATAAGAAATGTTTCATGAGCAGCAAAATAGAATATTTCTGAAGGATCACGTGACACTGGAGACTGGAGTAATGATACTGAAAAATCAGCTTTGCCATCACAGGAATAAGTGACATTTTTTAATATATTCAAATAGCAAACAGTTATTTTAAATTGTAATAATATTTAACAATATTATCATTTTTACTGTTTTTTTTATGTGCATCTGGTGAGTGATCTGCCTTGCCTCTGTCTCTATCAGTGTATAAGTGCACTTGTATATTCAAGTTACCTTACCAATTAATAAAAAATGTAGTGTCTGCATTTTCTGCGCGCATCAATGTTAAGGGGTTTGCACTAATCTACACATGCTCCCAACAGGGTGATGATGCATATAAAGTTGGATGTCATGCCAATAAAGCACACTAAAACTAATATTAACAGATTAAGGGAAATAGAAATGCAAATGCAGATATATGTAGTTAACACATCTGAGATAAAGAGCAGCACTCAGCCCAAAAGTCATGCAACAACAATCCTGCAGGCCTGAATAGGTTTAGGTGTGCACTTGTTTGCTAAATTTGGACTATACTGAGACCTAGCAATTCTGAGCAAATACTGAGACCATCATGTCTTACTTTACATCCACTAATGTCAACAGGTTTCTGTGAGGGTTAGGTTTAGGGCTAGAGATAGGGTTACTGCAAATATCATTACAATACTTTATGAAAACAATTGAGACTAGGGATGTCCCGATCCGATCCACGGCATCGGTATCGTGCCGATACTGGCCCAAAATGCTAGATCGGATATCGGAGGGGAGAAAAAAAATTATCCGATACCTATGATCGATACCCATTAGGGGTGGAACGGTACGTATTCGTACTGAACGTACGTTCGGTGCATGGACTTACACAGAGAATACACGGTATAAAAATAAATAAATCTCGCGTGCACATTAATTAATGTAATACGGAACTAACGTTACTGTTAGATACGCGCATATGCGGGTTCTTTAGGGACACCTAATCTGTAGCCCGCCTTAGCTCTGAACGTGCGTCTATTTCGCTTCAAACGCTCACTTTATCATTATACGCGCGCAGCGCGTCCTATTCGCTTTGGACGCGCGAATGGATTCAAACTGTTCAAGCATCGAACTAGACGCGATAGACGCAAATTTGACGCTCTATTCGCGTTTTGGTGTGAACGCAGAAAAATGAACAGGCTGCGATGTCAAGATTGCAATGCTGGAATGTGTGTGTGTCAGAGAGAGAGAGGCACGGGCGCGATCGAACAGTGGAAACATAAAAACATACTCCGTCATTTTCATACAGGACATCATTAAAACTGCAAAAAGTGTTTAGCCTACTTATATTTGTGTAAAACACAACATTGTGCTTTTGTCAAACTGTAAACTCTTGTCAAACTGTAACTGACACACACACACACACACACACACACACACACACACACACACACACACAGTTTAAAAGCAAAAATTATCTCATCTTTTGGACATTCATCATTGCATTGGTTTTCATTTCTTGTCCTAAATTAGAGCACTAATCTGTTTATTTTTAAGTTACACATTCTACATTGAATGAAAAAGAAAATCAAATGTGTTTTTAAAAGTAGTATTATTTTATACATAAATACATTATTTATAATTTAGATGAGAATAAAGTTAGAGTTAATTAAAATTTTAAGGAAACAAATATATTGATCTGAAATATAGCAAATTAATTTAAATTCATTCAGGTTGCCAAACATATCTCGAGGTCTTTTGAATAAAGGCTGGCAGTCTTTCATTTTCAACTGTTGTTGTGGACTATATACTGGAGAAGTATTTATTCTCCATTTGAGTGAGATGTTTTTATGTGGCTAATTGAGCAAAGTGCTTCCATTATATTTTATTATTATTAGTATTAGTTCAAGAATAAAATAAAAATATCGGATTGATATCGGTATCGGCAAATAGCCAAAGCTGCGGCATCGGTATCGGAAGTGAAAAAGTGGTATCGGGACATCCCTAATTGAGACTATGACACTTTTTCACTGGTATAGCCTCAAAGATCTGTGTGTGTGAAGTGCAGCAGTAGTGCATAAATAAAACGCTTTTCAATGTATTAAATATTATAAAGTTACATAAAAACTACCACAAAAACCAAATAAATCCCTATGCCATTGTTGTTATGCCATCAAGGGCATAAGTAATTATAGCACATTTAGCCTATTCAGGAATATAACAAATAAAATAGACTACATAAAATGTTATTTATTTATTTAAGTTTATGTTTAAAATAAAAAAAGTTCGATTAATGTTACTAATTACTGTATTTTGTAAAAAAATTCAGTGCAGAATGCACATCAAAAATTGGCTTAAAAACTTTTGTGGTAAAAAAAGTTTTTAAAATGGGACCTATTATGCAAAATTCACTTTTGTATGGTGTTTGGACATAAATGTGTGTTGGCAGTGTGTGTACACAACCACCCTACAGTGATAAAAATCCACTCACTCTTTTTTTTTAATCCCCATAAATCATAAGCAGTCTCTCCAAAATGCTCCCTTCAACTCTACAGAAAGTTATGCAAGTTACTTATGCACTTCTTACACTGCTTACTCAGCTCTAACAGTGATTTTCTGAAGAAAAACTGATGCTTCATCTTTTGTGTGACATACAGTATTAAACTTTATTAAACTCATCAGTATATTTTGTGTCATTCAGACATTTCAGATCGGCAGACGGAGTCCTACAGCAGGCTTGCATTAATAGTGTACACAAGCAATACCAAATAGGTTATAATCGTAATTAAACTAAACTATACCTGTTCCAACTCCATACAGCATATATTCTCCGACTCTGTAGGCATTTTTATGGTCGAAATGAACACCATTACTGTGACTGTCTGTTTTATTATTATCATCTTCCCTGTTCTGGCTCTGATCGCGGCTGCTTAGGCTCCGCCCCCTGTGCCGTGAACCAGCAGCTCATTAGCATTAAAGGAGAAGCACTAAAACAGTGCGTTTTTCACCGACCCAAAAAATTATGATTTAAACGTGCTGTAAATAAAATTCTGTTGGGTATTTTGAGCTAAAACTTCACATACACACTCTGGGGACATCAGAGACTTATTTTACATCTTGTGAAAAGGGGCATAATAGGTCCCCTTTAATGTTGTTTATATATGTGGTGTTGTTAATATGCTTTAAGACAAACCATGCAAATTCATAGTCAACACCATTGCATATTTCTATTAATATGAAAAATCGAGTACACAAATATAGCGGGTGAATTATGTGTATGATGTATATTATGATGTTATGATGAACTATATGCCTTTCTCCACTGTAGTTCTAAGTTGTTCAAAGCGTTTCTAAGGATGTTGATTTTTAGAAGGCAGCTGTCTGACTCTGAGATGGTGAACGGGAACATGGTTTATGTAACATTAGCAACACATCATTAGCTGTTTAATAAAGTAGTCAAGCAAAAGTATAATCATATTAAATACTGTTATGTGCCCGACGTTGTAGAGAGCGATACATAAAACGCATTACCATACTAACAGATCGACTTGATACGAGCCTGTATAATTCACTCTTCCACCACTTCTTCTGAATCAGTTTCTGGTTCAAACATATATGACTGAATTAAACCAGTATTTCCACTTGCCATTGTGCAGCGTTTACAACAGTGCCATTGTGCAGCGTTTACTACAGTAAAGTTGACAGAGTGGATCAGCTATTCTGAGCTGATGTGAGTGAGTGGAGGCGGGGCTAATTTGCATATTAATGGGGTTGAATATACTAAATGAAACAAGGGTGTAGAGTAACATTCAAGCTATTTTAAGGCATGAACTTTTTTTTTTCACAGGAAATTTTGTTGATCAAACATTAGTTTTAAAGGTCCCGCTCTTCGTGATCCCATGTTTCAAACTTTAGTTAGTGTGTAATGTTGTTGTTAGAGTATAAATAATATCTGTAAAATTATAAAGCTCAAAGTTCAATGCCAAGCGAGATATTTTATTTAACAGAAGTTGACTACATCGAACGGCCTGTTTGGACTACATCCCTCTACTTCCTTCTTTAATGACGTCATTAAAACCGTTTTTTGACTAACCTCCGCCCACAGGAATGCTCCCTCAACTCTACCGAAATTCATACTTGCGCACTTCTAATAACTTACTGTGTTTACTCAGCTCTTACTGTGATTTTCTGAAGTAAAACTGATGCTTCATCTTTTGTGTGATGTACAATAAACTTTATTAAACTCATCAGTATGTTTGATCATCATTCAGACAGCAGACTTAGGCTATTAATAAATAATGAATACATACAAGCAGATGACAAATACGTTATAATAACCATAATTAAACTACTAAACTATACCTGTTTCATCTCTATACAGCACTCTGACTCTGTAGGCATTATTGTCCGACTCGAACTGAACACCGTTACTGAGAGTTTCTGATATTATCATCATTCCATGAGATGAAATTGTCCTGAGAGACTGAGCGCGAGCTCATGAAGCTCCGCCCCCTGTGTCGTCCAGCAGCAGCTTATTTGCATTTAAAGGGCACACACTAAAACAGCGCGTTTTTCTGAGCCCCAAAAAAATGACAATTTAAACCAAGCGGCAACCTCCCCGTCTCTCTCTTGAAACCAACACGGAAGTGAGTTAAACTGCAATTCGTTGACTGGCCGCTTGAGGCTGTTGTCAGAAGTGAGTCAAATCTGTATCTCCCCCATGTTAAAATGCCAAATTTTACAGCAGAAAAAAACGTGTTTAAAGGGTAACTAAACCCCTGGTCAGAGCCTGACTCCACCCACTGGCAATATTTGAAAAATGCTAGAAAAGTGGGCAGACCCCAGCGGAGATAGAGGGGACGAACCGTGAGCGGGGGGGGCGTGCACCTGAGACCTGCTGTCAGACTGTCTAAAATGGAGAGTTTGCTCACAGGGTCACAAAACGACGTAAATATGCATCTGATGAGTTTTATCGAGTTGATGTCAAAAGCGCGCGCTCTCTGTAGGCATATTCATATTTTGCCGCTTAGTGAAAAAATCCAGCAAAATGCGCCGACGCGTTTGTCGACCCCAGAGGATTAACTTTAGCCTAACCATAAATTGTGATTAAAATATATATGATCACTCACATCAAGACGCCGCTGCGGTGGTGGAGTCCATGCAGGAGTAGCAGCGTTTGGCACTGCGTCGCTTTTCAGTGCGAGCTGTGTGGAGAAGCCCATTTCCACCTCTATTGCGTTGGAAAAGCAATTCCGCGTAAAATGCAGGTTTTACACTCACGGTCTTCCAGGCCAAGTGCATGCAAACACTGGCACCTAATTTCCAAGTCTGCTGGAAAGCTATGCAGTCCAGCAGTGCTGTTGCCACTAGCAACACTACACCTACCACTGTACTAAATACAGATAAATCTACGCTAGCTCATCCAAGGGCGTGGTGAGCTCGTACCAAGGGAGGGCGTGGTGAGCTGGAACCCGCCTACGTCACACAGTACCGCTTACGTCACGCAGTACCGCAACATCCAATAGGAAAATTCAACTGCAGTAGCCACCGTTCAACCTTAAGAGGGCAGCACTCAGACGTTTTTACACCATATATTGTAGAATTAAAACACTTTATACCCAAATGTCAAAAAAGTTACTCGAATCAATGAACAGCACTAATAAAGCCCCATTCTTACAGATCATTAACTAAAAAAAGTTGGTTAAGGGTTTAGTTACCCTTTAAAGCCTGGTGTCTGTATGTGGATTTGGTCTATACAGCTAATTTTGCCCTTCATAACAACTGTGAGGGGGGTGAATTATTTTATAACTTAAATTTAAGGGTGTGGCCAAGCCACTTGAGTGACAGATGGATTGCCGCTGTCAGTGCTAGCCGTTTGTCTGCTGTTACTAGCCGTCACTTCACCTCAGCAATGTTAGCTGCTGAACTTGCCATCTCTGCAGTGTTTGTGCTTTTTTTCGGGATTATTATTTCATACAATTTAATACTTGGGTAACGTTACAAAGCCCACGTCTTTGGATTCCGTCGTTATCGTTCGAGAGAACAACCAGTGCTGTATTTCAGTTGTTTTCCTCTGTGAACATGCACTAATGGATGTCTGACAATTTCGTTGCTTTTTGGGGTTTTCAAATTTAAAACGTCTATAAATGCTCGTTCGTTCTGCTCCCATGGAACAGATGGATTATATGCTTATGTACCGTCAGATGAAATCATGCAGGCGTCGGCGCTTTCTCCGTCCGTGAATGAGCGCGGATTTTCTAGCACATTTACTTGCACTCCAAAGGCAATATATCTATGGTTTAACGGTTAAACCATAACCCATTTGAGAGACGGCCAACATCAGAATTTAAAATGGACTGAATAAGCTCTCTACGAACTTGAGCAATGCCGCGCTGACGGACCATGAAAGAGTGACGGACATGTATGCACATAAATCACTGTCACACACAAACACTCTCGAAGTAATACACAGTCTCACTTGTAGCCATGTCTTTTAACTATTATAATATTTCGAAGGGCAAAAATAGGAACGTTTAATTGGCTTTACATCATCAGCTAACTCGATCACGTCGAGCTAGGTGATTTCAGATAGCCAGGCTCCTCAGCTCCACTCACGCCCCGCCTGTTTGTCTATTTTCTGTTATCCGGGAGTGACGCAAGGCCAAGATGGCGACGGCCGGCTCCGCCCACTTTAGGCTTCAAAAATGCTCTTCAGAAACCTACGGGCGACGTCACGGACACTACGTCCATATTTTTTTACAGTCTATGATTTAAACATGCTGTAAAAAATGATCTGTTGGGTATTTTGAGCTGAAACTTCACATACACACTCTGGAGACATCAGAGACTTATTTTACATCTTATGAAAAGGGGCATAATACGGGACCTTTAAGGGTTCAAATGATTGACTACAGGGGACTTTAAGAAATGACTCCATCTATAAAGACTGTCCATCTATAAATAAAGACTGCAGAGACAAAAGCACTGTGGATCTAGTTGAGTACTGATTCACTGTTGTGATGATGCAGCTGTGTTGTCCCTGCACTTACTGTAAATGCTGCTCTAGATCAGCCAGGTGAATATTTCAAGTGCACCTCATTCATCCATAATCACACACATTCACAAACAAAATCACACCAACATAAATAGGAGAGGTCAGGAAACAGCAGTGAGGATCAAGTACCTTCTGCGCTTCTAAACACAGATTAATTTGTTGGCAATATGTGCAAAGAAATGACAAGAGGTATCTCTACAACTGATCTAGAATGGTGCAGCAAGAGTCGTCTTTAATGAGCCGAAGAGAGCACACGTCACGCCTCTCCTCATAAACTTGCACTGGTTGCCAATTGCCGCTAGCTTACAATTTTAGGCACTGATGTTTGCCTACAGAACAACCACTGACATTGCACCCCTATACCTAAACTCAATACTTCAGACCTGTGTGCCCTCCAGAAGCTAGAGTTCTGCAAGTGAACGGCGCCATCCCAAAGAGCACAACATCTTTTCCACTGACCTTTACCTTGACTGTTCCAAGCTGGTGGAATGATCTGCCTAACTCAAATTGAGCTGCATCTTTTTCGTCAACACTTAAAGGGATAGTGTGGGCATCTGACGTGAGTTCAAGAGATCGCCACGACGCACGCGCGAGAACTGAGATGATGACGCAGATGGGTCTCAATGTAATGTTTAAACTGGTTCTAAAGTGTGCATTTCCTGGATGTCCGAATCGTGAGAAACCAACAAGAAAACGTAAAAGTGCCTACCAATGCCGCAAAATGAATGGCTTACCTTTCACACTTTCCCATCAAATGACCGTGATCGTCATCTTCTCAGTTCTCGCGCATGCGTCGTGGCGGTCTCGTGAACTCACGTCAGAGGCCCACACAGAAGAAAATGAATAGTTGAATAAAGTCGTTATATTGGGGGTTTTTTTTGCGCACAAAAAGTATTCTCGTCACTTGATAAACTTAAGGTTGCGCCACTGTAGTCACTTGGACTATTTTAACGATGTTTTTACTAACTTTTCTGGATCGGCTGAATGAAATTGCCTAGAAGCCTATGAAGGAGTGAGCCAGCTCTCAGATTTCATAAAAAATATCTTAATTTGTGTTCCGAAGATTAACGAAAGTCTTACGGGGTTGGAACAACATGAGGGTGAGAGATTTTTGGGTGTACTAACCCTTTAACACATGAATTCTAACCCTTCCTATTCTATAAAAAAAGACTTGCTTTGTGTACTGTGCTAGACTAACTAGTCATCACTTGCATATTGTTGCCATAATGTTGGCCTGATTGCTTTTTTGTTCTCATTTGTAAGTTGCTTTGGATAAAACACTCCTGACCAGAGCAAGAGAGAGGTAAACAGATAAGGACAGAGAAAGAGAACGACTAAGAGTGATTTCCAGGAGGCGAACAGCCTGACCCCCATGTGAGAGGTGAGGGAATTATTGCATCACTCGAACAAACTGCACTGCTTACAGTATTACCATGAAGCCTAGAGCCCATCTTTAACCATGCAGGGGCCCATACATACATACAGCAGCACACACACACATTCCATTAACCAGGGGGCCCAGGTAAAGGTTCCATTACAAATCTACACACTCATCCACACTGCACAAAAACATTCAAACAGGTCTCTCCATCACATGAACATACAATGTGTGACATTACAAGAACTCACAGATTCATGCTCGCACTTGCCACTAAACATTGAAGGGTAGTTGACATGAAATATTTTTGGAAAGGGTTAAGGTTAGAGCTAAATTTACTTAACCCACAACCATCACTTAAAGGGAAAGTTCACCCAAAAATGAAAATCCTGTCATTTATTCATCCTCATGTCGATTAAAACATGAGTGACTTTCGTTCTTCTGTGGAACAAAATATTTTAAAGAATGTGGGCAACCAAGCAAGGACAAGAGTATGTAAAGACATAAAGTAGGGTATACCTGAACCACACACACAAAGACATACAAAACACATTTGTATGTTCCACAGACGAAAAAAAGTCATACAGGTTTGGAATGACTTGAGGGTAATAAAAAAAAAATTAATTTTCATTTTTCATCCCTTTAACTAATCCACAACCAAAAACAAAGACACTACATCATATTCTTATAATAACTATAACCTAATAAATAATAATACATTTTAATAAGGTTCCTCATTTGTAACTCGTTTCACTTAAAATCTCAAATCTAAAAAAAGTCCATGGACAGCTATGAGCTATCCTTAAACTGTTACTTGCAAAGTCCAAATCATTTCCTGAGCCACAACAAATAGAACCCAAACACACACTTCCAGCCCAAACAGCAGGAGTCCAAGGCCACAAAACTATTAAAATTGAAATAAAACCACTCAGTTATTTCCTTAAACGTTTAAATAAAAACTAAGTTGTGCGGAATTTACAACTTAAAGTTCATTGCATGCACCTTTTCAACCACTCTGAACAATATGACAAGTGGAAGGAAACTATGCTGTCACAACATTTGAAAACATTTGTACAGTGAAATTAAATCAGAGGAGCTCCAACGTATTTCTCACGCAAGTGCAAATGGATTCAAGTCATTTATAAAAAGTTTCAATAGCCTATAACATCGACATTGTCTTTAGACAGGTTTTCTGCTGCTGGAGACACTGGTTTCAGCGCATTTAAACAGTGACCCATTTTGACTGCATTCCAAGATTTCAGATCAATCCGGAACCATGGCAGTTTAACCAGCAAAATTCCCAGACAAAACAAAGTTTTCAGGAACATAATTCCATTGTCCAAAAACCGAACGTGTTTAATTGTGCACTCATTCAGTCCATCGCGCCCGGGATAAAAAGATTAAGGTAAGAAAACGCTCGTGGTAGCCTACAGTGATTCGACCCGGTGATTCCGTTTCCACGCCACCCTCACACATCAATTTCTCAATATTCACTTACGAGTCCCACTTAGTTTCCCCATAGACTATACCTAGAAAAAGCGCAGGATCCAAACAAGCTTATTAAACGCGTTAAAAACAGCTCCACAGACTTAACAGCTTTACTTTATCATTTGTATTATAACTTATCTGACACGTAGCCTAATATCTTACCGTGCGTTAAGGGCTACAGACAGGTCCACACTTCACTTTTGCCCTCGTCCGCGCCTCTCATATCAAGCCACGAGTGAGCTCGCCTTCACCATAAACAACCCACGAAAGAGCCACTGTGAAGTCGGACAGAAGTCAAAATATGCATAAAACACGCTAACTGAAGAATCCCAAAATAGAGCGGAACAGGAGAGCACGCGACTCGGCGTTTGGGCTACGTTTTTTCGTTAACGGGTCCACATCCTCCGCTCACGAGCGCCTGTAAACAGCGCTGAGCTGATGCGAAGTACGAAAGTAGGTCAGACGGGAGCTCAATACTCAACCAACGACATCACTAACCGCCCGCAGCCTCACACACACACACACTCCAGAGAAAAGACACACAAATGCAAGGACGGCCTCGAACATAAACACCCGGCAACAATAATTTTTAACACATTTTCACATACACAGACGATCCGCTCTTTTTGACCCTATGTTTGGTGCATGTCATGCTGCTGGCAGCTCGTATGTCTAATCTGAGGGTCGCCTTTCACATATTATGCACATTTGCCTCTATAGAGTTGCTTTAGTTAAATAGATATAACAATTTCCTGCAAGATGGCACACCTCTTTGTAAATACAATTATTATTATTTTATATAATTATTACTATTATTATTACATTAATAATATTTTTTTTATATAGTGCCTTTCTAAAACTTCAAGGTTGGTTGCTTTACAAGACCATGAAGAGCTCTGAAAGTCAAGAGAAGTATTTTAAACAGATTATGGAATGAAACAGACAACTAATGCATTTTAAACAGGGTGTATACAGAGCGCTTGGTGTTGAAAAAAAATATTTATATAAAAAAAGAAATATATATGGTGCAGTATGTATACAGACGTGTAGGCTACAGCACAATGCAACCTGCATGTAAAAGTCAATGACAAATCAACAGTCATGGTGGTTGGTGGAATTGACTGCAATATGTCCAGACTTAATAGACAGGGTAATGCTCAAATTTACAAGAAGCTGAGCACGGCTACCTTTTGGAGGCACGTGTGTAACTATTCTGCACTATTTTGGAGGTAGTTTCCTCACATATTCCAATGATGCGGCAAAGGGTGAAACTGGGTCTGTTGCAGAAGAGTCGGTGGAGCTGAAATAATGATGACAAAATTAAATGATGTTTGTAATAAAATAAAGTCTCTTAGAAATTTGCACTGAAACTATACTGACAGCAAAGAAATTACTTTAGTAAAAAAAAAAAAATTCTTTTTACAGGACAAAATATGCATAAAACGGTCAACACAAACATGTGTTCACAAACACATCTTTGAGAGAGGACATCTTTTAAATCCACTCAAACAGCTAAAGCAGAAATAATGTGTGATGTTGGAAAGCACAGTCTCAGGACCAGTTTCTGTTGCCATGGCAAAAACCGAATCCTCCATCAGACCCTCGGTCCAACATGGCTGCTGGGCAGAAGAGCCTTTCAAACACATCGGCAGTGTGCCTCGGTGCCTCCAATGGCTCGGTGCATTTTTACTGTACTCACCAAATAGATTTAATTGCTCTGCATTATTCTTAAAACTTTAATGGCTTTAGTTGCCATGATGTTCACACAAAAATAGCTGCAAAACTCATAATTATTATAAAATCAAAAGTAATGAAGTCTAATTAAAGTCTGATTATAACTCTTAAAAGAGGGAGTCTTAGATTCATCATGCGATGAGTCATTGGGGATATAAAAAGGTCAACAAAAACAATGTCTTCTTTCTTTCTTTCTTTCTTTCTTTCTTTCTTTCTCCCTTATTTGTTTCCTTTCTTGTTTTTTTCTCTTTGTAATTTCTTTTATGTTTTGCTTTGTCACTGGGATTTTTTTGTCAGTGCTACTTTAGTTTGGAGGCAGACTGCGGCTCTGTAGCTTTAAAGAACTAGGAATATGGGTCAGTGGAACACCAGCACAAGTGCGAGGGAGTAACTGAGAGAGAGAGAGAGAGAGAGAGAGAGAGAGAGAGAGAGAGAGAGAGAGAGAGAGAGAGAGAGAGAGAGAGAGAGAGAGAGAGAGAGAGAGAGAGAGAGAGAGAGAGAGAGAGAGAGAGAGAGAGAGAGAGAGAGAGAGAGAGAGAGAGAGAGAGAGAGAGAGAGAGAGAGAAAGGGAGAGGGAGAGAATTTAAACAACATAGCAAACAACATTCACAAGTTCAGGAAATAATAACAAGAACTTCCTCATTAGAATCCAACCACAGATATGCGTCAAGGGTGTTAGTGTGTGTGTGTGTGTGTGTGTGTGTGTGCGTACAGCCAACATGTTTCTATGGCAAACCAATAAAAGGTCAAGTGGTCTGCTCATAAGGAATTGACAAGCAACAGGTAATCACCCAAATGCACAAGTATTTGTCAAATCTTGTTGTTTGTGACCTGCAGCATGGCTTGTTTACCCACTGACACAAATTACAGTCAGATTGGTCATTCTATTATAATCTCTCTGTGGATCTTTGGATATCTCTCCCACTGTCTCTCACACACTATAAAAAAAATCTTAGGTTACGACTGTAACCATAGTTCCCTGAGAAGGGGAAGTCAACACTGCGTCTAGATCGGCACTATGGGAACTACATCAGTGTGACCGGTGTCTGAAGCATGTGTATACATACAACAATTTCATTGGCCAACAACTGTCCATGACGTCACTACTGGAGCACCTGTGGGTATAAGAGGGCACCTGCAACAGATGTCATCAAGTTCTTTGTCTGAGGGAGACATGCAGGTGAGCCCGAGAAACTGTGGTTACTGTCATAACCTGAGACGTTCCGAAGTGGAACTCAACACTGCGTCTGGATCGACGCTAGGAGGAACAAATACCCACTCCGCCATCCTGAGGGAAGGCCTGCCTCATTAGCTTTGTGTAAGCACAGCCACAATGGGCATGGCATTATTGACTCTATACGGGCTTGTCTAGCCAGAAGTCAGAAGCGTCAATCATACAGGGCGCATCCTAAGATTCATAGACTGTCAAGTAGTAATACTTCCTCGACCATTACCCAAGCTCATATGCCCCGTGACAAGAAAAGTCCTGGCCTTTTTCAACCTTCGTCGCTTCCTTGTGGACCCAGCCTTAGCCACCTACAGCCCAGGTGCAGGGCTCTAAGCTATATCAGCTTCTTTAGTTGACACAGCTATTCAGGAATACTGGCCCAAGGAGACCATTTTAATACGTTACCCTGGCCTACCACTACCACTAGAGGGAGCAAAGACAGTGTTTTTCATTTAGAATAACTATTCACCCTCATTGCTAAAAAAATAACTTTAACCTCTAGGAAACTGCAGGGGAGCTACAGCTGTAATACCCTAGAAAGATCGCTCACACCCTGCCTGGACTAGTCCAGAGCCAAAAGGCTCCCAAGCACCTGACAAAAGTGTCTGAAAACAAGAAGAGCTGACATAAGGCAAATTAACCTCTACTTGCTAAGTTCTAAGGGATCGGTTAAGGCTCCAACAATGAGTGGAGGACCCTACTTTAAAACCGCAACAGTAGGGGAAGATTCTACTCGAGACTCCCAGCACCTGACAAAAGGTGCCTGATAACAAGAGGAGCTGCTAAAGATAAATTAACCCCTACTTGTTAGGTTCTCTGGGACCGTTTGAGCTTCAACAGGGAGTGAAGGTACCCCATTTTAAAACCTCTAGGGGAGCCATCCCCCTCTTGGGGGGAGGCACGTCAACACTCATCTAGGACCTGCTATAGCCCATGCTAATTTAGATCAGCACTAACTGGTATTGACCTAGCAACAAGCCATTCACACCTCTAATCTCAAGCCCTATGCCAGACTAATCACAAGGCAGATCATAAAATAAACTAAGCACGCCATTTACGTTATCAGTCCAGCCTCAGGGCCTGATGTAAGCGCTTAAAAATATAAGAACTAGCAGGAGGAGTCCCAAAAGGAAAAGGTCTCCTCATCAAACTCCTCCCACACACCGCCTACAATCCCTGCGACAGATCCCGCCTTGCCACTACAGCGGCCAAGAGACCTGAACAGCAGGGTAGAGGTGCTCAACTCTCATCCCTCAAGAAATAGTAAAGCATAGATGGAGCTTTTCACTGTGACTGCATCACAAATCATGCATTCAACTCTCGAGAGAGAGCTGAAAGCTCTCCGTTCAAAGACAGATTCTTATTACTCAATCGGGAATGAAGCGTGAACAGAGTATGCTACCACAAATTCTGACCACTATCCCTCGGGTAAGAATCAAAGAAGATCAAAGTTTCTTACTAGTCTCTTTCAGTCATACTCGCGAATGCATTATAATGAGCAGGAGTCGAACACACTCCACTTTTAGTGTTGTTTTACATGCGTATACAAACAAGCGTCGCCAAAAGACAAAAAAAAGTTATTGACATCTACTGCAGGCGACCTCTCATACTCACGGGCGCTCCGGTAGTGACGTCATGGACTGTCATAAGCAATGAAATGATCATGTGGATACACGTGCTTCAGACACCGGTCACACTGATGGTGTTCCAAATAGTGTCAATCTAGACGCAGTGTTGAGTTCCCCTTCGAAAGAGAACTTGAGTTCAGTTGCTGCCTTAAATTTTGAAGTACAATCAACTTGGCTGTACAAGCCATTTTGACTTAAATTACATTAAACTGAAAAAAAGAGTTGAATCAAAAAAAAAAGTTGAGAATTGTTTAGCTTATTTTGATGAGTTAAAGCAATATAGAAACATATGTTGTCAACTTATTGATCATATCATTTTTTGCAGTGTAGTTGAATCTCATGTTGAAATTGCTCAATTTATTTTTGTGAATTAAAGTGATCTAAAATATATATATGTTGCCATGACCTATTGATCATATCAAGTTAATAAAAATTACTTCTGGAAAGCTTTTCAATTATGCTAGGGCTAGAAAGTTTTTATTTAATTTACAAATTTCTACAAAATCAAAAACAAAAAGTTTTCGATCGCTAGTTTGATAGGTTCACCGACAGCCGATAGTTGTGATAATGATAGTTGCGATCAAATTTTACCTCAAGCGAAATTCTAGCAGCATCAGATGATGCAATTAGTGAAACAACAACAAATCACCACTTGCTCCACACATATCGTCTTTGTTTTTTTTTTTCATTTTTCTTTTCAAGTCAAGTCATCATCAAAATGAACGCTAGATATTGTTTTTATTTGCTAGCCACTATTTCAATCCCACATGTAAATGCGGCTCAGTCACCGAACATGTCATGGATTGATGTACAACTCCAAACAAGTCTTGTGTGCATCCGTTTTTAACGCGTCTTGACTGTCATACAGTCTGACATGAATAACAACTGAGATCAGTGTGACATTAGAGATAGTGATCAATTGCATGCAATTCATAATATGCAGAAGATTTCAACGTTTGATCCCCGTTGTTTCAGTCAGTAAGCATAAGTTTAACCTCTCTGCTTCTATTGTTGAGCCTTGCACAAGATTATGTAGGTCAGCTGGAGTAAAGCAGTAGTTTTCTTCAATCTCAGCGGGCAGGAAAGTCTTGTAGACGTTTAAAACCCCACAGCCAGAAATACACCTCTAAACTGTATGATCATTTCACAGGAGGCCATCTTACTCTTTGAGATGAGATAATTACTGCTCTCTCTTCCTCCATCTATTCACATGTGCTTCATCCTTCAGTCTATTCATCTTCTTTCTATTTATTCACTGAGCATTGTCATCATAACGGGCTGTTCTGGGCTCCTGCCCTTTATTCTTATGTGTCATTGTGTGTTGCAATTATCCACATATGCACTGTAGTAAACCCACATTGTTCTTTTATAATTGTAATTATCTTAATGTGATCTGACCCAGCTAAATGAAAAAGCTAATCATCACACATTAGATCAAGTAAAAGGGGCTGTTCATAAGTGAGTGTGTGTGTGTGTGTGTGTGTGTGTGTGTGTGTGTGTGTGTGTGTGTGTGTGTGTGTGTGTGTGTGTGTGTGTGTGTGTGTGTTCTCTCAATACTGTCAAGTGTCATTAAAAGGATGCAGTGTTCCACCTCTCCCTTTCTGTGTTTATGTGTGGAAAAGAGAATAAAGAGAGGCAGAAAGAAAAAGAAAGAGTGAGAGTGAGGGGTCTATTATACAGAGTTAAGAGGGAAAAACACAAACTAATTAAGGGAAGAGAGACTATAATTAAAATGGCCTGTTTTTAATTTAACAGTGAGCTACTTTATATCAAACAGAACAGTGATCACTTAATTATACAGGCAACATCAGAGAGAGAGAGAGAGAGAGAGAGAGAGAGAGAGAGAGAGAGAGAGAGAGAGAGAGAGAGAGAGAGAGAGAGAGAGAGAGAGAGAGAGAGAGAGAGAGAGAGAGAGAGAGAGAGAGAGAGAGAGAGAGAGAGAGAGAGAGAGAGAGAGAGAGAGAGAGAGAGAGGGTGGGGGGGTGGGGGTGGGGGTGGGTTTAGTAAGATGTTGATTGTCTGCAGTGAATTCTATATTCATTCTAGAGAAAAAAAACAATCAACCATATTGTTTTTATAACTGGAAAATTCATTCTTTACATTAAATATTGGAAGCCCTAAGAGGTTCTGCACTGCTTTGTTTTAATATATATAAATAATAATAATAATAATAATAATACTAAAATAATAATAAAAACTTCAGTTGACACCATACAGAATGTAAAAACCTGATCCAGCTACAGTATGAACAAAGGGCTCTATAGCTCTTCATTTCCATCTTAGGAATCTTGCTAACTGTCTTGCCACAGTTAAACAATCAAGTTATAACTAATAAAGTACCTGAGCATATTTCTGAAAGCCTGATATAATTTTTATCTAGAAATACTCCTTTATTTACAATCGAGTCATATTAGTTTTTCAGCATAATGGAAAAAATGCAAGTTTATATAATGACTTAAAAATGCAAGCTAATATGTACACACACACACACACACACACACACACACACACACACACACACACACACACACACACACACACAATTAAAACAATAATTTTCAAACAGGTTCAAGAGATGACAGAGCTCAACAACAAAAATAAATTCCGAGAAAATTATCCCATTCTGCATTTTTCTAATACAAAATTCTTTATTATAATTATATAACCAGCCAAATTTACCTGAGTGAAAACTTTTCAAAAAAATATTTCAAAATGTCTTTTGATGTGTATTTTGTTCAAGTCCCTTTTAATTTAACACAACTTGAGCTGCATTAACAAGTTTGTGTAAAACCTGATCATGTTCTGCATGATTCGAGAAGATCCAAAGAGCATCTTGTGGGAGAAAATCTGACCTTTTGTATAAATGAGTTCACAAGATCGCTTTCATACATTTTGTTATTTGATTAGTGCTCTTAATCTTAAATATTTTAAATTCATTTGATATTTTTCAAAATCCTAAATGATTGTTTATTTCCAAGTTTAAATGGAAAACATCCTGTAAAAAAATATTGTAATTTTAACTGTGAAAGTGCATCAGTAAAAACCTGTTTATTGGTTAACAGTAAGTTCCTGCATCTTATAGTTTACAGTGGAAAGCCATAAACTGACATTCCCAGAATTCCCTGGGTGGCACCTCAAATTTGATGGTTTTTAATTATGTTTCTTTAGGTTTATTTTTTGTTATCAGTTATGCATGTTAGGGTTTTATGTTACATATTATGTTGCTTAAATTGTTTATTGCATTATTTTAGTGTCATGTGTTACCCTGATGGTGTTTTTTTATTGGTGTGCACGACACTGTATGCACCTTCTATATATTATTTTTTACCTCAACTTGAGAAAAAGCTATAGAGTGGTGCAGGAATGGCATATTTTTGTAGGCCAAAACACGGAAATGAGTTCCCATTTTAGCACTTCCGGTTCCATCGCCCTGAAGTCAATGTTTTTTTTTTAATGGGTTTTTAGTTAAATGCTTGAAATAAGGTCTGTGGTGAACACAAGCTCAAGATAGTTTCACGTTTTATTCTACGATATACATCAATTCTTTTAATAAAACAAAAACTCAAAATAACAAGATTCCCAGAACATGAACAGAACAACCCATCGAACGAAGACAGATGAACTGAGGAAAACACAAAACTTAGGGTACGTTTACACAACGACATGCTTAAAACTGATTTTTAAGTTTTTCCTTTGAGTTGAGTCCTTTGAGACAACTCCAGTGTCAAAATATTCATTCACATGGATCTGCGGAAACGGCTAAAAACGCTGTATTGTGCTGCCAGGCCATTAGATGGCGATGAAAAACTATAGACTGAACACGTAATACACGTGCATGATGTCATTATCTTCAGAGATTTGCGTTTTTGTGGTTTACACGGAGACCGTTTTGAAAAACTTGTACTTTGAAACCCGTTTTCAAAACGTTGCGTTTTCAGGCACCCTGAAAACGTTGTTGTCGTGTAAACAAACGGCCAAAACACATAATTTTTTTTAACGTTTTTAGTTGAAAACGGTATCGTGTAAACAGCCCCTTAAATACACAGACCAAACCAATCAATCAAATGAATCACAGGTGCAACACTAATCAAACAATGAAACAGATGAAAACCAAAGAAAATGAACTAAAACATGAACAAAAAGTAAAGTAAACACAGATAAACCCTGACAAATAGCTTTTACTTGTCTTGTAAAAGGCGGTTGCTAACAAGTGGCTAAATGGGACAAGGTTGTCAGGGACATCAAACGTCTTCAGCCGAACAGGTGAACTCATCTACTCACAAGTCCGCTTTCACAGCCACGTTGAGTTTATAATCGCACTCTTGCAAACTATTATAACACAATCTTTTTTATATGGTCTCATACTTTTGGACCCCGCTTATACACACACACACAAACACACACACACACACACACAGATAACATTATATTTGAACAGATTTTGTAATGTTGCCAGAGGGACATTTTGAAATGTAGCCTGATTTGATTGCTAGGTCCACTCCTGAACTACTCGTCCCATAATGCAATTCAGCGTTGGTAATAAAGACAGTTGCAGCTGCAGGGCAGTCATTGCTGTTGGAAGGTTTGCAGCTTGAATTTTTTCCAGGATTGAGGTTATCTTTCAACCCGTTCCACGTCCAAAAGCAGCAAACACTGCTTTTTCTAATCGTCCATTTAATAACTTACCAAACCATCTTAATATTTGATATGATACAGGCTGTATTAATTTATCAAACTTGTATTAAAAGGGCCCTTTGGCTAATGCTCTGATGTCTTTAGTGTAATGACTGTTGTGGTCTCGTCTCATTAGTCTATAATTAAAGAACCATCAATCTCTCCTGTGAGCACCAACATAGCATAAATAATTTACTTGTATATTTCAAAACTTTCATTTCATTTCATTAATATTAACCACTCAAACAATCCCCACAGTCCTGCAAAACACATTGAGAAAGCGAGAGGGAAACAGTGAGAGAGTGAGGCACAGAGACATGAGAGAAAGATTGCAACTCCATGCAACGAGTGATAAAATGATTATTTATGCTGGCACACATGCAAAAATTCACTCAAAAATCTCTCACACACACGCGCGCTAATGGGTAATCAACGTTTTGCAAAGCAACAAAGAATTGTACTGAGAAAATTATGACATCAACATGACATCATGATCCCACATCAGAATACCCGAGGTGACGTTTGTTTATGCGTTTAATTTTTGGGATATCTGTAAGATGACACACAGGACCTACGGCTGTCCCTGGCCTTTTAGCAAACAGGAAAACAAACAAGACAATACAGTCAAAGTGAGTCATGAGCTACATCATTGGTCAGTAGCTACACAGTGCAATCTTAAACTGAAGAGAGAAAAAAAATACACCCACACCAATAAACTTAAATCCCCCTTTAAATTTTTGTGTAGGCAAACATTTGCATAAGGCTGCTTGGAAATAGAAACGCTGGAAGCATCGAAAAAAAATAATATATGCCAGCTAATATTAGCAAATAGTCAGTTAAACAAACCACAAAACCAAAGTTCAGATCTGAATTTCTAGCACTGGATCCACACCCAAGCTGGCTGAACACAGATTGAGAGAGCTGTCAGATATCCCATAATGCATCGCTGTATCCACAGCAAGCCCTAATACACAGATAAAAGGTTAGCATTCACACAAACATGAAATACTGCTGTAAAAGTTAGCAAGTGTTATTTGTAATTTTTATTTCAAAGCACCATTAATTTAAATAAATTATTTAACATTATTTTAATAATTATCATTACTTAAAATAATCATTACAGTTTTCAATATTTTTTACTATTTTATAAATTATTGCTCTACATAAGTTTTGTTCTGTATAAATTCTGTAAAGTCTATAAAAATATGTTCTACTTAAATTCTGCTGATTTGTCTCAAGATCATTTAATCTTGTGTCAGAAATGTTTTGCAGCCGTTGCTATCTCTTTTTTTTGGTATCATGGTTGAATCATTTCTGACTTATTACAAATTTTCTGTACGTAATGAAAAAATGTTAAGAAGAACAATGAAAAGAATACTTCACATCTTTTATTTAAAAAAAAATATTTACAAAGAAAAAATGCATTTATTATATCAGTGTGTGTGTGCGTGTGCGTGTGTGTGTGTGTGTGTGTGTGTGTGTGTGTGTGTGTGTGTGTGTGTGTGTGTGTGTGGTGAGGCCAAATGTTGGCGGGGCAAGAAAAATTGTCCAACAGACAAAAATCCAGTACAGCTACAGGTTTTCCAGGTTAGGAAGACACTTTTCAAACCACAATTGAAACTTCTAAGTTCCAGTTTTTCTAAGTTCCAGTTTCCCTTATCAAATGTTTGAATATATATATTCTGGCTGAAATTATATATATTTATTATTTGTGAGATAAATCAGAAACACCACATGTATAAATATATATATATATATATATTTCATTCAAACATTTGGAATATGTGCATATGTCGTGTGGTGTTTCTGATTTATTTTACAAATACAAAAAAAATACACACAATAACTGTCACCACAATGTACTATAATTAATTATATCTAAATACACTTACTGTATTCACATATAATGTTTCAGTCATAGTAATTAGATATTTTATTTAGAATTCAATACAGTTATTCCCATTTCCGTTAAATCACATGATTATTAATGATAGCAAATGATTAGAAAACAGCTTATGGTTATACAACAATAAAAGCAGTTAACAGTGAATAAATTCCATTTTATATCATGGAATTCATCCACTCTTCCTCTGGTGTTAAAGATATAAATCGTTTAATGGCTAGTTCACTGCTTAAATTACAAATACAGCTTGAGCTACATTGCACCACATTTTTTTCAAAATTTAAATAAGGAAAAAAACGACCTATTCATAATACATGGGAACGTTAAAGCAGTATATACACTTTCAGAAATTTTATTCAACAAGGATGATTTCAATGGATCCAAAGTGACAGTAAAGACCTTTATAATGTTCTATATCAAATAAATGCTGTTCCTTTTAACTTTCTGTTCTTTAATTTCTCTTCAAGAATCCTGATTTTTTTTTTATCATGGTTTACACAAAATATAAAACAGCACAACTATTTTCAACGTTGATAATCATAAGAAATGTCAAATCAGCACTTTAGAATGATTTCTGAAGGATCACGTGACACTGAAGACTGCAGTCATAACTGATGAACATTCTAATAAAAAATAATAACGTATATTTTATATATTTATATATATAAATATATTAAAATAGAAAAACGTTATCTTAGATAAGAAATCTTACAGAACCCACATTTTTAAATATCCATTTATACAGGCAGAAATTGCAACTGCAAAAATAGAACCGAAAAGTTTCCTGTATAGAGGTGTTAGATAGTTTCATTTAATTGACATATTTATTTATTTATTTTTACAGCAAAAGATTCACTTAATGCACATGAAAACACAATAGTTTTCACAAATGGTGGACACTTTGGCGATGGTGCAGTCTTTCCATGACTCAGCCATAAAATTTAACATACAAAAAAAAAAGCCCAATGCTACACAACCAGCACCCCACCAAACAGATGAACTGTAATGGAATTAAGCCCAGCGTGGACAGTAATAGTTTTAACCTGAACAGACTCTGATGTTCTAAGCAGTGGTAAGAATAGGACTAACCTAGAAACCTGGATAAATAAACACTCATGCTTACGGAACAAGACCCCACTCTAGCCCATGAAAATGCATGGATTAAAAGAGGTCTTAACCTGAAATAGTCATCCATGCATGGACAAAATGTATATAAACACAAACACACATACATACATACACACACACACACACACACACAAAATGGCATGCCGTTCAGGACATTTTTGTACTGATAATATGAAGTTTGAGTATATGGAATGGAAATCTGAATATACAATTCATGTTCAACAAAATGTTGCTAAAAGAACATTCTGCACCATTCTCGAAGGAATTTACGAATCTCTTATGGAAATGTTGGCTGAAATAACACTCTAGGTAGAAGCTGATATACAAGTGAATGGTATGGGTGCACATTCTATATCACTTGTATATTGGGGCTGCTGTGGATGGTGCCTGTGATGTGGAAGCCACGCATTTTTCTTTCTGTATTGATTTTTGCCTGATAAGCAGTAAAGTTCACCGCATTCAGTCTGAATGAATTTCTTCATTGGTAGAACGGTATTGAATATGGTTACCAGTATTTTGTCTCATACATGCATTGCAGGGTATTAAAAGCTAGTCATTATTTTGGATTGCTGCTACTAGATTTCTTGCAGACTCACTTAAAGTTCAACATCTGTATGGAACAATCACACATGAAAAACACAAGATGACACTTTAATGACGTCAGATTTCATATGTTTCAATCTATTTATTCAGACTTTCCTTTTAAATATTCTCAGGTTTTATTCCATATATTCTGAATTTTAAACAATACTCAGACTTAATTTCGTTTATTCACAATCTCATTCCATTCCTTATACTCAAACTATATATGTGTGTGTGTGTGTGTGTGTGTGTGTGTGTGTGTGTGTGTGTGTGTGTGTGTGTGTGTGTGTGTGTGTGTGTGTGTGTGTGTGTGTGTGTGTGTGTGTGTGTGTGTGTGTGTGAAGAGAGAGAGAGAGAGAGAGAGAGAGAGAGAGAGAGAGAGAGAGAGAGAGAGAGAGAGAGAGAGAGAGAGAGAGAGAGAGAGAGAGAGAGGAGAGAGAGAGAGAGAGAGAGAGAAGAGAGAGAGAGAGAGAGAGAGAGAGAGAGAGAGAGAGAGAGAGAGAGAGAGAGAGAGAGAGAGAGAGAGAGAGAGAGAGAGAGAGAGAGAGAGAGAGAGAGAGAGAGAGAGAGAGAGAGAGAGAGAGAGAGAGAGAGAGAGAGAGAGAGAGAGAGAGAGAGAGAGAGAGAGAGAGAGAGAGAGAGAGAGAGAGAGAGAGAGAGAGAGAGAGAGAGAGAGAGAGACAGAGAGGAGACTAAGAGACTTAATCACAGCTGGAGATCAGTCTGCTTAAATGGGTCATATTTTTATCATAACTTTTTTCCACTTAGAATTCTATTAAAGTTTTTTATTTTTTTTATTTTTATTTTTTTCGACATTTTTTCCAAGTCATTGTTTCTGTCAGTTTAATTTCAGTAAAATGGTTCTTTTGGTCTGAGAGGGTACTTAGACTAAGCACATAAAGCTATTCTATCTCAAAACATCACAGAACATTTGATCCTCATGATATGATCCCCTTAAGGTTTCCTGTTTGCCTCCATCCGACCTCACACTGCATCACTCTGACGATTTCTCATAAGACAATGGGCCTCATTCACCAATATCTTCCTTTGAACTTAATAAACTTCCTAAGAAAAGTCTACATCGGATTCATGACATGTTCTTAAGCAACAGAATTGTTCGTACCACTGTTCTTATAGATTGATGAATCCCATGTCTTATTTGCTCCTTAATCATGCACCCATTGGCAAATTACATAAAAAGGAGAAAAACTTAGGCTGGGGGAAAGGGGGGGGGGGCATATAAAGAGAAAGAGACCTAGAGGAAAAGAGAAAGAGAGCGCATAAAGGAGAGAGGAGGAGGGATGTGGGGAGAGAGGCATTTGAGCAGAGAATGACGTCTGTACGAGCAGTTATATAATCATGCGCTGAACATTGCGTATGTCACCATTAGAAGGTTACAGAGAGCAACATGAATACCAGACATTCCCTCTACAGTCATGTGCAGCATACTTCCACTCGCTTAACGTACTCATGAAGCACAGCACACCTGCTCCTGCCCCGCGAGACCTTCTACGGCCATTAAATCCGCACTCAGAGAGACTTATCTGCCCCGACACCAGCTCACATCCCCAAAGTGTTTTGAAATCTGGAGGTGGACTTGGTTTTTGGTCCACATTTACTCCCCTCAAACCTGTAAGGCATGGTTTTCTCCATCAAACACAAAAAGAGATGTTAGAATGTTTACACTGCTCTTTTACATACAAAGAAAGTAAAGTCAAGGACAAAAAACAACCATACACTAGTGTTCAAATGTGTGGGGTCAGTTAAATTAACACTTTTATTCACAAGGAGCATTAAATTGATCAAAAGTAACAGTAAAGACATTTATACTGTTACAAAAGATTTATATTTTAAATAAATGCTGTTCTACTGAACTTTCTATCCATCAAAGAATACTGAAAAAAGTATAATAAAAATATTCCACAGAAATATAAAGCAGCAACAACGATAAGAATTGTTTCTTGAGCACCAAATCAGCATTATAATGATTTCTGACATGTGACACTGAAGACTGGAGTAATGATGCTGAAAATATATATATATATATTAAAAAAAACATTTTAAGATTTATTAAAATTGAAAACAGTTATTTTAAACTGTAAATATATTTCGCAATATTACTGATTTTACTAAATAATAAATAAATATATTATGTATTTAAATATGAAATATTATGATTTTAATAAAATAGAGACTTCTTTCAAAAACATAAAAATCTTTCAAGCCCCACACTTTTGAACAATGTTTAAGTAGTTCATGTTACTTATTCACTATATCAGCTCTTCTAAAGCGATATGATAGCTTTGAGCGAGAAACTAATGATTTCATAATTTTATTATTACTGTAAATCTCTCCATTTAGAAAATGACAAATCCCAAACGTTTCTGCATTACAATGTATATACAACCTCTTCAACTTGAATCTAGGACATTTGAAATTTTCCCATAATATTAGTTGCCAGTGACTTTTGCAAATGGCCATTGAGAATCCTTTAAACCTTGAATGCCTTTGAGAGTTCTCTGGCACATGCCTCTCATGGCTAAATAAAATTGCTGGATGCAATTCTCACATGATAATCACAATGCATTTCCATTTAGTGCGTCATGCCCCCTTTCCCTGTGACACTGACATTGTGCAGAGCTACAAACTCATAGTACAAGCATACGTACACACAATATACACTAAAATGACATTAAAAGCAACAAAAGTAAAGCAACAAGAAGTCACGTTTTTAATGAGTTGGCCACGATTCCAGTGATGAACGTTGATAAAAGGTAAACCATACACGATCTGGATAAATAAACACCCAGAATGCTACCTACAGTAAATGTAACTTAACATTGCCAGCGAACAGAAAAGCATTCATGTCCAATATTAAGTGAGTAATGCAAAATATTAACGTGGCTGATGGTGGTAGAAGTGTCCTAATTCCAAATCCGTGACACATCCTGCTCTTTGCTGGCTCTGCACTTTGATATGATCACTGTAAATAACAAATGTGGGTCAAACACACAAGCATACTGAAACTAATGAGGCACAACGGAGATATTCTGAGCATGATTCTGGCCTTGCAGCAGAGCACTTTATCAATGAGCTTTCTTCTCATCAGAGAATTTATAATCATGGCTGGAGGTGGTTGTGTAAATCGGCTTTTTCAAAGTATATTCAGCACCAGCTTTTAACCTTCATGTCTCATTTATTACCCCGATAGAGAGAGGCGATAATGTCGAAGTATAGCAATGACTATGTTCGAAATTAGAGTTTTACCCAAACGTATATTCCAATCACCCAACAGTGTCCTGTGCATTCAGCCGTTTTAACTGGGAATCCAAACTGTAGCATACACTACTATTCAAAAGATTGGGGTCAGTAAGTTACTTTAATTGATACTTTTATCCAGCAAGGATGCATTAAATTGCTCAAAAGTGACAGTAAAAGACATTTATAATGTTACAAAAGACTGACTGACTAAATAACTAACTAACTAAATAAATAAATAAATATCCCTGTATACATTGGATTGATTTTAAAAACTTTAAATGTACAGTGAAGTGTGTACTAAGCACTAGGAATATAGAAGTAGCGGATCTGGACTCAGTATCAGCAGATGCCCAATATTCAAGGACTCGGATCATATCGGGGGCACAAAAAAAACTTGATTGGGACATCCCCAGACATCCCCCCTGAAACTAATCTGCGCGACTGCCTCTGATGAAGTGCAGGGTACTCTAAACAAACAGATTTAAATCAAATGAAGTGAATTTCTACAGATTAGCAAACCCTGTATATCTGAACGCACTTTAAGGCTGCTTTGCTCTTTCACTGAAATTGAAGAGAATGCCGCAGGCTTAAACCACAGTAGATTTCTTATCAAGCTCTCAATCAGTCTTTGCGTCATTAACTGGTCTAAAGCCCTGAAAAGGCTGTTTACAGAAAGTACATGGCAAATTACAAGCAATCCCTGAATGAAAAAAATTCAACTATTTTGTGTGTGTGTGTGTGTGTGTGTGTGTGTGTGTGTGTGTGTGTGTGTGTGTGTGTGTGTGTGTGTGTAGTTTGTACAGTATAAAAACCATTACGTCTATGGAAAGTCCCCATAAAACATGAAAATCCAACATTTAAAACGAGTTTCAAAGTGCATGTTTTTGAAAACGATACCGCTATTGTCTCCATGTAAACTACAAAAACGCAAATTTGTGAAAATGGTGACATGCACATACGTATTAAGTGTTCAGTCTACAGTATTTCATTACAAAGTGACCTCGCCAACTAATGATTCATGAATAATGTATAGTTTTCAATCATTTTCGCGGATCTGTGTGAAAGGCGATCATTTTGATGAAGTTCCCTGTTTTTAGTACATCATTGTTGTGTAAACGCACCCATGTGTAAAGTTATGAACAGGCACACGACTCCGAGGCTTATCAGTGAGAAAGCAGCTTTATTTTATTGTATATGTAGTTTTTGTTAAATTGCTGCTTTTACTTGTTACTACTTTTACTCAATGTGTAAACAGTATATAAAACATTCAGAAAATGTGCTAAAAAGTGTTTTTTGAGATGATATGGAGCAGACGATGACATGTATACATACCGTCTACCTCACAACCAAGTTCTACACACTCCATCTTTTGCGGATTTTAAATATCCTAAGTTTTCAAACAATATTTGTGTAGTATTCTCATTTAACCATGTTTAATTCTGCAGTATTCAGCAGATATTTCCCCCACAACAGCACAAAAAGCTGGCGTGCACAAGGCCTCGTGCCTGCCTCTTGACAAAGGTTAGCATTTACCAATAGGAATGAATGAGTTAGAGGATTGAGAGTGAAGATAAAAGAAAGGAAATGTTAGTGATGCCTCAAAGTGTTTGTGAAGCATGAATGGAGGAATTGATTAGATAGTCTCTAACTGATTAGAGTGAGAGGAAGAACAGAGCACTGAAGAAACAAAATGGAATGAGAAGGGAAAAGGCACATGACATTTCTTTAGATTAAAATATTCTATTAGAAAGAATATTTGTGTAAAATATAGCAATATGCAAAAAAGGAAATGAAAGAGGCAGATAATTGAAGAGCCCAGTGTTTAACTGTGTTGTGCTTGTGACAGTAGTCCAAGAACAGTACTGCCCTCAAACTATGCTTCACAACCTTGAGCAGATATCATTTACACTGAATTTATCTGCCAAACTTATACAACCTGGGTGACATTCGGGCACAGAACTGCCTCGAGTTCAAGAAACATACATGGCTGGGAAACCATAAATTTGATGTCTACCTAATTACTAAAAAAAACCTACATCACAAATGTTCAAGATAGTGGTTTTCTAGGCTTTATGTCAAATGTCATTTGACAATATTTACGTGGGGTTTGCTATTTTACATTTCCTTTAGTAGCTGAGTGGGCGTGTCCTTAAACTATCTATTTAGGCCGGACGGATTATGATTTGAGTGAATATGAACATGGTTATTGTAAAGCTGCTTGAGCACACTGAAACTCAATAGACCTTATTCAAAGCAGCGCTATGAAAGCGAGGCTGTGAGGAATGGACTTACCATGTTTTCAATGGCATCCGCTGTAAAGAGCTTATAAAGCTCCTAGATCCCTATGATTTTCCACAGCTCATGTTGTCTGTTGTTTTTTGACTACATACATTTCATGGGAATATATTTTTGCAGTGTTTCGTCAGCAGAACAATCCAAAAACACATTAAATAACAGTACAACCCACTAAAGAGATGAATGTCTATCCCTCACAGCCTCGTTTTCATTCCTGTTAAAAATCAAAGATTGCACATGCACAAAATCATACAAAGCACATACAAAAAAAACACCTGAACTGGAGGAGATGCGACCTGTTAGACAGAATACAGAAGTTTGTTGCACTTGAGCATTACCCCAATGTCACTATTCCAACAATCTTGCACACTGTAACCTTAGATCAAAGGCCTTCACTGCACTATATCTCACTTCACCAGTCATCTAGGCATGACAAAATTACTTTTACAATCTGTTTACAGGGTCCAGTTTTATAAGTTTACAGTCAAACTATAAATCCACCTTGTACAGATAGGAGGAGGCTTTCCAAACAAACTGAAAATTCATCACAACTGCCACTAGGGGGCAAATTGAGATTGTTGTTAACATATTAGCCTACACAACTATTCAAGACATCCTATTTCCTGGAAATCACACTTTGATGTCAAGCTCTAGCTGTCTAGCAGGATTCCCAAACTTTTGTGTCCACCAAACCCCTTTGACCTAAAATATTTAGCCCTACTTGAAGTAGCCCACTGAGATTTTAAGTTAATATTTCAATAATTCACATGTTCATGGTTCCATACTGGTGACATGACATGCAGGTAAATAAATGCAATATTTAATATTTTTAGTAAGCAAATGATTTGGATTGTTTTTCATAAAAAAGTATTTATTCATTATAATTTGACATTTTTATGATTTAATTAGTAGATTTTCATAAGCTCACAATTTATTTAGAAAAATGAATCTTGTGTTCAGAAGAATGAAAAGGATACAGGTTTGGAATGACATCTTTGAGTGAACTCTCTCTTTAATCTTAACCATTGTATCTTTTAAAACAAGCCACAACTAAAGTGTAAGGCTCATTTGTTAACATTAGTTATGTATTAACTAACATGAACTAACAATGAGCAATACATTTGTTACTGTATTTATTGATCTTCTTAGTTAATGTTAGCTAATAAAAATCCAGCTGTTCATTGATTGTTCGTGTTAGTTACAGTGCATTATAATGAAAACAAATACATTTGATTTTTTTAGTAAATGTTGAAATGACCTAAATGACTAAGATTAATAAATGCTTTAGAAGTGATGTTCATTCTTAGTTCATGTTAACTAAAATATTTAACTAATGAAACCTTATTGTAAAGTGTTAGGTACCGATTATGTTTTCTACAAGCTCCAGGCTTCTCTTTCTCCAATTATACAGGTGTTTTTCCCCATATTTTTTTTTCGCTCCCTTTCATTTGAACCAATCTCTACCTTTCTTTTTTAAAAATTTTATCTGTCAACTCAGTTTTTCAGTTTCATGCTCTGCTCTCAAGGCAGTACATCTGATACAGGATTCGAACATTTACCTCTGCTCTGAAAGCTCTTAAAGGGCCGGCGCTTCTCTTAACGTGCTCAGGCAAAGCAGCAGCGGCTCACTACCATTTCTGCCTGCCAGGTCACAATGACATGCTTGCCTGCGTGCTGGGGCGAAGCTCGCAGGCCGTGCCCCAGTAACCCAGTTTCCCCAGTGCGAAAGCTCCGTAACAGCCCAGCAGTGGCCACTGTGTCATCTGTTACCTAACACACTCACACACACACTCAAACCGGAAGGGATGTACCTGTCATATGCCCTCAGCACCCACCACACCATGTTTCCGCTGAGGTTTTCATTTTTGGTCTATTCGTGAGTCAATGTATTAGGTTTTCTTCTATTTAGAACCTTTATTCAGAACCATTTAACATTTAGAGCAGAACAGGGCACTTCTAACTGCCCACACAGCACAACAGATATAAAAGACTGAACGAAGAAAACGAGTTTATAGAACATAGAAGAGATAAAGCGAGCCATATAAGACACTGAAGCCTTTCAAAATTCACCTGTATTATTCTGATGAGGTAACAATGGCTTAATCAGTGAATAACATCCTCATGATGAGCCAATCAAGAGCCAGGAAAGTACTAAGTTTTGTGAAAAAGGAAAATCAAAGAGGCTTTATTCGAAATTGCCCTTTATCATTCACTATTCCCTACATTACTCCACTAATAATTAAAGTCCACTGATAATGAATGAAAACAAGAGAGCGAATACGGACAATGAGTGCTCTGGAAGTGCTGCGAACACCATGCAGAATTAATTTGATGCATACAGTGGATGGGTATTTGTAGACTCATGATTGAGGTGCATTATGGGGTTGAATGAGTGCACTATGAATGCCCACTATGTTTAGGACATCACTATAAATGGCTGTCCCCTCAAATAGTGCACTTTTTAAGGTTATAGGACTGCAAACAACATCCTTTTCTTGATCGTGACCATTAATCAATTTACTAGCACACATCTAACAGTCTAATTTAATGTGAGCCACAGCAAAGTTACAAAATGTTCGTATCTAAATTAGCATATCACTTCATTACACCAAATGACCACTGGTTGATGATCAGCGCATTACTAACATGTCTAATTAATTGCAAACTTACTTAGCAATGATTCACAATCTTTCTCTTTCAATCTCCCATCCCTACACACGGATCAAATAAACAGTCATGACGCGCTAAAATAAATAAAGTGTATATTTATTCTCGTTTTTTTTTTTTTTAAGTAAAAAATATTTTGCACGTAATCAGAATTCCTCTCTTTGAACAAGGCATAATAAAAACCCAAATCAAGTCAAATATTCCATTCATGTGACAATAAGACACTCTCTGAAAACGTCATCTATACAACAAATGTAGGAATATGGAAAATTGCATGTTTTGTAATGGAATATTTTTATGGAATATTCCATGTTTTTAATGGAATATTTATAATGGAGCATTACATACAGAGGATTTATTATAAATGATAAATCTGTGCACATCATTATTTTTTTCTTAAAATTCCTGTGCCTTCACAATCTTTGATCAAAATATCTTCCCCTCCCTCTTGCTCAACAACATCTCTTCTCTTCGTGTTTGCAAGGGCAGACAAACTGTCACTCACACCAAATCAATTCCCGATGCACAAAATCAAGTTACGCCCTACATTTTTTCTTGTTCGAGAAGGACCAGGATTGAGAGAAATTTGTGAGAGGGAATGAATGAGGTGAAAGTTAAGAGTTTTGAAACCAGCTGCACTGGTTTTCATCTAATGGGACATCTGATGGATCTGATACTCTTGTTCAAGAGAGATCTGAATCTGTTATACGTGTTGCCTAAAGACCACATGCTTGTTTCATTCTGTCACCTGCTTCCAAAAACACTGCTCAAAAAGCTCTTGGATCAATAAGCACATCATTTTTCAAGCAAGTGCTCTGTGTGCAGAAGGACAAACAGTTTTGAATTCGACCCATGTTGTGACCACATTTCCCACTCCACTGTTCTGTTCATTTAATGCACTTTTTCCACTCACAAATCACTACAGAGCAGCGCAGCATCAAGCAGAGGTGTGTTTCCCAAACGCATTGTTAGCCAATTACGGTCGCAAGTTCCATTAAACTCTATTGAGACTATAGTTGGCTTTGGGAAACGCACCCCTGTATGATACGAAGAGCAGCCATGGGGTGCCAGAACACTAGTGGAGAGGATGCAGAGTGAATATAGTAATAGTTAGGCAGCCAATGGGCAAATCTGGGCAGCATACCAGGTTTACACCGCTTCTCTTTTTCAAGAAACTCCGAATGAATTTCTACGACCACAGAGAATCATAACTTTATTTTAACATTTCATCTCATCTGAAGAATAGTGCCTTTTTACAGAATAGTGTCGCCATCACTAAATTAGGACAGAGTGCAAGGTGAGCACCATCTGCTGGCCTCACTACCTGCCTTAGTTTCCCTGTAAATCTCCCATCCAGGTACAACCCTGTTTAGCTTCAAGAGGGACCTAAATGAAGGGTGAGGGGTGGGTAGAAAAAAAAAAGCTTCTAGCCTACAAAAATATTTCTGAGCTTTACATTGTTTTCCAATGCTGTACAACTGAGGGGAATGCTAAGTTCAACTAATTAGACAAATTAAGATGATTTGCAATGCAACAGCTGTTAAAGTGTGAACCCGCCTTCCTTGAGTTCCCACACTTTATCAAACATAAACAAAGTACAACAAAATAAACCTTTTGGTTTATCGTTTATTTTGATGACTTGTCATTTGAGATTCACTCAGGCAACCAAAGAACAAAAATATAAAACAATTAGGTTGAGGACTGGCAGCTGCTCTCGTGCTCTGCCAAGCATAGACATCTGTGGCTCATGCGCGTCACGGAGAGGCCGCGCGCGAAGTGTATATAAAACTCTCGACGTATCAAACTACAGACAGCAAAGCCTTCATAGCACAATCTAACAAGTCACCACTACTTCAAATAATGTATAACCTGTGTCTATTTGTTAACTTTCTCCAGAACAAGAAACACCAACAAATTAACAACACACGAGCAAATAAGAGAGATCAAAGGGCATTTTAGAGCAAAAATTATTAATAATCACCAGAGACTAGTGAGTTTAAATGAGGAAAAAAAAATGAACGAGTAACAGGCGACACATCGTCAGCAGTGAACTTTTTATTCCTCTCAACGAAATCCAGGGCATGACGTCACTGCCACCGGCTCATGATTCTCAAGTCATGTGTTACATAACTTGCAATCTTTTCATAAGTGCTTTTATTTTGAGGGTTATTACGTTCAAACTTTCAATTGGCATACCAGCATCGTTTCACCAAAGCTTTTTATGACTTCAGTCCATAAGAAGCGGTAAAAGAAAACATACTAGACTAGATTTTACCTTGCTATTCCTCTTGACCTCCATTAAAAACACAGAGAGAGATGTCACCTCGGTCTGTCAATGAATGAATATGTATGTGCAGACTCGCGGAGAGCATAATATGCCCTCCATCTGACACATATAGATATATCACAGTAACTATCTTCATTCCTGGAACATGTCATTTCAAGTGTATACATGAACAAAGTACAGAGACTGTCCTAATCAATTAAGGAACAACGTCATTACATCATCACATCACTTTCTTATTACAAGAAAGACCAATTTAGCCTACTTAGTTCTGGCTATTAAAACACTCACGTTCTATTGCAACTTTAACTGAACGCTAAAAATGTCCATAGCACCAGGTAAACCCGTTATGGGCGCTTGCACCGGGCGCCTTTAACACAATGACACACTTCTTGTGTGCTCTAATTTCACAAACTAAACCAAGCAACAGCCAGCTGTACTCACCTAATCAGAGGCAGCAATGAGAACCCGACTTCAACAGAAAAGTTGCAAGGAATCTCCAGCGACGAGACACACCGAGAGCGTTTTTTGCCTTTCTTGCCGTACACATGAAATAGAGTTACATAACCGGCACCGTTTCTGTGGGCAATGAGTGACTTCCAGAGCGCTTTTTTCATTCACTGATGTTCATTTTCCAACGCACACACCTCACGCTTACGTCATCAGCCGTCGTCACACCTTAAAAGGAGCGAATGGGCGTGTCCGGACCGGATTCGCCAGAGTCAGCGGAGGGGAGCGCGCACACCCACCGCAGCGCATGCTCGCCCTCCCGGTCTCTCGGTCTCTCTCTCTCTCTCTCTTTCTCAAACGGCTTGAACGGCGGCCAGAGAATGTCATCGGCGGAGAATTAAGGAGGCCGTGTTTCTGTGAGGCAAGCTCTTCGTGTGGAAATAAAGGGGGGAGCTTGAGTTACAGATCGGAGGAAAGCCAGATTTAGTAGAATATTACAAATACCTCATGTTAAAGTGAACGATGTTAACCATATGGGACTATTATGAAATTACAGCTAAAAAACAAATCACCTTATATTTTACATATATTTAAGGCTAAAAATCATTTTCCAAAATTAGTTTTCTACATCTTTCTGACTTTTGACCCTTTTTTAGTCCTATAAGGGTAAATAATTTTTGGCAAAATTTTGGACACTTCACACACATTCAAATTAGGGGTAATGGTTCTTGGTAAAAAATGGAACCATACGCTATTGTCTCCACCCACGGTTCGGCACTCACTTGCACCGCGGTTAATCTCTAATCTGATGACTCATACACATCTATAGTTTTGTTGAAAATAACAATGCGTAAAACAGACAGACAGAGTTCAGTCAAAGTATGTTGTCGATGGATACGCACTTTGGCTTCCCAATACGTTACAACAGCGATGATCAAAAATAGTGGACTAAACAGTCACTCTTTGCAAACTTTGCTCAATGAGTGCAGTATGCTTTAATATGACCAGTCATTTACGCAGTCGTCATCACCCGGGTGTTGATAGCATGCGAGCGCAGGTGAGACCTGAACAGCACACGTTGCATGTGTTTAAAATAAACTAATTTAAGCCATGCCAATTTAAACATTCAAGAGCAAGAAGATGCGAAAGAGAAGTGGCGCGCGCTGTGTGAAAAGTTTTGTGTGCATGTGGAAAGCCACTTCTCAGACAGCGCGCAAATACTGAGTTCTCTTTGAAGTCTTGCGCTTGAATGGACAAATTCACACAAAATGTATGTCAACATGCCTGTCTTGTCGAGTATCCTATAGCAAACATAGTAGGTTATGTCTTAATTGAACGTAAAGAGTGGAGAAAGACAACGCCTGTGTATCAATGTAGGCCTACTGGATCGGTGCATAATGTTTTAAAGTGACAACAGCCTAATATTCCTGCCATCTGTTTTTAATGTCAATCAAACAACAAAAGACAAGGAAATCACTCACTGCTCCTGAAACCTGAAAAGCACTGTTTATTTTATTTGTATCTTTGCTGTATTGTATTTATTTGTGGTGTTGCTTGTAGTTTGATTATTTGTTATTATTTTCTTTATTTTTATTTGACAGTAGTCCTTTTTTCTCTCAAGCACATACCGAACCGTACCGAAACAGTGACCCTAAAGCCGCGACACAAACCGAACCGTAAGTAATTTGAACCGCTACACCCCTATTTTAAATGCATTTTCACTTTCTGAAAAGTAGTGAAAAGGTCTACTGTATCAAAAAACAATTAAGAAGCTTTATTAACATTCCATTTAATCTTGTGCTACTATATTTCATTTAGAACTCAAATGTGAAAATGTCAAAAGCTTGACAAGAATTCAGATAAAACTTATGGAAAGTAGTAAAACCATGTCTTAGTGTAGCATTAAAAACATTGTTTCTTTATTGGAATTCCAAATCAATTATAGTAGCACAAGTGAAAATCAACAAGACTCTTCTTTTTCCTGACCTCTGGTTGCATGGATCACATCCTCCAAACTGGCATAGGATAATGTACCAAAATGCCTGACTTCCAAAACAATCTATGAATTAGGCTATATTCTTCATCTGCAATCACCCTCACTGCTTCTATCCTCCTTGATCTTCAACTTCTTCCTTTCTTACTACAACCTTATTTTCTGATGCACTGCCGTCACTATATCATTTGGAAAAGATATAGCTTTTCCTCTCTGTTTTCTATAAAACTTACTAACATCAACCTAAAACACAGGCAAAGAGGCTATTATTAGTGCAGCGAAAATATCTATCACACAAATTTTTGGGGGGTCTTTGAGTTATTGGTTTTACAAAATGTGCATTAAAAATGACCAAAAACTTTAGAAAACACATTTGGATGATACAATGATATTTTTTTATTTTGATGTATTTCCTATAAAATAAACTTACAATGGAGCCTTAATTGCAGCATGTCACCGTCTCCATCAATTCCTTATTATTGCCAAAAATATCAAGCACATGGCACATAGATTTTAATTTATATTGGCTGAAGTGGATGTCATATGATAATACTAAAATAATGTTCTTGTTGTTTTTTGTTGAATGTTATTGTATTTTAAATGCAAATTTCTCTGCATCATTTATGGTCTAAATGACACCATAGAGGGATAAAAATGAGGGCTTGAGTTTCTAAAATGACGTGGGATTTCTGTAGTCAGTTATGTTATGTAAGGACTATTGTTTCATAAGGTTTATTTTGACAGCCTAGCTTATTTGCTTACGCTGAATGACATGAAATATCGCGTCACCCGTAACCCCCATCTGGACCAACGAGTTTAGGCGCGCATGTAAATGGGGTTAGGGCTGTATGTTTTTGTAATCAATATTCCAGTGTTTTCAAACGTTTCAGCATCAATGAAAGGTAGACTACAAGTTAGTCAGAGCGTATATTACAATTCTCTCAGTCTCCAAACAGATTCCAGCATCACAAGTCGAGTTTGTCTGAGGAGGTAACCATGGAAACAGTTTGCCACTCACGCCCTTTCCAAGCGTGACCCATATCTTGGAAGTAGCCTATGTGATTACTCAGCATTTTGTTACATTTAACAAAACACGCAGATTGCGTCCCAATTTCTTTTCCCACAGAAATTTTCAAAACTTGACAGCCAGAAAGTCATAATTCATACGCGTACCCAAATCATTATACTTTAAGAAATGATTTTCTTTACATAACGTTACACCGTTCAAATACACAATTTTTTTGTGTTCGTATTCACAAAGAAGCATTATTCTTCGAAGTGGAAAGATTTCTTTCAAACTGTACAGACATCATCATCAGCGGGCGGGCGGGATCGTGCTGCTGTGGTTTGTATCTAGGTCATGTCCATCAGCCGCTGCTTCGCTCTCAGTGGTGCTTGGTCAATGAAATGCTCAGCATTGGACCAGAGGCAGAAATCACACAGCTGATCCATACTGAGTCACTGTTGTGTGCCCTGTAAATGTCTCACTAATCTGGACACAGACAGCAATTAATTATAATTCGAAATATTTGAGGAGAAGAATAGAATTAAATAGAAGCAGATGGTTGCCAGAACTTACAATGTCATTAAATGACAAATGTAGGCTAGCAGCCTAGCCTAATTGTAAAATGTAAATAAATAGCCTATAGAGTTGGGCCTTTAAAGTAAGTTGTTCATTAAAATATATTGATAATACTAATGAATGAGGAAAAATGCCCCATATTGACTTAAATTCATCATTGACCTCTTTATTGGCCTCTTTAGCATGAGGACAGATCACAGTGTTACCCAACAGGGTAATACACACGCCATTTAAAGAATGCAGTAAACATTAATGTAATAAAATAAAACACAACACACTAATGTACAAAAAAAAAAAATCAATATAATTCAATTAAATGTGATGGTTTGTGCAGGGAAAAATTCGCCTTTCCCCATAAATTATGCTTCATGGATTGCCTTAGGCTATTCATGTTTTATGTCCCTACCCCTAAAACATTTTGAATACTATTTGATATAGTTCACTGAGGGAATTAATGAAGTCTATCTCCGAGAAGGAAAGAGATGAGGCTGCTGATATGGCTGCGCTTCAGAGCAAACTCAAGCAGTATGAAAAACGACAGCATCAGTGTCAGGAGCTGATGGAACATATCACATAATTCCTGAGGGAAGAAGGGGATGAGGCGGAGGCGCAAAGTGTAAAGCCTGCCACACCACCGACGAGATCACCTCCAGAAAACTCACCTCATCCGACCCCTTCATCGAGTCATTCTTCATATTCATCACAGTCACCTGACATTGAGTTACATACCAAAGAACAAAGACATGCGAGTGCCACACAAATAAATGTAAGCACACCTACTGCAGAGGCAGAGCACTTTAACCCTGGTTTCATACAAGTACAGCCAGTGACTTCACTCCCTTTGTACTCACCAATTTCGTCTGGTACATTACTTACCGCCGTGCGCCAACATGCTACAAGAGCAGAGACTGTGCCACTACTGCTTAATACACAGTTTTGCCCTCATGACAATGCTGGAACTGCCTTTCAGCCTCAGGTGCAGCCACAGCTAGTAGCTCCCACACCAACCTACCAGCATCCCAGAGCAACTTACATCTATACAACAGGAGCACCTTCTCTACAGCAACATGACACGGCTCCACCTGCATCCAGTTTTTCCTCACTATACTACAATGCCTTCAGTAGCATCAGTGCCTCAAACCCTGCACACGGTTCTTCAGTTCCTGCCATGAACATTCCTGCTCTTGCAGGCATTTCTCTACAGCCACTGAAGCGACCAGAATACTTGGTGCCTCACCGCCCTTTGCATGCCCCCCAGCCAAAGATTCCTGATTTTGTGAACGACAACGAAAGGGAATTCGCTAACCTGAAGTTAGCATTGGACAATCTTCTGGAACCTCTTGCAGAGCTAGATGAGAAATACAAGTACCACATCTTGCTGGAACACCTTAAACTGCCTGAGGCACAAATGATTGGCCAGTCCTGCTGCCATCATCCATACCTGTACTCTGCAGCTATGCAAGCTCTTCAGTTACAATGTGGCCAACCCCATCAGCTAGCGCTGAGCGAAATAATGGTACCTGGTACCTGCCAGGCATGGTACCTGCCCATCATCTCGTGAGTCATAACAATAAGCAGCGACTGGTGTTCGACTGTTCTTTCAGATACCATGGCCTGTCCTTGAACGATCAGCTCCTCCCAGGTCCCACACTTGGACCATCGCTGTTAGGAGTACTCCTGAGTTTCAAACAGCATCCTGGAGCAGTAAGCGCAGATATCAAGGGCATGTTCCATCAGGTCCGTCTTTTGCCGAAGGACAGGCCTTTTCTCCATTTCATTTGGAGAGATCTGCAGAGAGAAAACCTTCCAGATGTATACGAGTGGCAGGTTCTGCCATTTCAATTGCAATTCTGAAGCCAAATATCCAGGGATACAACAGCTAGTCCACCAAAGCTTCTACGTGGATAACTGCCTGACAAGATTCCCTACTGTCCCGGCAGCGAAGCAAACCGTGGATCAATTACGCAGCATGTTAACAGAGGGAGGGTTCGACCTAAGACAGTGGGCTAGCAGGCATCCAGCGGTGGTAGCTCATCTCCCGACGGAATCCCAGTCATCAGCCACAGAGCAGTGGTTAGTGCAAAACCGCATTGATCTTATGGAGCCCACATTAGGCCTTAGGTGGAATTGTGCAGCTGATACCCTCGGCTACCATTATCGGCTCATTGAGCGTGCACTGACTATGAGAGCTGCTTACCAGGTGTTGGCGTCCCAATATGATCCACTGGGGTCAATACTACCATTCACCACCAGAGCAAAGGTGATCATCCAACAGATGTGGGCTAAAAAGAGAGACTGGGATGACACAGATCTACCACCAAAACTTCAGGCCGCCTGGACCGATTGGGAAAGCAAGCTTAAACAACTCAGTGCAGTTTCCATTCCTCGCTGTTACATGCCAGCCTCCACAACTGCAGCAGAACAGCACAGTTCCCTCCATGTGTTCTGCGACGCCTCTGAAAGAGCGTACGGGGCAGTGCCATATTTGGCCGTTCAAACCAGCAGTGACATTCATGTCTTCATCTCTTCCTGTTGCTAAAGTAGAGCATTGGTGCTTGCAATGCCAAGGTCATGGGTTCAATTCCAAGGGAAAGCAAGAACTGATAAGAATGTAAATGTGTACCTTGAAATGCAATGTAAGTCACTTTGGTTAAAAGTGTCTGCCAACTGCATAAATGTAAATGTAATGTCTCCTTCATAATGGCCAGATCACAGGTTGCTCCTAAGAGGCAGCAGTCTATACCTCACCTAGAGCTTTGCGCTGCCTTAGCTGGAGCTCATCTGGCCAAACTGGTGAGGGATGAGCTGACACTCTCCATCAATCAGACAATTCTGTGGACAGACTCCATGACTGTGCTAGAGTGGATTCAGTCAGACTCCTGCCGGTACAAGATGCTCGTTGGGACACGAGTGACCGAAATCCAAGAATTAACAGACCATAGCTCATGGAGGTATGTTAATACACAGGATAACCCAGCTGACGACATAAGGAGAGGCAGAACCCTCCAAAGTTTGGCCGAGTCCAGTTGATGGAGTCAAGGGCCTCCTTTCTTGAAACAGAGCCCAGAGCAATGGCCTAAAAGACCTGAAGTTGCACATAGTATCCGAATTGAAAGGCCTAACCTGCTACTCCGTAATGGCAGTTGAAACAGAGTACAACCTCTCTGATGTTACTCAATTCAAGACCTGGCGAGAGTTAGTGGGGGCAACTCCACAAGCCTGTCACAAGCCGCATCGAACAGAGTAATAATGACTAACAGAGAGGCGGAAGCTGTCCTGCTGAGGGCATGTCAAGCTCAGAGCTTCCTGGAAGAGGTAGCTGCCCGTAGGGCACAGAAATTGATTCCTGTGCACAGTCGATTAGTCAGCCTCGCTCCAGGTGTGGGACCCCCTGACCAACATGATACGAGTTAGGGGGCGTCTAAGAAGGCTTGCAAACTCAGACTCAGAACAAATCCACCCCATTGTACTGGACCCAAGACACGCAGTAACAAAGCTCCTTATTCAAGAATTTGACGAGCGTCTGTTACATCCGGGAGCTGAGAGAGTCTACGCTGAGATACGGAGGCAATACTGGATTCTCAGAGGACGCTAGGCTATCAAGCACCATCAACTCCATTGTCAGTCCTGTCAGCATTGGAGAGCGCAGCCAAAGGTACTTCAAATGGCAGATTTGCCACCAAAAATCTGCTCTGTCCACCCTTTTATTCAACGGTTAACTGCTTTGGCCTATACCTGGTCAAAATAGAAAGGCAGAATGAGAAACGCTGGGGCCTGATCTTCAAATGTCTCACAACCAGGGCAGTTCACTTCAAGCTTCTTAATTCAATAGATGTTGATGCCTTCCTTCTTGCACTACGCCGGCTCATAGCCAGAAGAGGTCAACCTCGCGAGATTCGCTCAGACCACCAAACTGACTTCAAGTTCAACCGCCCAGTGCTTCACATTTTGGCGGAATATGGGAGCGTGAAGTCTGCTCTATAAAGAATACTCTCCAGGTAGCCGTTGGTAACCAAGCTGTCACAGAGGATGTTTTGTCCACAATCCTAGTGGAAGTGGAGGGGATCCTCAATTCGAAACCTCTGGGATATGCCTCAACAGATGCCAACATCGATCCAATTACTCCTAACCTTCTCCTTATGCGGGATGCATCTTTCCCTCAGGTGGTGGATGCTCCATTAGACATGGGGCGGTGGAGGTGCCCCTCCACTGTCAAAACATGGCAGCCAATTCTGGATACAGTTCACCATAAACTACTTGCCTACACTTCAGACCAGGCAGAAGTGGTATAAAGCTTCAGAAAACCTGGAGGTCGACTCTGTTGTGAGCAATTCCACCGAATGGGTGACATTTGCTTATTGAAACTCCTCAAAATTAAACTTTATTTTTTATCTTTTTTCAACACTGAATCTAATACTACACATATTTAACTGTTCAAAATGTGTATTGGTCAATATCAGGCAACTTTATTTCAATTTTTACAAGGTTTCTAAGCAGAAGATGGATGCATGTTTTCTCAGTCCTGTTACCTAAACTCATGTGCCATTTAAAAAGCATGTTTAAAAGCATGTCAATTAATTCCTTTGTTTTCCCCACAAGAAAGTGTTTATTTTAAACAAATTGTTGGTTACATGTTCAAATAATTGATATTTGTGACAATATATATATATATATATATATATATATATATATATATATATATATATTAAGGCAAGGTGTATTAAGGCAATTTATACAATTGTATAAATGATGGACCAAACAAAACTGATAAAAACAGTGGTTTAACTTTATTTTTTTAGAAAAAAAAATTGTAACAGGAATGAACACTTGGTAACAGGAATGAACATTGGGTAACAGGAATGAGTGTCTATATGTGTGTGCATGAGAGAGAGTGTACATGACTGTGTATGCATAAGATTTCTGTGTTGAAGTGATGTTCTAGGCTATATGCTAGTAGTACTTCACAGCGAAGGAGGTGGAAAGAGAAAGAAGGAGAGAGGTGAGAAGAGAGAGGAAGGGAGAAAGAGAAAAGGGAAGTTAAGACAATAAAGGGGGAAAAGAGAGGGTTGCGGGTGTGTCTAGCTACTTACCTTGCAGGATGTTATGGGTGTTTCTGGCACCTGCATTGTGGGTTCTCTCCATCTTCTACAAAATATAAGAAAGACAAAGACAAAATGTTTAAGTCACTTTGTGGTGGACTGGCTCCCTGGAAGTATGGCATTCACATCATTAACCCTTTCGTATGTACGATCACACCGGTGTGATCAGTCTAGGCTGGTCCCTGGAGCATACGATCACACCAGTGTGATTAGAACGGTCAGTGCATCACGTGATCAACTGCTAAATTCAAATGTGCTTTTGTGCTTTGGCTGGCGCTGAGCCAGAGACAGACGCGCTCAGAGCTGTCATATATCATAACTTTTCAGTGTTTTCAACCACATAATGTTTATTTTAGGTTTCAGACATATAAATTCACATAAGTACAAAAAAAAAAAAACAATAGCCTACATTTAGAGTTTGTAAAATACACACTAATGTCTATGGAAGAGGCAATAATAATCCTTTCCATTATAATTAGACACGTTTTATTTATATCAGATACACAAGTAACTTTAAAGTTTACTCTATTCTTCTCCCAGTTATAATAGTATTATATCAACTAATATTTACAGTATTAAATCAACAAAACAGAGGACTCACTCCTGTTACTTTAACTCACTCCTGTTATTTTTCATATGAGTAACAGTTACTGTTACTGAAAGTAACAGGATTGAGTTTTTAAGAAAAAGTTATCAAATACATGACATACGGCAACATAGCATGAGGACACTGAGCAAATTCTAGTGACTTACCAAAAGTTAATATTTTAAAAATAAAATAAACAAATAACATCTAAGAAATAATTTAGGTAACAGGACAGTATTGACCTTCTCAATCATAGTTACATTTTCAATAGTTTACAATTTCATCAAATATACAGAAATTAAAATGAGAGGACTTACTTTTGGCCTTTCCATTTTGGAGCTTATAATATGACAAAATGATTTGAATTTGAATTGTGTAATTTGAATTATTGACAAGTGTAATGAACAAAATTTAAGATTGTGTGGAATTTTAAATAGTTCTAAATTTGATTTCTTTAAAACTATTATTGAACATTTGAAATTTAACGAATTGAAATGTTTTTATGGCTGAATTTTATAGACATGTATGTAGCTGTTTTTTGTTCTGAATTCTTAGACTGCAAATATTCAGTTTTAAAAAATAGCCTACAGATTCAAGTTTTCAAGATGAAGAAGAAATTCTGAATATTTCTGAAGGATTTTAATTATTATATTTCATGGTAAAGTTTAGAGATAGAGATTGGGGACATGCAACAAACCTATTTTTTAGTGTTCTAGTTAGTTGTTATTAATGTTTTTAATTATTCATTTTAATTTTTTTCATTTTAAACACTTTGCTTAATAATAAAATGCATTTTAGAATTAATTTTCATGCATTTTTATACATGTCCTTAAGACAGAAATGTCACCCATTCGGTGGAATGGCTCTTGTACTGATTGTGGATCCGCAACTCCCAAGAGCTGCAGTGGCCCATAGGCAGCGTTCGGAAGACATTGCCCAGCAGTGACGGATGTGTGCGAACTGGTGAAGTTATCATTGACAGTCACTAGCTTACATTAGACCAGTTGCGCGCTTGATACAGTTGCCTGCTCTATAAGGTAACTCAAAAGACAGTTAGATAACTCCCTCGCCCATTTGCTGCTCAAATGTGGGGGCGGCTGTTGTGAATTATCTCCCTTTAACGTGTGTGACGTTTTAAGTTGCGTTGTACGCAAATAACGTAGTGCAGCGTTCTCAGCACGTAAGGACTCAGTGTAGTTACCTATTCACTAAGCTACTCCAGTTGAGCGATCACATCGCGTGCACACATTGTTCAAGATAAAGTTTGTGACAAAGTAAGTTTTACTGATTTTTAATAACACAGATTGTCACGCTGTCTCCTAACTGCGCTGAGTAGACAATGTTTGTGATGTTGTTCAATGTCTAGCGATCTTTCTAAGTGTAATTTGATCCTGTTAACGGGCAAGTTATTGCCTTGAAGTGCATTTCTCCGTGGGATAACGTTAATATCCTTCACTGGTTGTAATTTATTACTGCCTGTATTAATGAGACAGTACAATTTCTATTATCCATATTTTGGTGTTTTTGTCAATTTCGTGCACTATGCAATTTGTTATTGCTGACTCATACTAATATATTTCTCGATTTATATTCCATGTATCAGTGCATTTTAAAGAGATGTTTATATTTGAGTTTGTAATCTGTAAAGTATTTATTTCTGTTATATTTATTTATTTACCTCAAGTAGGCTACACTATTATGCGTATATGGTGCAATAAACGGCTAAACTCTATGACTCCGACTCCCTGACCAGAGTTCTTCTGCAGCGGTCAATAATCCACCAGCTTTCAGTGGGGCAATCCCCAACACCCCCTTTTTTCTTATATACTACTACCTTTTTTGTTATAGGCTACTTGGTTTCTCTGTAAATTATTAAGGTAATTGATGTTTAAGACCCTACCCCTAAAACATTTTTAATACAATTTTATATTGTATTATATATAGTAGGCTATTATACTATATATATATATATATATATATATATATATATATATATATATATATATATATATATATATATATTACGATATGGTAAGGTATCTTACAGTTCACCCATTAACAGGTTTTTACTATAATATTTTTTCAGTGCACAACACTGCATTCATGTAGTGACTGGAGGTTCACATGACAAAAGAAAACATACAGAATGCACAATATACACAATACACTAGAGTAACATGGAACAGAATAACTTTCTGAAGAAGTTATCTGAAAGGTCAATTAATAGGGAAATTGAGACGCTTAAGGCATGAAAGAGCGGGTGAAGAAAAGAGAGGGTGTTTAGTGTTTAAGTACAGAGCAGAAAACACATTGTTGACCCAGTGCCCTGGCAGAATACCCAGTGAGTCAGTGTTCAGCCTGAATCCTAGATCAGCGTGAATGAAAAATACTGTGTGGAAAAAGACAGGGTGGCTGATTCTAGGTCAGTAGTCTTCCCCATTAGTAGCAAATCATTACCAAAAATGACAGTGTAGAAATCAAAACAAAACAGTTTGTTGTGGAGTTGCCACTGAATGCTGAGCGCTTGCAGACAGTTTAGATAAATGTGTTTACAAAGCCTCAAATTGGCATCTGTGGATTGCACTATAAAGTTTAGAATTATTCTTTCTTTCTGTTTGTCATTTTTCTCTCTCTCTCAGACTAAACTTCAAGTGATCGCTCTGAAAATTCCAAGATAATATGAGAGAGAAACCAGTCTCCATGGCAATGGTCGCTAGTCGGTGAATCACCCTTAGTTACTATTGCACAATCAAAATACAGGATGAGAGCCCAAATTGTGTCCATGGCAACTTAGCGGATGTGTTCTACTTAGGGAGCAGAATTCTGGTACTTCAGATTGAGACGGCATTCTCACCAAAAATATTTTGCAATGTCTGAACCACTTTCTGGCCTTTTATTTCTTTTCAGATCCCACTACAGCACTAGATCTGTGCCATGAGTCACCTGGCTGACAACCAATGTTTCTCATATTCAGCATGAATTCCATCTCTAAAAATGAGCAAACTTAAATGAATACTATATTAAATGTAGTTCATCCATTATGTAACTGTACTGACGTGGCAACGTGGGCAACGTGGCCAACTGACCAGCGGCCAAAGAATGAAATCCTATCACACTTACCATTATCTTTAACAGACATGTACAGTACTTCCTCCTGCTTTATTCACCTTTCTGTGTGTATCAGGCATCATCAATAGATTAAATATTTATATATATAAAATGTATTATTATTTAATGGGGTTATTGTATTATTATTATCGAACAGTAAATTCTATATTAGATATAACATTTATTTTTGATGAGTTTGGTAAGTGTTATTTAGATTAAGTTGGATGTGATGGGTGTGTTTGCATTAGTTTATGATTTATGTGCAGTGTCCAATGCATCTGAGTGTTGGTTGTCTGTGTGTAAGTCTGGACTGGTCAACACTTTCTTGACCTCAACGAGGCCATGTATTGTCTGACTGTTGAAAGTCAAATGCACACAGGAAATGTGGAGGATTATACAACATCCTCTCACCTCTCTGCATGTGTGTTTACACAACGGGAGTGAGTCACAGAGAATAATAGGGGAAGATTCGTGCACTCACACACATACCCACCCATAAACTCAAGTAGATATGCACACTCACAGATACGTACACATAGACCTGGATTAATAATTATGATGACGCATAAATGGATGAAATATCTCCGTCATCTCTTTGTGTCTGGGGAGCTGGCGGTGAGGAGAAAGAATAAGTGAAGCAGAAATAGACTAGTGGTTCTATCATGTTCTGTGTTGATTTCAGGTCAGGACTGTCAGAGGAACAGTTGGATAACAGCTTTCCTTGCCCTATTTATCTGTAATGGCCCCCCATTGTGGAGCGAGAGCTGCTGTTGCTTTCGATGAGACCTGTGTTTTTCATTCATTCCCTTTCTCCTCCAGCTTCCACTCAATTCTTCTCTCTTTTGTGCCACTTTATTATTGCACTGATATTAACCAACCAACTTTGCTCTCCATCTCCACTGTTATCAAGGCCATGTAGACCAATGTATAGGTCCTCTTTAGAAACATATACAACATATACTTGCAGCTATTGCAGACCACCTATTGCTCTGTTGCAGGAGAGCAGATGTGATTCTGCAGGACAATGTGGGACATGTGATTTACATAACATGCTTTAAATCCCTAATAAGCTTTGTTAATTGTGGCTTAAAGTCACCATGAAATAAACGAATAGACCTTTTTTTTCTCTAGCAGTCCTGAAGACCTTGATTAGCTGGTTCAGGTGTGTTAGATTAGGGTTGGAGCAAAAAAACTGGAAAGTGGACCTTGATGGCCAGAGTCGAGAACCCCTGTTTTAGACATTACAAACATTTCAGTGCATCTTGAACTTGTATTTTTTGTTGGATCTGGCAGCTTTGAGCAGGATGTGTCCAGATCAGACATGGGCAACTTCAGCCCTGGAGGGCCTCTGTCCTGCAGAGTTTAGCTCCAACCCTGATAAAAACTCACCTGTCAGTAGCTTTTTTTGTAATCCGGAAGACACTGATCAGCTTTGCTCGGGTGTGTTTGATTAGGGCTAGAGATGAACTCTGCAGGACAGTGGCCCTTCCAAAACCGAAATTGCCCATCTCTGGTCTAGATATAGGTGTAGCTGTATGTAACCATTTTTGATGAGGCCCACCCTGGTTTCTGGTTTGATCCGTCCTCGCAGTCGTCATCAGCAGAACAAAACCTGATTAAGGGGTTGCAGCTTACATGTTGACTCCAACTACGCTCTAATATTCATATAGCTCATATTTTATTGCTTAAACATGAACTTCTCTTCTAATGTTCTATTATCTAGAGTTCAGCAGTGTAGTGTTCTGCTGTCAGCAGTTCTGTAGTGTAGAATTGCTCTCTTGGGCAGCTCGCAGAGGGGGTGGAATGGAGAGAAAGTAGGCAGTGGCCGGAGAAAACGACAGAGCTGGAGGAAATTCTACTAATTCTCCTTTTCCACTCTTCCTCTTCCACTCAGACATGCTCTCAATATTTCCGCCTGGATGTTTCTCTTCTTTCCTTGCGCCCCTCCCCAGCTTCACTCCTCATGACATTTAACTCATTTTTTTCAGTCTATTATTTTCTGGCTCAGTCTGCATTAGCAGATGGTGTGTTAAAGCCTTCATTCCTTCCACTATACCGGCTGTACCGATGGAAAAACAACACTGTCGGAATCTATCCAGACCAGAACCAATTCATGAACTCATTTAAAACCAAAGCCATCCTTGGGGTTAGTGATTTGATGTAACTTGACAGGGGCTCAAAGAGCCTTTTTGTTTGTATAATATGAAAAATATTAAATATACCCTGCTTTATTCTGAAGGGACTTTTTGCTCCAATTGTTAAATTTCTTCAGTTCTTTCATTGCAGTGTTATAGCGGAGTCCCCGGTTCTTCACTCTTGATTTGAGATAGTGGAACTGGATTCTCTGAGATTTTTCTCTTAATCTAAAGCCAAAACTAACAGCAGGCTTGTCATGTTTCATCTTTATTTTTTTAGTATTTCCTCTTATTTTTGTTAACTATTCACTGCTTTAAATATAAAATGCTTGAATGAGTTTAAACGTACAGTATGGCATTTTTCGCCACTAGGAGTTGCTAACCTATTTACAATAACACAGGCGTAGATTGATGACGCAACATTTGCTAAGAATTATGGATCTTGTCGTCAACGTCAAGCCGACCGATCTAATAATGTTTATGGATGACTGAATACATCGATGTTTTTATCATGACTGTGATATGAAGCAGTTCGGGATTGCTAAGAGACAGCTATTAGCTCCACACGTGACGCGAGTCCCGCGGATATAAAAGGAATATGGACATTTCATTCTACCGAACTACACGCAGAATTACCACTCACAGGTCAGTTTATTAGACAAATTAAACTTGTGAGGTAACGCAGCGCTGTTTCACTTGGTATAACATTACACTAGCACACTAAACTGCATTTGAATGTGTTGAAATGTATGTGTTAGTTTGTATGAGACTAGCAGTAAGCTAGATCAACATTAGAATAACATACAGATCATATTCTGACATTTTATCATTGTTGAACTATAAAACATTGATTAGTTTTATGTAAATGTGCTCACCTGTTTAATAAAGTACATGTAGGAGCGGTCGAAGTCTCGGACGTGGAGCTCTCGTTTATATACTGTCTATGGGAGCTCTCGGCATCTCGAAAACACCGCGCTGATATTGATTCTCGTTTTAGTTCTTTTTTTATCCAAAGTCTGCTTGCCATGGTCCATAATGTTTGAACGAAACAAAAACAGCGTGCAAATAGACATTGCGAACTACAAAGTTGTCCATGTCTGTCGCTTTGGTTACTATCAGACGGCTCTGGTTCATAGCTCTGGTTGCCATGGCAGCACGAGCGGAAACCAGGGATAACACGGCATTGGCGGCGACAAAACGGAAATAAAGAAACGGGACGTTTCTCGAATTAAATTTCAAATTTCTCCTGGTTTGAAAGTTGTTGGAAACAGTCGGGATAATGTAAGTACACAACTAAAAAAAAAATATATATATAACATAGATATAGTGATTTTTGCTATTTTTAAAGCAAAAAAAGTTACATATTTTGCCTTTAAAATGACCATGAATGTGGCTGATCTCTTATAAAATTGGTCTCGTCTTTGTCTCAAACATGGGTATAAAGGATTTTTTTTTTTTTTACACACACACATTCCATGTTTGCATGTATGCAGCTTCCTGTGTTGACTTGAGGTCATGCTCACTTGTCTAAACTGGGTTGAGAAGTGCAGAAACTTCTCAATGATCATTTCACTTACCTCCATCACTTAGGCTTAGGCTGCTTCGCTTCTCAAATATGATCACAACGAATTTCCGCTTGATAAATGTCCAGAGCTCAAAACTTGTAGCTACCACTTTTTATATTCAAGAACGAAAAGGATGCGTGTTGAGCCATGTGAAATTATTGCTTTGAGTATATATTAATGTTATGTGTAAGCGTTTTAGTTTCGTAGATAACCATTCAGGAGAAACAATAAGGGTTCAGGATTCAGTTTATTAATGTTGATTCCATGTTATCATCAAATATTTGTGAGATTAATTTAAATATGTTACAGGCATGGGTCAATCTAAATATTCAGATTAATGCTGTGATAATTAATTCATCACTTTCAATCATACGGCAGATGGAGATCCAAAATACAGAGCATATGAATTCCTCTTATCCCACTCAACATGTCATTTTAAACAATATTTATAAATTATAAAATGTTATAAAACACTCTTTGGGCTTCAATAGTGTGAATTTCCAGCAATAATTGAGAAAACGTGAGCTCCAAAGAACAGCTTTAATCGATAAATAAAACATGAAATGACATTGGAATTTTTTTTTTTAAACTTAACCACAGACACCCACTAATTTTAACTCACCAACTGTCTACATGTTTGTGTAAAAAGACAAGGGAAAATAATTCCCTTGAGGAGGCAGATAATGACACTGCAGGAACAATGAACTTTCATGAGAACAGCTTGTCTTCTCTAATGTCTTGAATTAGCCCTGCACAAAAACACATAATATCATCTAAAACCTTCTGACACAACCTCCAGCCAGACCTAAAGATGACCTCGACCATAGCATGAGATGAAGAAGAAATCAGGCTTCTTATCTCTGATAGGCTGAGACATTCAGGAGAAAAGTAAACACACACACACACAGAGATGGAGTCACTCCATTATGATATTCTGGTTCATAGGAATAAGACAAGAGTGGCATGTGTGTGTGTTTCCATCTCTCCCTGCTGCTTCTAGTTTAGGTTAATCCTGTTTTCCCTCTCTCCATTGGCGTGATCCTTCATTCCATGCAACGTAAACAAAGAGTGCCAGAACCACGTGGACGGCAAGCACAGCAACGATGGCAGCATAGAAATAGCTGTCATTGCTGGAGTAACCCAGAAAGGCTGTGAAGAAAAGAACAGAATTAAGGAGAAATTATGGTAAAAGCAAACCAGCAAATAAGGACTTAATATAATGGCTTGTAGAGTAACACACAGATATTTAGCACTGGAACATTGTGTGGACTGTCCAACAATAATCAGAACAGCAGTCTTGATGACAATAATAATAATAGTAAGTAGCCTCCCCTCCCAGACAGCAACATAGTGTCGGCCCAGATCCGGCCCACACCTGGGCTGTATGGAACCCACGTGTACCAGGTGTGGGCCAACACTATGTTGCTGTCTGTCTGGGCTATTAATATTATTATTATTTAAACAAACGAATAAATAAAGTTGGCTTATCAGCCTTTGGAAGCAAAATACCTTCAAAGAGAAAAGACTTCGATGTAAAATACAGTCCGATGGGGAGAGTTATCATCAGAATAGTGAAAAATAATAGTGTCTTGAGCACAGAAACAAGAGAACCGTCATTCCTGAAAAAATACAAGAGGAAGAAGGAGACAATGAGAGATTAGACAAATTAAAGTAGTCGAAATGTGAATTTTAAATGATTTGGAATCACCAAGTGCACCAAATACGTTAATGATATTATATGTAAATGTTTATCTCATTTTTAATCCGTTAGTTTCTTGGCCTTAGTGATTGTGATTTTGGTGTGAGAGGTCACGTGAAGTCTGAGCAGAATAACGTTAAGCACATTATATCAAATATCTTACCCTTTGAAATCAGGCACGGTTCCGGGAATGGACCCGACATCTGTCTTGTCGTATTTTTCCATTGTATATTTTTATTCATAGGCAAAAAAAAAGAAAAATCTTGAAAGGAACTCAATCGCTGATAATTCCGTGCTGCGACATCTTGAATTATGTGCGCTTCCGGGTCTTTGTCACATGATCTGGATGATCATGACAGCAGTTGTGTGCATGTTTACGCATGTCCGCTAAGGGGCGCCGCAGTACTGCAACGCGCGTTTCTAGTAGTAAGCCTACGAGTAAACATGAAAACTATCTATATCCATTATCTAGGCCAGTGGTTTCAATCACACACATTTTGTATGGCTTCCTTTACCACACCTGATTCAAAGGAGAGAGATCCATGAACGAAACTGAGTAGGCTATGTCGAATAAAAGAGACATAAATGTGCAGAGCTGCTGTGAGTCCACATACCAGCACTAAAAACCACTGGTGACCTCTCTTCCTCTCAGCAACTTCTAGAAAAAAGTAGGGGAGACCGGGGATTGCAACACTTTTTGCTTCAGCAACTATAACTCGCTGAATTTTGTAGCTTGAGTTCTCAAACTTTTATACAAAGTACCCACATTTGTTTACTACAAATGGAACCAATGGAACCTAATCACCAGCCCTCTACAAGAATATCACAGACCTCGTGAATTGATGTCAAATGCATGGTGTTCCTTTGTTACAACCGACCCCACTACCGGTGTAGGTTGTAAGTTAACACATGTTGAGGTAAGTTGTAACAATAGACAAAAGAAGTAAAAATGGTTGCCATACCATGAAATTGTTCAAAAAACGATTTATTGAAATAAAAGAACAATGCCTCTCTCTCTCTCTCTCTCTCTCTCTCTCTCTCTCTCTCTCTCTCTCTCTCAATAACAGACTTTGTCTGTTTGACTCACTTGTGTGTGTTTAAATTTACCTACTAGAACAAACTTACTTATCAGTACACTTAATAATAACACTAGGCTACTACAATGTACCTAATTAAATAACATCTTTGTACATCTTTAGGTCAAAAAAAAAAACATGTCTGTGTGTGTAAATTAATCTACTAAACGAACGTACTTAACAGTATATACTTAATAAACACTACTACAATGTACCAGATTAAAGAACATCTTTGTACATCTTTAAGTTTAACAAAAAAATAACAAGTCAATGTGCGTGTGTGTCTGTGTGTGTATATTCTTAATCAGAGTCCCAGTTTTAACAGATGAATGATGCTGGTAACCCTGCGTGCAGGCTTGATGGGCCCAGAAACTGCATAGGGCGCATTTCACCCAAACCTTCTTTGGATTTGAGATGTTAAATTGCTCCATGCAAACCACTTTATATAAAACACTGGCAGAGACACCTCTGTCAGTCTTTCTTTTTTCCATGCCCTAGTTATTCTTTAAAAACATTCAAATCAAGAAAATTCTTAGTTATATTCTTAGTAAGGGGATGGTTGTAAAACTTTTTAAATAAATGTTAAAACCCACCCCACCCCTGTCAGCCAATGTTCAGCTAGATGTATTAGCCTAAGATTAGCCTAATTATTTGAAATTAGCAGGGGGGAAATGCATCACATATTGCCTAAGAAACTACTGTTTAATCTAATATAAGTCATACAGGTGTATCTGCAATAGTACAGATACTAAACAAAATATAGTCTTGGTCAAATCTTTTACTTTTTGACCTCAAGGTCATTTTTTTTCTCTATATATTCTGCATGTGCCTGTTTCCAGCCTTGAAAATCACCATGATGGATCGGGAAGGAAGTAGGAAAATACTGAAGTGATCACATGACTCATATCTTATCCCTAATTGGTGGAATTGATGGTGTTACAACTCTCCCCATGTTTCAACCATCCCCGGTCCCCTAGATTTAATTATTTATTTCTCTTTTTTAAATCTATATTAGATTACTACATTATGATGATATCAAATGATTCTTATCTAATTTAAGAGATTATGTTTTAACTAGAAGAGATTTTTGTACTTGAAACCAACATAAAAAAAAAATCAATCCTGGAGAAAAACAGCATTTGTGGACTTTTGACTTAAGTTACTGAGATAGCCATTGTGTTTGTGACAACTTCCCTATATGACAACTATAGCCCCTAAATAGAATTGATATAAAATGGCAAATAAAATCCTATCCTGTAAGTGAATATATTTATAATTTCACATATAATTTTACTCAACTAAGCTTTGAGATTTTTTAATATGTATGGTGGATGTGGCACTGCTAGAGCACTGGAAATGTCTTTGTAACAAAATGGATGGAGGATCTCTAGAAAAATTAGAACATTTTAATATTTTTTTTTCTTTTTTCTTTAATTAAATAGAGGAAACTAGGGCTAGTTGTCGAACATTTTACTGCATCACAGGCTTTGAGTTTGAAGGACAAAATGCTTATAATTTAAAAGATATTTGAACTTGAAACAAACATAATAAACACAAACCAGCATTTGTGTAATTCGACTTTTGAATCAAAGCCTTATAGTTAGATAAAGCACTCCCCTAAACAGTAACTTATTCATAAAACATGTAAATAAATTCACACAAGCAAATACATAAATAAAAATGAGCAAATAAATATGTCTGCTCAAAATGAAGACCAGTGAGTCTCCAAAACCCTCCACTGAGCTTGAGAAGCATTTATGGCTCTTTATATCTGTGGTGCATCAGAGTTAATAATCCCAGCCGTTCTTTGGAAAATTACAGCTCTGGAGAATCTTATGTCAGGTTATCTTCAGCTGCCCCTTTCAGCTGGCGCTTTAAGTGTCTGGAGAAGTGATAAATATCCCTCAAGGATAGGAGCATGAGTGTGTGCAGAGTAAATGAAGGCAAGTAAAGTAATCAGGGAAGAGAAAGAGTATGATTGACATATGATGTTCAGATAAATGGAGGCAAGATACAGCAAGATAAGAAAGACAGGACTAAAAAGAAAGACAAAGATGTAGTTTAGTTTTCAGCACCACTGCATGCAGACCACTCAGATTGGAAATGCAGAACATGATTTAGATATCTATCAAAAAGATTTGCTAATATGCAAAGCATCCATATACAAGGAATTTACACACAGAGCATCAAAACACATTTTTTCAGTGTTGGTTGCCATGGTATCAGCCAACCTCTATAGGAACTCAAGAGCACACAGACTTGACAGTCTGCAGTAGTCTTATTTTTTCATTTTCTCAGTCTTATTTAGCTCAAGTCTGCTCAAACAAAAACATAAAAAGGCTGACAACCACTCCATTTGTTAAGGAATGTTCATTCTACAAGGAATACAATTATCATCTTATAGCCTCACACAGACTACTGTAGAATAGATATAGGGTACGACGGTGCAAAAGGCACACCTCAGTAATAGGGAAAAATAATTGTATTCTTCACTAACTGCCACCTGATGTAGTTTTTGTTCCTTGCCATAGTCACCTTTGTATAGCTCAGTTGGGGTTTAAAAAATATGAATATTCAGTCATTTTATTGAATTAATGCACTGACATACTCAGATGAGAACAAAGGCTTAATACTGACACTTTGCCACATTGACAGTGAGTGTTGAACTGAATTGACACTGTCACCTTCTGTAGAGTTGCATAGCTACATTGAACTTGTTTCATAATTGATTAACTTTGCAACACTGACACAGTTGAGTTGAACCAACATTGAATTAAATTGAGCTGTACTGATTCAAATACTTCAGCTATCCAGTTTTTAAGTCTGACCTCTGACAAGATTCCAAAGAAAACAACACATGGTGCTAATGTTGTGCTCTCACAAAAAAAAGGTACAAAATCTGTCACTGGGGCGGTACCCTTTCAAAAGGTACACCAATAGTGCATATTACATATTGGTACCAAAAGTGTACATAAGTACTTGTAAATGTATAGAAGAACCAATGCTATCTCACGACCAATTCGTACGAATTCAAACGAGTGATTAAAAGGTGGCTAATTGTCTAAACCCACGTGATGGTTAGGTTTAGTACGAATTACCATGAGATCGGGTCGGAAAAACACCATCCCAGTGACAGCTTTTGTGCTGAGAGTGTAGTACTACCAAAAAAATCACCATCCCAACCTTTATCTTTATAATGAAATTACAGATGGATAGACAGTGATTCTTTTTTTGAACCGTTACATTTGTTGTGTTGTAAATGAATAGTGCTCATAAATGGCTGTTGAGATAATATTCAATTAGAGACTTAGACCCAGAAACAGTGTTCTATACCGTATACGTCACAACTTTACAAGCAGGTCATTATTATGCAAAATATATTACTAAGTTGATACTTGTTCAAAATCCCTTCAACAAAGTTTGTACCATATTATTTAAAAACATAAATTAATTCAATAAATATTAATTCATTAACATTAGTTCATTTTAAAAAAACAGAAAATGGAATTTAAAAGATTCTGAAATCTTCTTACAAAGGAGATTTAATATGGTTTTACAGTGAAAATAAATAATATTTTATATTATAAATATTGTGATTATCTCTAAGGCGGACACCCAACATAATAGTCAGCCAGCTATTCATTATTAGTTCAATTAATGTGCCTGTACCCCCAGCAATAGGGACGCTTTTCACCCCAAATACCATACTTTTATATATTTTCAGTTTCAGTTGAAAACAAGATCTTTGTCTTGAAATATATTTGGTAATTTGGATTCTTATTCGCTATATAACCCAATAACATTTTAAAAACCTTAAATATTTGATAAACCTAGTACAGAATTGACTTTGTGTTTCTGCCCACAATCACATCAAGAATCACCCAAATTTCCCAGTGTTTCATGAACCATGGATGATTAGAAAAAGTTCAGTTTAGAAACATATGCGCATTTTACCCTGGTCCACCTCTTGGCCTGTTGTATCCTTGTATTGTGGTTGTTAGGTAAATGGAGAGTGATCTACTAGAAAAGAGTAGTTACTCCGCCCTTATACATGTTGGTCTCTTTCACGTTATTATTAGTTCCCGCCGGTGACTGTTTACTCTTCATGGCTTCAGTGTTGTACCTTGAACTGTCACTGAACAGCACTCTTGGGGTGCAGAGAGCACGAAGAATCTGTTTGTACTCTTGCCTAAAGTTCTGGTTGAGCAACCCGTAGACAACAGCATTCAGACAGCTGTTGAAATATGCCATAAAGTAGCTGGTAATAAACAGCCACTCCGGGACATTGGGCGCCACTCTTGCAGGGTTAACCGCCACGGCGAGCCCAATGAAGTTCAGGGGCGCCCAGCACACGGCGAACAGTACGAACACCACAAACATCGTCAGGAAATTCCTCATGTCAGCTGCTCTGACCTTTGGATTGGGCCGGACACGACTTTTGACCCTAATCACCAATGTCCATATACGCAGGTAACAGAAAGAAACCACACCCAGCGGGAGAAGGAAGTGGATCAGAACGACACAGATTGTATAAGAGGAGCTTGCAGTTTGGGTGAAGGTACAGGAGAAGATACGTGGGTCGTATTTTAGGGAGCCCACAAGGAAGTTGGGCACGGTGGCCAAAGCAGTTAGCATCCAGGTGAGCAGCAGGTACAGGCAGGTGTTCCGGCGCGAATACAGTCGGTCGTAGCGAAGACTGTGGCAGATGTAGCAGTAGCGGTTGATGGCGATAGCCGTGATGTTGAAGACCGAACCGATCACACTCAGTCCCATTACAAAGCCACTCAGCTGGCAGTGCAGGGAGCCCATTTTCCAGCCATTGTTGAAGATAGCGAACAGAGCCAAGGGGTAGGGGTACAGCGCCACCACCAGGTCAGCAACAGAAAGACTCACCACAAAGATGTTACCTATGAGAGAGAAAAAGAGAGTGACATATACAATTTACATATATATATATATTTAATTATATAATTTATTTAAACCAATTACAATTACTCAGTCAACCCAAACACAACAGCAAAGTAAAATAAATAAATGATTAATTAAAGGGATAAGTCACCCAAAATAAAACAATTTGTAATTACTTGCATAAAAAAGAAGGTATTTTGAAAGCCATTGGAGTCCAAATATCAATGGACCCAATTGACCTTAATTTTATGGAAAAATAATAAATATTTCTTAGAAGAAAGACACTATAAACCATATGACAATTACTCATAACAACTGGACAAAGTAAATAAAAGTCTTACCTAAAGGAAAGTTCACCCAAAATGAAAATTCTGTCATCATTTACTCATCCCTATATAGCGGGTGTATTATATGTAATATTATATTATATTACATATGAATGCCAGTGGACAACATGGATCCCATTGACTTTCATTGTATGGACAAAAAACAACAACAACAACAACACTGAGACATGAGGCATCGACATGAGGGTGATTAAATGATGACAGAATTTTCATTTTTGGGTGAACTACATACAGTACATATGAAGGGGGTATTCAAACTAATCACAATATTGATTGTTGCTATAGATGTTCCCCCGCATCTATTTGTATCATGAGATGGATCACATGAGCGCCACTCTCTGCACTGTCATTGGTAGTCATATTAGGTCATTGTACATTTGCATAGAGTTGAACTCTGCTCAACTTTGTTGCATCGCCAACGGTCTCTGTTATTCATGTCACCTCAAATCACCAACTCTCATTGAAAATGAATGACTTCCGGTTGCTTTGTCACTGCAAATCGCTGTCAGTGTGAATGCCCTTCAGGGGACCACAAGGACTGCTGTGCACAGGATGCCTTTGCCAGATTCCATATGAGGGACAATGAGTAAATGTGTCCCTTTGTCTCCATCACCAAACCATTCCTAAAAAAATGTCCTATTACCTCTTGTTTTTTTTCCCTTCAACTTAATTAAGGTGCAAAAGCAGCCAGACAAAAAATATACAGAGCCCCTAAAGGGATATGAAGGAAAAAAATATACGAGATGGGATGAAAAAATGTATTTCAATGCTTTTGCATTCCCCCGAGAAACTGCATTTGCTTGCAAAATGTTTGTGTTCCCTCAAGAAACTTTGTGTTCGAAAAGTTTCTCGGGGGAACACAAAAGCGTTAAAATATATTTTTTCCTCCCATGATCTCATATTTTCCCCAGCAACATGTCCCTTTAATTGCTCCGTAAAAATTTCAACACATATTATACAGTAAATAACAAAATGATTACATTTTATTTCTTTAATTAAAAGCTAAGCAAGATATGAGTTGCTAATAAAGACAGACAGATATTTGAAAGGTATTTGAGAGAAAAAGAGAGAATAATAGTAAAAAAAGCCTCTTGCACTGACTTTTCTTGCTCTGTGATATCAAGAGAATAGTGCATCTCTGAGAGTATATGTGTGTTTGAAAAGAGTGTGTGTGTGAAAGCTAGACAGAGAGAGTCAGAACTGTGTCTGTGTCAGAACTGTGTAGACCGACAGAACACAGACACCAATATGTAATTTATAACTCGATTAGGGAGGCGCTGTAGTAACTCTTATCCCTGCAGACTAACATTAAGTCTCCTCACACTATTCCGGTTAGAGAGGATGCTGGCGCAGTTGACTGCCGCTTCTCAACCCATGCATTTTAGTTTTCATTTAATTAAATAATGTATCTATTTTTATTTTATTTTTCCAGTTTAGTTAAATGTTGTTTAATATAATAATTTACTGTTAGATTTTGTGAGGCGCTGGCTGCTTTTCTGCTGTCCTATAAGTTAAGTTAATAATAAATTGTGTTACGATACTCATGTTGAAGCAGAATGCAAAAAAAGGCCAGCAGCGGTTACACTGTCTTCAGAGACTGCCTTCTACTTTTAATATCAGTAGGACTCTTATGACTTTTCTATGTGCTGTTGGTATGGTAATGTAAACATCGAACTTCATTGAATGGCATTGTCAACCAATATGATTATTGACATTAAGCAGACTGGGTTATCAAATAGCTTTGAACAGTTTGTCTTATGGAAAGCTAGAGCTTTTCTTGCAGATTGTACTCATCCACTGTTATTCCCACAGCTGTAAGGCTTTTCAACTTTTAAGATGCCAGAATGTTGTGTTTGTGGTTTGTGTTTTGTTTGTGTGTTTTGTATGATATTACAAATTTTATGCAGCATCAAAAATCACCCTTTGGATTTATAATAAATTTTGAACATTGGATATCATTATGCTGTTTTCTTTTTCTATATTTGTCATTCTTGTCTACGTTAATGTGATTTTGTGGAATATGAAATCAAGGATCTGGAACGGCAACATTATAAGGTACTCTTTATTCGGAATTTCTTTCAGTGGATCATCATTTGTCTCCTAGCATTTTTATTCAAGAAGTTAATGCTCACTTCAACTTTTGCTTCAGCTCTTGTCGGGGAGTAGACCTACTACATGCTTTGTGTGCCAGTATAAATGTTCTTTGCTCAGGACACTTTACTCTTGTGGCATCTGCACATCTAATTTTTGCGATAAGCGTGACAAGAATGTAACTTCCAAAATCAGTTTCACTCAGTTGAATCCTCGTTCAATGAACGAGGTTGAGGTGTCCTCTATATAATTCTGGATAAGAAACTTGACTTTCTCTGCCTCTGTGAGACATGGCATCATCCAAATGACTGTTTAAATCCTATCTCACTGTTCATTTCAGTTCAATTATGTTGCCCCTTATATGTCCTATGTCAGAACATTTTCTAGCAATGAGTCAAAAACTGAAATTCTACTTGTTAAAGCCAAAAGCTCTGCATAAACTTTATTTCAATTTGTTAACTGATTCCTATTTAGTACCTCCATCGTTTCAAGTGCGCAATCTTGGCATTATTTTTGCATTTGACATTCGATTCCCATATTAAAATAGTCAAGTCAAGTCAAGTGACCTTCATTTATATAGCGCTTTTAACAATATGGACTGTTTCAAAGCAGCTTTACAGTGATAATAGGAAATTAAAGCAACAAATATTGTTTTAGCTTTACAGCAGCTCTAGAATAAAGTTAGTTTTGATCGATTCACTTTCGTTGCAAAGATCATTAGTGATTAACTTAGGGGCCGCTTACACAACACCATTCTAACAGAAAAGCCTTAACGTGCTCCGGCCCGCTCATTCGCACAATAGCAGTGTTTGGTGGCTCGAGAACACAAACCTTGAAATAGGCATGGAGTACTTTCCATAAGATCATCTCTCAATGCAAATCAAACTAGCTATTAGGCTAACTGAAATAAAACCATGCCAATCTCTAGGTATGGTGAAGGCTATGTGATGATGTGGGGCAATTTTAATTCCAAAGGCCAAGGGAACTTTATCAGGATGCATAGTATCCTGGATCCATGAAGTAACTGGCCTTTAAAAATAAAAATCTGCCTGCCTCTATGGGAATTTAACATAGGGGTGTCCAAACTTATGCACCCTGTATTTTAAGGAAGAATATTTAATTATTTACGATACATTATTCATTCACAAAGAAAATTGGTGTCCTTAAAGGTTGGATTTTTCCTAATTTTTTAAATTAAGGCATTAAGTTCAGTTTCCAAAAGATGATTTTTTATTCCTCTTTTTAGTCAACTTTAGCATGGGTGTCTAAACTTATAGCACTGTATATATATGGTTTTAAGACTCATCTTTCTAAATCTGCTTGTCTTTGATTGTCTTTTTCTTTTGTTTGTATTCTTTCTTTTTTTAAATTGTATTACTGTTTTTATTATTATTACTCTGTGGTGTAGCACTATGGGTTTGAGAGAAAATCGCAATATAAATAATGTATGGTAACACTTTAGTTTAGGGCCCAATGATCACTATTAAGTAGTTGCTTATTAGCATGCATATTACTAGGATGTTGGCTGTTTATTAAAGCACATATACCTTATTCTGCATGTCTACACATACCTAATCCTACCCAATACCTAAACTTAACTATTAATAAGCATTAATTAGGAGTTTATTGTGGCAAAAGTCATAGTTAATAGTATTGTAGATCGTAGTTAGAATTGGATGCTAAACTAAAGTGTGACAAAGTATTATTATTATTATTTACAACACCCCATAGATAAAGAAAAAAAGCCCCACTGCCAGACCTCAGAATTCAGCCTCTCCATCTCAAAAATCAATCTTCTATAAAAATGACCTCATTGTGTCTTTGCAAACCGCCATAAACCATTTACAAATCTTTTGCTGAATTCAAATAGAGCTCATTTCCACACTTTCAATAATTCTTTGGCTCTTCACAACACTGATCAGGTCACACTTGTTTTGCTCACAATTTTCCATCTTGAACTCTCATTGACTGTTTCCCTCCATCACACTCTCCGTCTTGAACCAAAGGAGCTGAAAAGATTACGTGCCAAGAAAACTGAACATGTTGACAACCTATTGGTTGCATTCATGAGTGAAACAGATTCAAACAGACTTATATCACCTATGATGTCCACTTATGCAAAGTATTATGAAGTCAGTAGTAGAAGCCACACTCTATTTAGGGTAAAAATAATAATAATAATAATAATAAAAATACACATTTTACGCACATTTTTAGGTCTCTGGTATTCTGTCTCCTATAAAAAACTGGAGTAAAACATTTATGCCTCCTTCCCATTTGAACTACCTCCTTGGAGGTCAGTGAGACCATTGGTGTCAGAACCAAGCCCTGCTTGTCATATGATAATTTTTTACTTGAGGTCGGAGAACACTCATAGCTTGTTCTGTCTGCAACAAATGCAGATTGTTGTGTAAAACTCCATTTTTCCCCAACCATAAGAGAAACAAGATTCAGTTACAGATTATGTCTGCCTGGTGAGCACAATCACACACACAGACACAAAATGGGATTTTAGACAGCCCTAAATCTGCCCCTTTCTCACCATGTCACCTTAAGTATCAAACATGATTTATACCACCATTTCATTTAAATCTATAGTGGCATTTTGACTAGTGTCTCAGCCTGCCAAACATTTGTCAACTCAAAGCCACAGCTGACAGGAAGTGTGCTTTAAAAGACCACCATCTCCCGCCATCAGTCTGGCACGAGTCCAAATAACCTGAAGCATCACACACAGGACGACAAACAGCCAGGGCTATTTCAGCTCTCTGTGCTGAAATTATCTACACTATTCATGGGGAAGTGTGCAGAATTCATAATCTAGAAATATCTATACTTCTGATATGGTGCTATCATGATGATTGATACTTGCATAATAATATCAAATCTATGTGTTGTGTTAAACTATTTATTTGATTAACTGAAGATGTATCATAAGCTCTAAAAAAATGAAACTGTAACAAAATGAACCACGTTAGCAAATACACTGTAAAAAATGTCTTGCGTAATTACATTTATTTTAAAAATCAGAGGTGAAACCAAATATCTCAAAAACAACCAGCTTATTGGTTGTTAATGATGGCTTTTAAATAAAATGTTAATAAATATAATTACTCATTTTATCCTCAGAAATAACAATAAGTCTGATTCACTAATCGTAATTATGCACATATTTGTGCGTAAAATAATTCATGCAGAAATCGGTCATTGAACAGAAGATTGCAAACACGGGTAAAATATGAGAATGAGTTTATTGAATGACACACAGGTGATTAGAGTCTCTTGATTGCAGACAGTTCTGGTGATTCTGGCATGTGAATGAATGTCTTATCCTGTCGCAGGTAGTGAAGAGAAGTGGCTGGTGGGCTGAAGACTAGCAGACGATGACGACGCACAGGTAGTAATCCACAGATAGGTTGTCAGGTAAGAGTTCAGTGTCAAACAACGAGACCAGACCCTGTGATGTGGTCGTGGATGGTGACTGCTTAAATGGGGTGGAGCCGATGAGGGTGAATGAAATGAAGTGCAGTGGTTACAGGACTGGTGACTGAGAATTGTGGCAAAATCATAATTCATCAGTTTCTTTCTAAAACCACATACTGTATGTAAAAACAAAAAACAAATTCTCCTGGTAGCCTCATAAAAAAAAAGAAAAAAAAGGTAGGCTTTGTACATATATATTATTAGAAATTAATTAACAGTGAGTGACTATTTTTAAAGTTGCCTAGTAATTTTTTTAGTAATTAACGCACATAAATATGCAAATTTTACAACATTATTGTGAACTGTAGTTAAATTATGATCAGAAGTATGATAATAATCATCATAATAGTATTAATATCAGCAACGTTGGGCTTGATAATACTTGATATCAGATCAAAAAGAAAATGCTAGCAACTTGCTCTACTCTAATAAGAATCCTGATTGATAGGTTAAGGTCTGCTTATTTCATTTTTATGTAACTCAGCTGATCAATGTAAGCATTTTGTACAACTGGACATATTGTCAAGATACAATTCCCTTAAGGTTGCAATATCTATTCAGCTGAAACACATTTTCAATTGTGCACTCAAATGCCTCAGTAGTCTGATTCTCTCCAGCAGCTCATCACTAAAATCCGAGCAGAATCTAAGCTCAAGTCGGACCGTAGGCTCCATAAAGCAGTTTTTGACATCTTTCTAAGAGTCTCTGGAAATGGATCCTCTGGCAGCAGACTCAAATTGGTCAGGGAATTGCACACAGGTCACTGCGGGTTCTTTGCACTGACATTTACAATGACATTTGGAGAGTCGGTGCTGTTGGCTGCGGACAAAGACGTTATTTCTGAGCGGGAAAGTATTTCGGACAAAAACTAAAAAAAGGAATCTCTTGCTTTTTCTGAGTTAAAGGGGACCTATTATGCCCGTTTTCAAAGTCTTTTGTTTTTGGGGTCTACTGGAATAGGTTTTTATGCTTGAATGTTGTTCATTTTACATTGTAGCAGCACCTCTCTCCCAAGTCTGTCTCTCACGCTCTTTTTAATTCCAGTCTCTACGAAGCCCCTCCTTCTAAAAAGCGCAATGTGCTCTTATTGGACGGCTGGACCAGTGTGTTGTGATTGGTCAACTACTTTGAGTGTCTTTCAGAAATGTTACCCTGATTCAACACACTACTAACACAACTCAAACAAGTTTTTTTTTCGTATTCCACAGTTTTGAATATTGTGACGTGTACGTTCCTGGAAGAAAACTCAAGACTACAATCGAGGCTTTTCAGGGAGTTCAGAAACAGTGCTTACTGATATAGAGAATAACTCCCTTTAGAGTGGATTTTGTAATTTGCAAACCTTTTTCATGCACAAACAGCAACATCACACACTAAAGAAAGTTAAAAATGTAAAAACAACAGCAAAAAAACGGACCCCTTCAAGACATAAAAGATGTAATGTGTCATTTAAACACAAATGCACATTTTTGCATTGTTTTGCTCTACCTTTATATCTTGAAGTTCAGATGACTTTGAGTTGCAGTCGGTCGCTTTGTATCAGAATGAACCTTCACAGCTGTCAGAGGATCAAAGTCACATGGCCCAAAGTTAGAGTAAAAAATATTTAGGGAACTGTATTTCAACATCTAATAACACCACAGTTCATGAGAGATAAGTGAATACTGAACCTTTCCTTTATCGCTATCCTCCAGCTTGAATGCAGATGGGTCTACTCTTGTTTTTATTCCTCATCAAGGTTGAGGGACATAAAGACAGTGTAATAATGACATGCTTATTTTACAGAGACTCATATATCGTGTTTGGGAAAGAGAGAGAGAGAAAGAAACGGAAAGCTAGCGAGAGAGAGAACAGGATTTATGGTGTCTGTGGTTCAGATCAGGACAGTTCCTGGGACTGCCTGAGGATCACTATAAATCCACATGATTATCCTGAACAGAACAAGTTTAATTGGTTTCCTTTCTCACAACTTCTCATGACAAACTCTACACAAGGACATATGTTCTTCTACAACCCTGAGCACATACAACCCTGCTTGCGTAAATGAGTCACATGGAGGACACATGGGAGATCTCAGAATAAAGCCCTTCACTTCTTATGTTCCTTAACTCGACATTTTAAAAAAAATGGTTTAACTTTCTTAATATGTGACCCTGGATCACGAAACCAGTCACAAGTCGCACAGGTATATTTGTGGCAATAGCCAACAATACATTGCATGGGTCAAAATTATCGATTTTTCTTTTATGCCAAAAATCATTAGAATATTAAGTAAAGATCGTGTTCCATCAAGATATTTTGTACATTTTCTACCGTAAATATATAAAACATTTGTTTTTGTGAGTGAATGCAGCACAATCACGAACAGAAATGGACAACTTTAAAGGTGATTTTCTCAATGTTTCGATTTTTTTGCACCCACAGATTCCAGATTTTCAAATAGTTGTATCTCGGCCAAATATTGTCCTATGCATATGCACCATACTTCACTGGAAAGCTTATTTATTCAGCTTTCAGATGATATATAAATCTCAATTTAAAAAAATTGACCCATGTGACTGGGTTTGTGGTCCAGGGTCACATATGGTGTTACTGGGCATGATTCATCAGTGCACTATGTTTGTCATCTTTCATCTGGATATAAATGACTCCACCTTGATTTCCTTTATCACTAGATATCACTAAAGCCAGTAATTCCCAAACGTAGGTATGAAAAAATATTATTACGGAATTTGAAATAGCATTGGCTACTACTCTATTTCAGTCATATCTTCAGGCTATTTGGCAGAAGTATATACAGAGATGTACACATGCTATTTTGGTATTGATAAAGAGGGTACAATTTTTAGCAAACACATTTTGCCCGTGTTAAAGAATAGTAAAATAACACAGAAGCAACCTGTTCACACAGGACAAGCAGATGGGGGCATGGACAGATGCTTTGCCATCTCAGGAGATCAAACTGACACCTTCTTACCATAATGACACCTCCACATTGTTCAATGTGTTGCCAAATTCTAAGACTGAGAAAGTATCCATTGAAACAAAAGATATCTGATTTATTTATTTTTTTCTCAAGCTGGAGACAATATTGTCGCCTAGCAGCAGAATTTTATAGGCAGTCTACTCAATGCTGAGCTAGAACAACTCAACAGCTCTGATGAGCTTCTGCAGCGCAAAACTGGAAAAAAAGAACTTGGCAAACAGTAAACAATGAAAACTCTGAAGGGAGAGTGAACCTGAAGATGGGTGAACATGAAAGGTTATTTGCCAGGAAAGCATCGTGTCAAAAATATCCAAATTCATTCTCAAACTTCACTCTGCAGAGAAACTAAAATCTTGGAGAGAGACTTGTTTTGAGGTGTCAGCAGGTTCTGAGTTCCATCTGTAGATGTCTGAGCTTCAGAAATGCATACAGTGCAGTATTCTTGCATTGCTGAGGAACACCAAAATAGATTTCACATCTATGTTGTAAGTTATTAACTGAAATATGTTTTTGTTTAATTTTTAAAAGTAATTATTTTAAGAGTGTTTTCTGCTGTGGACACCATGCATTTAGAGTTGTGATGTAATGTAAGCCAATAACAAATTGTAAGTTACCAATAAATATGCCAATTTAATATCACAGACTGTATGATTCCAACCTGTGTTCCCCTGTCTTGTGTGTTCCTGGAATTTTATGTTATGTCTTGCTCCATGTTTTGCAGTTCTTTGTAGGTTTTAATGTTGATTAGTCTCCCTATGTGTTTATTAGCCACGCCCCCTTGTTTTCTTGTTGCTTGTCTACCTCTGTATATATAGCCCTTGGTTCCACTTGTTCTCTGTCAGTCGTTGAATGGTCATTTGTTTTCACCAGTTACTTTGTGTTTGCACTTTAATAAATCTAAACCTGCACGTGGATCCGCTTACCAGCCTGCTTCTTTGCCTGTCTCAAATGTTATACTGTCTCAATACCTGAGGTGTTTGATGGACTGAAACCAGGCTGAATGTGCTTATGCAACCTCTCCACATACCCCCTGCCCCCAACACACACACACACACACATACATGAACACACATGTCCTGTTGCATAATGCAACAAAGTTTATATAATTCTTATAATTATGCAAAATATTGGTTAATTAAAATATCCACAACCTTAATATCCTGCCCTTAAAAATAAAGGTTCCAAAGGGGTTTATTTGCAGTGATGCCATATAGAAAAATATACATTTCTTAAAAGAAACATTAGTGTGAAGAACATTTTAATAATTTTAGGAATGTTGTTCGTTCCACTTTAAATATCCTTCTGTGCATTGGAAAGATTCCATGGATGTTACAGTGTCTTCATGGAACCATGGATGCCATTGCCAATAACGAACATTTTTTTATTTATTTTTAAGAATGTATATATACACATGTATATATACACACTGTTATTTATGCTGTATACATATGTTATTAAGTGTGGTTCAATAGTTAGATATTTTGTCAGATAGAGATGGAAGATTCAGAAAGTTAAAAGATTGGATTTTTCCTTTTTCTAAATCTGTCTGTGCGAGAAGTAATCTGCAGTTCACCGCTGAGTTTCAGGGGAGACAATTAAAATGCAATTACCTGTTACTTTCCCAAAGTACCTCTCTGAGCCAATTCAAGGTTATCAGTGAGGATGAGTTGGCTGATCTGCCTGTGTCTGTGCTGTCATAAATGTATTTAATAGATAGTCTGGCTCAGCTATAGTCTGGAGCATTTATGCTGGAATTAACTGATAGTGAAATGCATTTTGCAGGCTTATATGTGACCCTGGATCACGAAACCAGTCACAAGTCGCACAGGTATATTTGTGGCAATAGCCAACAATACATTGCATGGGTCAAAATTATCGATTTTTCTTTTATGCCAAAAATCATTAGAATATTAAGTAAAGATCATGTTCCATCAAGATATTTTGTACATTTTCTACCGTAAATATATAAAACATTTGTTTTTGTGAGTGAATGCAGCACAATCACGAACAGAAATGGACAACTTTAAAGGTGATTTTCTCAATGTTTCGATTTTTTTGCACCCACAGATTCCAGATTTTCAAATAGTTGTATCTCGGCCAAATATTGTCCTATGCATATGCACCATACTTCACTGGAAAGCTTATTTATTCAGCTTTCAGATGATATATAAATCTCAATTTAAAAAAATTGACCCATGTGACTGGGTTTGTGGTCCAGGGTCACATATTAATACACAGATCAGATAGCCTTTCATAACTCTTCACACCTCATGTCACGCTCATGCCAAGGATTATATGTGTGTAACATTAAAATCTAACATTGTGTGTTAAATTATTGGATAATAAATCTCATGAGATACTGGTGAGATCCTACCACCAGCCCCTAACACTGCTCTGAACACACACACACACGTCTGGTGCACTATCTTTGTGAGGACTCTCCATAGACGTAATGGTTTTTATACTGTACAAACTGTATATTCTATCCCCTTACACTGCCCCTATCCCTAAACCTACCCATCACAGGAGACAATCTGCATTTTTACATTTTCAAAAAAAAACTAATTCTGTATGATTTATAAGCTTTTGTACCCATGGGGACCTCAATTTAGGTCCCCACGGTGACATGAGTCTGTGTGCATTCAGGTTTAAGTCCCCACCGGTGTAGAAAAACATGTCCCCCCCCCCCCCCACCCACACACACACACACACACACACACACACACACACACACACACACACACACACACACACACACACACACGTTATTTAAATACACCCATATTCCCCCTACATCCCAGTATCATAAAAATAACTGAGTGGAGGCACAAAGAGAAAGAGACGAGAGAGGCGTTGAGAAGAAGTAAAGTGTAATATCTTACAAGTTACCCGCATGAATTCTCAGATCTCGTTTTTACAATAAAAGTAGCATGTTGCTCATTATTTACACCAGTCTTTCATTCTTTTAAATGTATAATTCAAACAAACAAACAAATCTTTATTTAAATATATTTCAAATAAATTATTTTATTTAAACCATTGTGTTTATTTCCAATCTATGGAACCAGAAAAAAAGTAATGTAAAATAATGTATACTTTCCCAAATATAACACTGCATGCCTTTAGTTTCTTTATATAAAGAGTAATTCATAATGTAATACATTGAATTTTTAGAACACTTCCCAAAACTAAGGAGGTTGTTTGGGGCACAAAAGTATACTTGGTAAGTATTTGAAGCAGTGTGTTTGCAAGTGTTTATGCGTATACATGAAAAAGAAAGAGAGGGAATATTTCCCCCTTCATTTCCATAAGTACTTAATGCTGAATTATTCCTGTGTGCCAGCCAATCATATAAAACAGCCAAGCGTCCTCTCGGGAGCTCTGCCAACAGAAGGATCATACCCACTCCAGCTATCTAAACATCTTCATACTGCTATGCAAAAGATCATGTTTACTCTTTTATTGCTAAAAATGCAGCAGTAGTGGGGTTTTCTACTGCTGTTGAACTGGTCTAATAATCTGTGACAGTAAGTGTCGCAGGTCAGATGGTTGTGCCTGAGGCCGCAGCTTAAGCAAGAAAACATCACCAATGCCATCAAAGACTTTCAGAATCACTGTAACTCTCCATCTCAACACTTCTCCATCTGCACACAAGCATTACAGCTTAATTCAAACCCATTCATGTCAGAAAATGACCATATAAGAGCATTAACATGAACTGGAGACACATTCAATTACGCTGACGTATGCTGTGTGTGTGTGTCTGCTTATTGTGTGAGGGAATGGTGCAGGGAGACAACACATTCTCATTAACTGAGTGTGTGTGTTGTGTCGACTGATGTGCCATTAACAGAATTTATGGTCCATATCAAACTCAAAATATTAACTATTCTGGAGAATTCTGGAGAAGTGCAAAAGGGGCTGCCCAGATGCTAAAGTTGCCATACTATTCAGTTGCTAATGTGTTCTCCTCAGCAAGCTGCACAAAATGAGGTTTATGCTGAGGAGACACTTAACGACTAGCTGAAACATTCTAAGACTGAATTGAACACACAATGTGGCGCATTCGCACGGGATAAGCGAAGCCTGTGATTTTACTCGAATTTACTGACTCCCGGATGTGATGTCAATAGGCTATTGCTTGGACAGGTCTTGTCGTTATAGGTCTAGCTGTATGATCAACAGAATAATGTTATTTACCGCATGCAGCTGTATGTCATCTTCTTCTGATTTTCAGCTTTCTCTTTCTGCAAACTGTATAGTTGTATGGTGTAGGTATAGCGGTATGACCCAGCACCCAAAATACAATCAAAACACTCCACCGCAGCCTCCATTCTTCGAGAAAGATGGATAAAAAGGCGCACAGGAAACAAAAACCTTGAAAAAAATTAGACACAACCCCGCCAAATCACAGAGATACCGATTTGCACGGGACTAATGTTATCATGGGACCTCGGTGTTCGGCGAAATATGATTTCGGGGGAATTTTTACTTTACAAATTACAGACATGGCCGATTCGCACGGGATTAAGATCACATACAACCTCCGCAATTATTACAAATGACTAGAGGTCACCAGGTAATACTAATCTAGTGCGAATAGGACTTAAAGGAACACTCCACCGTTTTTTTCATATTAAACTATGTTATTCCCTTAACTAAGACGAGTTGCTACATATCTCTCTCGTCTCAGTGCGTGCACTCAATCGCTCTGGCGCGCGGCGACACTTTGATAGCACTTAGCTTAGTCTAGATCAATCATTAGGGACCAAACAGAGATGAAGTTAGAAGCGACCAAACACCTCCACGTTTTCCCTATTTAAATACAGTTACACGAGTAGTTACACGACAAAGTATGGTGACACAAAATAAAACGTGGCGCTTTTCTAAGCGGGTAAAAAGGATAACTATAATGTATGGCGGAATAGCACTTGGGAGCACTTCGACTCGGCGCAGTAAAAACGTTGGAGTGTTCCTTTAACAGACTGTTTCCATCGACTGCAGCAGATTTTAAACACTGTGAACACCGACTGAATGCGACTTGGGCGTTTGGGCATGTTCAGTCGTAAGCATCAAATTACATTCTTAATCGGCCTTACAGTCGTTAAGTGTGTCCCCGGCTAAATTTAGGTACGTTTACATGACACCGTTTTCAAGTCAAAACATAAAACTTCTTATGCGTTTTGGCCGTTTGTTTACACGACAACAGCGTTTTTGGTGCCTGAAAACGCAAACTTTTGAAAACGGTTTTCAAAGTGCAAGTTTGTAAACAACAAAAATGAGAATCTCTGAAGACTATGACGTCATGCACATGCGTATTACATGTTCAGTCTATAGTTTTTCATCGCCATCTAATGGCCTGGCAACAGAATACAGCGTTTTTAGTCGTTTTCGCAGATCCGTGTGAATGGGAATCGTTTTGACAATGTCCGTCTGACTGTACACGGAAAGCTCAAAGGATAAACTTCTCTGTTTTGAGCATATCGTTAAAACATGATTTATCCTTAAATCATGTTTTTAGCTAATTAAACCTAAACCAGCTAATTAAGGTGTTCAAGATTACTTGAAAATTACAGACAGGTGTAGCATACTGGAGCAGGTTGAAATGGAGTCTGTGGAAGGTAGCCCTATGGGAGCAGAGCTGGCTACTCTTGACTCAGTGTTTGGTTGAATTCAAAAGAAGAGAATTCATACACCGCCAATGCTGATCTTTCCTCACTGTCAGTGTGCATTGCTACAATGAGAATAGTTTATTGCCTCTCCTCTGAAAGCCATCTGTTCATCAGCAGCCCTGAGTGTGTGCCAATGCCAAACACTGCTGCAATTTCAGGTGAGGTGTAATGGACGAACTGCAGTAGCTATGCTTCTGCTGCTAATGGAGACACTGTAATTCAGCGATGAAAATGTTCAAACTGTGACAACTGAAATGCCTCCCACTCCGACTGTACAAACAGTAGTTTGTTTGTGTGTGTGTGTGTGTGTGTGTGTGTGTGATTTTACACTTCCGTTCGAAACTTTGCTCTCAGTAAGATTTATTTTTTGTTATTTGAAAGAAATTAATGCTTTTGTTCAGAAAGGACACATTAAATTGTGACAGTAAAGAGTATACCTACAATGTTACAAATGATTTCTATTGCAAATAAATTATGACAATAGTTTTACAATATATTAAAATAGAAAATATTTCTTTAAAATTGGAATAATAGTTCACAAATAGTTTTTTTTTTGTATATTTTGTTAAATAAATGCCTTGGTGAGCATATAGAGACTTTTTTCAAAAACATAAAGTTTTACCAATCCTAAACTTTTGAACGGCAGTGTACTTGTGTTTTAATGTATACTGGTTTGATAGTGGGGTTTAGATGATTTAGACAGGTTGGGATGCTTGACTGTGGCAGATCTAATATGTGCCAGAATCTCCTGAACAGTGTGAGGGAACGCCAACTGAAGCTGGACATTAAGAAGCTCCCAATCAGCACTCTAGTCTAAAGATGGGCCAGAAGACCAGGGTAAGGGAGTATTGATTAAACCCAACTCATGCTGCCAGAACCTGCACAGCCCCCATAACCAAACCCGGCGGCTCTAGAAATAGCCTGAGCTCAGAGGAAAACAAAAAAGAGGAATGCGGGCTTCAGTTTACTCATGCCAAAATTCACATACATTGATATATTAGTCCGTATTTATTTTGGTTTGTTTTTTTGTAAGGCTTATATATTCCTTCTTTCTGAAGATTTGACTATTTGACTTGTATTTACTGGACTATACAACACTATCTCACGACCAATTCGTACGAATTCGTACGAATGATAAAAAGATGGCTAATTCGTACGAATTTGTACGATTTGTCTAAACCCACGTGATGGGTAGGTTTAGGGGCGGGGTCAGGGGTAGGTCATTCATATGAATTCATACGAATTGGGGAATTCGTAAAATATGTACGATTTTGCAAAAATCGTACTAATTCGTACGAGTGAGGTCGTATGAATTCGTACAAATTAGCCACCTCGTAGAATTTGTATAACATAAACAATAGGCTACTATTTAATATAGATATAAACATTTATGAATGACATTTTTACAAATGTAGATGAAGAAAATAATATAGATCAGAACGTATTTAATACTATGTGGTCATTTGTGCCAATTACCATGATTCATTTTAAATTATTTTTTTTCGCAGTGCATATGTCACAATGATACATGATGAATTTGAGTCTGTGGCCACTTTGCACTGGAACACAGGAGATCCGTCCTGTTTGACTTCTGCTGAGTCCATGTAGTCAACATTTTGACATCCTTTTATCAAAATACAAACATCTATGACATTTAAAAAATGTTGTTTTAATTTATGGATAAAAGTGCATTTAATACTAATAGTATTTTATTTATTAATTTATTTGCCAATTACCATGATTAATTCTATGGTTAATTTAACTGCTTCTTTTCAGTGCATTTAATTATCATTCTAAACTACAACATACTATTAACAAGTAATACTTAAAATAGAATTACATGAGCACAACTGCCCATCCACCATTAGTTAAAATGCTTATTGAGAATTTCACCTCCAACAACAAACACAAACATCATGCCTTAGTAGTGGCACAGTGAGCAGCACAAAAAGCCAACAACACATAAAGAGCCTGTGTAATGTCTTCATCGCTGTCTCTGTCCCCATGGTTTCCTGTCTCTCTCTATTTGCCCTATGCTTAAAGGCATTAAAAGACCATAAATAGAAATAAAAAAAGAGAAAGCACTAAAATTGGAGCCTCTCTTTTCCACAGTATTCCCATCGTCACACACATGATTCTGATGTTACGGCGTTTTCCAGAACCTAACATTCCAAATTCTCCCTATACAGCCTCACTGACACATCCTGAACATTGAGATCATGCGTGTAGTGTGTGCATGTGTGTTTGGAGCGAAGCGTCTTGTGTTTGTCCATCCAGCAATGCTGGATTTCCATTCTTTATGCAAACATGCAGTGTTTCACGTCTACTCAAGCAGCTCAGGGCAGGCTGGGAAAAAGCCGCATGATCTGAGGCAGTGAGATTGCGACACGCTGTCTAAACAGTTAGGAGCAGCTGCAGAGATCGGAACGGTCTGATGACAGGAATATGCAAGGAGAACACCACCATCCACTCTGGAGCATGCTTTTCTCATTATGATTGACGTGCATCTCATAATCCAATTTTGTGAAACCCAACATGGATAACTAACCACTGTTTTCAAATCAAGATCAATTCTCAACTCCCAGAGGTCTTTAAACATGTGTTAACACCACACTGTGGTCTGATCTGATGACAGCACTTCAGCTCTGATGGAATGGATCACAGAAGATCTCTTCTGTTTCTGTTTGCCCTGCTGAGATTATGGTCATTCTCATAACAGCCATGTGCAGCCTAATCATGTTAAATAACTATTTAGCAGTGAAATCGATAGACATATACCCCTCACAGGCAGAGCTCGGTTCTCTCGCTCTCACCTGTATAAGATTACAAGCAAAGAATGAAAGAAATCAGATAATGTAGCAACTTAGCAACAGGTCCTTTAACAGATGTACAAAGAGATACAAAGTCTGAGAGCAGCAAATTGACTTTAAGTCAAGTAATCAAATTTGGGACACTAACCATGTGAACTTCACTGAACAAAAAGTCAGGTTTTTCACCAGTGAAGCACAAGATGCTCTCTGGAGTATTTTCAAAACATCATCAGGTTTTTCAAATTCATTGCACCTTTCATTTCAACGTTTCCCTCCCATTGTTAGTATAATGCTGAACATATCATTTGCAATAAAAAAATAAATAAAAAATCTATTAAATTACAAAAATATTTTTCACTAGGTTTATCGACTTTTGGACACCGTTGTATGTGTGAGTGGTTGTAAGACTGTGCACTTTTAATTCCTGCAGGGCAATAAAGTCTCACGTATCTACTAGTAATTGTTTCTTCAACGCACAGCATACAGTACAAAATGAAGACCTGTAAAATGAGTTGTTTGCTGACGTCCCTCGTGCCTTGGGTTACATTTTCCAGACACTTCTTTGCACATCAAAAACGTGACGTTATTTAACATCTTATATTTTGTTTTGTTGCACAACACAAAAAGACAGCCATGTTTTGCTGGTGCCTCTTATGTAAGTCTGGGGAAAAGGTGCATCAAATCAGCGCACACAAAGAAAATCGTGTTTTGATATAGCCTTGCCATAACCTACTATAACCAATCCTGTTTCCAATAGGCTATTGCAATTAACAACCTCTATCAACTGAAAACGATATGATTCATGCCAAACTGACAACAGCAGCTGGGAACAACTTCAGCCAACACGAAAAGCCAATCCTGCTTTAACTTACGTAAGTGTATTTAGATGCATGCTATCCTACACAATTACAAATATACAAACTCAGCAAATTAAAAAAAAAAAAAAAAAAAAAAAAAAGTATCTTCAATAAAAGCTCATCATATAGCATAATGTTTGGTATTTGCCTGACATTACAGAGGTTTTCACACCTGCATTCCTCAGTTTCTTGTTCCTGTACACGGACAGGATGACCAGTAGATTTCCAAGGATATCAGCCACGGTAGTGAAGATCAGCACGCCGGCGAGGGTGGCCGCTACCCCGGGAGACGTGTTCCTGGCGGGGAGGCAGTTGTTTCCCCGGGATAAACTATCCAGACAGCTCAAGTTCGACTTAATCATCGCCATTCTTAGTGACCGGTGTAATGCCACATTAAAGTTTCTCCATTGAGACACTCTTCAAGTGAAAAAAACTAAGTTGGCGCGAACAGGTTCTCGTAAACGTTCCCGAAAATATAGCCAATCCATTCCACTTATAAAATGTCAGTGAGGACTTAAGAATCGAATGCAATGTAGAATCCCTTTTTTAACTTCCATCGCACGATAGGCTATATGTCACAGAGGAATCCCTGTGAATTTCCCAGTAGCTCCCATTCAATTACATTGGATGTTTGGTCGTCGGTGCATTGTCAGCCGCACAGTTATCTGGATTGTCACCTCGGATCACAGTGACTCCGGGCTGTTGCTCAGACGCCACACACATCACGGCACACAGACATCAGCGGCGGTCTGCATCGCATCCCCGGCGCCCGGAGCCTCCAATCTCAGTCAGCTGTTCAGAGCCAATCTGAGCAGCGATTAGCGTAACGAGTTGTGGATTCAGTCCAGACCACCACCGTTAAAGCAGAGTGTGGAGGTTTATAAATAGGGGATTTTAATATACATAATTATGTCATTGCCTACTATAATTATGTATATAAAATATATATAATTATATTTTTAAATGTTTGGTTAACTAGAAAAGGTAGGCTAATTAGCAATTAATCAATCTGGGGCATATTTCAATCTGGGGTTAACGAAGCGAACTAAAGTCGCAACTGGCGTTGGTTTGAAGAGGTAACTATAGCAACAGGATTGCAGTTCAAGCCGTTTCAGAGGATGTGTAAACGCTGCCTTAACTGAGCACTTAATATAATTTAAAATGTTTGTCTAAAAAATAACTTTTGGATTGCGATGCCAAAGGCCAGTTTAGATAAACCTCCACAGACTGCGCCCACAAAATTACTTACATTTTTGCAGAATTTACTAGATGAAGGGGCAAAATAATGAGCAAAATTAAATTTTTTAAACATCATGTTTAATGTCACCATTACCAAAATTGACAAATTATTTGATGATGCAGTCCACCTAAGGTAAGAGAGGGCACGGCCATTTGTAATTTTAATATGTCTGGCTTCCGGTGTCATTTGCTTTTCTGTTATTCTTAGCTGTACAAAACAGCTCATTATGCTGCTTGACAGCCTACTGCAAACTGGTATTTCTTTACATATTGTTTTAATGTCGTGTCTTAATTAAACACGCTGGTTTGTAGTGCAAACAGTTTTACAGTTTACTACTTCGATGTATTATTCTTGTTATTTCCCTATAGCAGATAATAAATCAGAAGTCTCGCATTTTCAGAGAAAACACCTTACTTCCGTGTTGAAAAATAATGTGGATATAGGCTAGAGTGGTGCAGGTATTACGTCACTTTGTAGGCCTAAATGCAGTTGCCAAAAATAAAAAGCTAAAGGTAGGCTATAAACGAACTACACCACGGTCCCACGACTTTAGCGTCACTACCACAATCTTCCGACAACTCTTTCTGATTTTATCTAAAATCTTTTCTCCAGAAAGTTTGAGATAGAATCAGGGCTGCCAACTCTCACGCATTGAGCGTGAGACTCACGCAATTGACACTTTTCACACGCTCTCACGCCACACATCCATTTTCTCACGCACAGAAAAATTGCGGAGCAAAGGGGTACTTTTAATATTAAACTAATTCTCAGCTCTTAGATTCCGTCAATTTTATTACGAAATTCAGACAAAAATACGTTTGGCGCTTGTAAATGTGACGTGACAGATCGCTGAGCGCCACGATCAGTTCAAATGCACGTGAACCGATCATCTGTTACTTTTTTATTTAAAGATACAGTACAACTTACCGAAAGTATACATAATATCGACCACTCGTGGATTTTTCAACCACTGAAAGAGGTCAATATATAACAGCAGGAGAACAATTATGTCACATAACGTTACATTTACCTCAGGAAAGCCATTTAATGACCATGTTAATTGAATAGAAAAAATAGCTAGAGAGGAGATTTTGCTGAGCACTATATTACATATTTATTATATTTTTACTTATGCCATTAAATAATTGTTATTATAACAAAAACTGCATTATATTTAATTTGTTATTTTTAACCTTTAATAATACCAGCAGATTAGGCCTTCTATGTTTACAGCATTAGGTGAGATTATTTTTTTAAATAAAATTTAAAATAAACATGTATCCAAATGAGTCAATATTGATTCAAAATCGGAATCAAATCACAAGAATGGAATTGAAATCTTGAAATGTTTGTCAAGCAATAATAAAAACTGTATAGCCTACTACCAGTCATTGTACAATGTAAACATTGTAACATGTTGTCACTAAACTTCATGAAATTCTATTTAGTTACCAAATTTTTTTTGGTAACTAAATAGCAAACCCCCCCCCCCCCCCCCCCAAAAAAAATCTCACTCCAAGCTAAACTCAAAAGTTGGCAGCCCTGTAGAATAGTTTATAAGAGCAAAATTATAAGCATAACAGGCTGTAAAAGCGAACTGAGTTTACCTGTTTGGCATGATGACATTTAGGGGTGAATTCAGGTTGATTGGGACACTTTTTCCAAGTCACTTTTTCCAAGTCACTTGAAAGTGTCCCAACCACCCTGAATTCATAATCTCCCTGACAGCCTCAGTCCCATTTATAGACAATTGTTAGCAACTGCCTTTTTCAAGACATGCAACAGCTTAAAAAATCACAAGTGGGGTAATATGATGTATTTTATGTCATAGAATAAAATGTGAAAGTATCTTGAGCTTGTGTTCACCACAGACCTTATTTCAGCTATTTAACCAAAAACCCATTCAAAAAACCCATTGACTTTGGGATGATGGAACCTGAACTGCTAAAATGTGAACTTGTTTATGCGTATTAGCCTAAAATATTATGTAAAACCTGCACCACTCCCCCTTTTTCGGCGGCACTAGGACCAAAAGTATTTTTTCTGTAAAAACTGTTAAAGAGTTATAAGCCATGAACCAAGACAATCAGATATGAGGTGAATCACAACAAAAAAAGTATTTGAAAATCAGACAAAAATATAAAGGTACAAGATAACTGTTTAGTGAGGGAAAGAACTGCTATCCCATTAAGCACTGTGACAGCATAATCAAATTAATAATGGAGAAACATAAAACTACTCATATACAAATGTTGATTTGACAAAAAGGAGAATATATATATATATATATATATATATATATATATATATATATATATATATAGTACATTTATTGCAAAATATGCATATATTTATTTTGTTTTTCTTCTTTCTCCTTCTTGTTCTTAACAGCTCCCATTCGCTGAGGTGGAGGGTCCCATTCGCTGAGGTCTCTACAACCAGCCACCTACACAAATACACACAGTGACACACTTGCTGCTGCAGCATTTTAATAGGCTCATTGTTATGTGTTGATTTATAACACATTTACAGATGTGATTAATGAGAACGCAACAGCCAAGTCGACCAACAATGGCAGGCTACAAATAAACAGTGGCATCCTGACATGGGAGCGGGGACAGCTGCTCACTAAACAATCTGTAGCTAAAAATAATCTTCCACATTCAGTCACATGTATATTTACATTCACACTGGGGTAACAATGATGTCAGTGAGTTAAAAAGAGTATGAGCTTTATGGATAATGGTTGAGAGAGGACATTTTCTTCCAATCTGGAAGAATATTTCTGTAGTACCTTCTAGGAAAAGAAAGTTATTTAATTATTCTGTAATGCAAAAAAAAAAAAAAAAAGGCAGCGAAGCAGAGGACAGTCATCAACAGCCATGGGCTCATGCCTGTAGGTGTCTGGTGTCTTGTTTACAATTCTGTGCCATACATTTCTGTAGTGCGAAGTGCCTTCACTGAAGGGATGTTCCATGCCACTGTACAATGTCATCAGTCAATCCTCAATGGAGTTTTCCGGTTCTGTCGAACCAGCATTTTAGTTATCTTGTCATTCCTCATTCTGCAAATGTGTCAGAACAGTCTCAGCTTTCTTTGAATAAACTCTGTAACAAATTTTTGTAACAAAGTTCTTCATTTGTGCGCCACTTACCAAATTCTTCCTTTATCTGTTTCTTTGAATGCCAATACTCTTTTTTTCTTTTGTTGAATATGTTTTTTTATTTCATATATATATATATATATATATATATATATATATATATATATATATACACTCACCTAAAGGATTATTAGGAACACCATACTAATACTGTGTTTGACCCCCTTTCGCCTTCAGAACTGCCTTAATTCTACGTGGCATTGATTCAACAAGGTGCTGAAAGCATTCTTTAGAAATGTTGGCCCATATTGATAGGATAGCATCTTGCAGTTGATGGAGATTTGTGGGATGCACACCCAGGGCACGAAGCTCCCGTTCCACCACATCCCAAAGATGCTCTATTGGGTTGAGATCTGGTGACTGTGGGGGCCATTTTAGTACAGTGAACTCATTGTCATGTTCAAGAAACCAATTTGAAATGATTCGAGCTTTGTGACATGGTGCATTATCCTGCTGGAAGTAGCCATCAGAGGATGGGTACATGGTGGTCATAAAGGGATGGACATGGTCAGAAACAATGCTCAGGTAGGCCGTGGCATTTAAACGATGCCCAATTGGCACTAAGGGGCCTAAAGTGTGCCAAGAAAACATCCCCCACACCATTACACCACCACCACCAGCCTGCACAGTGGTAACAAGGCATGATGGATCCATGTTCTCATTCTGTTTACGCCAAATTCTGACTCTACCATCTGAATGTCTCAACAGAAATCGAGACTCATCAGACCAGGCAACATTTTTGCAGTCTTCAACTGTCCAATTTTGGTGAGCTTGTGCAAATTGTAGCCTCTTTTTCCTATTTGTAGTGGAGATGAGTGGTACCCGGTGGGGTCTTCTGCTGTTGTAGCCCATCTGCCTCAAGGTTGTGCGTGTTGTGGCTTCACAAATGCTTTGCTGCATACCTCGGTTGTAACAAGTGGTTATTTCAGTCAAAGTTGCTCTTCTATCAGCTTGAATCAGTCGGCCCATTCTCCTCTGACCTCTAGCATCAACAAGGCATTTTCGCCCACAGGACTGCCGCATACTGGATGTTTTTCCCTTTTCACACCATTCTTTGTAAACCCTAGAAATGGTTGTGCGTGAAAATCCCAGTAACTGAGCAGATTGTGAAATACTCAGACTGGCCCGTCTGGCACCAACAACCATGCCACGCTCAAAATTGCTTAAGTCACCTTTCTTTCCCATTCTGACATTCAGTTTGGAGTTCAGGAGATTGTCTTGACCAGGACCACACCCCTAAATGCATTGAAGCAACTGCCATGTGATTGGTTGATTAGATAATTGCATTAATGAGAAATTGAACAGGTGTTCCTAATAATCCTTTAGGTGAGTGTATATATATATATATATATATATATATATATATATATATATATATATATATATATATATATATATATATATATATGATACTAAATACACTTACACTGATAGAAAAAAAAATGTTTTTACCTTATTTACCCCTAAAAGTTTCAAAATCTGATGCACCTTTTAATGGTTTTAGGGGTTGTCTTTTTAAAGGTACAATTTTTGTTCATTTGTGACAGTGTTCTAATATGAGTTTAGAACTTCTAGTTCTGTCATGCAATGTACAAAACACAAAATTCAGCAGAAATACATTAGTCTATGTAACGGAGGCCAGCTAAAGAGCTGTGCAGGTAAACCTCACTCTCCTGGCCTCAGGAGGTAGCCTACACTAGTGACTGATGCTTGAGGCAGCGGTTTTTAACATCCTTTTTAGAGCGGAGGTAGCCTACACTAGTGACTGATGCTTGAGGCAGTGGCGGATTTAGCAAATTGGGGGCCCAAGGCGAAGGTATGTATGGGCCCCCCATCCGATCTTTAAAGGTGCAATGTGTCATATTTCTGAGGATCTATTGACAGAAATGCAATATAAGATCCATAACTATGTTTTCAGTGGTGTATAAAGACCTTACTTAATGAACCGTTATGTTCTTATTACCTTAGAATGAGTCATTTATATCTACATAACCGCGGGAACCCCCTTCTATGAAGAACGACTTATTGTGACGTCTAAAAATCACACACTGCACCTTTAAAAGAGAGCGAAATCTTTTTTTTACAGACTGAATGGTGAATAGGCAGGTAAAGGTTGGAGAGGAGAAATAAAACTTCCCCTTTAAACCTTGCATACACTTATTCACTCCTAAACAGAAACGTTACAATGTTTACATGGTACAATTTCTGGTAAGCTCTGTTTTTTTTTTTTTTTTTTTTTTTTTTTTTTTGCTTGACAAATTTCACCATTTCGATTCAATTCTTGTGATTTTATTCAATATTGACTCATTTGGATACATATTAGGTACACAAGATAGGCGTTAATTTTTCTCAAGAAAAAAAAACTCACATAATGCTGTGAACATACAGAGAGCCATATCAGCTGGTATTATTTAAGGTTAAAAATAACTAAAATTAAACAATGCTTTTTTATTATAATTAAATTATAAGTAAACAATATACTAAATAAATAATATAGTAGGCCTACACATAGGCCCTATTTAGCTAAATACTCTTTATATCTTATTTTTCTAGTCAACTAACATGCTATAGCCTATATTATGGTAACTAAATGGCTTTCCTGAGGAACGTTAGGCTAAATGTTATGTGACGATTGTTCTCCAGCTGTTTTACCTCTTTCCGCGGTTGAAAAACACTGATTGGTCGATATTATGAATAAGGAATACATTTTGGTAAGTTATTACCGAAGATGATCAGTTCACGTGCCTCTAGGGATCGGTCACGTCACATTACAAGCTCCAAACGGTATTTATTATTTCGTAATAGAATTGACAGAATCTGAGACCTGAGATTTTTCATATCATAAGTAATTTAAACTGCTCTGTTTTGTCTGTCGGTCTCCATGTCCTCTTTGCTTCACGATCTTTCTGTGCGTTGGACGTTTGTTGTTCCTAGCCATAAAAAAGTTTGTCATCTTTGGCAGCTTTCCCAAATAGCCTACTTACAGTATCTGAGTCTTTTTTTTCTTTTATTTGAGACGCTTGGATAACTTCGAAACTTTTAATTTTCACGTTTAGACTCATCTTGCTCTGTTTGTGTATTTCCTGTATCGTTGTTGTCATTGTCAGCGGGCATCACAAAAAAGTTTGTTACCTTATTCTGCAATTTTTCCTCCTTTTTTCAGCACCGCTTGTGTAGCTTCGCTTCATTTTTACTCTACTACTCTGTACACTCTGTCAATCACTTCTTTTTCTCTGTCAGTTTTTTGTCGCAATACACCCTTGTCACTTTCGCAGATGCGTGAGATAATGGAATAGTCCAATGTAGTGAGGTGGGGGGCCCCCTCCTTTCTGCGACTAATGATTTGATGCCATTTTTCGCAAATGGAGATTTAGAAATATATAATTTGCGAAAAAAAAAAAAAAAAAAAAAAAACTTAAGCATAAATTAATGGGGCATTTTGGGGGCCCCTAGGTAGCTTGGGGCCCAAGGCAATTGCCGACCTTTGCCTAATGGTAAAGTCCGCCCCTGGCTTGAGGCAGCGGTTTTTAACATCCTTTTTAGAGCGTCCGCCTCCCATGCCGGAAATGGTGATTCGAATCCCGCTTGGAGTGGTGCAAGTAGAACCAGGGGGTTACATTAGTGCCGTGACCTGGATGGGAGTGAGGTTTACCTGCACAGCTCTTTACTAGCTGGCCTCCATTACACTCACCCCTTATACCTGTAAAGTATAGGGGGTAAGTGTAATGGAGGCCAGCTAGTAAAGAGCTGTGCAGGTAAACCTCACTCCCTTGGCCTCTAGAAGAAAGCTAGAGACTGCGTCCTTGTAAGCACGCCCGGGTATTTAATGCTGGAAACGCCAGTTCGAATCCCGTCCTGGTTATCCATCAACAGAGATTTGATTAAACTTACCAATGACTATGGAACTTTAAAGCCTCAGAAACAAAGTGAAGAGACCAGTAAAGGCCAACATCAGAAATACTGCCAAGTTTCCAAGTGTGAGGCATCCACTGCCTACGCTGTAAAAATAGTTTTATATAAGTCTCTTTGATACACAAAGAGATACACAATTGTCATTTTAAATAAAGAAGCAAGAAGAAAAACAGCTTAGATAGATAGATAGACAGACAGACAGACAGACATGATTCGAACAGGTTTTCAAAAATGACCGCATTGCAAATGAATGGGAGATGAATTTCATCTAGTGAAAACTTTTGTTGCAGCCAAACAAAATCTTACTGCAAGTACTTTTATTTATATTTTAGATAGGCAAAATTTTTTAACACAACTTTTTTAGATTTATGGCTTTGATTTTTTCACAGTTTTAGGGTAAAACATGTTTTTGAAAATAAATACTTCATATTAAAATGAACATAGTACATTTTTCATAACAATAAACGTAAAATTCTGTAACTTTTTTAAGTTCACTTTTTAAAACTTGCAGCAATAACCTGCCAAGTGCCATCTTTGAAAAGAGATCAAACTTAAGTCTGTGCTCTAAAGCATTTAAGATTTATGACAGTTTAAGTTGGAAATGAAATTTTCAGGTCTATGCTCAAAAAGTGAATAAATGGATTATAAATACAGCGTAAATATTATTTAGTACCATAAAATCCCCTAAAATACAACATATAAATAAAAAATATTTGCTACCTAAAATATAGTAGGCTACATTATTTTCATTGAAATAAAAATAATAATTTCGTTCATTTTTGACCGACATATGCGAAGAGCACCTTAAGCATAATAATAAACAGAAACAAACAAAAATGGCCAATGAATTAAAATAAATAGAATAATTACCAGAACATTTCCTGGTACAGAAACCAAACGTTCAATATTACATTCATATTCATATAATGTAATTAAAATAAAATGTTAAATTTGAATTTTAAAAAAAACTTTTATAAGGAAATGTACAAACTATACGGACTAACATCCCGCATAGGTTAAATAAGTGTGTACTCTTTCTGAAGGATCACCTAAGATTCAGTATGCTCAAATTAATAAAGAAATGCATTTACTCTCTTGTTAGCCTCCAGAAGAGTTCCTAGAACTAAAATAGTCCCTGCGGTGCGAACGCGCCGACATCCGGGTACTTTCGCCAATAGTTGTAGGAACCATGATATCTATGGTAGGAACAGCCTCAGGTTCCGAAAGCCCCTTGTTATGCAGGCAAGCCGGTCCTGTGTGAGCATGCGCACTACACTGTGTTGTGTAAACGCGGAATCGGCTGTTGTCAAGAAACTGTTTATGTAGTTGAGTTATAAAGTCTTTGGTTAAGCCCTAGCTCATTTTCTAAGCAAAGTGTCCTTGTGTCTACAGAACCCATTTCTCATCAAACCAATCTGATTCCGCTTCGTACGTTAGGCATTCAGATATGAGTGACGAGGATGTAAGAGACAGTAAGAAGATGAAAAGAAAAACTGGTCCGGACGATTCAAAGGCGCCTGAGAAGAAGAGACAGAAAATAAAAGACAAAAACGAAGAAAAGAGCAGCGCAGTCAAGAAATCACGCGGTATCTATCTATCTATCTATCTATCTATCTATCTATCTATCTATCTATCTATCTATCTATCTATCTATCTATCTATCTATCTATCTATCTATCTATCTATCTATCTATCTATCTATCTATCTATCTATCTATCTATCTATCTATCTATCTATCTATCTATCTATCTATCGTTATTTAATTACAGTGACAGTAGCGTTTGTGAAACTACTTTTATGAACTACGTTTTCACATCTTCCACGTTAATGAAACAGTTTGCCTCACATTATCTACAAGAATCTATTATTGTTACATTTTTGTTTATTAAAACATATACATTAAAATAAATATACATACATGCATACATTACATATATAAAATTAAAATAACAGCTAAATAAAGTCATGTACTTCTCAGCACAATCTTCCAAAATTATTGTAAGTTATTCAAATTAGAAATTCCCATGTTCAAAAAGGAGTAGGAAGAAGTTCATAACAAACTTTTCCGGTCTTACCCCCTTTCTCTATTTTTATCCTTTAGTTAAATACAAAACAATTTGATGCTTCTCTTATACATACATCTTTACATACACCATATATCTACCTACCTACCGTTCACATAAACCCATGCATTCACATAGATACCAATGCATACATACATGCATACATAGCCAAATTTACTAAGACGTTTGAAAAAACAAACGACCGTGAGATGCTACCCCACTCTTCCACCGAGGCATGTGATCAGCTGTCCTTCCTGTCTCCCTGTAGCACTGTCTTAGGCGGCTTGCATTACGGACAATGACATAGCAGTTTATTGCTCTGTTCACATCTGCAGTCCTCATGCCCCCCTGCAGCAGGACTATGGCATATTCACACAGGTGATCAGGGACCTTGGGCATCTTTCTCCTGGTGTTTTTCGGAGTCAGTAGAAAGGTCTCTTTGGTGTCCTAAGTTACTGGAACTGTGACATTAAATTTCTTCCGCCTGTAAACTGTTAGTCAAGTCAAGTCAAGTCAAGTCAAGTCAAGTCATCTTCATTTATATAGCGCTTTTAACAATGTAGATTGTCTCAAAGCAGCTTTACAGAGATAAGCGTATAATTTAAGGTAACAGAGATTGTTTCGGCTTTACAGCAGAGTTAAGTTATTTCCATCTAAAGTTAGTTTTAATTGATTTGGTTCCGTCGCAATGATCATTTGTTATTAAATTAGGGGCCGCTAAGACAACACCATTCTCTCTACACAGACTTTAAACGCGAACCTGTAAGAAAAACGCTGATGGCGTTCACATGCGCATTTAGAATGGGTTCTATAGTTATGTGCGTTTGAATATACGCGGGTTTGGAATTCCCTACAAGCCAAGCCTAAACAAAATACTTGTCTTTCCTTATAAATTTAAGTGTTAAGTGTTAGTGTTTTAAGAACTATTCTACAGGTGCATGTGCAAAAATAGTTTATGGTCCATTGATCAAGCATGGAAAAACATTGTTTAAACACTTTCCAATAAAGAGCTGTAAAGCTTAGTTGGATTTTACGACGATTTATAAAATACAGTATCCTGAAAAAGGGACTTTTTTTGTCGGTCACGTCATTGCTCATTCAATTTTGCGATTAAATTTTTTTATTGCTTTAAAAATAACTAAAATAATACAGTAAATAATATTTATTGTAGTCTTTTGTTGCTACTACTTAACTTTTATCATTATATATCTTTGCGGTTTTTTTTAACGGGATTGAAAGCGATGCTATACATCTCTTCAGTGGGTTGTACCATACCATACCATTATCTTTCCAAGAAATTTTAGTTGACAAAAAACTCCAGACAACATGAGATGGGGAAAATTATAAGTTATCTAGGAGTTTTATACAGCTTTTTACAGCAGATGTTAGGGTAATCAGCTAATCATAATGATGAGGAGCACATCATAGTCAGGCGACTTGGAAGTCTAATAGTCCCTCCATTTTTCAGTTAATTAAGTGCATCATCCGGGTATTTAAAGTGAAATTTTTCTTTTAGGAATTTGCAGTGTGAACACACAACTCGCACTATTTATACCACAAAATGGCATAGAATAGTGCATAAGTACGCATGCACCTATTGCCTCGCACTGAAACTTTACCAACTAGCTGTTGGACAGTGTTACTTTGTGCAAAATTTGATCTCATACCTATATGCATTTTTTTACTGACGATTATTTTCTCATCAAAAACCCTGGTCAGTGAGCATTGGATTGTTTTATAGTCACAAAATAATGCTAAAACAGTGAATAAATTATATTTTGAAAATATGCTTTATTGTTTTTATATATATATATATATATATATATATATATATATATATATATATATATATATATATATATATATATATATATATATATATACATACAGTGAGGAAAATAAGTATTTGAACACCCTGCTATTTTGCAAGTTCTCCCACTTGGAAATCATGGAGGGGTCTATATATATACACAGACTATTTTTGTATTTTTCCTTCTCATAATTTGCATATTTTACATTGATGTTTCAGAGATCAAGGCTTTTTTTGGTCAGCACCATTATTTAGTGTTAAGAGACTGTGTTTTGTAAACTCTTTTTCTCTGATATTCAGCTCCTGATGGTAAAGCTGACTCTACAAAAACTAAAGTGAAGCTCTCTGGCAAAGACAAGGACAAGGAGAAAAAAAAGAAGGATGAGAAAAACAATGCAGATGATGGCAAAAATACATCTGAAATAAAGAGAAATGAGAAAGGACAACTTGTGTTTGAAGGTGAAGTTAAGAATGTTTTGTAGTATAGTTTTGTCATTTATTCATTCTTTAACTCACTCATTTTTTTCACTATCTTTTCATTTCTCTGTTGTTGCAGACTACCCAGAGTTCACACCCAACATGACTCCCAAAGAGGTTTTACAGGCAGGCAGTTTTGGGGGTACCTATTTCAGGCCCATCTACTCCAGTATCACAAGTATGTCTCATAATGATTTAAGTTGGTTTAATTGAATTTCAGATGCATTCATTTTAATTTTTCCGATGGTAAAATAAATGCAGCAAACTACAGGGAAAATACAGCTTTGCACATCTGGGCGTATTACAGAAAGATCCTAACTTTAGAATCCCATCTTATCTGTTTGGTAACCATGGCACTTTCAGTTAGAACCTCATTTAGGACAAAAGCTATTACAGAATGACATTTCTAAAGTGCTTAATCTTATCTTAAATATGGGTAAGAAAAGGGTATTACAGAAGCATCCTAACAAAAAATCCTAAAAGCTGTCTTATGGTTAGGATAACCCCAATGGTGTCCTAACTTCAAAATTAGCCAATTAGCCAAAAAAGCCAACTATAAAAATCACATAACAATAGCCATCTGAGAATGGGGTTAAATTTTTTTTATGATATAAGATCAAGAACTGCGATGTTTGATGCCCAAATAATGCGCTGCACTTTGACAACAAAACATTATTAATAATTACATACTCCCACTAAATATAGTTATAAGCTTTGCCTTTTCTATCTAGCCTATCCAAACTTCTATTTTTGCAGCACTTAAATAAAAGTAAAAAAAAAAATGACAAATACATTTTTTAATAAAAAAATAATTTTTAGAGTTTACTTCTCAGCAGCTGCTTGTGCACTGTTGGTTGCTTGGTAACAGACCTGAGAGTTGATTACCGAACTCGATGGAGCGATTTAAAGGAGAACTCCGGTCAATTTTAACATTGAGCTCATTTTATTGTACATTTGGAGTGCTGTCAATACAGAGAACAACGACAAAAATCGGTGTTGCCTACACCGAGTTATTCTATTTTTAAAATTTGCACCCTGTTGACTTCAATGGGGCAAGTACTAAACCTGCTTTTAGGCTCTTAACATCCTTGATGTGTCATTACAAGTGCACAGAAAATGTGAGTGATTCCTTCTGAGTGAACACGAGTGGATCTGACTGCAATAGATGTGAAAGATATGTATAAAAATGATGTTATTTAAGCCAGCGCAAATACCTGTTTACATCCTGTTTTTCGGTTGAAGTCCAAAGTAGTCGATTGCCGAGTTCACGCGCATGATCATAGGTAACTAAACCTATGCGCGTGAACTCGGCAAATGTACAATAAAATGAGCTCAATGTTAAAATTGACCGGAGTTCTCCTTTAAGGTTTCCTAACTACAGATAAGATGAGATTTTGTAAGATAGGATAAGAATTTGCTAAGATTTAAGTTAAGATTTGCTTCTGCGATACAAATTTATGAAAAATCATAAATTAACTTAACTTAAGACTTAAGATTGTGATTGCAAAACCACTTAAAGGAATAGTTCATCCAAAAATGAAAATTCTGTCGTCACTTACTCACCCTCAAGTTTTTCCAAACTTGTATGAATTTCTTTCTTCTGCTGAACACAGAAGAAGGTATTTTGAAGAATATTGGTAACCAAACAGTTGATTGACTATCATAGTATGGGGGAAAAACACTATGGAAGTCAATGGTGCCCCACAACTGTTTGGTTACCGACAACCTTCTTCTGTGTTCAGCAGAACAAATAAACTCATACAGGTTTGGAAAAACTTGAGTGTGAGTAAATGATGCCATAGAAATCAATACAGATATTCTGGAAAATGAAAGAGCGCCACGGGACACACAAATCGGATCTACACAGTGTGTACATGTCAATAATTTAGATCAGATTCCAATCGGACATACAAATAATCGGATTTGGATTGACTTGGAATGGTGGTGAATACTTACAGAAATGTATCATTTATAACTCCAAATGATTTTGACCAATTTGAAGAAATCTATTTTCACTTGGACAAGATAAAATGTCACGCAGAAATAGATCAAATTATTTACTGTGTTCTTTCCTCCTAAAAAGTTTGTCACATGTACTTGTGACTTTATTCAGACTTGAGCAAGGAACAGAAGAAAATACTTTTTTCCCTTCTTTTTTTACATTTCTGATTGCAAAGCCACTCCACGTGTCCTTTTGGAGGCAGCGAGGTTGGTTATGTACACAAATGTATTGCAATTATTATGCATTCAACTGTAAATGTTGAAGTATTGCCAGATGTGTTTTTTTTTCTTTTAACAGAGAAACATTACAAAGATGTTTGGCAGGAGCTTCCCGAAGACTGGTTGGATGGACTAAACATCTCTAAACAGGTGTTATTCTTTACGATTACATTTTAATAGTTAAAGCTTTTGACAAAATTAAATAGGCTACATGCGATTTTCTGAAATTTAAACTCGCGACTGACACCTGTGGCCAAAAAACGGAACTGCTCTTCCTTTCTGCTCGCTCTCGTACGTGCACACTTCACAAGTCATCCGCTGCAAAGAAGTCAACATTATGTTTACAGAGGTAAGAACAGTCAAATACATATATTGTTTGAGAAACTAAGTTTGTTTGCTGACTAGCGGTGGTGGCAGAGTGATCTGACATGAACGCGCTTGACGTCACATCCGCAGACAGCGCGCGAAAAATCCGACCCGACAGAAAATAGGAAAAATAGGATACAGGCTTATACGTGCACCCACTGTGAGCTGACAAGGTGTCAGTATGCTCATCAGGAGATTTTTGAGTCATAAATGGTCAAATAAAAAGGCTATTGTTACGTTTATTTTGGGGAAAAAGTTGCATGTAGCCTCTTTAACAAAGATTTTATTTTGAGTGTCTGTTGCAGAGAAGAGCTGAATGTACTCCCTTTGTGTGTGTGTGTGTGTGTGTGTGTGTGTGTGTGTGTGTGTTTTATTCAGTTGACTCATTTTGCCCCAGATCAGTGGAGCTCTTTGTGATCAGTTCATGAACTGTTTTATAATACTGTATTAATACTTCTTTTTATAACTATCATTGAAATCTTTTTTACTGATCTACTGTTATTTTTATGCGGTAAGTGCCTTGTGTTGTTTTAAGCTCTATATTATGTTAACTGGTCATTTGAGTGGTTTTATCCCCTTAGATTGAAGCTCAGAGCTATGAGCATATGGTAAGAGATTGTCACGCAAAAGAGAAAACCATGACATTTTATTTAGCCTCGCTAAGACCTCGCTTGCACTTAAAATAAAAATGAATGAACAGTTGATAACAGTTAGATTACCACACACAGTACTGTAGCTGACAACATCTAGATTGCCACAAGCTAGCAAAAACCATTTATAGTTTTCATAAACGGCATATTCAGCTCCAACTTGGAGATGCTGTTGTATGCATGTATTTAAGAAGTAATTGAAACTTTTTGTGGATGTGTTGTGAGTATTTAAGATTGTTAAAATCTGTTGTTGTTTTTTAAACGATCTGGGTTTATTTCAGGTGGCTTCATCCACGTACAGGGAAAACGTGAACACCTATAATGTAAAATGTGGAGGCAGTCTAGAGATGTGGGAAAGCAGTGGGTGGATCGTGACCCAGGATCCATACGGCTGGTTCCAGTGGTACTGCAGGCAAGAGCTGCTGCTACTCACTTTACACTACTGTGTGAATCCAAATACATGCATGTTGGGACCATTGAAGGGGTGACCACTATTAGAAGAAGACAGCACTAAAAGCTAATAGTCGTCCTAAAATATAATCTGTACCCGAGCAGTTCCCCTCACCTTTGCTCTGCATAGGAAATATATTAAATCTTAAGATTTAATTTATTTTTATCTTTATCTTTTACACATTCATGTTCTGTCTTCCCAGCAGGTTTTACCAGGGCAGACGAACAATGGATGATGCACGGCAGATCAGTCGCTGGGCCAAATGTGCAGGAGTCAAAGGACGGTGGCGGCAAAATCTCATCACAAAAGTGGTCCGGTCCGGTTGTGGTTATGACAACTCCAGTGTTTCCCCTGTGGTCAGACAGACTCTACAGCACTGGGGCTACAAACTCAACCGGGAGGACTATAAGGAAGGAGCAAAGAGAGTTAAACTCAAATAAAATTAACAGACTTTCAAATTGGCCTCATCCGATTTAACACAGTGCAGAATGGTTTGGATTTAGCTGGTTTTATTGCATGGGCATAAATTGACATATCTGATCAAATTATTGTTTAGGTTTTGTTGGACTGAGGGACTTGTTTAGCTGAGTAGACCTGTGGTAATATTACTGCTGTATTTGGTTCCCATTGGACATGGTTTCTGTAAGTGGTTTTGGTAAATAGAAAGATCCGATTTTTGGGGGGGATCCAAAGTAAAAGCAGACATTAATCCTTTTCCCCTGTGGAAGTTGTGTTCAGTTTTATACCCCATGCGTCCTGGAGGAATTTGAAGAAAGGATCTGTTATCGGATGTGGCCATTTTTAAAATGAATTTATTGTGACAGTAATTTGTTTTTCTAGGTTTATTTTTAATAAATGCTGTACATGCTTATGTGATGTTTCTTGAGAGTGTACAAACATATCTTTCCAGTCTGTCATGTGTGAATGCAGTTTATTAAAGGAGCTTTTTTTGTATCTGTTATTTTCTTTTCTTTTTGCTGTCTCACTACACATTACATAGTTATGGTTGTATACCATAGATGTATTGATATATTACATATTAGTTGATGTAATAGATGGATATATCTTTTACCGCAATATCTAAATGAACTGAACATGATTTCACTACTTGTTATTTGATTCGTCTCACTTTCTGTCCAATTAGATAACGTTTCAGAAATGTATATGATTATATAAAAAAAAGCAAATGGAAGGTTAACAAAAATATTTTAAAAAGTTGCATTTTTTTATTGAAGCACTGTCAGTTAACGTCTAGGTGAATAAAAAATGTGTACATTGGTTCATAAATATTTTTATGAAACCGACCCTGGTTTTATTGATTGCGCTTCCTCAACACTGGGCGGCGCTAGGGCAACTTTCAATCCTGTTTTAAGCTTTTATCAATCCACGCCGCTCACTAACTTGTTTTTTTCCCCTCGTCATTTCCTATTGTTTAAAAACGACGACAGCCAATGAAACATTTGTAACATGTAAACGTAATTTTCTTGACGTAACCGACCAATCGAAAGCGGCAAAGCGTACGCCGGAAAACCCAGCGCCAGCCAATGAGCTGTTAGAGCAGTCAGCACGTTGAGGTGTACGGCGGTCCGCCCTTCTCCTCTTTGTGATCAACGCTGCGTGTGTTACTGAAGCGGGTTAAAAACACTTATTGAAGGTATTTAGACGCTTATATTTCTCTTATATCCTCTGCATATGATGCATGCTTTTATTCCCGAATGAATGTGTTAGTGCACATCAGCTGGAGATGAGCCCGTGCTATTCGTTGCGTTGAGTGTTTGGCCGGGCTCAGGCTTCACTTTGAAAACCCATAAACGCTCATTAATAAGGAAACCAGACAATAATTAATGTATACATGTATGCAGTAATTCACACTCATTATTAAAAGTAATTAATTCTTAATTGATTAAAATTGAACAGCGAACAAAGAAGTAATTAGCGAAGAATCAAACAATAATTGAAAACAAAGGCACCAAATTGCACCCGCAAATAGTGAAATCACACTCTTAATCAAAATGTCTATTAAAGAACAGTAATTAATTAAGACGTTGGCTATTAAATATACATTAATGAATAGATTGAAATAACATGACCAATGATAGAAAAAAAAGCTCTTTTGTGGTTTCTTTTATATGATGTAATGTAATCAGATTAACTCTTTGTTGCTTTTCATTGTCTCCTGTTTATGTGTTCACATTGTATGCACAACGTAGATTTTGCCATTAAGCGTTTCACAGATTGATGCTAAAAGAATGGTCATATATTGCAATATCAGTGAATCCTCTTACATCAGCCAAACAACATCCATCATGGCTTTGTTTACACTTTTGAATGACTATTATTCTCAGGTTTTGGAAATCATCTTCTTTAAAAGTTTGTATTGATGATTCCTGTGCTTTAAAAGATGCAAGGAAACAGAGGACCACGCTCAGAGCAGCAGAATCACGGCCCACCCCGACAGCAGCCCAACCCCCAACAAGAGCAGCAGAGGAAGCCCTCAGGAGCCGACAGCAACGGACAACACACCGATGCTGGAGAGCAGAGTAGCCCGAGTAAGCAACAGTTTTACACAACACTGCCACTAAACTTTATCATTCGCACAGATCTTTGGCTTTATATTGAAGTGATTGCTGCTGACTGAACTTTCTTTCCTACAGATGCTGCTTTCACTATAGACCTGCAGAACTTCAGGAAGCCTGGAGAGAAAACCTACACACAGAGGAGTCGGCTGTTCGTGGGGAACCTTCCCACTGGAACCACAGAGGATGATGTGGAAAAGCTCTTCTCCAAGTATGGCAAACCTTCTGAGATCTTCATCAACAAGGACCGAGGCTTTGGCTTCATCAGGCTGGTGAGTTTGACCAGCCATCACCTATGCAAAAAAGCACTTTGGGCGGTATGACGACATAACTCATGAAGTGTCTGTCGTTAGAGATGTTAATTATATCGATATGTATACACATATGTAATGGATATATTCATGTAACACAGTACTACTTAAAGGAGAACTCGGCAACTCTAGCGAACTCTAGTCACTTCTTCGCTGATTTTCCCTTTTGTTGTCACATGTTTTCCCCACGAGCTCCCCCTACAGCTGTGGGGGGGCGTATATTTCACAACACAGTCGTAAAAAACTCACTTGCGGCGGCCTCCTCCCCCTCTCTACCGCTGCTTATGTGCGTTTGTTTTGATCGGAGCAAGCCAACTGTATCGTGTGGAGCTTTGTCTACCGAGGTGGGTAATCTGGTAATACATCATACATGCGTGTGTGTTTATGTCGAATTGCCATAAAGCAATTTGTGTTTCGCGCTCGTTCTCGTTCTAGTTCTCGCTTCTCACGAGACTTCCAATTTCTATCTTGCCGGGACGGTAGTGAACAAGTTGCAAGGTTGGTTTTCCGCCTGGGAACGCTGGGGGGAGTGGGGAAAGTCACCAATATCACCAGAACAGGTTGTTTAACCATCCAAATGATTTCTAGACAGTTTTATTAAGTTAAAAAAGCTTCCAAGTTCTCCTTTAAAGTTATTGACACTTTAAAATAAAGAGTGGTTATTAAGTGCAGAAAGCTGCCTCTCGACATGCAATCCAGCATTCAGTTCTCTTTTGTGGCTTATTTTTAAAATGGCCATTGTGTGGAGTATTTATGTAAACCGAACATAAACGGTTGGCTGAAAACCTGATATGTGTCAGTATGTTAGATCTATGCATTAGGTCTTAAAGTGACAGCAGCCTAAAACCTGATGCCGTTTTTGTCATTGTTTATCAAAACAACAAAAGACAGAAAATTGTTCGCTGCTCTTGACTGAATATTTATTGTAACTTCAGAAAACACATTATATTTAACTTATACATACTATGCAGGTTTTATTCTTACTTTTGATTATATAAATAAACCAACTGTACCTGAAAGTTTGATTGATTTGTCTTTGTTCTATTGAATTTGTCCTGTTGTTTGTATTTTGCGTCTTGGTTCTTATTTTTAAATTACATTTTTTTTAAAACTATATTGTTATTGTGAAAACTTCTGATTGTGAAATAAGATTTTGTTTGTATCACCCACCCCTAGAGAGTGATTGTTGTTTTTACTTTCAATAAGCCTGACCTGGCACAATTTATTCATAACTAAAACTGCATTTTGCATTGTCAGTCAATTAACCATGTTTGATGTTTTGTTTAGCTAATAAATTGGCTTAAGATCATATTTCTATTATATAATGAGATCATACATTTTCCTGTTTTCAATGACGTATCAGTTCTCTGACAGCAATTAACCAATGCAACATTAACCCTGACTTGCTGCTTTCTCCTCATTAGGAAACGAAGACGCTTGCGGACATAGCAAAAGCAGAACTGGACGACACCGTCTTCCGTGGTCGCCAGATCCGTGTGCGTTTTGCCACCCATGGCGCTGCACTGACGGTTAAGAACCTGCCTCAGTTTGTGTCCAATGAGCTGCTGGAGGAGGCCTTCTCCATGTTCGGTCCAATCGAACGGGCCATTGTCATTGTTGATGACCGTGGCAGGCCAACTGGGAAGGGCATTGTGGAGTTTGCCAACAAACCGTCTGCTAGAAAAGCTCTGGACCGTTGCGGAGATGGAGCCTTTCTTCTCACTGCGTGAGTCTGTGTTTCTGCTGCTTATCGTTAATACTCTGCGTTAATGGTAGTTGGTTTACTTAGTTTGACTTTCTTTCCCAAACTCAGATTCCCCCGGCCTGTTACCGTTGAGCCGATGGATCAGCTTGATGAGGATGAGGGGCTTCCTGAGAGACTTATTAATAAAAACCCAATATTTCACAAGTGAGTTTGTTCGTTGTCTCATATAGATTGTATTTGTAAATGTTAATGCATCACCATCATTATCCATGTTTCCTCTGAGCATGGAAGAATTGGAAATATTTAGAATAAAGTATTTCAGGCATGGAAAAAGTAATGGAAATTTACAAAGTAATGGAATATTTTATTTTTCTAGACGTTCTCAAAAATTGTGAGTACTACCTTTTAATTATTCAAAAAAAAAAATGTTTTAATCTGTATCACGTAAGTATGTAAATGGAAGGTAAGTGTTCAAAAGGGTGTGGGGATTTATGTCTTTATAATTTTACATTCTAATAAAAAAGTGTTCATCGGGAGAACAAAGCGAAAGGGTCTCACCCGGTTATTTTCTTGTGGTGATGACCAGTGGACTGTGCATTATCCAGCTTATTACACAGTTTTACATTTTTTTTTCTATATGTCCATTAGAGAGCGTGAGCAGCCGCCCCGGTTCGCCCAGCCAGGTTCGTTTGAGTACGAGTATGCGATGCGCTGGAAGGCCTTAATGGAAATGGAAAAGCAGCAGTTCGACCAGGTTGATCGAAACATCAAAGAGGCTCAAGAGAAGCTGGAGACCGAAATGGAAGCAGCACGTCATGAGCACCAAGTCATGCTGATGAGACAAGGTGAGCACACGCAGATTAACATCTTTTGGAGGTAGTAAACCTTAAAAAAAACGTATTCGTGTTCAATCATCTTTCAGAACAGGTATTCCCAAACTTTTTGTCAGCCAAAACCATTTGACCTAAAATATTTACTTGAATTACCCTGTGACATTTTAAGTTAAAGTCTAGCGGAGGATTTTTTAGTTCCGGGTGGATCACCTATACTATTGGTCCTCCTAATTGTCAATCATTCTGGTGAATCAATCAAACTTTTCAAAAAGTGGAGAGGGCGGGTCTTATCTAAAATTCAGAAAGATCCTCCGCTATACCTTTAATATTTCAATAAAATTAACAACACATTTGCATGTTCATGGTTCTCTGGTGTTAGTTTAATGGTCACATGACATGCAAGTAATCAAATAAAATATGATAGGGTTTTTTTTTTCTTTGTTTTGTTTTTTATTTTTATGATTTGATTAATTATTAGGTTTTCATCATCTGAAAAACATCCTGCGTTTCCCTCACGAATCCTCACAGGTTTGCCAACCCCAGTTTGGTGAACCGTTTAGAGCTTGACTAAAAATAATTGCTTTCAAAACTACTTTTCCCCCACTGCATCACTTTTTTATTTTTTTTATTTTTTTTTATTTGCATGCTTTAATTGATTGTACTTTATGCCACCCATACATTGTGACTTTCAAAGACATTGGACTGCTTTTCTTTTTGCACTACACTAACTGTTTGTCATAGCTGGTATCAGTTCCAGTCAGCACGCATTTCACACTACAACAGGTCTAGATATTTAATCTGTTAAATATCTCTCAGTCTCAGACATCGCTGCTTCTCTAAGATTTCTTCTTTGATAATAAAACAAACTCAGCGATTTTGTATTGTCTCTGGTTTTGAGCTTTTGGCACAAACTGTCTGCAAACGGAAAATTAGGGCTAAAATCATGGTCGGTGCGGTGGTTACCACAAATCATGTAATACGTGGTCGGCATTAGCTGTTATACATTTTGCATATTAACTTTTTTTTACTGTAAAAAGCGGTCTTCAAATTCAATGCCTTTTAAGCACTGATACCCATTCAGACAAATGTATTTGGCCATTGTGCCAGGTCTTGTCCTGTTTTTGTGTCCCATCATGAGCGTTGTTTTTAATCTGAAGGTAAAAATCACATCTCGAGACACTTTGTACTTCATCTTGCAGTTTTTGAAGCCAAGCATGGTCAGGTGACCCTAAAACCAGCCTATGTAAATGGATAGTTATTCAGGCAACCTACAAACAGTCTGTTTTGAGAATGTAGATACGCATATCCCTAGTCAGCAATCACAGTCACGTCTCTCTCTCTTCTGCTTCAGATCTCTTGCGCAGACAGGAAGAGTTGAGAAGAATGGAGGAGGCTCATAGCCAGGAGGTGCAGAAACGGAAACAGATGGAGCTGCGTCAGGAGGAGGAGCGACGGAGGAGAGAGGAGGAGCTCCGTGCCCACTCTGAGGAACTGATGAGGAGGCAGCAGGGGCAGGGAGGAAACTTCTCTGAGAAAGTGAGTTTTCTGAGGTTTTTCGCACTCCACAGTAGTAACAATATATTTCAGTAGTCGGTACCAATTTCTGCACCATAACAAAAACTAATGTAACTATTTTATATTAGTAGTTTTTTTTTAAAATCTAAATATTTGAAAATAAAAATATTAAAATTAGTTAATTATTAGTGTTATTGTTAATGAAGGAAAAAATTCATTCAAACATTAGCATGTAGCCTTGAAATGGTTTAAAGGGTTAGTTCACTAAAAATGAAAATTGTCATTTACTTACCCAGAAGATGAAGACCAGATCTAGTTTTATAATTATCTAAGATAAAATTTAAAAACCTGTTTTAATATTTTTTTTAAAAATCTCTTCCTCATCATGAGTATAGCCGGGGTAGCTGAACAAACTCACCCTCATGTCGATTCAAACCCGTAAGACTCGTTCATCTTCGGAACACAAATGAAGATCTTTTTAATGAAATCTGAGAGCTTTCTGTCCCTCCATTGGCAGTCTCCGCAACTACCACTTTCCTGAAAGGTAGAAAAGAATAAAAAGCAATCCATGTTACTCCAGTGATTTAACATAAATATTATGAAGCAACGCAAGAGCTTTGTTTGCGCAAAAGAAAATATTTTCCACTTTATTTAGAAAATATTAATCTCCAATGCGCGCAATTTGACGTGAACGCACATTGGAAATTAATATTTTGTACATAAAGTGGTAAAGTATGTTGTTGTTTTTTTGGGCGCAATCAAAGCACTCGCGTCACTTCAAAAAATTGAGGTTAAATCACTGGAGTCACATGGATTACTTTAATGATGTCTTTACTACCTTACTGGGGCTTGAACGTGGTAGTTGCGTAGACTTTCAATGGAGACACAGAAATCTCTCCGATTTCATCAAAAATATCTTTTTTTGTATTCTGAAGATGAATGAAAGTCTTACGGGTTTGGAACAACATGAGGATGAGTAAATGATGACAATTTTCATTTTTGGGTGAACTATCCCTTTAAATAAAAAGATCAAATGAAAGAATCTCTTATTGGCACGTTTATAGTTTGGTTGTAATGAAACGTTTTGCATTAAATTCATGAACTGTATGTTTGCTGTTTCAGAGGGATCCAGACATGAGGATGCAAATGGGAGGTAAGAAATAGTCACTCTACACACATACAAAAAAACATCTTGGAGTGTCATAGCAAGGGCTTATAAATCCTGTTCTTTCACCCTACTTTAGACTTACAGAAATTGTGTGGTTAATCCTTCCATGATTTGTCTTTTATTCATTTTTGTTATATGAACTATTGATAGATTCTCACTTTTTGTCAATATTTTTAATTAATTACCTATGTGAGCCTAACATTTCTCTTTCTCTCTTGGGCTGAAAGGTCAGGGAATGGCTATAAACAGGAGCCCGATGGGTGGAAATCCCACAGCAGCAGGAGCTGCCGGCATGGCTTCCAGTGAGGTACTACAGATCTCTCTACACACACACTAACAACTTTCAGGGCTGCATGCAAAGAGTACAGTGTTGTAAGCTGCTTTCTCTCTCTCTTTCAGCAGGGGTCTGCTGGGAATCCAGGCGGTCTTCCTCTTCCTTTCCCTCGTTCTGGACCTATGGACTTTGGGCCCAACAAACGCCGCAGATTCTGAGAACACCAACCAAATGTCTTTCCTTTTGTTTTGTTTTTTTACACACTGTAAAATATTTTTAAGTGCAGATTGTGGTTTTGTAGAGCCTGGGTATGCATTTCACTTTCACAAATGAATTTGTGTAGGCAAATGTTTTAAACAGGTAAAAGTATAAGTTTTAAGTTGCTCTGTATGATCTCCCATCCCCGGCAGGAGCCTTAAGGGATGTTTCCAGAAACTGATTGAGCCCAGTTCTGGGGTAAAAGACCTTTATGCTTATGATTTCTTACTGAAGAGTCTTCATCTAGGAACGAGGGTTTATCTGTGTATGGAAACAACTCCAGGGTGGACATTCAGCTTTGTATAGCCCTATTTTCTTCTTTTTTATTAATTCCTTTTCTAAAGTAGAGATTAGCCTTTGTCCGTCTTGTCCTCTGCAACGCTTGCCTTTCTAGTCAACTTTAAATAAATTCACAACTACATGTTACATACATTCCAGTGTTACTGGCAGCATTCTTGGATTTTAATTTGTCTTTGTACATGAGAGCAGAGTGCGAATCACCCCACCATAATTGGGGGGTACTGCTCCTTCACTTCTTCTATGACCATCATGGTCCACTACCATATCAATCCCCACCGTCATCGCCAAGTGCAACATGTGTTGTGCAACACACATACAAGGTCTAAACATGCAACAAACTGATAATCAGTAGGTTACAGAATATCTCATTGTTATTATATATCCAAAAGAGAACTGTTTTGATCAACTCCCAAAAGTTAGAAGTTAAGTGCACTGAAATACCATTCTAATTACTAGTAAAAGTAATACCTTTACAAGAAGCCTATTGCCTATTTCAGGGTTTTTCCTGGCTCAGAATGAGGCGGAGGTGGTAAAATCATAATAATGTATTTTAATAATAAGATAATTAAATGTGTATTTTTTTGTAGATCATCATATAGCCTAATGTGTTTCCCACATTTTTTTGTTGGTGGAGCTTGGTATCTCTAGGGGGGGTCTGGGGGTATGCCACGCCTGGAAGAAAATTTTGTACATTTTAAAGATAAATTCATTAATCTGGTGCACTTTGAGTCACCCGAATCCACTGTTAAAAATAAATCCACCCGCAAACCGCCTATATTCTTTGATTTAGATATCTGCATCTGATCAATGAATGAAAATCATTTACACGTTGACAGCTACGCAAATTGTGACCTTTTAGGCTTTTATTCACATATAAACATTCATCAAGGCACACATCGGTTGTGGTAAAGGAAGCTATAAGCATGTTCGCTTGACGTGCAAGAACCAATGAGGTTCATTCTCGTGTTATGCAGCACATTTGAGCTTCCGCAAGAACCAATGAGATTCGTTCTCGTGTGTGACAGCACGTTTGTTTTGTGATCTCTTTATGAACTTTTTGAAGTATCAAAGTGGTAGTTGCATAGCTGCCAATGGAGGGACACATTGTTCAGATTTTATTCAAAATATATTTATTTTTGTTCTGAAGATGGACAAAAGTCTTATTGGTTTGCAACAACAAGGGGGAGTAAATTAAGATAACTAATAACCCTTTAATATTTCGTTGGTTCTCTCATTTTTGGATGTGTAGCCTACAACAACCTGGCCAAAAATTATATCCGCACAATTTGGCATACATGTGTTATCACAAATAAAACAATTGACTCAAAGCATAACTACGCATATGCTAATAAAACCTTTACACATTTTCAATCATTTTGAATAAAGGGTGAGGATGCTAATTTTCCTAGGGTGGATATCACTTCAGTTGTGGCCACTATAGCCTATGTTTTCTAAAGCAGTGATTCTCAATCCTTGAAGTGACATTAATAACCATTTTGTCACTTAGAGGTGTTGTTGGATTGTTTCTGACGCGTGAGATCCAAATAAGAAACGCTCCCATTCCAGTAGCCACCACTTTTATCAACTTTATCACAAAGCTAGCAAAGCTTAAATTCAGAGTTCCGATGCATAGGCTAAGCACAGTAAATCCCACAAGCTTTCTTCCACCTGCTGTTTTTATTTTATTTTTTTTTAATGACCCTACAAGTTTGCTTGAACCATCAAATTATGAGGAAAATATTTTTACATTATGTATTTTAAATTTTTTAAAATATGAGGTAAGAACAAAACACTAAACTTAGTGAAGGTATTTATCTGACAAAATGATTTCAATTCAAGTCACCTATATTTCTACAGCGCTTTTTACAATACAGATTGTTTCCCAGCAGATTTACATTGATTACAGGAAAATAATGCAACAAAGATAGTTTTGGCTGTACAGCAGCTCTAGAAGAAAATAGTGTCATTGTCCAACTTAAGTAGGTTCAGTGTTGATTAATTTCCATTGTAAAAATCATTATATATATTTTTTTTTATACACTCACCTAAAGGATTATTAGGAACACCATACTAATACTGTGTTTGACCCCCTTTCGCCTTCAGAACTGCCTTAATTCTACGTGGCATTGATTCAACAAGGTGCTGAAAGCATTCTTTAGAAATGTTGGCCCATATTGATAGGATAGCATCTTGCAGTTGATGGAGATTTGTGGGATGCACATCCAGGGCACGAAGCTCCCGTTCCACCACATCCCAAAGATGCTCTATTGGGTTGAGATCAGGGCCCGTATGTATAAAACTTCTAAGAAATGCTCTTAAGAATAGTCTTAAGCTTTGACTTAAGTGTCAGAAAATACTTAGTAAAGAGTAGGACTTTTCTAAGAGTAGGAGACTTTTATAAAGCAGCTAAAAGCAACTTTCAGTAAAGTATAAGACTGATTCTTAAGTGCTGACTGAAGTGGGACTTAAATGTTGTGAACTAAGGACTACAGTGATGTCAACCCAAAATGGCCGCCCTCAACCACTGAATCAGCCAATAGTGAGCCTGCAAGGGTGAGGTCACTGCAGCATGACACCAATCATTTAATCTAATTATAATAAAATAATTTAATTAAGACACTGAAGCTTTAATATTTAAATTTATTTAAAAAAATGCTTTGCAGTGCATTGTGTAAAATTATCACCAATTAGTATTTATGCTGTGGAAACCCTTTTCTATTGATGCGTGTCTCTTTACATTTGGAGCAATTATGCAAACATGAGTTCCATCAATGGATCCAACAACTCAGGAAAGCCCGAAATACTCAATAAAGTGGCTTTATTTTACTGCGAGATTTGAAGATCAATTGGAAAGTCAAAGAACTGCCATATAGTATTGGCCAAAAGTGAGGCCAAGGAAAATTGACAGACTCACCCTTTATTCAAATAGTATTAAAAATGTGTTAAAGATTTTGTACGCATATTGTGTAGTTGTGCTTGGAGTCAATTGTTTATTTGTGATAACACAATGAAACATGTCAAATTGTACAGACAACATTTTTAGCCAAGGCTGTCAAACAAATGAACAAGAGAGGACAATGAAATATCAATAACTGACTACAGTATGTTGCAGACAATGTATGACTATTTTCTTCTCCTGTGAGCTTTTTAGTTTTTTAAAAAAAACCTGTAGCTGTAGTTTGCCCTTTTTTCAACAATATTATTGATCTGCCTGGATTGACACCATTGTCTGAGAACTGAACTGAGCTGAACGAAGACATCACTGTTTTCTCAGAGCGGCTGTATAATGAATTAAATGAGATAACTAATGATCTTTTACAATGGAAATGAATCATCATTGAACTTACTTAAGCTGCAAAATGACACTATTTTCTTCTAGAGCTGCTGTACAGCCCAAACTAACTTTGTTGCATTATTTCCTGTTATCACTGTAAAGCTGCTTTGAAACAATCTGTACTGTAAAAAGTGACTTGACTTGAAATAATTTTGTCAGATAAATATCTTCACTAAGTTTTATTTTCCTTATATTTTGATGGTTTAAGCAAACTTGTAGGGTTATAAAAAAAACACAATAAAAAAACTCTGCACATCACTTTTAGTTACCAATGTGTTTGGTGTGGTCAGTGCCAAAATAGTGCTATTGAGACCCTGCTTACTGTGGAATGATGAGCTCAAGTCATCACCGGGTGTACTGCTGCTTTTTTCCAGTCAGCAACAATGTAATTATTACTTTCCTTTTTATTTCATTGCTATAAAATGAACTCCGTCATCATTTACTGCAACCAATACATCATATTTCCATTGAAAAGTGCATGGCCTCCTCCTCTCTGCTGCCATCTTGTTACTCCTAACTAGGTTAAGAGACCTCTTCAGCTCTCTTAAGTAATTTAGGAGCTGAGACCTAGTCTTGACACTTAGGAACCTTTATGAATCACACTTATTCTTAAGTCTAGGAATAAAAGTAAAATGACGTCATTCTTAGAATTTTGACAGACTTGAGACTAAAATTTTACTCTGAGTGGCTTTATACATACGGCCCCTGGTGACTGTGGGGGCCATTTTAGTACAGTGAACACATTGTCATGTTCAAGAAACCAATTTGAAATGATTCTAGCTTTGTGACATAGTGCATTATCCTGCTGGAAGTAGCCATCAGAGGATGGTACATGGTGGTCATAAAGGGATGGACATGGTCAGAAACAATGCTCAGGTAGGCCGTGGCATTTAAACGATGCCCAATTGGCACTAAGGGGCCTAAAGTGTGCCAAGAAAACATCCCCCACACCATTACACCACCACCACCAGCCTGCACATTGGTAACAAGGCATGATGGATCCATGTTCTCATTCTGTTTACGCCAACGCCGGTTTCACACTGCACGCGATAGCAGAGCGTAAGCAGCGCAGGAGCAGTGCATATGGTGAGCGGGAGCAGGACAGGAGCGTTTTGCTTTCACACTAGCAGCGTTTGTCACGCGCGGCTGAACCGCGGCGTGTGTATAGACAGAGTACTCTATAATCAGGGTAAGTTGGCATTGCTTTATTTCGTTTTCAAATACATTTAAGAGAAAAGACTTGTCAAGAAGCTTTTTTTATTAATCATTTCATTTATATAACTTTTGATTCGTCTTTGTTTTTATTGTTCGGGCAACAAGTTTGTTTTTGGACATTTGTTTTCTTTTTAAATTGCTGTTGATCATTTGATTGACTGTTTAAAACACAATAGATATCATCAATGCGCTTTTGGGGTAAAACTGCGGTGTATTTTGGCCTTGATCAATGCGTGTCACTTTAATTCAGCGTAAGCGGCGCGTTAAAAATAGACTGGGCGCCGCAGCACTGCTGTTCCTGCTCTGCTCCTGCTACGCGCTGCCGCGCCGCTTTTGCGTGCGGTGTGAATGCACTCATTGATTAACATGGACGCCGAAAAAAATACGCGCTGCTCACGCGCCGCTGACGCTTGCGGTGTGAAACCGGCGTTAATTCTGACTCTACCATCTGAATGTCTCAACAGAAATTGAGACTCATCAGACCAGGCAACATTTTTCCAGTCTTCAACTGTCCAATTTTGGTGAGCTTGTGCAAATTGTAGCCTCTTTTTCCTATTTGTAGTGGAGATGAGTGGTACCCAGTGGGGTCTTCTGCTGTTGTAGCCCATCCGCCTCAAGGTTGTGCGTGTTGTGGCTTCACAAATGCTTTGCTGCATACCTCGGTTGTAACGAGTGGTTATTTCAGTCAAAGTTGCTCTTCTATCAGCTTGATTCAGTCGGCCCATTCTCCTCTGACCTCTAGCATCAACAAGGCATTTTCGCCCACAGGACTGCCGCATACTGGATGTTTTTCCCTTTTCACACCATTCTTTGTAAACCCTAGAAATGGTTGTGCGTGAAAATCCCAGTAACTGAGCAGATTGTGAAATACTCAGACCGGCCCGTCTGGCACCAACAACCATGCCACGCTCAAAATAGCTTAAATCACCTTTCTTTCCCATTCTGACATTCGGAGTTCAGGAGATTGTCTTGACCAGGACCACACCCCTAAATGCATTGAAGCAACTGCCATGTGATTGGTTTAGATAATTGCATTAATGAGAAATTGAACAGGTGTTCCTAATAATCCTTTAGGTGAGTGTATACAGCCACTCTGGAGAAAACCGTGATGTCATCGTCCAGCTCAATTTAGTTCTCAAATAATATACTGTCAACGCAGGCAGATCAATAATACTGTTGAATATTAAGTGACAAAAAAGGGCAAACTACAGCTACAGGTTTTAGGAAAAGTAAAAAGCTCACAGGAGAAAAAAAACACATTGTCTGCAACATAGTCATTCATATTTCATTGTCTTCTCTTGTTTTTTCATGTGTTCATAATTTCTGTGTATGACAGCCTGGCTAAAAATGATGTCTGTACAATTTGGAATGTTTGTGTTATCACAAATAAACAATTGACTCTAGGCACAACTACACAATACGCTTACAAAATCTTTAACACATTTTTAATACTATTTGAATAAAGGGTGAATCCGACAATTTTCCTTTGCCTCACTTTTCCACAGGGGATTCCACAGCATCAATACTAATTTGTGATAATTTTGCACAATTCAATATTTTTTTTATAATAGTTTCAGTTTCTTAATTAAATGATTTTATTATAATACATTAAATGATTGGTGTCATGCTGCAGTGACCTCACCCTTGCAGGCTCACTATTGGCTTATTCAGTGGTTGAGGGCGGCCATTTTGGGTTGACATCATTGTAGTCCTTAGTTTGCAGCACTTAAGTCCCACTTCAGTCAGCACTTAAGAATCAGTCCTACTGAAAGTTGCTTTTAGCTTCTTTATAAAAGTCTCCTATACACTTAGAGAAGTCCTACTTTTTACTAGTAAAAGTAACTTTTACTAATTTTTTGACACTTAAGTCAAAGCTTAAGACTATTCTTAAGAGTAATTCTTTTACATACGGGCCCTGGTCTTTGGGCTAACGCACTAACGGCCTCACAACATTTCAAAAAACGAATTAGTTGTTTAATCTTGTTGAACGAACGATCTTACAGGTTTGGAACAACATGAGGGTGAGTAATTAATAAAATAATTTTCATTTTTGGGTGAACTATCCCTTTCATTAAAAAGATCAAATGAAAGAATCTGTTATTGACATGAAAGAATCTCTTATTGACATGTTTATATTTTGATTGTAATAAAACATTGGTTGTTCAATCAGAATGAATCAGTTTCAGGAATGGACAAAATTTGATTGGAAAACATCACATTTCGACTCATTTTTATCTCAAATTGTGAAGACATCACAGTGTGTTGTGTTTTGACCTACACCAAGGCCCTGTCCCAAATGGCACACTTCATAGCCTATGCACTTTCGGTCTTGTGGACTTACAATGGCTGCCGCATGGTTGTGTCCGTCAAGTCCACGAGTCTGTAGGGTGTCCCATTTGTCATTTTAAGTTTCAGAAGGGTGCTCCCTCAATGCACACTTTTGCCTTTAACGCAGCAGACTTCTTCCTACAGTCAAAGCGGCATTACGTCACAAAAGTGCGGACTCGCAGGAAGATCGCGAGTGTTTAGAGTGCCATTTGGGACAGGGCCCAACTAAGAGTGTGGGGGCGGGGTGACATATTTAGCCCCACCCCAGGTGCAGCCAGCCCCAATCTGCAGGCTGCAGCCAGGGGTACTTGGCTCTTACAACTCTTTTGACCCAATTGTCCACAAAAATATTCAAATACCCCCTTATAGGCTATAGGTTTCCACTCTGCTGTAATGCTGTAAAATTTTGTTTTCAATTTATTTTAATTTACAGAAGTTATGTGTCAATTAATTAAATGTTAATACAATTATAATAAAAAATAAAAAAGATTCAAAATCCCAGAAGTTTTAGGAGCTAAATGTTCTACACAGATCCCACTCTTATTAACACATTTTACATGGCTTTTCTAGTCATTTGTGATATACTGGATAAGGATTTTTACAAACATTTTACTCTAATAACTTAATAAAATGATTTTCAATACTTTAAACCCACTTTAATACCAAATTTAACAAATATTTGATTGCAATTTCTCTCCAAGATATTTTAGGGCTTGCTAATTAGAAAAAAAAGAGATATTCTTAAAACAATGGTGATGGCGACCTCTCATTAACAAACAAAGTGTAGGCTATGCCATGTGAGATTAAATGCTGTTCACACAGAATGTGTTTTTCCATTACCTTTTCTACATAAACACGCGTTAGACGGACTTGGTCTGTTGCGCTCGTCTCTCGTGTCTTTGGCAGCATCTCTTTTGTTTTCTGTTATAGTGTCTGTTTGTATTCGATTGGAATGCGATATGCAACTGCAATCGCTCATGGACTGGGCAAGTGTCTACTGTCCATTTATTATGTATAAACTGACTGTTTGTTATTTACTATTGTGAAGCGTCCTTGAGCTTGGGGAAGGCGCTATATAAATTCAACATATTACTATCATTATTATAATTAAAGTCCCTGGTAATGCACATTAGGCCTATGGTAATGCGCATTAACCTGTGAAATAGGTTAACTATAGTAAAAAATAAATAAACACACACACACACACACACACACACACACACACACACACACACACATTACAGTTATCTATAATGATAAAATGATTAGGCCTAAAATGCAGGTTATATTTGTAGCCTAGGACTCCTCCTCGAATAGTTCCAGCCGCCTCTTCATCCGCCTCTAGATCTACACCCACATGTTGCTGGCTTTTTGCCTATAGCAAGCGCGCCATTTGCAAGTTTTCACGACTTCCTGTCGCTACTCCTTAACAAACGCTATCCATAAAATAGTAGGCTATTAATACGATACATTTTAATACGACAAAATGGCAGGTAAGATTAATATGAATAATGTATGTGTGTTTGAAAACTTAATTTGTTGGTTATAGGCGTGTAATTATTTTAAAGAAATTGCTGCACAAAAAGGAAATGAAAAGTGAAAGTAAAAATACAACGAATGTTAATTAAAGGAAACTTGAAACCACTGTTTCCAATTTATGTTCAGATTTAAGGCATTTAGCAGACTACTATCATAGCAACTGAAAATAGCCTAATTGTATGCATGCTGCAGTATGGCATTCAGAAATTTGAGAAAACATATAACATTGTAGCCTACATTATGCGACAACAATTAGTCTATAATTTAATTGAATACAGCCTACATAAACATTTTACTTAACAAAGTGCTTTCCTTTAGAAAAAGTCTTACAAAACTATCGGATTCAACTGAGGGATGGTTTGACCGGGCCTGTTATCAAAAGTTTGTTGGATGATCTTGAGGCAGATAATGTGCTAGGCACTGAGGAGATTGAAGAAATATTGCAGAAGACCAAAACGCGAACTGATCAAGCTCGTGATCTGATTGACTTTGTGAGGAAAAAGGGGCGGAAAGCAAGTGAAATTCTGCTCAAAAGCTTGAAGGAAAACGACAAGCTTTTATACGAGAGCTTAAACATAGACAGCCATTCAGCAACTCAGGAAACAGGAGCGACCTCTAGTCACATACCTATAACTGCAGGTAAGGTTTCATGAATAATTCAAAAATTATATTTAGCCTTCATTTACAAATGTTGTCATGTATCTTTTCTCTGTCCAATTTGACAATTTTAATGACTTTTTCATAATTTGTTTTTCTTAAAATATGTTTTACGGTCAAACTTTGTAGCCTACAATGATTATATCTATGAGTGGAAGCATATGGAAATATATTGAAAATATTTAACTTTAAGATACTGACATATCCTTTCCCCCCCCTAGATAAACCAAAAACTACGGTAATGAAGTGGAGCAAGCTATGCAGCATTTTCAAATGATACATTTTCCCTTGATTTCAATTTTTTCACAAATTATAACATTTTCAGACAGATTTTATTCTTGAATGTTGGATGTGTTCTGTAACACCTCTTTTGTTCTAGACTGATGAGTACAAAATGGACAGTAATCCACGTGGACTTTGCCTAATTATTAATAACGAGAACTTTGAAAACCCAAAAATGAAACGAAAAGGATCCCAAAAAGATGCTGGTAGGCAGTAAATTATTTTTCATGTTTGATGTTTATGAACCACAAAACACACTTATGCACATAGGCCTATTCTTTTTAGAAGAGGCTTATGCACTAGGAGGTGCTCATTGGTCGTGTTTTTTGTCCTCTTCATTTTCTTTCTTTCGTTTGTTGTTGTAATTGATCTGGTTCAATGTATTGTCATGTATTGTATTACCTTTACCATATTCTTGTCTTTCTTTTATGTATTTCTCAGATTGTCTGAAAGGCTTGTTTGAATATTTGGGCTTTCGGGTTGAAATCAAGGAAGATCAGACGGCATCTGAGATAAAACAGCTCATGATCGATTACAGTAAAAAGGAACGCCTTCATGCAGACTGCTTTGTCTGTTGCGTGTTGAGTCATGGAGATGAGACTGGTGTTGTGGGATATGATCAGGAAATATGTCCCCTGAAAGACATCACATCCCCATTTGATGGAGTCAACTGCCCCTTTCTTATTGGCAAACCTAAAGTCTTCTTTATACAAGCATGTAGAGGGCATGAGATGCAGAGTAAAGTGCTGGTTGCAGATGACTCTGGTTCCAGTCGAATCCAGAAATCTGGCAACGTATCATACATTGCCAAAGATTCTGATTTTCTGATTGCCATGTCCACGGTGCAGGGATATGTGTCGATTCGTGATACATACAATGGACCATGGTTTATACAGTCCCTTTGCAAGCATTTAGAAGAGGGAAGTAAACGGTGAGCTATCCACTACACTGGCCTTTTTTTGCATGAGGTAAGACTGTATATTGGTTATTTTAAGCCTGTTGTTTATATGTAAAACATTTTCTTCCTTCATTTTTAGAGGCCAGGACATCTTGAGTATCCTCACTAAAGTCAATAATGATGTAAGCCATAAAGAGGGCATTATAAAAAAGAACAACGATGAAATAGATGCAAAGATGACTCCTCAGCCCCTTTTCACTCTGACAAAGCCTCTTTTTTTCAGAGCTCCATAGGTCAGAACTTAATCCCATTTTTTTATTATAGCATAACAGACATCAGTTATAGTTCTGTGCAGTGTGTAATGCTGTGTAAATTCAAAACTGAATATTGTTCCATTGCTGCATCTTCTTAAACTAGATTTCCATATGTTCAAAGTAGCAGCCTTGAGGTTTCTGTACATTGTTGTGGTGTGATATTTTTCAGTTCTATCTACAGAAGAAAATTTGCATTGATCAACATTTTAAATAAAAAATATTTATAAAATCAAGCTTTCTCTTCATTCCCCATTCCAGGCTGCTAGCTGCTTCTAAATAGAAGAAACCTTCATATTTCAGCTGCAGAAGAAGGAAATCTTGCCATTGACATACCAGAGAAAATGAATGATGTGGACAGAGAGAATTTCTACAGAAATCACCTCTGCTTTCCCATATTTGTTATATGAGATTTTAAAAATGTTTCGTCATGTACCACATTTAACCATGTAAACAAAAAGAAGTGAATAGTTGTATTATTAAGTGTCAAGATAATAATAATAGGCCTATAACCGATGTTTCTTTAATAAATTGGGTTTATTAATTGGGTTATGGGTGGTGATGGCGCAGTGGATAAGACACGTGCCTTTGGTATGAGAGACTCGGGTTCGAATCCACTGTGAGACACCAATGTGTCCCTGAGCAAGACACTTAACCCCTAGTTGCTCCAGAGGCGTGCGACCTCTGATATGTATAGCAGTTGTAAGTCGCTTTGGATAAAAGCGTCAGCTAAATGAATAAATGTAAATGTAAATTACATCTAATACTCATGCTGCTCTTGAACTTTTTTGGCAGTGGACAAAAGCACCTACACATATCAACAGGACTGAATACTATATTCACATAATGGTCTTTTATTTACAATAAACAATCTATTAAAACTCAATTTTTTTTAAAAACACCTTTATTTAACATTGATGTGGACGAAATAAACTGTTATGCATCATCTCTATATACATACATTTTTCGTTGGAATGGATAACATAAGTAATAAAGTGAATCAAAATGCTGCTGTTTCACTTAGTTAATCATGAATGCCCCAAAGTAAGTGGCTTCCTGAGGGAAGCGCACATCGCTTATGTTCAGCACATACAGGGAGAGCCTGTCGCCTTTTTCTAAGCGGAACAGCGCCCCCTGGTGGTTGGAATAAAGCTGTACACCAGCCCTTACGCTCACACAGGGAGTCACTACGGCTTTTGCGAGCATCACTGGTCGTGGATAAGATGCTGTCTTCTTGTATAAGTATTGCGTAAAGTGCATACTCTGTCCTAATTGTGTTTCAAAATAAACCTGAGAGAAAACGAAGTAAATTCCGTCGTGTGGCACCACTATTTCTCCTTCGGGGCTCAAGCTCATTAACCCTTCCTGACTGAATTGGCCGTTCATGTTGTCCCACTGGATACGATCCAGTGCAGGAGTTTCGTCTGCTGAAAGTAAAGAGAAGATTAAACTTAACCACATTAAATTTGTTGTAAAAAGTGATCAGTTGACTAAACTTAAAAAAGTGAGGAATCCCGCTGCCCTAAAATTATTAAGTAAATAAACTTCATCATTATAGAAACAATTAAGTTATGTGAACTTGAGTTGACAATTCCACATAACTTAATTTTTTTAAATTATGCATGAAGTTAATTTACTTAATTTTAGTTGACTTTAGTTGAAGTTAAGTCAGCTGATCACAGTGTTATACAATCTTGGAAAGTGTAAACAGTGGATTGTTACTCTGGGGAAGATCCTACCATTTTTCTGAAGCCTTTGGTATTGTTTAAGCTCTTGTTTTGCCCCGACATGCACAGCTGGTTTGAAAATCTCAGTGATGTTATGTTCTGTAAAATCCAAGAACATACTTTCAATTAAATTAGTCACTATGTCTGATTTTGAGGGAATTAATGGTAAAATCTGGGAAAACACTATACAGCATCTCAAAACATCAACCTGCGCCCTTGACACACTCCTCACATCTTTTTACAAAACTGTGTTTAACTATTTCAAATCAGATCTCCTAGAAGTGGCAAATGTCTCTTTAGTTAAACAAAGACAAACTGAAGTCATTGCATTTGGAAACAAAGATAAAATTCTCAAGGCGAATGCATAGGCCTACATGACTCTAGGGCAGGGGCGTAGAATTTAGGGACGCTAGGGACGTGTCCCTACCAATATCCAGTGACACTGATATATCCCTAGCAATAATTTTGATCAAAACTTAAAATATATGTCCCCGTCCCCACCAATTTCAAAATCAAACCTACGCCACTGCTCTAGGGGTCAAAAAACTAAAAAATCAAGTCAGGAATCTTGGTGTGATTTTGGAGTTGGACCTTAGCTTCAGTAGTCATGTCAAAGCGATAACTCAATCAGCTGTCATCTCAAAAATATTGCAAGAAGTAGATACTTAAGTTTCCAGTCAAGAAACTTGTTCATGCTTTCATCACCAGCAGGGTGGACTATTGTAATGGACTCCATACCGGACTTCCCAAAAAGACCATAAGACAGTTGCAGCTCATACAGAACAGATTCTGAGCAGAACCAGAAAAACTGATCATGTCACACCAGTCCTAAAGTCTTTACACTGGCTTCCAGTTACATTTAGAAATGACTTTAAAGCACTATAACTTGTTTATGAATCACTCAATGGCCTAGGACCTCAGTACATTGCAGATATGCTCATTGAATATAAACCTAGTTAACAGATAACTCACATCATTAAGATCAAGTCAGTTAGAGATAACAAAGGTTCACTCAAAGCAAGGAGAGTCTACTTTTAGCTTTGTGCCACCCCTAGCAGGAACCAGCTTCGATCAGAAGTGCTCCAACAGTAGCCACATATAACACATTTGTGCATTTAGTGAAATACATTTTAAATCAATGTCTTATTTTTTGTTTTATTGTCTTTATATTTCCTACGCACTTGATTATTTCTTTGGCTAGGGCTGGTTGGGAGAAAGGAGAGTGATTTGAGGATGACACTCAGACATTAGTGAAAAGACACCACCAAGGTCGCAGGCTGGTGTAAATATACATCTGTGCAACAACAGGTGTTGTATAAGCAATAATAGCAAACAATAATTTAAATAAATCAATGCATTTGTTTTACCTCCAAATGTTCCCAGTACATAATTTTGTATGTCTAGCAACAGCCTCTGTTCAAAAAGAATTTTAGACTCTTAGGATGGAACATCATATAACATGTATAATGTAATAATCTTACATGTATCCTATTACTCAATTTAAAAAATGTATTCATGTTTTGAAGCCGTTTTAAATACCTGCCGAGCAGTTTGTGTCAGTTCTTGATTGAACAAGTCACAACTTGCGATTCCTGCTTGATCTGCTGGTTGGGTGACATCTGTGGAAAGACAGTGGATTGGATACCCTCCATCTCTGCCTGTTTCACGAGTCTTTTAAAGTCAAACAATATATATATATATATAAATTAGGTCTACAACATGTTTATAAATCATAATTTAACGAAAAGCGATTTAACTCACTCTGTGAATATCCTCGCATAAGTCATAAAGAAGATAAGCTGTGATAAACGTCTCGGTGCTTAATATTAAAGTCAAAATCAAGAAAAATATGAACTGCCCTTTTGCATTTTTGTTTTCAGATGTGTTTTCGTCCAGCTGGCAATAATTGGGACTGGTTGGTAGGTTTGATGTCATGTTCCGACAGCGTTTTACAGAATATTCCGCATGACAGAAAGAGAAAGTTCCTTTCCTGTCGTTTCCTGAGGGAGTCAAAGGTCTTGGAGCTGTTCAGCGCTCTTCCGCATGGTAGTTTGTTTTCCCTACTATATATATATATATAAAAAAAAGAAAAAGAAAAAAAGTTTTCCCTGCTGGAAAGTCCCGCGGTCAAAGCGCCTCCCCGCTTCCTATATCAGCATGACTGAATGAGGATCTGAAAACCGAGGTGATTTTGCGATGATGTAGGCCTAGCCCTATAGGCTACCAAAAGGTTACCAAACTTTTCCATGACAAGGCCCCCCAAATACCACTAGGTTCTGGCCAAGGCCCCCCTTCTGCAAGATGTGTTATTGAACCCATCGACAACGGAAAATGTAGAAATAAATAAATAAAACATCTAGGTGAATCAGATTATGTGATGGTGTTTGATACCAGCCAATCAGAAAGATTATGCACCGATTACAATTTTCTAGGCCGATTCCGATTTGTCATTGAGTTTGATCTGCCGATACAGATTTTACCTGATTCCGATTTCATTTTTTCTAATCACTTTACAGCACACACACAAATATTTATTTTCTATATATATATATATATATATATTTTATATAAAACACCATACTTTTGCCTAAACTGAATAATAAAAACAAGTTTAAATTTTCTATAAATATTTGTGAGTCTTCATTTTCCTACATGTGCGTTTTTTGTTTTTTTTTGGTTATGTGAACATTAAAGGAGCATTAATGCTAACATTACTGGAACGTTACGGTTCTATTGAAACATTTAAAAAACATTACACGACCGCCCACATAAAACGTATCAGGAAAAAAAAAAACGTTCAATGAATGTAAATATTTTGTGCTAACATTATGAGAATATTATGGTGTAACGTTCTATCAACGTCATTGATAGAACGTCAACGTTACTGAATGTTTGCTAACTGTGAGAAAACCTTCCCAAAACGTTCTCAGAACCCCTTTTAGCTGGGGATGTAAACAAAAACAATAAAAGTCCAAAATATTACCAATAAAAAATAAATAAAAGAACTGTAATTACTGGACATGAGAGCTTTCATATTTTGGGTGTTTCATGGCAGATTAATTCTGTTCTGTTCTATTTTATAATCCTGTAGTTATACGTTATATTATAATTTCAGGCTGTATAGGCTGATTTTTTTGTATGTTATTTTTATTGACAATTGTCCTTTAAATGATTCAAAATCTTTTACAATTTACAATCTATAAATGTCTGAAACGCCAGATAAATAATAGAAAGTTCAAATAAAAAAAATCACACGACCTATGGCGTCGTTAAAGCGTTAAAGGCGTAACGTTACCTTACAAATAGCCAATCGTCGCTGAGCCAGTGAGAGCTCTCGAGTGACACTAAGAAATTTTACCAGACAGAAACACTGACCAATTACTTAATAATCCGTCAGTACTACAGCCAATCAGTGCAGGGAGGGGGCGGGACGTTAGCGGAAACCGGAAGCGCCTGCAGGAGCTGTGTGACCTGAGAAGGTCTCCGGCCTTGTGCAAAAGTTGCACGGTGAACGTGGCTGTGAACCTCCTAAGGCTGCCTTATTGAAAAGCACAGCAGAGCCGCGATGTTTAAGTGCAATGCAGCGTGGAATAAGCTGGCTCCGCTGGCCCGGGCCTCATCCTCTTTGTGTCTGCAGAATGCGCGGAAATCAGGCAAGTTGAGATAAACGGCAGAAGTCTGTGGCTCAGCAAATCACCTGTGAACCTCTTTTCAGTCTAGCAGAACAACGGCTTGCACAATTTCTATGGAAACACAAGTCCAGGCACCGGTAGGATAAGCGTTTATTTCACCGTGTGGATACTATAGTCAAACCAATAAAGCACACTGAGTTGGATTGAATAGATAAACACAACTAAAAGTTTAATTTAGTGCTATCTGAGGTCACACAGCGCATATGTTCAAACACAATTTCAGCAAAACTCTATGCGGCCATTCTGTTAAAAATATCATTTTACGAAAATACTTTATGGGTTAATGCAGGAGTGCAAGTGTTGCTGTAATTTTTGGCCCAAGGTCGTTGAACGTCAAAGTCTGCCTCAAATACATTTTTGGCTCTGACAACTCCATGCCGCTGTCATTCAACTAAGTGAATTGTACCGCAGCAGTAATACTGTATTGTGGTTATGAAGATCTTTGTGATGAAATCTGAGCTTTCTATGCGTCCATAGACAGCTACTCAACTGACACTTTGACGCTTCAAAAAGTTCATAAACAGATCGTAAAAACTAATTCATATGAATTGAGCGGTTTAGTCAATTTTCTGAAGAGACTCAATCACTTTAGATGATGAAAAGATTTAATTTAGGTTTTTATTCACATATAAACATTGATCAGCGAGCTTAAACAGAAACTCAACCGCACCTGCTTGACACACGAAAACAAACTTCATTGGTTCTTGCTGAAGTTCAAACGTGCTGCGTAACTCAAGAATGAACCTTACTGGTTCTTGCAGGTCAAGGGAACATGCTTGAGCTTCCGTTTACCACAACTGTGTCAGCTGATGAATGCTTATATGGGAATAAAAACCTAAATTCAATCTGTTCATCATATAAAGTGATTGTGTCTCTTCAGAAGATTATTGACTAAACCACTCAATTTCGTATGGGTCAGTTTTATGATCTCTGTATGGACTTTTTGAAGCGTCAAAGTTTCAGTTGCGTAGCTGTCAATTGAGGGACAGACAGATTTCATCAAAAATATCTTCATTTATGTTCCGAAGATGAACGAAAGTCTTACGGGTTTGAAATTGGAACGTCATTAGGGTGAGTAATTACTGAAAGAATTTTCTATTTTTGGATGAACTATCCCTTTAAGATAGGCTGACTGTATACTACTATCCTGCATATTACACAGATTCTTATCAACTAAATAAATACGTGAACATTAAATATTGGTTTAAAGTTTATGTAAAGATATTTTTATTCTGGAGTTCATGAAGAAATGGATAACTATATACGTAGGATAACTGGATAACTATATACCTATATATGTAGACTAAGTGTGACATCAGTACAATGAGTTTGAGCAGACTTCTTTTATAAAGAATTAAGTTTTAAAAATTTAAAATTAATTTAAAATTAATTTTTGTTTTTATGATTGAATTTTCAGTGCTGAGACATGGTAGAAGGCTGGATATGGTTCAAAAAGCCCAGATGTCATCAGGGCCAACAGGAGGGGAAAACACTCTGTATTACGTCCTGGTTGGAGCAACATTTCTGGGGGCGGGAGTTTATGTAAGTACCCCTTTATTATTGGACTCTTCACCAGCCCCATATTGACAATGAATATTTATTTCTAGCATAGTTGCTTCAACTTTTACTGATATTCAAATCAGTACTGTTCTTGTGTGGGTTGTGGTTAGTTTGTAATATTGTAATAAAACGTTGTTAATTTTTTTCTAAAGGATGCTCAAGATATATTGATATACAAGACATAAATACTAGCGTTGCTTTGCTATGCTCTGCCAGTTAAACTGCATTCTCAGTTGCTTTCAAAAAAGATCTGATGTTAGAGGTGTGCTATGAATATAACTGGTAATCATTTACATGTAGCAGACTTTATCACACAAGATACTGATGCGAAGAGCACTTGGTGAAACAGGTTAATAAGCTTGATTATGGTTGCTTGTATAGCAGTTTCTCAGCACCTCCATTTCAGACTATGGATGAAAGGTTGCATCAGTTTTCTTCAGTGTAATAAATAATGTTATAATTTCAATCATAAACATTATCACATTTTTTTTGTTTTCCAAATGTTTTTATATATGATATTTGCAGAGTTCATAATGAGTGTTGTTTATTTGTTTGTGTGTTTGAAGACATACCGCACTCTATCAGGGGACAAGGAAAGATATAAGGAGCGTATGATAGAAATTGCCAGTAGGTCTAAACAAGAGCCACAAGCAGCTGTGGCTGTAGGTAAGTGATTACACTAATCACATGTAGACATGAATCACTGGTCTCATTTAATTAGCAGTTATCAGTTGTTTCAATTAGTATATTTTCATCTTAAAGAATTCTTGATGGCTTAATTTAGGCCTATTTCTTAACATATAAAAATGTTTTTTGCCTTTAATTTACTGTTGCCTGCAGCACAGATGTGAACAAATAATATTAGTATCGAAGAAGTTTAATTCAGTGGTATGTTGTCTTTTGTGTTTCAGCTGAAGTTGTGGCAGAATCAAAAGAAGGTGAGAGGTTATTTCTATACACTGCTATATGTGCACATTCACAGCCTTGCACACAGAGCACTGCAGTCCATTACTGAAGCTTTAGCTTGAATATGTCAGTTATTGGATGACTTTCTTATTTGAAAGTTTTTAAAATTCAAATTTTGATTGGAAAACAAAGATGAAAACGTAAGATAACCAATACTGTTGTGCTTTGAGGTATCATGGCTCTGGATTGTATTTGTCTATGTTACTGTGGCTCACATGGGTATTAACATGCACACAGTGTCCTGTTCATGCATGATGACACTACACTTCCATTAGGAAATGTGACTTGGGAATTCTTAACTCTGTTTCGTCTGAAAAGGGGATTAACAACCTGAACATATTAAATGGTATATTATATTATATTATATTATATTATATTATATTATATTATATTATATTATATTATATTATATTATATTATATTATATTATGTACAATGATCAAGTCAGCCTCTGATTGCATGTTTAGTGTCTTCATTTTGGGATGTGGCATAACATAACATTGCTTAACTATCTCGGTTTTATCATAGTAAAATCAGTTGATTTAGTAAAAATAATATAATCTGAAAGAGGTCATATCAATAATTTTATTGTTTTATTATTTTTTCCGCACTTCCACTTATAATTTTAGTCAAGGTTTGTTTAGGTAAAATCACTCCTAATTTAGTTTTTCCAATTTTACTACTATTAGCTTTTGGCTACTGTAGTGGTTCAGAATGAGTTTTAGCTAGTATCAAATCTTTTTTATAGGAAAATCAAGGAAAACTTAATTTCTCATGGTAAGAACCATTTTAATTTACCATTTAATTACCCGAGGAAGCAATTTTTCTTTTTTAAGGGCTGAAAAAATATCCATTCCATTGCATTAAAGGGGACCTATTATGCCCCTTTTTAAGAGATGTAAAATAAGTCTCTGATTTCCTCTGTGTGTGTATGTGAAAGTTTAGCTCAAAATACCCCACGGATAATTTTTTATAGCATGTTAAAATTGCCACGTTTTGGGGGTGAGCAAAAACGTGCTGTTTTTGTGTGTCCCTTTAAATGCAAATGAGCTGGTGCTTCCGGCCCCCTTTCAAGAAGAGTGCGCTCTCCCTTTCATTACTGCCGTGACAAGTATTGATCCGAAGGCTAGATCATGAACAATTGGTTCTGATCCATCCTCGAGTAACAACTTCAACCACAGTGTTCTCAGTGACTTAGATGCTGGGAGTCTATGGAGATTATGTACATTGGTACATCCAACAACAGAACGTAATGTTTTTTGGCACAGATGTGTTGTGTGTGTACAATGCATATACACTACCGTTCAAGTAAGATTTGTTTTTAAGTCATTTTTAATTGACAGTAAAAAAAATTCCGTTGTTACATTTACACAAAAATATTAGGCAGCACAACTGTTTCAACATTGATAATAATAAAACTAAGTGTCTTCTTGGGCTGCAAATCATAATAGAATGATTTCTGAAGGATCATGTGACACTGAAGTCTGGAATAATGATGCAGAAAATTCAGCTTTGCATCACAGAAATAAATTACATTAAAAAAAAAATTAAAAACTTATTTTAAATTGTAGTAATATTTCACAATATTATATAACAGTAATATCTCACAATATTACTGTGTTGATACTGCATTTCATATAAATTCAATAGCAAATAAATGCAGCCTGGGTGAACATAAGATGTACATGAATTGTCACTTTCAGTTATGCATGCTTCTTGGGACACTGCGTACTGCATGTGACTGTCTGTTTAATGTTCCTTTTTACTGTCTCTTTATTTGTGTAAATGTCATCTTTAACTCTCCTAATATTTCTGCATCATATATACCCCTGCCTCTAAATAACCTTAAATAAACTCTAAATAACTCTAAATAAGCATCTGCCAGGAATGGTAAATGTAAACTGTTAGCTATCTGTTAGAATTGTCACTGTGATCTTCCACCTCTGCTCATACATGGTGAACTGTCTCCTTTATATCAAGTGTTTGACTCTGAGCATTTGTTTTTGTGTGACTGCCTTGTGGGTAACTCCATTGACGTTCTTCACCCAACCAATTGACTATCCATTGTTTTTATTCTAAATTTCATCTACTGTGCTTTTTCAAATTGAGAGGTTTAAATTGTACAAAATGAATCCGTTTTCTTTCTGCCATTGGGCCAAGATTGGTTGGATTGAGGCGATGTTCTATGAAGTTCTTTCATCCTTGATGGATATGCCTGAGGCTCTTCTTCATCATGTCTTTCACTTGTCAGTTGTGTATTTTGCTTCACACATTGTCTGTCATCAACCAAACATTTCCACCACAAGAACACCACTATTTTTGTCTTCCTTTTTCTGTTCGTCCTACTAACTCTTAGGTGTTTTGAAGAGAGCTGTTTTGTCTTGCTTTAACTACTTTATTCCTGTTCAAATATTTGGAAAGATTTTTAGATGGCTTGACTATACCCATTTGTCTGGATTGTCTGTCCTTTCCTCTGCTGACACAATGAAGCTGAATTTTTGGAGAAACTCTCATCTTCTGGAACTTGTTTGAAAAAAAAAAAAAATCTGTTAATGTGCATGTTCCTCATAAGTTTCTGTTGGACTTTTTGATTGGCATTGACACATTGACCAGCTACGAGTGTTAAAAGAAAAATGGCAAAGAGGAGCTTTGAGGTTTTTTTAAATAAGAATCTTGGTTTAATGTAACGGTAATGAAGTCTGAGAGAAGATTCCTGAGAATTGATGCACTTCATGGTTATATGGTAGTCCTCCATAAAACATCAGGATCCTTTCATGGAATGTCACACAGAAAATTTTACAACTAAGGAAGGAAGTGGATGAAGACCCTGACACCTTCACATTCACCCATAACTATTGTCCTTTTCCTTATGTTTTTACCCTTTTCTGACAAATTCATTCCTGATCCTGGATCCTTACATTTTTCCTTTTTCACCAGAAGAACCGTACTCGTACAACCTATCAAAGCTTGAAAATGTTAGGATTCAGAGCAATGAAAAATGCTAGGCATTTTTTTAAAAGTCAGTTATCTGCTCATGATCCTGCTTTAGATGTTGCAGCACCTCTGGAATCCATCCCAGAACCATCTCCAGAGCCAGTTATAAGTGGTAAGAGCTGAGGAAGATGGAGTGGAGGATTGTTTTGGTGCATCTTCTGTCTCAGTCAAACAATCTTGTGTTTTGCTCGTCTGTGGCATTAGAGCCTGTTGCTGAAGAACCAACTTCAACAGAACCTTCTGTTGAAGAACCTCCGGTAACAGAAGCTATTGTGGAGTCCCCTGAAGCTGAACCTGTTGCAGAAGCTCCCGTAACTGAACCCGTTGTGGAAGAACCTGTAACCGAACCCATTGTAGAAGCTTCTATTCCGGAACCCATCGTAGAAGCTCCAGTAACGGAACCTGTTGAAGCCTCTGTGGCGGAATCAGTCATTGAAGTCCCTGTAACGGAACCTGTTGAAGAAGCTCCAGCAGTTCTACAGAGTGAAGAGTCCTTAGCTCCTGTAGTTGAGAGTGGTAAGATTGACACATCTGCATGGAAATCCGGGATTTTTATGGAGGAAAATACTTTTATTTGGATATTGAAGTTAACATCTTTCCTCTCCTCTAACATCGTGATTAAGAAACCGAGCCCACACCTGTAATCATCGCTGAGCATGTTCCAGAGGCTTCATCTGTTTCTGAGAGTGGTAAGAGTCCAGTTTTGACTGGATGGGAATCAGTTCTGCAATATAAACATGTTACAGATAAAATATACTGATAATTACTTCATTGACACATATGGACACCTATTCAAAACTTTCTATTACTACACCTTTTTATTTTTATGGCTACATATGATCTTTTTTGAGTTGTTTGACTAGATTTGGTCTGTCTTTGGTTGGTTATTTCCTTTATCAATGAAGATCATTTGTTTTTCTTGTCTATATAAACCACATTGTCCTCACTTCTTTTCAAGGCCTTATCTTTCTTCCCCCACTCAGCCATTTCATGCTTTGAACGTTTGTTGTGTCAAAGTGTGACTGATTTAATGCTAATGGCTAATGCTAATTGTACAAGGTCACACACTTATGACCAATTTGCAGCCGTGTTTCCAGATTGTTCGATGTATCGTTTGCACTAATATTACTTTAAAAATGCTAATCTCTCCCCTCATCTAGCGCTGTGTTCCTGAAATCACTCACGTATTCTTGTACAGATAATGTTAAGCGCACTCACATGGCTAATTCACGATACATGTCAAGTTATTCATAAATGCTTGTTTGTGTATGTGTGTTTGTACTAAATTTGTCTTTCTTTAACCAGCTGCAGATCCTGAGCCAGCTTCTGCTGCTGTGCCCCTTGAACCCACTGCTGCTCACTTAGATGTCCCTGAACACGCTCCCTATCTGCTGATTGGTGGAGGCACAGCTTCATTCGCTGCAGCTCGGTCCATTCGGGCACGCGACCCTGGTGCCAGGGTGAGTCTGTCCGTTTAGTAGTAGTTTGGCAGCATTAACGCTCAAGTATTGTAATCATAAATAGTTCATCAATACAATCACTTAAACCGGTTTGCCAAGAACCCCCAAATATGAGGATGAGGGACCTTGTGTGAGGCTTCCTTTCTTAAAAATAAAGACATATTTCCTGTATTAATAGCAGTAATATAAAAAAATAATACAGGACATGTAATATTGTAAAGACAACAAGATTAAATCATCGTTTTTAAAATTGAATAAAATGCTTTTATATTGTCATTGTACTAAAGAAATCTGTTAAAATATCTAGAAAATATTTACTTTTTATGCTTTTTAAGTTGACAAGCGTGTCTGAGATTTAACCTTTTTTAAACAAAACTCTTAAGTAGATTTTTTTTTTTTTTTTTTTTTTTTTTTTTTTACCGTTCGAAACTATTGATGGCAGTGGAATAATCACAATGAATCAGTTAATATGACCAGTATTTGGAAAGCAGAAAGAGTAATATAATCAAATTTGGTGAATAATATAAACATCAAGTTTCATTAAATGTATTTAATTAATATCTTCGGTGCACAAGTTTACATAAATTCTAAGAGCCCTAAAAATACATTTTGTGGAATCCTTTATTTTTCTTCCAATTTAAAATAATAATAATTATGGACCACAGATGTGTCCATTCTAAATCCCATCTGTAAAACACATCTATGTATTAAAGTGTGTGTGTCCTGTGTGTGTTTGTTATACAGGTGTTGATTGTAACAGAGGAGTCTGAACATCCCTACATGAGACCCCCTCTCTCTAAAGAACTCTGGTTCTCTGATGACCCCAAGGTCACTGAAACACTGCGCTTCAAACAATGGAACGGCAAAGAGAGGAGGTGTGTGACAAGAGTGTTCCAGACCACTTAAACCAGACCTAACACTGATACACTGACTTTTTTGTCAAAGGGTCATAATTGCATCATATTTCTGAATTTGTTCAGTCTGTTTGCATATATCGTGATGTTAATTTATTCCTTTTTGTTGTAGTATTTACTTCCAGCCTCCCTCGTTCTACATCAGTCCCGCGGATCTTGCTAAAGTTGAGAATGGGGGTGTGGCTGTGCTCACGGGCCGTAAGGTGAGAAACTCTGACACCAGCATCTAATGTTGCTGTGGAGTTGCGTTCTTAATTGGTCCACTTGAACAAGTCTGAAAAATGCTGAAGTTGCAGAAGAGGAGAAAATGTTTTATGGATTGCTAAATGTGTGTGAATGAGTTGTCCTCATCATAACCCTGTGTGTGTGTTTGTACCTATGGTGTAGGTGGTACACATGGATGTCAGAGAAAATAAAGTCAAACTGAGTGATGGTGCAGAGATCTCCTATGAAAAGTGCTTGATTGCCACAGGTAAAACGCATATAATATGCTCATGAACACATACGCAGGGGTGTAAAATCTATTGCTGACTGTCCTGTAAATGAATACGTGTATGTGTATTAGGTGGGGTGCCTAGGAACCTGCAAGTGATTGAAAGGGCAGGACAGGAGGTGACGAAGAGGACAACCCTTTTTAGGAAAGTATGTCTTGCTTCACATATTTTGGGCAGAGTGGAGCAGTAGTGTTCAAGTCAAATCCCCAATTAATATGTCTGTCAACATGAAATCAGTATTGATCCCATTTATGTTCTGAATACATGTTCCTGGTCTTATAGTGCACAGTTCATTGGTACATGTTCTTCTAAAGGAAAAAAGGTTTTCTTTATCAACATGCAATAAATCACTCAGACACTGAAAGCTTTTCTTTTCAGATGACTGAAAAATCATATCTTGTCCCATTTCTTTCCTTGCTGAATAACTATCCTATTTTACTCAATGCATACTAAATGGGTCGTGAATGCTGTTTCATTTTGACTTTAATATTTGTCAATTGACTGAAATGCACTTGATTCAGGATCAGATTATACCTAAATCTACAGTGTCAGTACAGTTAGAACCAAAATAACATGCTTCTTTAGATGAGCTCTTTTACTAAGTGCATATGCTCATCATCTCATGAGATGCCAAATTCATAAATGTAAATGTGCAGAACACCGCTGGAGGGCACCCTTATGTTAATAATGTCGCTGTAGCATTTTGCACACCACTATAAATTGCAAGAGTAGATTTTTTTCTTGTTAATCAGAGGACTAATTTACATAAAGCCTTGCGTACAATTTTACAAATTTTTTCTTGATATACATTTTCCTTCTATGTTGCTCACATTCTATATCTTGTTCCTACAGTCCTGGAAAACCAGGAAATAGCAAGGACATTCAAATTGTGGGAAAATAATTAATGGAAATTTCTATATTAAACGAAGTTATTGTGTTCAAGTGTGAAACATTTTTTTTTATCTTTATACTGTAAATCCTAAAAATTGGAAAACTAATGGAAATTTTTTGGTAGATTGAAGATTTTAGGTCTCTAGAGAAGATCAGCAGAGAGGTGAAGTCCATTACCATCATCGGCGGAGGTTTCCTCGGCAGCGAGCTTGCATGTGCCATGGGTCGCAGATGTGAGTCTAAACCTTCAGCTGTCATTTAGATGGGAAAAAAAAATCAAGCCAAAAGTGTTGATTGTAAAAAAAAAAAGATTCCAAAAATGATGTAGTTGTAATTGCATTATATAATGTTTTGAAATGCTCATAATCAGATTAGTTACTTTTTTTAATTGATTACATGATCACATATTATTCACACAATAGCAGTAAATTGTTCATAACTGATTGATTATAGTCAATTAATCTTTTACGCTTTTCTTTCTAAAAAGCTTACCGCATTTAAAATTTTGTTATATACAGTAATTTGTTTTAGGAAGGGGAAGGGGTGTGTGTTGGGCTGTTGTGGATTTGCACACACAGAACAGCCTCTAGTCTATAGTCTATAGACCTTATGTAGCTCTGCCCCTTTTCAGCGCTGCGCTCGTTGTCTTTTGACTTCCGTCTGTATTTTCACAGCGATCTTGCGTATTTATGAATGAACGGCTCGTTTTAAAATCTTCCCGGTCTACTGACATTTGTCAAGACATCTGCTTTAAACATTACAATCCTCATGATAACTTTCGTTAACTTTACATTAATTAAGTTCACTTCTAGAGCTAATTACTCCTGGACAGCAATGCCATAGAAATATACAGAGCGACTGCAAAAACGGAAGTTCAAAGACAATATTGTAAAGATGGCGGCGCCCTCGTTTCTCTGGCGCATAAGGTCTATAATTACATGAAAAATGGAGAGGCCATATAGCATATGACCACTGGAGAATTTTCTCAACACTGCATATCTAATCAACTCCTCACTAACACATTTTAATTATTATTTGAATTATCACTCAGTGAGTCATTTAACATTGTATTACTACTTTGTCTTTAGAAGGCTTTTGTCTTTCAAACAGATTAAATGCACAAATGCCATTTTGTATTTACATGTAATGGAGGGATGGAATTTCTTTTCAGAAGAACCTCTTTGAATTAAATTTAAGTTAATAGTTAAAGCTACACTGTGTAATTTTTTAAGTTGATTCTTAGCAAAAAACACTTTGTTCTTTCAAAATGATATGTGCTCATTAATGTGTAATTACTTCTACCAACTCATCAAGTATTCTCGTAAGCGTAGAATCTGCCATTGAGAATACATACGAACGAGTCGCTTGAATGGCGGCAGCCATGTTGTGCCTCCATCTTGAAAATACATTAGCCAAAGAGGGACATACCTGGAAATTCAAGCTTCGCCTTTTGCGTTTTGACACTCAGTGGCACCGTGACGAATGGTGATGAGGGGGATATAAATCGCGACTGCCGGCAGATTTGAAATAATACGACCACCGTAGGAGTTAAAAAGCCCTCGGAATGGGAGGGGCTAGAAAGTAATGTTCAGTTGGTAGTCATAAACAATTTCACCGCTAGATGGGAGAAAATCCTACACAGTGTAGCTTTAAGGCATTAATTTAACAACACATTTGCATGTCTGCAGTTTTATTATGTTGTTAATGGTCACATGGTCACACTTTTCATTTGATCTTTGTGTTAGTGTTTTAAATGGATTGTTTTTATTGTAAAATTATGATTTTATTAATTATTTGCTTTATGAGCTTATAAGCCCCATGCAGTTCCTTCACAAACCTCAATTCAGGAAACCCTGATGTAATGTGATGTTTAATGTATATCATCATGTTGATAAAAGTTAAAAATGGAATATATTTTCTTTCTCTTTGGATTGTATATAAGACTTCCCTATTCAAATCAATATGATAAATCAGTTCAAAAGTAATCTAAGTAATCAAAAAGTAGTCAGATTATATTATATTATATTATATTATATTATATTATATTATATTATATTATATTATATTATTAGAATGTGTCATAATATATTACATTATAGAACACATTATTAATTACAAGTTTGGCCATATAATTTGCAATGTGTTATCTTGTTATAAGGGTTGGGGTTGGCTTTCATATAAATATGGATGTCTTTTTTTTCTTTCTTTTTTTAAACAAACTACTGAATTTTCCTCTCTCCTTATTTTTGCCGTGGCTTTCTTTCTCTCTCCCTCTTTTTAGCTGCGGACCCTGGTTTAGAGGTGATCCAGATGTTCCCAGAGAAGGGTAACATGGGAAAAGTACTGCCTGAATACTTGAGTAACTGGACCACTGAGAAAGTCCGGAAAGGTAAGAGAATAAATAAAGGACGCTGGAATTGCTTCCTTTAACTTCAAATGTCCAAATTCAAAATATAGGCATTTTGAAAAGTTTGAAAGCAAAAAGTTGACCACAGCTAACCTTTTGACCACTCATAGAGGGTGTGAACGTTATCCCGGATGCTCTAGTGAAAAATGTGAGCTACAAAAATGACCAATTGGAGATCAAACTGAAGGATGGACGAGTGGTGAGTCTGCTTTTCCGTCAGCCAATCATAACATGGCCTGATCATCTGTTTGCTAATTTATAGTGTTTTATGATTATACAGTATTTGTATTACGCTAAATAAAAACAATGAGGCTTTTTTTTTCTTGTGTTGTTGTTTTAGGTGAAGACTGACCACATTGTGGCAGCAGTTGGTTTGGAGCCCAGTGTGGAACTTGCCAAATCAGGCGGGCTGGAGGTGGACTCTGATTTCGGAGGGTACCGTGTTAACGCTGAGCTCCAGGCTCGCTCCAACATCTGGGTGGTATGTAGGGCTGAGTTTTTTTCCGGCAAAACTTATGAAAGGGCAGAGAGGAGGATACTAAAGTGTCGGTATTTAGACATGAATGTCCTAAAGAACGTAGGAGATGAATGGCTCAGTTTTCATAGGAACTGTACTAGTTCTGAATCTCAATTTTGACATGATAATCAAGGTTCCTCTTTGTTTGTGTTCTAGGCAGGGGATGCTGCATGTTTTTATGACATCAGGCTGGGCCGCCGGCGTGTGGAGCACCATGATCACGCGGTGGTCAGCGGCAGACTGGCTGGAGAGAACATGACTGGAACCAACAAACCCTACTGGCATCAGTCTATGTTCTGGTAACCATCTTCAACAAACTCACCTTTTAATATGTGTTTTTAATAGCATCAGGGTTTCTTGAAAGTACTTATATTTCAGACACATGGTTTCAAGGACTAGAAAGTATCTGAAACATAAGAAAGTGAAAGTGCTTGAATTAAACAAACTAAATTTGCTTATTATAAAAATTGGTCTTTATGCACTGCCAAAGCCAGAACGAAACATTGCTACCGAATTGGGGGGAAAGTAGGAAAAACCTGGAAAAAACGCACAGGCAGCCCTGCATGATGAACAAATGAGAGGCGTAGAGCTGTTTAACTAGCTCAGTATCAGAGAAGTGCATATTAAATGTTGCTTAGCTCAGTACTGAGCTACATAAAAATTGGCTAATCAAAATTCCAGTGAATAATTCTTAATAAAGTGTTGTCAATTACAGAGGTAACTGGGGAAACCAATATTTTTCTGCTGTTCCATAAGCGCCATCTACTGAATTCAATTCTGCTGTTTTTGTTCAGATCAATCTGTGAAGAATGACCCATATTCTTACATAGCTTATACGCAGTGTTGTAAATGTTAACCGGTGGATTGAAATGAAGAAAATGTGCTTTAAAAAATGTAGAGTTATAAGGTATCTAGAATATTGTATATAATCATATTTTAAATTAATATGTATAATCTTTTAGCATTTTGACTCATCCCTTTTCTTAAATGGTTTAAAGGCTAAAATTATTATTTATTTTTTTATAAAACTTGTTTTTGTCAAAACGAGTTGTTTGGATCATAGAAATGAATAAGCATGAATAAGAAAGCGGCAACATGTCTCGTTCTCATCTCTCATCTCGGTCGCTCTCTCGTACACTGTACTAGCCCTCTCTCCTCATTGGATTTTAAAATGGTCATATGCCACTTAAATTATATTTTATTTGTCAGTATATGGCTTAACATTGCTGCAGTAATGAATAACACAGGTACAGTAGGTCTTTGATACTGTCCAGATTGGCAGTAACAAACCCACCTTTATTGTCATTATTGTGCTTGATATAAAATAAAAGGTGATTTAAAAAGTCCTTGAATCTGGCATTCATGAAAGAGTGGGAACCCTGAAGCATAATGCAGCACTCACAATTTGTCCTGTTTTCAGGAGTGATCTAGGACCAGATGTTGGATATGAAGCCATCGGTATAGTGGACAGCAGTCTGCCCACCGTGGGAGTGTTTGCTAAAGCCACGGCCAAGGACACACCAAAAGCTGCAACCGAACAATCAGGTACACAAACATTTGCTATTGAAACACCACATAAACACCATTTTCAGCAAGAGTTTGCTATTACTCTATTTTGATTTTGCATCCTTTTGTGGTATATTGTGACCTTTTGTGGTACTGGATGCCTTGAATTTCTTGAATGGGATTAATAAAGTATCAATCATCATCATATGCATTCAATAGCAGAGTGCAAACAAAAATGCACAAAAAACCCCAAAATTTTTCTCTGTTTACAGGCACCGGAATCCGTTCCGAGAGTGAGACGGAGGAGGTTGCCGGGGCGTTTAAGGCAGGAACAGCGGCCCCTCCACCTCCTATCCAGCAGAAGGAGGATTATGGGAAGGGAGTGATATTTTACCTGAGGGACAAAGTGGTGGTCGGTATCGTTCTGTGGAACGTCTTCAACAGAATGCCCATCGCAAGGAAGGTGAGCAGAGATATCATTCCCTTTGTCCATTCATCTTCATTTCAGTGTTTCTTATGAAGGTAATATAATGCCATAAAGAATCGCATGCGCAGGGTAAGATTTGTGAAAGTGTACATAAGTTTGCAAGCAGAAATTAAATTTGCATGTGCAAGAGAAGATTTGTAAAGGTGTAAATCGCCTTTCAAGTGTAAGAAAAAAAATTTTCAGCATTTTTCTGTTATTCATAAGTGTAATTCATGTATTGTGAAGCTGCAGCTTCATGCTAACACAAAATAAATAGGATCTGTATTACTCTGACTTCCATTTTTCCGCGCCTATACTTCTGGCACGTTTTTTGCACACAAATGCGGCCAAAAGCATTGCAGGCCTGTGAACAGTAATTTGCAAGCGAAAACAACAAAGTCAGGAACTGCAAAACAGATTGATCACATAAAACCAACCTTTGTGTAAAAAAATAAACTGTTGCAAATGTCTGAATGACTTGTGTCCATGGGGCAAAAAAGTTCCTGAAATAACCCGATTTGTACAGTTGCGTCTTTCTTTTACCTGCGCTTACAGTTTTGGCACGATTTACAGCAAGTTACAGCAACTGACATTCACACTGAATTTCGAGCTGGTGTTAACTTTATTGGATTGAAATTTTATATATATAATCTGTTACACCACCGAACTTATGTTAAACTTTACAATCAAATCATTTAATACCCATTCTTTATGTAATAATACCATTCTGATTTTCTGATCAGTGTTTTTCACATCATGTCTCTGTTCATGGTATTTAACACTCAATTATATATTTTGAAATATCGGTCGCACTGTCAATATTGATTCTGATTACATTCGTGTGACTGATCAAGCTTTTATATGTAGATTTTTTATGTTTTAAAATGCTTTCTCTGAGTCCAGATTTGACTAATTAAAAACTGATACTAAATCAACATAAACTCAACTTTGACAAAAAGTAACTAGTTATGTCTTAATAAAAACCCAGCAACCAGGGAACACACAGCATCTTGAAATGTTTATATGTAAGGCTATACAGCAATCTAGTGGTTACACGATGGCATTTCAGGTGATAAATGGTGCATAATTTAAAGATGCCCTTAAAATACATGTTAAAGGGTAAAAATATTATTATTATAACTCATTTTAGTATTGACAGGCGATTTACACCTTTACAAATCTTATCTTGCGCATGCAAATTTAACTTGCGCTTGCAAACTTATGTACACTTTCACAAATCTTACCCTGCGCATGTGATTCTTTATGGCATCATATTACCTTCATAGTTTCTCTGATAAAGATTAATTTGTTGTTTTGTCTTTATTTGTAGATAATCAAAGATGGAGAGGAACATACAGATCTGAATGAGGTGGCCAAGCTTTTCAACATCCATGAGGACTGAATAATTTTTCGTTTTCTCTGTTCTCTGTCCATATTTCTGTGGAGTGAACTTGGGAAAAGACATACAGGCTTACAACAGCCTTTCATCTGTCATTTTGACCTTGAACTCTCTGAGATACGGACATGCAATGCTGCCTCTGGGGCTGTGATTTCAATCTGCTCATGGAGTGTTTCAAACTGTATCACTTAATTTTCTACTGAGGGAAATCTATACCTGTTGTTTGTATTGAAAAGTGCTGTGTTTTTTTCCCTGTTGTGGTCAGTAAATTTTCATCTCACTTCTTGAATGCATCCCTTCTGAACACCTCCTCCAAAGCCTGACGGGATGATAACTTTCGTTGAATATTGCAATAAAATTGCATTTTGAATCAAACAATACCAGATGAAAGACATTCCTCTGACACCTGGTAGCACAGTGTTTTCTGTCTGCGCGATCAATGCAGCTGGTACAAATGAAACTAAATAAAAGTAAATGATTTTTTATTTATGCCTCATGTTTCATTTGAATTCTTCCTAACTTGTTTTTTGTTAACATTTGTAGACGCACTGGACAGTGATTGTTTGGCCTTTCCAGAAGTCTTTCCAGGAATTTACCAACCATCTGCAAGTGCAAGAAGTTGTGCATTTGAATGCCTGTGTCTCCGATATGGGTGTGACCCTGAGGGTTTTGAGATGCGTGGAGAAGATGCAATATGTTTTGGCTCATTAAACCTGTGATTGCCTGCAAACATGTTCCCTAACATAGCCTTGACCTATTTTCTTATGCACCAGCGCTCTTATATACAGGTCTGAGTAATAGAAAATTGCTTATTCTGTCTTTCTGCAGAGTGAATGGGGTATGGGGAAAAAATAGTTTGAGAATGATAAAATTTTTTTGTTTAATGGAATGTTTTGATGTGTCCAAATGCTATTTGGATGTTGTTTTGATATAGCACTCAAACTTTAATCTGCACTGAATTGGCTGCTAGGACCAGATTACAAATTTACATTAATTCAGTATTATATTTTTTGCAGAATACATTTTTATTTAATTTTTTTTCGAAACAGGATCAAATGTGACCTGGAATTTTAAAAGAGTTTCAAAATTTAGCTTTTCAGTATACTGAATAGGATTTACCTATACTAGGATTGGGTTGCGATTTCAGGTTCAGATTATTTTCGGTGTATTTCAGCTAAATTAAAAAAAATTCGTGAAATTCTCTCTCTACTAATGCTGTACAAATCATTCATTTGTTAATTGGACAGCATCGCGTTGCGTTGTTTGATTTCGTAAGACAGCATAACGGAAAGTTACTTGGTTATTCAGTAATTGTAGATCTGACTGCACTGACACTATCAGATGAAAACTGAACTGAATTGATCTGAAATATGACTCCTAATTATTTCGCTGTACACGGTCTTTATGTTGCATCACATTCACAACTCAGGTAAAATAGCTTCTATATTTCCTTTCCTTTCAGCGGGGAGCGCATTTAACATTGTGTGTGTGAATTTTTCAAGTAATTTGTATTTTTGGTGGTTTGCAATGACCGAGTTCTGTAGTAAATCTGAGCTCCAGCCTCCACAAAAACAAGATCAGATGTTTGAAATAAAGTTCCTTAGGACTACGATATTCTCTAAAGCATATGAACAGGGTGGTTGTCGCTGACCCGAACACACACACACACGAGTTTCTGCTTCCACGCCAGTTAATCTGTAGTCAGCCAGGAATTCTCAGTTGAGAATGCCTGAGTACCTTTAACCCCTGTGGAGACTGAAAAATTGAAGTGGACGTGTGTTTATGTGGTGTTTCAAATTTTACGATTCATTGGTTAATAACTATTCAGACGTGTTAATGATTAGATGTCAGTGGTGTGTGTGTATTTGGAGGGTCTTGGGCAATAATGTTGGCTGAGAGCATACGTGTGTGTGCGTATAGAGGCATGTGCTCCAGTTCCCCCAGAGGTCAAGGCAATGTTTTAACACATCATGGAGATGAATGTGTGTGTGTGTGTGATTTCAGAGAAAACTGGGTCTGTTATTCTTTAGTTTGTTTCACTCTGGAGCAGTGGCGTGGCGTGAGGAAAAATTCTGAGGAAGCCAATTAAGACACAACCTCTAAGCTGTGTGTTTTAAGGGGTGGGGGCAGAAAATCATACGTTACCATTTATATGTTGCTATTTGGATGAACTATTAGAGCGCCCAGCATCATCTTACCGGGACTTACGCTTGTTACAATTCAACACTTTGAGCACGGACGCTCGCGCGCGCTCTCGCGCTCTCTCGCTCTCTCTCTCTCTCTCTCTCTCTCTCTCTCTCTCTCTCTCTCTCTCTCTCTCACACACACACACACACACACACACACACACACACACAGTCAGTCCTCTTAAACATCTTTCATGGTGTTTTTTATTAAAACATTCGCAGATAGATAGGAAACGGATGGTAAGCAACAAGAAGATAACCTTTTTCGTTTCTTTTTCTAACTAGCTAAACAAGATGTCAACACAAATCCACAAATCTTCCGCTATTTCATTGACGATGATAACGTGATGTGATTGGCCTGATGCCAACAAGTTCATGGCTTCCCTTGACACTGTCCTGACCAATCACAGGGGAGCAGTGTCGTGACAATAGCGTCACCTGATTGGTTAATCATTCTTTTTTTTTTCTATCAAGGGATGCCAACTCTGCCTGGCCTCCTCACAGACACAGGGTGCAGTACCATGTTTTCAACACTCATTCACCATGTCACTTTCATAGGGGCGCTGTTTTACACATCATAAAACGCTCAGTAATGAATGAAGAGAGACGATGAGGAGATGACAGAAGGATTACGTAAACTGTGAAAACAAAAGTGTTTATTAAATGACGATTATATTCTGAAAAAGTGAGGAAGCCTGGCTTCCCTTGGCCTCCGCAAGAAAACGCCACTGCTCTGGAGTGAAGATACATTAAAATTAACACTGGCCTAGTTATCCACTGTGACTCAACACACAGAGCTCAGTAGGATTTCTCTTTGTTTCAGTTGTTTTTCTTACACCCTCTCTTCTTGTCTTATTTTTTTTCTCTTTTACTCCATGTCTTTGTCCTTTAGAGTGCCCGTTTCATGATGGAGGGGGGGAATTATGGAAACTGTGTTCCTGCACATTATGCGTTCAAAAACACATTTTCAGCTTTCAATATATATGAAAAATATATAGAGTGAAGCATTTACAGCATTACAAAAGATTTCAAAAAGATTTAAAATACATACTGTTCTTTTGAACATCAAAGAATAATAATAAAAAAAGTTTAGATTTTTTCATGATAATATATTTTTTGTTAATAATGTTGATAATAATATAATGTTTATAATGAGACTTCTGTCAAAAACATAAAAAAATCTTTCCTACCTAAAACTTTTGAACAGTAGTGTGTATATTACGTTTCATATTTACAAAGAGACTACATGGAGTATTTGTAACGTTAAAAATGTATTTGTCGCACCACAAGACTATTGAAGTAAACTGCAGGCACAAAGGTGATTAACAATGGTGTGAAATTCAAAATAAATGGTGACCAGTCACAGAACCTACAATCTAAACTGTCTCTAATACATAATTTGAACCTAAATTCTTACTGTTAAGTAACAGGAACCCCATGTTATGTGTCATCTATACTCAAGAATATAGTTATCAGAAGAGATGGATGGATGTTTGTCCTCTGCTGCAGTGCGTCTTGGGATGTGGATCTGGAGCCCCTCAGGTGGAGTTGTGTCACATTTGTTTATTCTGATAAAAGTCTATAAACGCATCTTACGCCCTGTTGCCTTATCTTTTCTCTATGGAAGAACTGCACCTCAGGCTAACATGTGGACAGAGAGAGAAAGAAAGAGCAGAAGACCCCCTGTACAGTGTACACACACACACACACACACACACACACATCTCTTAGTGTGCCCGTCTCGGGATGCGGTGCTCAGTCAGATGGCAGTGGAGGAGAGACCAGAGTGCATCGGAATGGGCGTCCTGCCCCTCCATAACACATCTGCTTATTGAGATCTAGCCACGGGACACCAGAGAGGAAAAGAGAGCAGCTGAACAGTGAAAGGATGTTTTCTGTGTTCTGGAGGATCCTGCTGGAGCTCTTACTGGTTTGGTGGATGTTTGAAGGGGTCATCAGGTGAGTTTTTCACAGGTGTGCCATCATTCCTCACTGGTTTCACCATGTCATTCATTAAAACACTTGTTGAGGCTTTTTGTGAAGATTCACATATAGTTTTAAAATGTCTTCAGAAGAACTCTGTGTCTGTGTAATTGGTTAAAATGACCAGTTTCTTCCTTAATCATTTTTTTTCCATACTTGTGTATGTCTGTGTGCTCAGTCGTCTGTATTCGGCTTGTGTGTTCAGTTCAAAAGTCTTCATGGGTGATAGGTTTATTTTAATCCCGGGGAGCATTCTTATGTTTCCGAGTGTGTGTTTGTGTGTGTGTGTTTGTTGGCTTTGTGTATCTGGGTCTCTGAAGTATGAGGCTGACACATAGAGACAGCTCTGTCTGAAGTCATTTCCACTGTTACTGAAATTACAGATTTATTGAAGTTCACATAATGAGATTGAACTAATATTGTCCTCTCTGGAACAAGACATTTCTTGTTCTTCACTCACCTGAGGATGCATTCGTTGTGTGTTTATTTCCATTCCCTGTACTCTGTCTGAAACGGACTTTATACTTTCACAAATCGAATTTGCCACAGTTCTGCTTACAAACAGACAGCGAAATTGAAGAGGAACTGGACCAGAAAATTTCTCTAAATATGGAATAAGATTCAAAGTGTGTGTGAGAAAGAGCTGCCTTTTCACTACTTGGACTTCCACTTAACTCTTTCTTAATAATATATTAACACCTTCAACAAGCTGCAATTAGGTCTAAGGCAATAAAAATGCCAATTTTATTTTGTACTGCAGCCACACAGAGAAACAGACAGGATGTGTCCAGTGGAGGGGGGTTTTAATAAAACATGGGACAGATGTTCTGATGTGCTCATTTAAAGGCTTATTAAAGGCTTTAAGTTAGCAAGCAGATTTCCCTCCGCCTTTCACTTTTCAAATTGGCATACATTATTACCAAAGCATTCAGTCAATAATGGAATGATAATAAAGCCTTTTGGCACCAGTGAGTGTTAAAATGAACAACAGAAAGAGCTCATAGAGAGTATACTTTATTTTAAAACCCCAATTAGACTGAAAAATTGAAGTTTCTGAAGAAAAAGAGGAAGAGATGAAAGCAAAGCACATCAGTTGTTCAGTATAAATGGTTGAGGGAAATCTGATTCATAAGGATTTTGAAAAATGCAAAAGCAATTTCATGGTGTCAGAATTTGGACCCCACTGAAAAACAAACAGCTTTTTAATATGATGATTCTGTTGGAGGCGGGTGGAGACCGGATGTGAATTAATATTAATATTATTATTATTATTTCATCTCTCTCAGGTGTGTGTTTAGTAAGGAGCTAAAATCTCCCAGCAGTAGGGTGAAGCCCATGTCACCGTCTGATTTTCTGGATAAACTAATGGGGAAAACATCTGGATACGATGCTCGGATCAGGCCCAACTTTAAAGGTACTCCACTCCAATCTACTGTAGCATAATTTAGATATTTAGATTTTTAACTTCTGTTAAAAGGAATAGTTCACAAAAATAAATAAATAAATAAAAATCTAAATGTGAGTGTAGCAAGTGATGAGTGCATCAAAACATTTATGCAAATGAGAGGCAAAAAACCTGTAAATTACTGTGTGATAAAAAAAAATCACATTTATTTTTAGTACTTTTCACAATACACATCGTTTCAAGTTCACATTACAAATTAGAGTGATCTGTTAGAGGTAACTGTCTTAGTTATGTATTTCAAAAATGTACATATACAAATCACAGTTAGCTAAAAAAAATTAATTTAAACAATGTTGTAATTTAAGGCAGAAACAATGAGCTCATTGAAGTAATGAAGAATGTCAAGTCTATCGAACACTACCGTTCAAAATTTGTGGTTTTTGAAAGAAGTCTCTTATGTTCACCAAGGCTGCATTTATTTGATCAAAAATACTGTAAAAACAGTAATATTGTGAAATATTTTTACTATTTCAAATAACTGTTTTCTATTTTAATATATTTTTAAATGATTTTATTTCTTTGATGGCAAAAATGAGTTTTTAGCATCATTCCTCCAGTCATTAGTGTCACATGATCCTTCAAAAATCATTCTGAAATGCAGATTTGGCACTCAAGAAACATTTCTTATTATTTTAACAGTTGTAAAGGGTTGTGCTGCTAAATATTGTTGTGAAAACTGTGATATATTTTTTTTAGGGATTCTTTGATGGAATAGAAAGCCAACCCTAACATCATTTATTTGAAATAGAAATATTATAGATATATATATTTAAAATAAATGTCTTTGCGGTCACTTTTCATTATAATGCAAATAGAAATAGTTTTGAATGGTAGTGAATATGGTGGTTTTATTTACTGTATATAAAAGCAATTGTAGACCATACTGAACAAAATCACACTCACTGTACATTTTACCGACACGCCACCAAAGCAATAGCTTAGTGTTGAATCTCCATTGTACTATTTTGTTCTTCCCTTCTGCTGAATCTTGCTGATGGACAGACACAGTCAGTCTACTACAGTCTTTCGCAACACTTTCTTGTCACTCACTCTCTCTTCTTTCAATTCTTTTCAATGATAGCCTGGTCATTTTTAAACATCACATAAGGCAACACAGAAGTAAGTAAAACTGCTGTTGCAGCGTAATCTCTTGTACATAGATTGTTTTGGCAGGAAAATTTGATGTGGTCAGCAAAGAATATATTTACATTCTCTCTGAGCCTTGCATGTGAAAAAGTGCTGCAGCCCGAAAACACAGAGCAACATAAGATCTCATTAAACTATGTGCCCCCCCCCCCAACCCCTGGGTTCTCTGGTCTATTTTTTCCCTTCCCCTCCTCACACAGACTGCCAGTGACCATTCAACCAGAGAAACCCACAGGCGAAAACCGACAGAATACGAGACTTTCAGCCCCAGTCGATGAGAATGATTTCAGAAACATGCAGGATACGGCTGTCGGCTCACGCTAGATTTCTCTCCGTAAAAACTGTCACAACAGCTTCTGTGAGGATTTGTGAGGGCCAGTTTCTCCGTTGGCATGAGGGCCATTTAGTTTGCCGTGCTGTCCACTCGAGTGCATGTTAACCCACAGACCTAAATAAGTCTCTTCCATTCCTTATCTTATGTTTTTAAAACTGGAATTTATTTTTTTATTCATGCTTTAAAGTTTTTCCTCTTTCCTCTTTTTTTCTCATGATCTCTCTCTTGCATTCTATCTGTGGGCGTCTCTGAGCTCGTGTATATTTCATATCTGTTCTACATCTCAGAGATGTGGCTGTCAGCGTGTGTGGGGGGAAAGTCCCCTCTGATAAGCTATATATATCGCTAATGTTATGAACGTTAAATCAATAAATAAAATGCTGCAATCAAATATTTACAGAGCAACCGAGTGCTAATTAAACATATCAGCTAAATCAGCACAGCCAGCCGTACAGTTCATGATTGAGGCATTTTGCAGTTGTCTGGTTCGCTATGGGTTTCTATGTTCATGAAAATGCTTCATCACTTGTAAATTGATTCAACAGTCTTAGACAACCTCTTCAGTCTTTAGTCTGTTGCTATTTGCTGCGTGAGGATTTCTTTTTATTCAAGACACTGAAACTGACGGAGCGGGTCAATTCTGCTTCAATTATTTATCTAATCTAACATGTTAAAATGGTTGACACAGATGTTGAGTTTTCAATATTTTTCTTTTCGACCATGATGGGCATGAATCACATCTTTAGTCGACTGTTATTCCCGCTCAAAAACCCCCTCAAAATAACGGTTTATACCAGCCTAAGATTATTTGTTAATTATGATCTGGTTTGCTGGATTTAGTCAGTCTGGCTGACCAGTAAACACAAGGCTGAACAGGCTAGACCACTGTAAAGCAGGTAAGACCAGTGAAGCATTTTAGGCTGGTTTAAGTTTTGAGAGAGATGCTTATGTTTCTTACCATGTTCTCTTTTTTCTTTTCAGGTCCTCCTGTAAATGTCACCTGCAACATTTTTATCAACAGCTTTGGTTCCATCACAGAGACCACCATGGTACACACATACACACACATGCATATATATATATATATTTTTTTTTCTTGCCATCTGATAAATTTCTAAACACTAACTCGTCAGGATTATCGGCTGAACGTTTTTCTACGGCAACAGTGGAATGATCCACGGCTGGCTTATAAAGAGTATCCAGATGATTCCCTGGATCTGGATCCATCCATGCTGGACTCCATCTGGAAGCCAGACTTGTTCTTCGCCAATGAGAAAGGCGCCAACTTTCATGAGGTCACCACGGACAACAAGCTGCTGAGGATTTTCCAGAATGGAAATGTGCTGTATAGCATCAGGTGCGATATCACCCCCTTTAGGTATCATAAATGATTCCAAACTATTACGTGAAATATAATCAGAAATCTCTCTCTCTCTCTCTCTCTCTCAGACTCACTCTAATTCTGTCGTGTCCTATGGATCTGAAGAATTTTCCAATGGACATTCAGATTTGTACTATGCAGTTAGAGAGCTGTAAGACTCAGGATCATCAACTAATCTGATTTTTATCTCATTTCTCTTTTAAATGCCCATTATTCTCTCTCTCTCTAGTTGGCTACACTATGAATGATCTGATATTTCAGTGGTTGGATGAAGGCCCAGTGCAAGTGGCTGATGACCTTATGCTGCCCCAGTTTGTCCTGAAAGAGGAGAAAGACCTGGGATACTGTACAAAACACTACAACACTGGTACAGCACTAAATACCGCAGTAAAGCTTCAACTGAAATACAGCACTATTGTGCACTGTGATGTACAGCACAATGCTATTGCAGTTCCACCATAATTATTTTTTTCATTTTCATATAAGTAGTTAAACATTTCATAAGTGCTTAGATAATACATTTTATGAGGAATAATAATGGCAAATAGGTTTTTAGAAGTATTAATTGATGCTTGTCCGTACAAAACTTTTTACTATGATAGGTTGTTGCTATGCAGTTGCTAAGGTTTTCTAAATGTGTTCTTACAATGTTGCTATGGTGTTTTGAGTGGTTGCCAGGGAGTTGCTATGCGTTTGCTGAGGTGTTCTCAGTGGTTGTTATCACATTACACTGTTGCAAGGGTGTTCGGGCTGGTTGCCAGCGGGTTGCTATGTGTTTGGTTAGTATAAGCAGAGACAATTTATATAAGAGACATGCCACTTCCTCAATCCTCAATAGAACTATATAAGGAAAACCCGTAACGGCAAAGATGGCGGCCGAGTGGCACGACTTGCCTAAAAGGACTTTGGTATAAGAAACTGTAAATTAGGCTCATTTATTTTTTCTGTCTAACATGAGTGTGTGTTTCACACAGGTAAGTTCACCTGTATAGAGGTGAAGTTTCATCTGGAGAGGCAGATGGGTTATTACCTGATTCAGATGTACATTCCCAGCCTCTTAACTGTCATCCTGTCGTGGGTCTCCTTCTGGATCAACATGGACGCTGCCCCGGCCCGAGTTGGGCTGGGCATCACTACAGTTCTCACCATGACAACACAGAGCTCTGGATCCAGAGCATCACTGCCTAAGGTGGGGGAGAATCTACTTTATCCATCCATACATTCATCCACTATCAGTCATTACTTACTCACCCTAATGTTATCCCAAACCTGTATGACTTGTTAAAACTAGAGATACATCAATGTATCAGCCATCGATATATTCATCTGCCAATTTTTTTATCAATTTAAAACCATCTGCAAATAGCATGAAAAGGCATATATAAAAAACGATGGTTTATTAATTTAACTGTGTGAAGGCACTGAGTTGTATGATGTCTGTTGCATTATCCTGGGTAAAATTTTCTCTGGGTAAAATAATTAAAGGCCCACTGAAGTGCCTTGAAACATGCAGCATTATTCAGTGTGTTGACGTAATTTCCACTAAGACAGGATGGTCACGGGACATATCAAACAGCTCCTCCCCTTTTTAAAAATAGCCAATAGCGTTTAGTTTATGTCAGAGCTCGGCCAGAGCCGTTGAGCTTGGTATAGCCACAGTTTCCTCCTAAGCTCTAACCGACCCGTTTCTCCTCTTAATCTCCTCCATATCCCTTTAAAATACAGCGGATTTCAAATGGGTCCGTTTCATTTTGGGGTATGTGCCACATACAATCCTCTCTGTGCTATCTTTTCTCTGGACCGGACCAGACTGTGTGTGCGCTGCAGCAGTTCGCGTGACACTAATGTGAAACTTCATTCGCCCAAATGGAAAGCATATTTACACTGTCCGAATCGTTTCCTATCTCCAATCAAGTGCACTATGTGCCATTCACTATGTAGAAAATAGTAATTGTGTGAACAAGTGACCAATTTTAGCAGCAGCTTCAGTGTCCTAGATCCTAGAGAGCATTTGATTGGACAGAAAATCTGATGAGCTGAAGTGTAGAGTGATGTCATCAAAATCATTGATCCATATTGACAGAAGTGAGAGACTGAAAGTTTTGAATGTTTAAATGCGAATTTTGTCATTGTTTTGGAGCACACTATAGCTTATAGATAACGTTCCAACTGTTAACTCATTGTTAACAGACAAGTGTATTCTATGACAACGATTGTTTCAATAACTCAGTATGTATTTTTAATAGTGTTAAAATGGTGTAATATTCATGAATTTGATTATGTACTTATCCATTTAGTTGAGAGTGCCGGGACTTTGCCGAGACAGGCCACTCACTCGCTCTTCTGATTGGCTGTGATTTTTGATTGACTACATAGTTGCATCGTGTCTGGTGTGGACAGTCAAATTATTTGTCGCTGGAATCTTATCGCATCGCGTCTGGTTAGGACACAGTGTAGCAGTAAGGACTTTAAACACTTGCTAAAACAAAATGAAATCTGTACAAAATATAGCAGGGCTCGCTGTCACTGTGCTGATCAGGCCAGTGTTGTATCTTCACGAATGTTTGTCCATTGCATATGTTTTTAAGCCTTGCAAATTGAAATATTCAAGCGCAAGAAGACGGGAAAGAGAGCTCAATTCTACTCACTGTTTGAGCACACATCCAAAGCACACATCCGGGAAGCCTAGTTGATTTGAGTTCTCTTTTACTTTTAATTCACACCAAATTATATCAAAATGCACGTTTTGGCAAATATCTTTTGTAAACATAGTCGGCTATGCCTTTATGAATGTAAACAGTTGAGAAATAAAATTCTTGTGTACCAGTAGGCTATATTAGATCCATGAAGCTCTTACATTTACAGCAGCAGAATATTCCTGTTGCTGCTGTTTTAATGTTAATCAAACAACAACAAAATAATCGCTCACTACTCTCGACTAAATAACTTTTGTAACTTTAATAAGGATTAATGTATATTTAATTTGTACAGTGAAGAATACATTTTACATTTGATTATTTTATTTCTGTACCTGAAAATTTTGACCTAGCCTACAGTATACTGAAAAGCACTGTTTATTTCATATGTATCTTTGTTCGGTTGTATTTATGTTGGCTTGTTGAATGTTAAATGGTGTTAAATAAACTAGCTTGCATACCTTAATGCATGCGTTTTTGAACTTTGCTAATTTAAAACACAATCAAAACACTAATCTATTTTAATGACAAAAGTTCAAATAAGAGAGCAAGTGTTAGTTGTTTGTTAAAATCGCTATCGGTATCAGCCCCAAAAAAAAACATTAAAAAAAAAAAAAATCTTATCTGTGCATCCCTAGTTAAAACTGTTTTTTTTTTTCTGTTAATCAACAGCATTTGACAGATTCGTAATGTCTGTTGAATCCAGAATATTCCTTTAAAGGGGTCATAATGCCATTTTTGTACAAGCTAATATGATTCTTTAGGGTCTAAATTAAAAGTTTGTAATATACTTTAATTAAAAATTCTCATTAGTATTGTAAGAAAACACTCAATTTACCTGGTCAAAAACAGCTCTGTTTTCAGCACGCTTTTTAAGTGCATGTGTCTTTAAATGATAATGAGCTTTGCTCACCCCGCCCCTCTGTTCTGTGCGTACACCGTTTGAAATAATAACACAATAACCATAACGCGTTGTTCATTATAAACTTGGGATTATGAATTACATTGTGAATGTTGTACACAGAAAACATGCCGTAATTTACCCTGAGTGTAAACCTTAGACGCATTCATCGTGAAGTGTGCAAGCGATTTGCAGAGATTAATATAAATATTAATATAAAGGTTAAAAAAACATTACACTCACTTCTTCTGGAGGTGCAGCAGGAACACGAATAGTTGGTACCGATCCTTTTTTCAGGAGCAGCTTCTTAGCAAAACCAGCTTTATATTGACCCTCGTTTGTAAAGCAGTCTGGTGAGTGAAATGATTCGCACAAACATGAAAGCATTGACGTTGATCGTAGGGAATATTCCCTTCGAAAGCAAAACTCAGCCACTGCGTCTTCGGTTCGGATTTAGGAACATCAAAATGACTGCTGTGTTCCTTATTGCACCCAAGAACAGAACACCACAATCGCTTAGACGCCATTCTGCTCATAGACAGTGCTCCAGCGTATCAACAATGACGCGCGGACTATGATGACAGACAGCTCGCTCACGAGCGAGGGCGGGTCTGTGTTGAAACGCTGCTGTCAATCAACAATCGTGGGAGGGGCGTCCGACTGTGTGACGTCACACGGTCGAACGGCTTGTTTTGAGACAGGGGAAAACATATAAGGAGATTTAAAAAAAAAAAAACACTGGATGGATTTTTATCATTTTATGATGGTTGGGTACAGGCACTGCCAACACACATTTCAGTTCAATTAACTTGTAAAAGTGCATGTACCATTATATGACCCCTTTAACATAGACTGTGTTTGCATTAACTACGCTGTGTGTGCAAATGTACAGGTGTCCTATGTGAAAGCCATTGACATCTGGATGGCAGTGTGCTTGCTGTTTGTCTTTGCTGCTTTGCTGGAATATGCAGCAGTTAACTTTGTATCTCGGCAACACAAAGAATTCTTCAAACTGCGGAGAAAACTACGAGAGGGACAACGCTACAGAGCTGTGAGTGGCAGTCAGAAACTCTCCTCTGTCTTACACGCACGACATACATTTAGTGCCCTTAAGATACTGTACAACCACTGTGTCCCTTTGATGTTTCATGAGCAGCCGACTGGCCCCCTCCAGAGCAGAGAGGGAAGGTCAGTGATGGCATAAAAAGTATGTCATGAATATTGCACAGTCATACTATTATTTCCACATAAAAATATGGGACAACATGAATGGGAAGAAAGTGAAAGAAGTGCAGGATTTTAAATATGGAGAATGTCCCAGAGATGCCGAATACGAAATGCTTAGCTGAACTGATAAATTAAACATCATTTCTCTTTTAAAGTTGATATGTGCAATTTCTGGGCTATAAGCTCCACCAAATGGAATTGCTAAAATAATAATTTGTATTCAAACAGTTTTTCTGAATTTTAATCTACTATTGGTTGGTGAGACAGATAATCCCGCCCCAAGCTCACACCATTGGTTGATCCATTGTTGTTGGGTCAAGCTCAAATAAACAAAGCAGTATTTGAATAGCACCAAAGACAGAGCAAGTGTTTATAATATTTTAAACAAATGGCTTTCTTATAGTTTCTAAATATTAAGCTGTCACATATATTAAGTCAGTATTTTAACATTGAAAATGTTCTTCATTTTTAAGCTCTAAAAATGTATTTTGTATTATACTCAATGACAATGACTATAAAGGTAAATCTCATGAATCCTGTCAAGAACATGTGTTGTATGTTTTTTTAAAGTGAAATTAATATATAATTTGCTTTTTAAAAATATGTGAAATGAGTGAAAACATACAAACAAACCCTTAAGAAAAACATCCAGATGCATTACGCTAATGAGAATGGGGTGGGGGGTAATTGTGCTTTTAATGGAAAATCTCGCAATACACTTTTAATGGTCCTAAAAATGGGCTTCATTTTCTTTATGTTACATATAATTTGTCTTTTGATTTTTTAGGTGTATTATGACCCAGACATGCCCTTTGTCTGCCTGGAATTGGAGGCTATTCCCAGATTCCTCTCAGGAGTTTTAATCTGCAAAGATTGCAGTTATTTCCTTTTCTGTGTTACTCTGCTCTTTACCAGCTAGTTGAGAGAACATCGTGGCTTTCTTTTGGACACAGCAGACACTGTCCTGCTACAAAGAGCAGAGAGAATAAATATTACACTATCCTGTCCTTTTCCATTCCTCCTCCATATTCCCTCTATCGCCCTGCAGGGCAGGTTGTGTGTGTGTGACCCAGTGGGTGAGTTGGTGGCGCTATGCCCCCTCATTTGCCTTAGGGATGCTGTTAGGCATATAACATGCAAACAAGCTTACACACTACTGCACTCAAGCTTTTAGGCATAATGCACATATAAAAACACACACCATTGTAAATGTGGTGTTAGCCACATACATACTAAAACACACATACGCACACAGTCGGCTGTTTGGTCACAGCAGCACGGTGCAATAGACTGTCTGATCTTATGTGCCACCCAAAGCAGCGACCTGAACACCGCATGATTCAACACAAACGCAACAAACTGACTGGAACTCATACTCAAAAAAGCATCCTTTCCCAAAGGAGCAAATACACTGTCATTGTTGATCTCTCTCTCACACACAGAAATACATTGAAGATATCACCAAGAATAAATAACCTCCTGGAAAAGAAAAGAGAAAACTTGAGGAAAGCCAAAGAAAGCTGGCACAAAAAAAGAGAAAAAGCCAAGGAAAATTGCTGCAACTGACAAAACATATTTCGACTAAAAAACTAATAGAAAATGCATGTATCTTAGAGAGTAAATGCCTTGTTTAAAACACTAAATGGTTCAGAGTGGAATGCTCCCTGGCTTAGTTACGTCTTGACAAATTAAAGATATAACTGTAGAAATGTTCATGCCCACCAGAGATTTTTAAGGTACATTGTGACCCTGTTTCATTTCTCTAATGCATGGTCACAGAGAAGCCAGGGAGGTCTGTTGAAGAAGTGGAGAGAATATTTTATTGTTTGAATTAATGATGAATCCGTTTTTAAATGTGTCTTTGTATTGTCTTCAGGCCTCTGGTCAGGCTGGAGGAGCAGAGACGAAAAACAAAAGCAACAACGTCACAGGGAGCACACCAAGCAAAAGCGCACAACGCAAATGCAGTGCCTGCGCACGGGTATATATGCACGACATGCATATGTATTTACTTATAAACACGCTTCACTATTGAATACTTGATTCTGATTGCTCAATTGTTACATTGAGCTGTCCAATATCTTTATGTAATGACCATGATTGATGGCAACGTAATGGTGCTACTTTCATGTCTTCCATATTACTCTGCTGTCTTTCCCGTTTCATAAAAATGTAAGTTCTGAAATAAAGAGGATTTAAAAAAAAAAATCCAGTTAAAGAAAAAAAATTGACTTGAATGTTTACTGCCCCTCATGTATTCACACACTTTCATATATATACTACAGTTTTGTGACAGCAAGATATAGTTTTTAAAGAAAGGAATGCTTTTATTCAGCAAGGATACATTAAATTGATCAAAAGGCAGTAAATACATTTATAACGTTACAAAAAGATTTCTATTTAAAAAAAAAATGTGTATTCATTAAAATCCTGAAAACAAATGTATCACAGTTTCCACAAAAATATTAAGCGGTGCAGTTAATCAACACTGATAATAATAATAAATATTTCTTGAGCACCAAATCAGATTATAAGAATGATTTCTGATGGATCATGTGACACTGAAGACTGGAGTAATGATGCTGAAAATGCAGCGTTGCTATCTCTGGAATAATACAATTAAAAATGTATCAAAACAGAAAACTGTCATTTTAAATTGAAAAATTTGTACAGTATCACTGTTTTCATTGTAATTTTGATCAAACAAATGATGCCTGGGTGAGTTTATAAAAACCATAATTTATTTTGATTTATTTATGTTTTTCTTCAGGAAGAGCAGTTAGCATCACAGAATCAGGACCTGTACTTCACGGGATACGAGATGGACACCTGTCTGTCTGGGGACGGGCCTCTCTCTGAGGCTGCTGCCATGTTTGCGGGCCTGCCGCCGGGCCACATTCTGTTTGACATCCGCCGGCGCTTCGTGGAACGAGCTAAACGGATCGACACCATCTCACGAGCCGCCTTCCCCCTCAGCTTCCTTGTTTTCAATGTACTCTACTGGTTCACATACAAAGTGCTTAGAAATGAGGACATTATCCCTGTTCTGCGACCCTGACTGCCTTTATGACATTCCTAGTATCCCATTTTGTGAGCCAGTTCAAATCCAGTGTGAGGATGAGATCCTGTATCAAGGACATTGAAAATCAACACGTTCTCTCTGCATGAGTGAGCTACAGTATATGCATGTGTCTATGAACACAAACAGCTAAATAAACCTTTAGTTTATATGAAAGTCTTTTTTTTTTTGCATTGAGCACATTTGTTTGTCTGTTAAAAATAAATATTATAAATGAATTCTTCCTCATGGCTGTTGACATTGCATAGACCTTAACGCTGCTTCATGGATTAAAAATAACTATCGGCAAATAAGCACCAATTCAAGAGACCCCATTTTCAGTGCAAAGGAAAGCATAACAAGTTTGATTGTGGTCATATCAGGTAGTGATCACAAGGAAAGGTTTGTTTGGCATCCATTTTCTAGTCATGCATGTACAGATATCTACATAAATAGGAAAGCACCAACATCTCAATACGAGCTTTCATTTTATTGACAGGCATCAACTTGGCTATAAGAACAGACAAAAATGTAACTAAATTTTTACTCTGCTCAGGCTTAAAATATTTTTTTCCGGTCGATCTAACAATGTGCCTGAACTTACTAGAGAAAAAAAGACCAGACAATGAATGCCTCAAGACACATCTTTTCCTCTAGCTGCCAAGTTTAAGTGTTACAATTTCTAACATTCATTTTTTATTGTGTGGCATGTCCCCTCCTTCCGCCTCCAACTACACAAACTGAGTGAGAGTCTGAGTAAAGACCCATCTTTCACTGAAGGATGCATAATCTGCTTTACCCTAACAGCTGCATGAGACGCATAACAGCTGTTGGAGAAACACTTTTGTAAGCAAAGCTGCCTTTTTGTTCCCCTATGTTACACTTAGTGCGGGACTTTTGTGAAAACGAAATTTGATACTGAGGTTGAATGAAAGGCAAAAGTCAGCATTACTGTATACAACTTTTATTGACAGTGATGGTAAACCACAAAAAAAAAAAGCACTTGGCCCAGCTCAGAACTGGATGACCTGGCCCTGGAAGAGAGATGAGTAGAAATCATACGTTAATACTTGTAACAGTCTGAAATAGTTTTACAGTTTTCAATGGTTCTGTCCTGATGCCAATATACAATGTGTTAAGTCACCCTTTTTCCAATACACAGAGGATTATGAACTGGTTTGACTTCAGTACTTGACTAACTGAATTTCCGTAACTCGTTTTGCAGTTCTCACTTTTTCCACTTTTAAAAACTCATGCCATAATTTTACAAAGATTGCCTCAAAAAAAAAAAAAAGATGAAATCTTTAAGAATAATGACCACAAATCTTTGTTTTATTAAAAAAATCTCTTTCAAATGAATTTCCACACACACATAAATTACAAATCAACCTAAAATAACGCCTTCAAACCACCCCTTCACTTGTTCCCCATGTTTTATCATCAGTACAAATAGTATCAAATTTGCCTTTTTACTTGATCTTTAACCAGCTGATGCACATTTCACATACCTTTCTCTTTTTGTCTCCTCCCAGCTCGAAATGTTTGCATCTCTTAATGGCCAACATCCTCTTTGAGCGGCAGTTGGGCTCCACGCACTCCAGCCTCAGCACAATCTTCTTTGTGGTTTTAGCCTATGGCAAAAAGAGGGACAATCACACCTGATTTATAAACATCCATATGATCAACAATGAATATTTAGGGCAACAGTTTCTCCACACACAACATTACTAAACCCAAATTGCTTTAGTAGTAATTTTACGTAGCTTTGAACCTTTCACATTCTATAATACTTGCATACACACTTACTGGAATTAGTTAATTAAGTAAAATTTTTTTTTTTAAATATTTAAGCAATCAAATTACATTATCCAGAAGTTAAACGTTATTATTTAGAAAGATGTGCTGCTTTTGAACACTTCTCCGACACTAAAACAGAGCATGCCAGAGTTCTAGTCGCATGAGAATTCCTCTTTAAACTCAATTACAGAACTCCTGTTCTGAGAATGATGCACACTTTTGTTCGGTGGGAGAACGGTCTATTGGTCAGTTTGAAAAAGGTCCGATGACAATGTACAACCACTGCTGCACAGAAATGTGCTTTTGATGTCATGTGCAGGCAGACAGAATCCTAATGATAACTCCTCTTGTGATCATCCCAACATTATGAAAAAACAACAACTGTATTTGAAGACTTGTAAGATGTGCATTTTTTTTTATGTTTTGTCCATCTTCCCTGAAAAGCATTTTATACAATTTTGCGTTTACCTAGATTTTGATAGCCTATATTTATTCTAAAACAGAAGGCTACTAAATTGTTTATAGCAATATAATGTGACAGCACAAATGGCATTTATAATCTTGTACCATTAAACATGGTATTATGTGGATGGGAACATGCATATGAATAGTAAAGCTAGGCATTGCAAGCTCAATATACGGTTATTTCATAGAGTTGTACATGAACGCACAATCTTCCACAGACTTGGTTTTATAAAGGGAATTGTGCAAGTTCTGGCATACGCAGTTTTATTAATCTGAAAACGTATGTGCATACACAAAATCTAGATATGAGGATGAAATCTATGGAAAGTGTAATATACGAGGTCCCCAATATTAAAGTCTGGTAATCCTATTGGAAGTGGTCAGGTAAAACAGAACATTGTTTACACCTGGTGGTAACCTACAACTTCAATGCATGTCCTGTGACCAGTTGAGATGCTTACACTACAAATGCGATGTTGAAAACACATGAGACCACTACATCCAAATTAGAAGTCCATCCAAAAACCTTTCGGTTCTCATTCATTTGTATTTAGTACTACCCAGTTTTTGTTATCTAAAATTGATGAGATCACATGTAAATCTAAGGCTCCACGTTATTTAGTCGAATGCCAAATAAAGGCATTCAAGCACATTAACAATAACCCAAATACACTTTCATTTTAGTTTTGTTGTATACTTAAGTTACACTCTTTGCTGAATAATTAAACCAAATGGACTTCACTAGGTCTCCATTGTTCATTTGAAGTATCTTTGTTGCAACAATACCTGGTGCTTCAATGATAGAAAAAGGCTTCAAATAGCCAAATAAAATCAGATAAATGTAAATTAATAAATAACAGCAGTGCTGGTTTGGAACAATGTTGTAGATATTTTGATTTTGAGACCACATGGCCACTCTGGCTACAATACTTTGGCACCCAACATACCTTTTTTCGGAAAATAGGCTTTGTTTGTCCTCCATAACCACTCTGCTTTCTGTCGTAACGCCTCTTCCCTGGAAGGAACAGTTAAACAAATGCAGTTAATTCTTCAGACAGTGAAAGCTACACTGTTCAACGTCCAAGCCAGTTCTCAAGACTTACCCTGGGCGTACAGAGAGTCTTTGCCCTTCTTGTACTGGGTCACTTTATGTGGCTGGTGCTTCTTACATTTTTTGCAGTAAGTCCTGCGGGTCTTCGGTACGTTTACCTACGGAAAAACACATCTCGTCAATGAAATCTCAAGCAGTCTGAGTTCATTACAGCGGCGCTGAAAACCAGCTAGAGAGACAAACTAGCATTCGAGCTAATCGGTAATTACACAAAATTCCCTAACTTCAGGTGTGAATAATGCATTCGAATATACAAAGACAAATAAAAAGCGTTTAATTAAGCTTATTTCAAATACCAATCATTTGCTGCTACAGTTGAAACATCTACATTACTATTCGGTACGTCGGCAAGTAAAGGAGAATGATCATCTCAATCGTCACATAAACAACCCAATATAACATTTTATATAATGCCAATGCTGTATACATTCAGATTGTGCAGTTTGTTTAGGGCTAAATTGTTCACATATTTAGGATTAAAACAGATTTTGGATGAAAGTCCACAGGAAGACATTACACACCATGGTTGCCCTCGCGGCGCAGGAGCAAAGAGGAAGTACGACGTCACTCAGAGCATTAATACCGGGTCGCACCAGTGAGGTCTCGCGCTGTTTGCTCTTGCACGATGCTACCACCTAATGGACCAGATACCAAGCATACATATGAATACCAATATTATTATAAGTATTTTAATGACTAATGTTAATGATACCACCGACAACGTAGAAGTTGATAGTGTTCAGGTAATCTGTAAAGACTATATTTATTTCTACTTATCGCGATATTTTGTCGAAACGTGACCAAAACGCGCACGCCAATCCAAAACACCGTTCCTTTTTACATCTCCCCAGAAACGACGACAATGAGCAACCAATAATAACAAACATTGTTTTGAAACATGATCAAAATGTCATAAAAATTACTGAAAATGCGACTCATAGTATTACATAATAAAATCCCGGGGAAAATGATTCTAAAATAATATTGTTCTACAATTGTTTGCTGGACAAAAAAGATTATTATAGCCTACTGTGTTCTCATAACGAAATAAAAATGAAACAAAACCGTATACAGTACTTTTGCACAATTTTAGAGCTGAAACCACGCGATTGAAGAATATTGTTTTCATAAAAAGGTAAAAAATAGAGTGAAGAGCTTCAAAGACCAGGGAAAGTAAGTATACAGTGTTGTAAATTGTCTACATTGATACAATATTTGTGTTTCAGTTTTTAGTTAAAGGAATAATTTATGTTTAGTTAATTTATGTAGACTGTGTTTTTTATTATTGTATAGAGAGCCTAAGTCCCTCCCCTTCCGGTCGACCACCATGGGACCTTATTTCGGAAAAATATTGTATGGTAGTCAATGGCGAGAGACAACAAATATTTTGATCTCGTTTGAATTGTGCCCTGATTTACACATATGATGTTTGTCAATTTAAAAGATACATTTTAAAGTCAAGAAAGTCGCAGTTTGATGTAAAACTGTTGAGGTATAAGACTGTGAAAATACGTAATTACAAAGACTACAAACCCAGAAGGCGCACATGCGACGTCATACCTTTTCTCTCAATGAATGAAGCTAACTTTACTGAAGCTAACGGCTGTCATTTTTTCTATAGTCTTACATTATAATCGTAACGTAACGCCGTCATGCCTGAGTGTTTTGAACCAGAATACACACATACGAGCAACGGATCTTGTGACGTACATAGTGCGAGACGAGAGATGTAGTTCATTGAGCGATTTTCACATAAAACTAAACGTTACTCTTCTGTTTTATGACAAACTGCGACTTTCTTGACTTTCATAATTACCTTTTAAATTGACAAACATCATATGTGTAGTTCAGGGCACAGTTCAGACGGAATAAAAAGATAAGTTATCTCTCGCCATTGACTTCCATACATATTTTTTATTGAGCCGGAAGCGGAGGGGCGGGACTTAGGCTCTCTATAGTGATATAAGTGATAAACATGGTAATATTTTAAAAACAACAACGTTGTTTATTGATGTTCCTCATTTATTATTTTTTGGTTTGTCAGAGAATAATTGAGTAGGCTATAGAGAATAATTATGGCCTGTAGAAAAATGAAAAAACTGCCTGTGCTTCATGTGCCCACTGGCCGTCTGAGATGTTGATATGGACTGGCACATGCAGCATGCTGCTGGCTGCCAGTATCACCATGGCGACACTGACTAGGTCATTCCTGATGCCCAGTAATAACATCTGCCTGACCCAATGACTTCAAGGTGCATTATGTAGTGCATACTGCACATTATACTGCCCTATTACATGTTACTGGAAATTCACGCCTGCTCACACATTCACGGTTATCTTGAAATGCCTTCTAAAAAAAACACCCTCTCAACCACACACACACACACACGTTCGCTGCATGTCCTGGAGCTTTGGTTAATAACACCTGATTGTACATGTTCGTCTTTAGCTCCCTTCATGCAGATTAACAAGGTTAATTAAAGTGAAATAATTTGAAAAGACAAAGAACAAACCATTGCTTGTGTGCGGGGATGTTGCTCTGTTTTTAAAGGGCCAGTGATTGAGAAAAATGTGTCTCATTTGCAAACCTAGAAAAAAGAAATTGACGAAAGTTTTATTAGCAATATTTTGACCACAACCAGTAGGTCTTCATCTGGCCTAATGCAATTAACAAATTGTGACTCAGGTTTTGTGGTAATGTCATGTTTAAGGATCGTTGCTTGGCAATTCTCACTCCTACATTTGACACAACATTGCCCTTTGTTGCTCTTGAAGAGAGCCAATAATGTTAGTGCAACATTAACATTACACAATATTTTGACTTCCATAGTATTTTTCCCCCCATACTATGGAAGTCAATGGGGTCCGATCAAATGTTTGGTTACCCATATTGTTCTAAATAATTCTAATATTATCCCTTTAAACAAAAAAAAGGGACTCAAAACTCCTACAGTCATTTGTATTTGTGATGTGATATCATTGTTCATATGCATATTTAAAAACAATTGTGTTAATATGGGATGAATATAGTATCAAAATGATTAACATGTGCAAGCACTATAATCCATGAACTTGATCAAGGTTGCAGATATGTTTTACTATCTACAACCAAATGCCTTTCAACTTGCGTGTGCAAAATTCGTACAATTTGTACAAATAGAGACATTTTTGTGAATACAAATGTTTTCTTTTGTATTAGTGTATCATAATTTGCGCATGCAACAAAGAAGATGTGCGTTTGTGGATCAGGTGACACGTGTGCATTCATTGACGTCTTTTCTGAGTCAACCTCATTTGATTCATTTGGATTTTGAGACTCTCCTTTTGCGGTTTTTAAGCATTTCACAACCCACACACAAACAATGACAAATTAATAGGCCTGGTGCTAATTATTAATGTGTGCACAACTACCCATTTATTTGACAAATTCACAAATGTGCGTCACTACATTTAAACTAATACAATACAACTTGTGTGTGCAAAATCCAGAAATGCATGAATGTGCAGCATCTATCTATAAATTACAGAAACGTCTGTCTGTCTGTGTGTCTGTCTGTTATCGAACGGTTAGTCCGATGGATTTCAAACTTGACAAGCGTCTCGCTACGGGCACGAGTAAGTGCAGTGCCAAGTTTGACGTTGTTTGGATTAGAAATGCAAAATATATCGGTAAATATATCGGTAAAAGAAGCCTCCAAAGTGATCTCCATCACACAGCTCCATTTGGAAAGCCTCATTCTTCACAAGCACCCACAGTCAATGAAGAACATAATGTCAGGTTGAGCATTCTGATGAATGATGATGTCACCAGCATTGAAGAACTCCTTGTCCAACTTCATCAAGATGGCTTCGGTGAATTCTTTGTTAAGAGACAAAAACATGCCTTTAATCAACAGGTTGGAGCATATTTCTGCAACAGAAAACATAGCACTATTAAAAATGATTAATTCTATAAAAAAATACTGTTTGAGCCAAATGATTGTTTGAACAATAGAAAAACTTATTGTGTGTTATCTGAAGTTTATATTTATGAATCAATTAGAAACCTTTCTGAGCTGTTCTGACACGATGTCAAGGATGTTCTCCTTATCCCGGTGCCACTTGTACTGGGCAGTGATACGTTGGCGCAACACTCTGGGCAGCTTTTGGAACATTGTGGAGGATTGTAGCTGGTTTATCTGAAATATTTATATATCATGGCATAATATCATCAGTATTTATTTGTTGAATAAACAAACTTAAATACAAACAATAAACAAACAACTTTCTTTTTAACGCAGCTTTAATTCACCTTTACCTTGTATGCATTGCCTCTCGCAGACTGTTGCTATTTACTATTTTAGGCTGTTTGGGGTTCTTGAGTAGCTACATTATTTTTAATATTTTAGAACACAAAAGATTATATTTTGTAGAATGTTGGTAACCAGACAGTAGGAAAAAAATACTATGGAAGTCAATAGGTGCTGCCAACTGTCTGGTTACCAACATTCTTTAAAATATCTTCTTTTCTGTTCAGCAGAAAAAAGAAACTCATACAGGTTTGGAACAACATGAGGGTGAGTACATTATGACAAAGTTTTCCTTTTTGGGTGAACTATCCCTTTAAATAATCAGATCATAGATGGTTTTCTGAAAAACTAGAGAATAACAAGTCCTTCTTGGTATAACATTTAATATGACAGCCTTTTTATTGGAACCTTTATTTTTCCGCATTTGTCAAGTCAAGGTTTGAAACAATGTAAAGTGCTACTGTACATAAATAATATCTTAAATTCCATATGTGATCATTTGGAAGTTTATTTTAAAGTTTCATAACAAATTGTGCCTTCTTTCATTTATTATTTTTCCCTCCGTGAGCAAGCCAAAGGTGACTGTGGCAAGGAAAGTTCTCCTATTGAACGGTCAATAGGTTTGTACTGTAAGAAGTATCTCTACAATTTGACCAGTGTGAGTGATATTAACTGATGAATACAATTACCACAGTAATAATGATAATGTCGACCGGAAATCAGGAACAATCCAAGACCTGAAATAATCCTTTCGGATCAAGGATGACCTAGACAGAAACAGGAATGCATTGTATCCATTTTTAACCGTATTTGAGAAAGGTAACCCCACAATAAATAATTAATATTACACTATAGACATACAAGACAATGAAGGCATGTTCATACCTGACCGTCTTCACTGCAAATGCCCATTCGAAAATGAAGGCCAACATCAAAACAAAACAGGAGGTCTGAGAATACATTGAAAGCCACCCAGTATTTGTGGGCACTACCATGCAAATCATCAGAAAATGCCACATTCAGAGGAATTGATAAGGTTCACAAATGTTAAGACCACCATATAAACAAGATAGTAGCGCCTAAAAGACAGAAAAAGGCAAATTTTAACATTTCTTTTTATATCACTGCGATGGCATTAATGGCACATTGACAGACCATCCTCATGACAACATTAAATAAATAGTGATATGCCAAAGAATACTTTATACCTTGAATTACCATGCAAAAACATGGTACATATCACATAGTATCGTTAGTAGTGCACGTTATGTCTAATTTCAATTGCTATTGTAAAATAGTGTTTATATTACTTATATTTATTTAAATTGAATCGCGTGTATTAAAAATGTGAATGTGAAATATGTATTTAAATTGTTTTTGATTTTATTAAGCTATTACAAAAAAATATTTGTTCAGTGTAATCAGTTAACGTCTGCCATTCATGTTCACTCTTAATAACCGTCCTAGGGATAAAATAAGACGTCATAATATAGCCTAGCCTATATAAATATATATTTTTACGTTAACGATCACACTTCTAATTAAGTTACCATATGCTGATGCTGAATAATTTGAAGCTGAATTATGTTATTTGGTAAATATGAAATATGTGGAGCGTTAGTTTCCAGGCTAATGAGTGTGTTAACGTTAACGTTACCTGAAGTTACTCCGTGGGTTCAAGACCCAGCGGTAGGTCTCACCTTCAGCTTCTTTTTTCTCTTCATTTTTCGTTCCCTTCAACAAACACTAATCGTGTTCCTTTTACGAGATCTTTAAGTTCCGAGCAGCTTGTTTTTGCCTGACCACTTTGAGCTATTTTCATTAATCATCGCAACTGAGAAACTGCCTGGTAAAAAAACAGACCTCAGAAGTATTTGTTATTCTGTTTGAATTTTAGAATGACGCGATTGCGAACCGGCGCGTGACAGTCGAGCAATGATGGCAAATTACACTTTTTTAAAACTTGGAAAAAACTGGATTGTTTTCATTGGACTGACTGTTGCAATATATTAAGAAATGATCCTGAAATCGTAAGACATTTTCGTGGACAAATTTAAGTACGTTACACTCCAATGACAGCCATTAAACCACACGCGCGCGCGCTCACACACACACACACACACACACACACACACACACACACACACACACACACACACACACATTATGTATGGGTGTTGTTCATAATCTGTTTGCCTCTACAAAGTATGCTTTATTAATAAGCTAGCTAGGCCTATATTGTGTGCTAAATTTGGTGCTTCAATGCCACATTAAGCGTATTATATGAGAAAAGAACGCTTGATTACGGTGCCGTTGTCTGTTTTAGCACATACTGCCATCTAGTGGTAGCAGGTTTTCTCAGACAGCTGTGTGTGGATCGTGCAAGGCTAAACCGGCGAAATGAAAATCTCAAAATCCAAATGAATCAAATAGGATTGACTCAGAAACGAGTCAATGAATACACGCGTGTCACCTTATCCACAAATGCACATCTTACTTGTTGCATGCACATATTCTGACCTACATTTATACAAAATCGAGGTTTTGTATCAACAACTATGTCTCTATTTGTACAAAATTCTGCACATTATTGCATTTCTGGATTTTGCACACGCAAGTTGAAAGGCATTTGGTTGTAGATAGTAAAACATAGGCCTATCTGCAACATTTATCAAGTTCATAGTGCTTGCACGTGTTATTCATTTTGATACTATATTCATCCCATATGTTTACACTGTTTTCATATAAATGCTCCCAAACATTTCACATTTCATTCGCATAGCATTTTGTTCTTTATTGTTGTCTCTAGTTGGAGTTTAGAACATGTTGTCCACAGGGGGGCGCCAAACGGCTGAAGGCTTTTACCTGTATTTAAACATGGACAGGAGACAAGGTTTTGCATTGCTGACATCCAGCGAATTACGAAAACGAAGGTGAATAATTTTAAGATGTTACCATCTTTTATGCTCATATATGTTGCTTTTTAATGTGGTAATTATTTAAATCTGTAATTTTTGACGGGGCACACTGGGTTGCAGAGAATTATTTAAAAATGTTAAGCTAAAAATGAAAAAAAAAAAAAAAACAATCAAATGAAAAAAGCTAGTGGACGTGCCTTAGTTGCTAATGAGCAAAATATTAGTAATAAGTTTATGTAAGTAATGCCTAGTAAAACATTTAGTTTTATGCCCAGTAAAACTAAAGCGTATACAGTATGACAAAAGCAATTAATGAAGCGAAGACCAGGCAACTCAGTGTATCTTCTGCAGAATTCTTTATTGAGAAACGGGTTATTTGGTAGTGTCAAGTCTAACAAGCTATATAGTACATTGTAGTTTTATACACACTTTAGGGCAGTCCTTACAGGTGAAGACAAAGTACTCAGGTCACAATCTTAAACAAAGGATGCAAAAGATGTAAACGGTTATTAGCCCAGACTTTGGAGTTTTATGAGCCGCAGTACAATCAGCATAACTGTACCATGCAGGACAATTGTACCCAGATTGGGGCAGGGGAACCAAAAGCCATCACAGATAAAAGGTGATAGCCTCAAGTACTATGCTTCTTTAACTACCAATATGGAGATCAGGAACTGCCAGAAACCTCCTATAACCTTTGCTTAATAATCATTCATCTGATGTTATCATCTTCACATTAAATGGCAAATACAATGTATATCCCTTTAGTTTTTATGTGATGTTATGTCAGGACGTAGGATCAGCAGATCTTAAACAGATTCTTAAATTTGTAATCCCACAGATTAATCAGGTGCTGATTAATCTGAATGGTGGGTGGTCACAACTTTTTGCTTGTGATTTTGTATCTCTGATCTACTGTCTGCTTACTGTTATAGCATTACATTAGTGGCAGGTGGTAATTCTAATTTAGTGGACTGGAACAAAATTTTATCGGAATTTTTTTTTTATATATCCCTGCTAAGATGAGTCAGTCATATTTTATGTATTTTTTTGTACGTTTTCCTTTTGAATGCATATATAACTACAAATACTTATTTCATCAAATGTTTTTTAATTTTTGACACAAACTAACATTAAAGGGGTGGTATAATGCCCTTTTCATAAGATGTAAAATGAGTCTCTGATGTCCCTAGAGTGTGTATGTGCAGTTTTAGCTCAAAATACACCACAGATATATTTATATAGCATTTTAAAATGGTCACTTTTTGAGGGTGAGCAAAAACACGCCGTTTTTGTGTGTGTCCCTTTAAATGCAAACGAGCTGCTGCTCCTGGTACGGGGGGCGGAGCTACAAGAGCTTGTGTCCTTTTACCTCACACACGCACTGAAAATGTCAATGTTTATGTTCAAACCGGAGTCAGACAATAATGGAGAGAGCCGAGAGACTCAAGAAGAAGTGACAACATGTTGAAGCAACAGGACATTTCTGAATGGTTAGTTGATGAATTTATGTAGCTTATGTGTAGTTAACAATCTTCTAGTCATTGATTAGCACATTCTGTCATGATAATCTATAAATCGTGTTCCGGGGGCGGGGTTTATGTAAATTTTAGGGTTAGTGATGTCACTAACACGGGAGGAATGTCGTGTAGTCCCTACCAGCCGTTTGTAGTCCTTAAAAAACTATTTCTTTAAAAGCAAATACATTCCTTTGCTTTGAACTTTGCAGATGTTGTTTATGCTCAAAGTACCCCTTTAAAAAGTTTGGGGTCAGTAAGATTTTTTAAAAAGAAATTAAAACTGTTATTCAGCAAGGATGCATTAAATTGATCAAAAGTGTCAGTAAAGACATTTTGAATGTTCCAAAAGATTTATTTTTCAAGTAAATGCTGCTGAACTTTGACAAAACTTCAAAAACGAACACGGTTTCCACAAAAATGTTAAGTAGCACAACTGTTTTCAACACTGATAATAATGAATGTTTCTTGAGCACCAAATCAGCATATCAGAATGATTTCTGAAGGATCATGTGACACTGAAGACTTAGTGTTATGTCTGCTAAAAATTCAGTGTTGCCGTCACAGGAGTAAATTATATTTTAAAATAGAAAATAGTTATTTTGAATTGGAATAATATTTCACAATATTACTGTATTTTTGATCAAATAAATATATAATCTGGATAGTATTCACAGTGCTTCACTTTTTCCACATTTTGTTATGTTACAGCCTTATTCCTAAATGGATTAAATGAATTATTTTACTCAATTCTACAAACAATACCCCATAATGACAACGTGAAAGGTTTGTTTGAAATCTTTGCAAATTTATATATATATTAAAAAAAACAACAACAAAAAAAACCACACACATGTACATAAGTATTCACAGCCTTTGCTCAGTACTTTGTTGAAGCACCTTTGGCACCAATTACAGCCTCAAGTCTTTGAGTATGATGCTACAAGCTTGGCACACTTATTTTTGGGCAGTTTCTCCCATTCTTCTTTGCAGAACTTCAAGCTCCATCAGGTTGGATAGGGCGCACAGCCATTCTCAGATCTCTCCAGAGATGTTCAATCGGGTTCAAGTCTGGGCTCTGGCTGGGCCACTCAGGGACATTCCCAGAGTTGTCCCGTAGCCACTCCATTGTTATCTTGGCTGTGTGCTTTGTGTCATTGTCCTGTTGGAAGATGAACCGTCGCCCCAGTCTGAGGTCCAAAACACTCTTGAGCAGGTTTTCATCAAGGATGTCTCTGTACATTGCTGCATTCATCTTTCCCTCGATCCTGACTAGTCTCCCAGTTCCTACCACTGAAAAACATCCCCACAGCATGATGCTGCCACCACCATGCTTCACTGTAGGGATGGTATTGGCCAGGTGATGATCAGTGCCTGGTTTCCTCCAGACATGACGCTTGCCATTCAGGCCAAAGAGTTCAATCTTCGTTTCATCAGACCAGAGAATTTTGTTTCTCATGGTCTGAGAGTCTAGGTGCCTTTTGGCAAACTCCAGGCAGGCTGTCATGTGTCTTTTACTGAGGAGTGGCTTCCGTCTGACCACTCTACCATACAGGCCTGATTGGTGGAGTGCTGCAGAGATGATTGTTCTTCTGGAAGGTTCTCCTCTCTCCACAGAGAATCGCTGGAGTTCTGTCAGAGTGACCATCGGGTTCTTGGTCACCTCCCCGACTAAGGCCCTTCTCCCGGCTCAGTTTGGCCAGGCAGCCAGCTCTAGGAAGAGTCCTGGTGGTTCCAAACTTATTGCATTTATGGATGATTGAAGCCACTGTGCTCATTGGGACCTTCAATGCTGCAGAAATCTTTCTATACCCTTCCCCAGATCTGTGCCTTTATACAATCATGTCTCGGAGGTCTACAGACAATTTCATGGACTTCATGGTTTGGTTTGTGCTCTGACATGCACTGTTAACTTTGGGAGTCAGAGATCTTATATAGACTGGTGTGTGCCTTTCCAAATCAGGTCCAATCAACTGAATTTACCACAGGTGGACTCCAATCAAGTTGTAGAAACATCTCAAGGATGATCAGTGGAAACAGGATGCACCTGAGCTCAATTTTGAGTGTATTTTTTTTTCGTTTTGTATTTTTAATGAATTTTCAAAGATTTCAAACAACCTTCTTTAACGTTGTCATTATCTGGTATTGTTTGTAGAATTTTGAGTAAAATAATGAATTTAATCTATTTTGGAATAAGGCTGTAACATAACAAAATGTGGAAAAAGTGAAGCGCTGTGAATACTTTCCAGATGCACTGTATATAGCTGTGTCCCAATTCAAGGGTTGCATCCTCCAAAGGCCGCATTCCACCTACCGTCAATGTTGCTAAGTCCAAGGTTTTCCTGTGTAATTGGGCTACTTTTAAGTTGTTGCCGCGGGTAAATATTTTTTCCGCTGGTTGATTTCCATCCCTGTAAGTGCGCTCCAACACCCCCAAAACATCCCTCAGAATAAAAGAAATTAACTCACATACTCAAAAATAAAACCATAAAATATTTTAACATGCAAATCCGTTCTATGAGCTAAACTCTGCAGGACAGCAGCCCTCTAGGACCGAATGTAGCCTATCCCTGATCTATAAGTCATATTTTTCTAATATCTAATATATATCAAAATCTAATATCCATGTGTAAAAAGTCAGTTTTTCATAAAGTACAATATTTGCCTCTGAGATGAAGTGGAGTTGAATCTAAAGTACTTCAAATTTATACTTTAATCCAGAGTAAATTTATGTCGTTACATTCCACCACTGGTTATTTGGAAAATGAAACTAACAAAATGTATTGTCCCATTAACAAATAGTTGCTAGCTGTGTCCCGGGAGTTGTTCAATGGGACGATCTGGTTTTGTCGCCTAGCAACTGGTGACAGCCGTTATGACGAGCGGCAGTAACATTGGTAGGCTACTGGACTTTATATATAAAACTTTATATAAGTTTTATATATATATACACTGCTCAAAAAAATAATGGGAACACTTAAACAACACAATGTAACTCCAAGTCAATCACACTTCTGTGAAATCAAACTGTCCACTTAGGAAGCAACACTGACAATCAATTTCACATGCTGTTGTGCAAATGGAATAGACAACAGGTTGAAATTATAGGCAATTAGCAAGACACCCCCAATAAAGGAGTGGTTCTGCAGGTGGTGACCACAGACCACTTCTCAGTTCCTATGCTTCCTGGCTGATGTTTTGGTCACTTTTGAATGCTGGCGGTGCTTTCACTCTAGTGGTATCATGAGACGGAGTCTACAACCCACACAAGTGGCTCATGTAGTGCAGCTCATCCAGGATGGCACATCAATGCGAGCTGTGGCTAGAAGGTTTGCTGTGTCTGTCAGCGTATTGTCCAGAGCATGGAGGCGCTACCAGGAGACAGGCCAGTACATCAGGAGACGTGGAGGAGGCCGTAGGAGGGCAACAACCCAGCAGCAGGACCGCTACCTCCGCCTTGTTGCAGGGAGGAGCAGGAGGAGCACTGCCAGAGCCCTGCAAAATGACCTCCAGCAGGCCAAAAATGTGCATGTGTCTGCTCAAACGGTCAGAAACAGACTCCATGAGGGTGGTATGAGGGCCTAACGTCCACAGGTGGGGGTTGTGCTTACAGCCCAACACCGTGCAGGACGTTTGGCATTTGCCAGAGAACACCAAGATTGGCAAAATCACCACTGGGGCCCTGTGCTCTTCACAGATGTTGCAGGCAGCAGAACGTTCTCCATGGCGTCTCCAGACTCTGTCACGTCTGTCACATGTGATCAGTGTGAACCTGCTTTCATCTGTGAAGAGCACAGGGCGCCAGTGGCGAATTTGCCAATCTTGGTGTTCTCTGGCAAATGCCAAACGTCCTGCACGGTGTTGGGCTGTAAGCACAACCCCCACCTGTGGACGTCGGGCCCTCCTCATACCACCCTCATGGAGTCTGTTTCTGACCGTTTGAGCAGACACATGCACATTTGTGGCCTGCTGGAGGTCATTTTGCAGGGCTCTGGCAGTGCTCCTCCTGCTCCTCCTTGCACAAAGGCGGAGGTAGCGGTCCTGCTGCTGGGTTGTTGCCCTCCTACGGCCTCCTCCACATCTCCTGATGTACTGGCCTGTCTCCTGGTAGCGCCTCCATGCTCTGGACACTACGCTGACAGACACAGCAAACCTTCTAGCCACAGCTCGCATTGATGTGCCATCCTGGATGAGCTGCACTACCTGAGCCACTTGTGTGGGTTGTAGACTCCGTCTCATGCTACCACTAGAGTGAAAGCACCGCCAGCATTCAAAAGTGACCAAAACATCAGCCAGAAAGCATAGGAACTGAGAAGTGGTCTGTGGTCACCACCTGCAGAACCACTCCTTTATTGGGGGTGTCTTGCTAATTGCCTATAATTTCCACCTGTTGTCTATTCCATTTGCACAACAGCATTTGAAATTGATTGTCAATCAGTGTTGCTTCCTAAGTGGACAGCTTGATTTCACATAAGTGTGATTGACTTGGAGTTGCATTGTGTTGTTTAAGTGTTCCCTTTATTTTTTTGAGCAGTGTATATAGTTATTACTGCCTAAAACGTAAAACCAAAACAGGGTTGAAAACCTATCTAAAAATGTACACCATGGTCAATTTATGTACATAATAAAATCTAAATAGTATAAACTAGGCTATGTAAAATCACATACTGGTAACATATAAGTCAACATTTGAACCTTTATTGTATTATATATATATATATATATATTCTTTCATTTTTATCATTAGATACATTAGATTACTCAATTAAATTGAAACCCAATATTACATTTAAAAGTGTAATCTGGCATTTTGTCTCCGGCGCGCAATGTATTCTGGGGTAGGCAAGGCTGTGAAGGATCCTTCTGATGTATCCTGCATTCACGGGAAAAAGAAGGATGCATTTGCAGGACGCATTTTGAAGGAGCCTTCGAAGGACCTTTGGATCGGGACAGCCTTCGTTGCGCCAGTGACGCAATCGGCTATACTTTCCCCTTTAAACGAGCCTCGGTGTGTCCTTCGAAGGCCGCGTCGGCCCTTCCTTCAAAGGATGCAGCCCCTGAATTGGGACACAGCTAGTATGTAGTCATGCATGGGTATAAAGAAGTGCACGACAAAGGAGTAATAAACAAAAATTGTCTATTTTTCTAAAAAGCATACAAATCCAACAGGGAATTGGCAGGAGTATAAACAAACACAACCACGTTAAATTTAGATGATATCAAACAGTGAAACACAGGAAGCTGAGGGCTTAAATACACAGAGGATGATTGACTGAAACAGAACAGATGTAGAGCTATTTAATAACCAATGAAACTAATTAGGAACTCAGGCAGGTAAAACAGGAATGAAACACAGAGAAAACTAAACCAAAACTGACTAAACCAGTATTGAAGTTTCGGTACTTCCCCTTCCCGGAAGGCGTGCCCTTGCGCCGTAAAAATCCAACTGAGGAGGAAGGTGGGTGGCTCTGGAGGAGGATGCAGAGTAGGCGGAGAGCAGGAGACCAGGAGAGATGACAAAAGGAGAGACCAGGGTGGGGGTGACCCAGAGAGCAGCTATGACGATAGTCCACGGCGGAGTCGATGCAGGAAGGAGCCATGGTGGAGACTTGGCTGACAACACCTGGGGGACAAGTGACAGAAATGAAGCCGATGGGAATGGAGCCTTAGGCACAGACAGAGAGCAGATGGGACAGGGGACACGATGGTCCTGGAGGCCGATGTGGAGCCAGGGTGCCCGATGACTGAGGTGGAGGCGGTGGGACCGAGGCAGAGCTGGAGGGAAGGCGGAGCCAGACAGGGGTGGAGAGAAAAGCCAAAGCCAAGCCAACTGGTCGATGGAAGGAGGAGGAGTGATGGTCCATTGTGGCAGGCTCACTCTCTCTGTCTGTGGTGGACTCTGGCGTTGTATCCATGCAGTGAGGTGATGGCTGGCGGGGTTATAGATCCGGAGTGGGACTTGGAAAGTCCTCCTCTGGGCCAATGGTGAATGCAGATCCATTGTTTACCAGAACCCACTCAACAAAAGCGCTGAAATCCTCTCGAGGACCGGTCTCTGGGAGACGTGCCAAAGCCAAAAAATCTCTGGTGTGGTCCTCCAGGGAATGGTCCTTCTGCTCCAGGCAGAGCAATATATATATACAATATAAATTCACTATTATTTTGGCAAAAGGTTTGGGACATCTGCCTTTACATGCACATGAACTGTAATGATATCCCATTCTTAATCTGTAGGGTTTAATATGGAGTTCACCCTTTGCAGCTATAACAGCTTCAACTCTTCTGGGAAGGCTTTCTCAAGGTTTAGGAGTGTGTTTATGGGAATTTTTTACCTTTTACCATTCTTCTTGAAGCGCATTTGTGAGGTCAGGCACTGATGTTGGACGAGAAGGCCTGGCTCGCAGTCTCTGCTCTAATTCATCCCATCGGGTTGAGGTCAGGACTCTGTGCAGGCCAGTCAAGTTCCTCCACACCAAACTCACTCATCCATGTCTTTATGGACCTTGCTTTGTGCACTGGTGCGCAGTCATGTTGGAACAGGAAGGGGTCATCCTCAAACTATTCCCACAAAGTTGGGAGCTAAACTTTACACTTGGCACAATGTAGTCAGGCAAGTACCGTTCTCCTGGAAACTGCCAAACCCAGACTCGTCCATCGGATTGCCAGACAGAGAAGCGTGATTCGTCACTCCAGAGAACACGTCTCCACTGCTCTAGAGTCCAGTGCCGGCATGCTTTACACCACTGCATCCGACGCTTTGCATTGCACTTGGTGATGTAAGGCTTGGATGCAGCTGCTCGACCATGGAAACCCATTCCATGAAGCTCTCTATGCACTGTTCTTAGACTAATCTGAAGTCCACTCGAAGTTTGGAGGTCTGTAGCTATTAACTCTGCAGAAAAGTGGTGACTTCTGCGCACTTTGCGCCTCAGCATGCACTGACCCCGCTCTGTGATTTTACACCTACCACTCCGTGGCTGAGTTGCTGTGGTTCCCAATTGCTTCCACTTTGTTATAATACCACTAACAGTTGACCGTGGAATATTTACTCTGGATATACTATCAAGGTACCACGCTTGAATTCACTGAGCTCCCGAGAGCGACCAATTCTTTCACAAATGTTTGTAGAAGCAGTCTGCATGTCTAGGTGCTTGATTTTATAAAACTGTGGCCATGAAAGTGATTGGAACCCAATACTTGTACACTATATATTTTTTTACTGTCAAATTTCCTGCAACCCCCAGTTTGAAAACCCCTGCACTAGCATATCTCAAATATAACATTTAAAGCTACAAAGCTCTAGTTTTGATACCATGCAGTTTAATTTCATTCTTGTGCAAACCATTGGCCCAAAATATAACAAGCACCCAGGGTATCATACAGATTCTGTTATTCACATTATACAATCCTAGCCTCTAGTTTCCTCTTAAACCAAATCCTGCAGTTAATTTTAAGGTGTAATTGCTTCTGAAAGCTAATCTGTCAGTTTCTTCAGAAATATTCCAGTTCAAACCTCTATTTTCTGGGTGTGTGCATTTCTAAAACATGTGCCTATCCCTTTAAATCGGAAGCAGCTATGCTACAGTGACACGTGTGTGTCCTTTCCTCTGCTCTCACTCAGCTGTTTGAAATGATGACAGATGCCTTACAGACACTGTAGACACACAGTCAAGATATCTCCCATTGAACCTTCAGGTTTCCCTTTTGACCTCTGTAATGACACAATCCACCTCTCAAATTAATCTGGCCAGTATCTTTCTCAGTGCACATGTAACATACACACATCTTCCTTTCTGAATGTCCTCACACACACACACACACACACACACACACACACACACACACACACACACACACACACACACACACACACACACACACATTGTGTGGCATCTGCCCAACACTACTGCTGAGACTGTGACCTCCAATGCCTCAGCATCCCTGTGGTTGTTTTCTAAACCAATCTGTTCTCTTTTCCTTACTGTCCCCTAACACACACACACACCCACACCCTCCTGCCCCCGCGGTGCAGCTAAACGTCCCTAGTGACACTGAAAAATGTTTCCTCTTTTTCTTTCCTTTCCTTTACACCTGTCACTCCCTTTCTCTTTTTCCTTGCCCTTTACGAGGTGTGTTTCTCCTACAGTATTTCTATCTCCCTTTGTAGCCAACATTCCATCCTTATGCCTCGTCTTTTCCTTTCTCTCTCTCTCTCCTCTGTCTCTGCCACCCCCCTTTGCCTTCATCATCTACCACCCCCTCCCTTTTTTTCCCTGTCTCTCTCTCGTTCTCACTGCCTCTCCCTCTTTCTTGTTCTCACTCCCTCCCTCACTCTGAGGCACTGCAGTAAAGTGTGTTGATAGGATTGAGGTGGTTTTCTCTGCGCTGAGAGAGAGATAGAGAGAGAGAGAGAGAGAGAGAGAGAGAGAGAGAGAGAGAGAGAGAGAGAGAGAGACTGCAGCATGCTGCATTGCAATCACACTAGAGCACATGAGAATCTGCCCACAAAAGCACACGTGTGTATCCATTCAGCCGTCGGATCCTCCGCAGCACGATGTTTGTGAGTGCGTGAGCTCATTCAAAGAGGGTAACTTGTGTCTTTACGTGTCTAAATCTGCTATCCACCCCCCCACCCCCCACCCCCCGACATACACGCACATCGGCAACTCCTCCCACTCCTCCGACGAACCCCCATCCACCCAGGTCGACAGCAGGACGGCGTAGCGATTCTGGACGCAGCGCTGAAACCAGAGCTTCGCCCTGACGCGGACGTATACAGGCAGGCAAAGACGCGCCATTTGGTCCTTGTCTCGCCTGAGGGATTATCATGCAGTGTTTTTATGCAGGAAACTGCTGGAGTCATTGCCGCTGAAGATTCTCTAGGAGACTGAACGCTTTTGGTGGGTGTCTGTCCTGTGTATGCGTGCGTACCGGTTGTTTTTTCTGAGCCGTTGGACTGACGCACGGATACTGCAGCAGAACTGCAGGGGCCTGGACGCTAACCTGGAGGACATGAAGACCCAGTGGATCCCCCACCCCTAAGCACCAGAACCCACTGCTGCTGCACATTCTGCTGAGGTGCTGCTCTCTCCTCTGCTCTGGAGATTTTTGGGAAGTGTCTGTGTTGGTGGTGGAGGGGAACAGGTTTTTCGGGGTGCTGCAATGTTGCATTGCTATTGAATATACGGGGCCTAGTGCTGTGTGTGTGTGTAAATGATGGCTAAAAGATTGTGACAGAGTGTGTCTGTGTCGTAGCTGTCTGCTGACTGCTCTGTGCATGTGTGTATGGTATAGCTGAGCAGAGCTCCCAGAGGCCGATAGGATGCTGACAGCTCGCGATGGAGCTCGAGATGAAGCTCAGAAGCTGCACAGGAAATGGATGAAGCACCAGGCCTTCATGGCTGAACTGGCCCGCAACAAAGAATGGCTTGCCAAGATTGAACAGGTGAGTTCAGTTTTTTTTTTTTTTTCAGGTAGGTGTTACTTACACAAGGTGCTTTTCAGGTAACTCCATGGGCTCCAATACTTTTCAACACATTGGCTAATTTATACATGACCACAGTTTCTTTATAAATTTATATAAATGTATAAGAATAAAAATATAAGGATGTGTATTCACTGCCACTCAAAGGTTTAGGGTCAGTAAGGTTTAAACAAAGAAAAAAGAAATTAAAACTTTTATACAGCAAGGATGCATTAAATTCATCAAAAGTAGCAGTAAAGACACATAAGATTTATTTTCAAATGAATCAGAAAAAAGATTTATTTTCTGTTCATCAAAGATTTGTTTTTAAAATGTATCAAACAAAAATATGTAATATGTAACAAAAATATCAAGCAGCACAACTGTTTTTAACACTGATAAAAAAATCAGCACCAAATCAGCTTGTTAGAATGATTTCTGAAGGATCATGTGACACTGAAAACTGGAGTAATTTCTGCTGAAAATTCAGCTTTGCCATCACAGGAATAAATTATATTTTAAAATGTTTTAAAACAGAAAATATATTTTATGTAATACTGTTTCACAATATTAGTTTTTACTATATTTTTGATCAAATAAATGCAGACTTGATGAGCATAAGAAAATTGAATTACAATATTTAGATAATAAATATACATGCTTGTCAGACCTTACCTTTACTCTGGGATGTATGGAAATTAATACAGAGCCAAGAGGGATTGTGGGTAAAAAGCAGATTGCATAAGAAGTATGACAGAAAAAATAAGACTTGTGTTAAGGATGAGTGAAGATTTATTAAGGATAGATTCAGGATTTGCTCAAATTGGGTTAAGGACAGATTGTGGATCTGTTAAGGACATATTCAGGAATGGTTGAGAATAAATTGAGGAAAGATTCGGTTTTGTTTGTGGATAGGTCGAGGACAGATTTAACATTGGTTGTGGATTAGTTGAGGGCATTTGGTCCTGATTGAGGATGTATTGAGAAAAGATTATTTGATTCAAGATGAGCTGAAGACAGCACAATTTCTTGAAGGGCATTTTCTCACCTTTATTAGTGAAAATGTCTTAATCTTAAAATTAATGGTTATCCATATTTCATACTGTAAATTCTAATGTTGTGATGCTTCTTACATTCACTTAAGCATTTGACATTGAAAACGACTGTTCATTTTAGCTTTTAGTGTCAAGCTCAAGCTGATATTCTCACAAAAAAAACATGAGTGGTGTAAACGAGAAGAAACATTGGTGGTGATAATGGTCATGGAATGCTTGATAGTGGAAATGAAGAGCAGTAGTGGATAGACAAGGCCAGTGGAAAAGAAGGATCCTCTGCTGTCCTTAAGATCATGATCATCTACATGTATATTCGCATCTTATTTTTAATATCAGTTGCCATTAAATGCTGTATAGCATGTTAAATTACATGCTCTGTTTCAGTTAGTCTATGGTGCTTTATGATGCCCTGAAATACAATATTTTATCACAGATGACCTGTTCTTATGTGGTACATGCTGTCCTGAAAGATTGCTTATCATGACCTGATACACAACAGTACATCCTGGTGCATCTGATTGGTCATGGTTGGGTTTTAAATGGCACTGTGAAGTGTCTGAAACCATACGGCATCTTGTGGGATGGCGAGGACTTTAATATGATTAGTATGTAAATCAGTCTAAAGGTATAATGGGTATTAGTAAGATATCTCCTAGTATTGCTGATCACAGAAAATAGCAAGGAACCATGTGACATGGTGCATCGTGTGTTGCTTTATGACTGCATAGATGCTGCTACTTCTTTTTTCATGCTGACAGTGGGTGAAAAGCTGATGTACAGGCAAGAGCTGAATGTTTCCCAAATTATAAATTGTCTCAAAAGTATGTACAAAACCAAGAGTTACCAAAATATGAATCCATTAAATGCTGATATTTCAGGTCCATGGTTTGGTGTGTGTGTGTGTGTGTGTGTGTGTGTGTGTGTGTGTGTGTGTGTGTGTGTGTGTGTGTGTGTGTGTGTGTGTGTGTGTGTGTGTGTGTGTGTGTGTGTGTGTGTGTGTGTGTGTGTGTGTGTGTGTGTGTGTGTGTGTGTGTGTTTGTGGTAGATGTACATGCTGTGTGGACAAAGATGCAAGCATGTAGTGTTGGTCAAAGCAAGGTTGGCCATAAGATCTAAACATAAGTGAAGAAGCTTTGCTACAAAGGTTTTTCTGTCTTGATTGAATAGTGTGTTTGTATGTGGTAAACAATCCAACTATGCCCAGAAATTTCAGATGCATTTTGCTGCATAGATGATTTGATGAATAATAACTCAAATGCCTTGTTGATTCTTCACTGTGTGCTTGTGGTGGATTTGTGTCACATGTTTGAATTACAGTACTCTGAATAGTTTATTAGATGTTGTGGGCCTGCTATATTTCTGTTTTGGCCTTGTTTTCTCTTCTCATATTTCTTTCCATTTATTACTATTGAAGTTTGCTGCTATTTACAGTTCACCAAGGAATAGATGATGTAAGATGCTAAACTCTGTAGCCTTTAGGCTGACTGTACTACTTTGTAATAATTAAGCTAATCTTTATTCAAGCTGATTTTAAATGTCACTTGTGTTTATTTTCTGGTACTTCTGTGTCAGAGCTTGCCTAGAGGAGCAGCCCTATTACAGGAATTATTAAAGTCAACAATCAGTTTTCAGGCAGCAATCAGACTGGTTTATGCCCTTACAAATATTTTCATGAGGAAAAAAAACTTCTGTTAATAGAGATATTTTTTAATGTATGGGACATATGACTGGGAAATATAGCCAAAAATATGACATCTAATATGACAATATATAAAATATATTGATGATGATATATTTTAATATGAATATATTAAAATATTCAACGCAATTAAAGCAGCATCCGTTTTTTTTTCTGTCATCCTTTGGATGCGCTACAGTAGGGTACGTGATCACGGTATCTTTCATTCAAGTGCTATTAAACCATTCAAGTGTGAGAAGACGCGCTGTCTGTGAAGCGGCTTTCTGTTAACAAACAAACGAAACGCACACTGAATGCCGCTTCAGACAGCGTGCCTGTGCCACTTTAAGTTCTCTTTCGCGCTCGAACGGACAAAAACACAAGTTATGTCAAAATTCCCTTTTGTTGAGTATCCTCATAAGCACAGTCTTAAATGGGTAGAAAAAACCCCATATATATATTGAAGTCACAGCTAAATGTGACATTTATTACATATGGTGTACAATTTATGTGAAGACTGTTTTAAGCTCACTTAAAAAAGTTTTTTATTATAGTAAATTTATAGTATTTTTTAAAGCCTATTTAATGTTAAAATTGATAGCTTTCAGTTATACTGTAATGTTGAATGGCTTTAATTAATGGCTAAAATTGAGAAAAAAATCTATTTAATAGAGACATCAGTATCAGTACTTGGAGATTCAATGTGAAAGGAATACAATATAAAAATATATTAAAAACTTTAATGTTAGGTGCGATTAATCGCGATTAATTACTGAAAAATATGTGATTAATTAGTTAATTTTTTAACCGATTGACAGCACTACTTTATAACCTTATAAAACACAAATATAATATTACATATAATATTACATGTTAATATTTGTTAAACATTTTTTACTGCAACTTTCTAATCCAGTACAATGAGACTTAAAGGGATAGTTCACCCATTAATTACTCATCCTCAAACCATCCTAGGTGTATATGACTTCTTTCAGACAAACACAATCGGAGTTATATTCAAAAATATCCTGGCTCTTCCAAGCTTTATAATGGTAGTAAATGGCGGTCCTGATTTTGAAGTCCAAAAAAGTGCATACATCCATCATAAAAGTAATCCATACGACTGTATGGATTAATAAAGGCCTTCTGAACCAAAGCAATGGGTTTTTGTAAGAAAAATATCCATATTTTAAACTTTATCAACTAAAATATCTAGCTTCCGGCAGATTGCCTACGCAAGTCGACTTACGCCAAAAGAGTAACCACTGATGCGATGTAGGATGTAGGAGTATCGTAAGCTTTGACTCTTGCGGTTCAAACAAATAGGGCTGGTCAACAAACTCAAGCTCCTCTTCTCTTATTCTCATTTTAGACTTCTAATTTGTAACTGGTGTTTTGTTTTGCTCTGTCCTCAATCATGCGCCAGGTCTGAGGTCACTCTTTGTCCATAAATTGATGCGTACGGCCGTCTGTCGGAAGCCAGTTATTTTAGTTTATAAAGTTTAAAATATGGATATTTTTCTTACACAAATGCATCGCTTCGCTTCAGAAGGCCTTTTTTAACCACCCCGGAGCCGTGTGGAGTACTTTTATGATGGATGCGCTTTTCAGGACAGCCATTCACTGCCATTTTAAAGCTTGGAAGAGCAATGATATATTTTTAATATAACTCCGATTGTATTTGTCTGAAAGAAGAAAGTCATATACACCTAAGATGGCTTGAGGGTAAGTAAATCATGGGGTAATTTAAAATTTTGGGTGAACTATCCCTTTGAGTGAACATTGCTATTAAAACATCTTTGTCTTAACTCTCCTTACTCGCAAGAAGTCTACTAGTGTAAGGACACTTTCTGTAAGAAATGTAATTTGCAAATAAAAAGCACATTAAAATCCTCACTGTATTCACTGTTTCTATGTCATGTAAATTGTTATCAATAGCAAAGTCATTGTGAATATACTGTGAATATTCAATGGGTCACCCAGCCCTAATGTAATCTGGATCAGTGTCATATCATGGGTTGCGAACGCTAATGTCATAGTATGAGATAATATCTTCAATTATAATAAATGGTATGGTTCTTTCTGCTCTTGATCCGTAAATGCCAGTGGAAATCAGTAGCTTCTTGGCTACTCTATGTGGGTGTGAGTCACTCACATGTATCTCCAGGCCTTTTGTGAAACTTGTGATTAATGTTGTTCTGGTACTGCCAACGTTTTCAAAGCTCAGTTCGGCCGATTTCAGTAGACCATATCTAACATGCAAACCTATCTCATGAGTGAAATAGCTTTTTATAGTCTGAATTCTGCAGTGAATTAGATTCACAAGCAGATGCAAGGGAATACGTATATATGTTGAATATTCTGTGTTATTCTGTGTAAGTTTTTGTCTGAACGCATTGTGCATTTGACTTTGAATTGTCAGACGTTTGCTTGTTCTGTTCAATTTGAAGACGGAGAGTCTAATTCTGCTTTCTGTGCAATCTGGAACATGCTTCCTTTTCTCTCTCTGTTCTTCAGGATTTTGTTTCAGGACTACAGCTGTGTCAGAACTCTTGGATCTATTTTACAGTTATACAGGTCATTTTAGAATTTCTGGCATTTTATTCTGTAGATTTCTAGATGTCTCATTTTAATAATGATCCAATGTTTTTGAAAAAATAAACAATAAATCTAAAAGGAATATGATTGGTTCAAATAAAAAAATTATATTCGATGATGTTGAAATTTTTCATTAATATTCAACAAATCAATTGCTGTTTGAGCTGTGTGAGTTGAAGCTGAAGAGTGAATGAACAACGATAAACTGAAGCGCTGTCTATATATATACATATATATCAGTGTTTCCCACAGGATTTTGTGAAACTGTGGTGGGTGGATCTCGGTCCATTTAAGGGGGTCCGGGGGCATGCCTCCCTGTAAGAACATTTTGTACATTTCAAAGTTTTACTGTGTGTGTGTGTATATATATATATATATATATATATATATATATATATATATATATATATATATATATAGGTGTAATGGTACACAGAGTTCGGTACGTACCTTGGTTTTGGGGTCATGGTTTGATACAAGTTCGGTACATTTACATGTCCAGCACCCGAGGCTTCCCATTTCCAGGATACGCATTTCATTACTGGACTGTAGTGAGACTTACACAACATAAATCAGCTAAATGCCAAATGATTTTGTCTCATTATAAACAACTTAAAATACTCATTTATTGTCATACAGATAAGCGCAAGACATCATTCGAAACTGTAAAGGTTTTTATTTGTGTACACTCACAAAAAAACAACAACATTGTGCTTTTGTAAAATAAAGAAAACAAACAGGACGCTGCTTTCTGCCGTCACGGTTTCCATTTCGTGAAGCTTGTGGAGCGCGTCACAAAAAATAATCGTAACTTAGCGTATAGACCTTATTCAGAGCAGCGCCATGATAGGTATTAAAGCGAGGCTGTGAGGGATAGACTTACCTTGTTTTCCATGGCATCTGCTTGGAAAGATATTTTTGCAGTGTTCAAAAACACATTAAAAAACCCACTACAACCCACTGAAGAGATATATGTCTATCCCTTACAGCCTCTCTTTCATTCCCGTCAAAAATCAAAGATGGCGCTGCTGTGAATAAGACCTATAGGCTACTAGCAAGCTCCTGCGTGCCATCTGAACTGTTTTGGGTTGGTGGTGCATAGATTGTCTCTTCTTCTTCTGCTCTTTTTCCTGTTGTGGCGGTTAGCAAACAGCATTGCATTACCGCGCAAGCCACCTTCTTGATAGGCCTATTTCACAAAATGGCGACCGAGACCGGAAGTAGGGTAGCGATACTTCCGGTCGTGCCGCCGCCCGCTATGATCGCCATAGGCCTATTTCACAAGATGGCGACCGAGACCGGAAGTAGGGTAGCGATACTTGCCGCCGCCCGCTACGATCGCCATAGGCCTATTTCACAAGATGGCGACAGAGACCGGAAGTAGGGTAGCGATACTTCCGGTCGCACTGCCGCCCACTACAATCGCCATAGGCCTATTTCACAAGATGGCGACAGAGACCGGAAGTAGGGTAGCGATACTTCCGGTCGCGCTGCCGCCCGCTACGATCGCCATTCATTCTCAAAATGGACTGTGAACAGCTTGTTTTCTCTGTCATTAATATATCTGACAAAAGTAAGAATAGCAGATGTTTTCCGTTTCGTTGATAGTTTTCAGGGAGCTGTGACAAGATCGAAATTGGACAAAGGTTACAAATTATTCTTGACGTTTGCTTACATAAAAAAAAAGTTCCATTCATTTAAATGGCATGGCACTTGATGACTAAGCTCACACTTACTATAGCTAAACAAAATAAATAAATTGAAATGATGTCTGATTGTAGGCTATGTTTGAAATTTAGTGGATTTTGTTAAAATGACTGACTGTATTCGTCATCTGACTGTATGCACTGAACCGTGATGTCCATACCGTGGCGGTTCGAGATGAATACATGTACCGTTACACCCCTAATATATACAGTATAAATAATAATCTCAATATTACAAATTACATTTGCACAAATTAGCTTCACTGTGCAAGTCAGAATTTGCAACTCCCATTGTAAATGCGCTCTTATCAAAAACTGCACAAAAAGGGCAACTGAAGCACTAATCTACTAAATTCTATTACAAGAATGTTCTGATTATACTGTTATGTAAATGACAGACTGGCACGGCTTGCACTTTATTGTATTTTCATTATTTTTTTTATTTTTTTTTAAAGTCACCCAATCAGTTTTTTTATGATCAATCACTGCTGTCACTTTCAAGTACTTGGGTACTTGTGCCCATACCTAAACCAAATTTTTAGATTTTTTACTATTGAATTGTGAGCTAAATCCACAGAATTTAAGAAACATAATAAAACATTATTATAAGCCTAATTATCTCAAATTCGTAAGTTCACAAGTTTCATACTATCCTTAATCATTCCTCAGAATTTGTTCAAATCTAATCTCTTGAATGTAGAATCTCTTGAGACCTGAGAAACAGTAGAAGCAATGACACCATGTCCCGCTGTGATTGGAGAACTTTTTTGGAAAAGATCCCGCCCCCTCCCCTTCCCCCACTTCCAGACTCACTCAGCTCAGCATCCTCAATGACAGACAGCTGGACCAATCACGGGACATGATGATGTCTTTAGAGCGTACATTAGGTGTGTTCAACTTAAAGCGATGCTGCGTTTAGAGAACAGACGGCTCTGTATGCTTTCAAATCTATCTATCTATCTACCTATCTATCTATCTATCTATCTATCTATCTATCTATCTATCTATCTATCTATCTATCTATCTATCTATCTATCTATCTATCTATCTATCTATCTATCTATCTATCTATCTATCTATCTATCTGTCTAGTCTGTCTAGTCTGTCTAGTCTGTCTGTCTTGTCTGTCAGCAACCAGTCAGACCTCCCCAGCAACCAGCTCAATCAGCCAGTACTGATCCCCTGCAACGCTTAGCAATCAGCTAGAAAATTCTAGCAGCCAGCTAAGACACCCTAGCAATGCCTAGCAACCAGCCAGGACACCTTAGCAGCTCCCAGCAACAAGCTAGAACAATCTAGCAATGCTTAGCAATAGTCAGAACTCCCCAGCAACCAGCTCAAACACCTTAGCAACCAGCCAGATCACCTTAACAACACTTAGCAACCAGCCAGAAAATTCTAGCAGCCAGCTAAGACACCCTAGCAATACTTAACAACCAGTCAGAATACCTTAGCATCCAGCTAGAACCATCTATCTAGTTTTTCATTCCATCTTCATACTCATTCCCTTCTCCTTCATCTTTGTGTTTTCCATCGAAACATCCAATTTTTCCCTCTCTCTTTCCGCTCCCTCTATCTTTTTGTTTCTCCCCGTTTCTATCTGTCTTTGTGTTTCTCCATCTGTTTCTGTGCCTTCTCTCTCTCTCTTTCTCTCACACACTCTGCAGTACAGGGGAGCAGGCGACTTGTGCCAAAAGGAGAAATGCTGCACTGCATTATGAAACACAAATGCACACACGTATGGACACGCACACGTGTACACACACACAGTGACGGCTCTGTGATGGAAAGAGGGATGTAGATCGCTTTGAAAAGAGATTCAGGAGTGAATTTAATTTCATGTGTCACTGCAGGGAAGAATGAACCTTTACACACTGATGCAGAGAGAGAGAGAGAGAGAGAGAGAGAGAGAGAGAGAGAGAGAGAGAGACAGTGACAGTGAGTGTGTATGCGTGTATGTATGTATATGTGTATATATGTGTGTGTATGTGTGTGTGTGCCCGCCCTATTTTAAGAGGCTGGACTTCAGCCATGGCAGATACTCAGATACTCTCTTTACTTTGATCTCTTTCCATCTTACACATACACACTCAGGCAAGGATGATGGTTGAGGGCCAGAGCAGTGACAAGTCCGTGGATTATGTTACATTTGTGTGTGTAGGAGGGCGAGGAGCTGATCCAGGAACAGCCTGAGTTGCGATCGGTGGTGGAGGTAAAGTTGAAGGAAATCAGAGAGTGCTGGTCTCACCTGGAGAACACCACCAAAGTCAAGGCTCGCCAGCTCTTTGAAACCCAGAACCACCGCACTATCGACCTTCCCACCAACAACCTCAGCGACCTGGACCAGCATCTCAACGTCATACAGGAGCAGCCGCCCACACTAAGCTCCGCCCAGACCACTCAACCCACCCTCCTTCAGCCCCGCCCCACTTTCAGCCAGCAGCTCCAGAGGATACAAGTGAGACCAGAAACAGCCACTAAATGATATTTCTTGATTTGGCAAATTGCAGGTCCATTCGTAATTTCACTTTATCCTCATCTCTTAGTCGTTGGAAGCCCAAATGCAGCTTTATCATGGTGTTGGCGAAGTCAGGGGCAATACTGATCCCCGGATACCAGAAGTAGAAGAGCAAGGGGGTGTGGTGGAGACCCGAATTGTGCGTCTTATTGAGCCTCTGAAGGAAAGGAGGCGGATCCTTCTTGCTTCAAAAGAAATGCACCAAATCACCCAGGACCTGGAGGAAGAGATTGTGAGTGTTTCTTTCTTTTCTCCATTTAGTTTGTGGTGCTTCCTATTACTAATACTCATTTAAGTATTAAAATTTGCATATATTGCGCTTTGGACATAATGCATATCTTAAATTATTCTGCTTGTTAAGGAGTGAAGTTATTACTTTTCTAAGCAATAGAAGAGCAGAAAAAGGTCAAAAAATTTCCAGCTTAATAATCACTTAGTTACTCCCTAGAAAGTTAACTCTCAAATCCTTGCAATTGCATAAGGACATTCTAAACAAACTTAAGAACATAGGGCTGCACGATTTTGGGAAAAATCGAATTGTGATTTTTCTGATAAAAATTGTGATTGCAATTTTAAAAAAGTTCCAAGTTTGCTGTGCTTGTTTTTACTTTGCCTGTGAATATATATATTTCACTGTGAAATAAAAAATTGATTATTTAAGAAAAATATAATAATTTTATTTAACAATATAACTGTAAAATTACAGTACTAAAATTATGTCTGTTTTCATTTATTCATTTTCAAACGTTAAATGCCCAAGCTTTTATTTTGAGAAAAAGCCATTTTTATTTCAGTTTCATCATGCAACCCATCAGAAAACCTATCCCTTGGTAACTACTCACAAGTTCATGAAACAATTTGTATGTACTTTTACTATACCTAAAGCCCTCTATTTCTCTATTTTGTTTTTTTTGTAGATATGGATTCAGGAGCGGTTACATTTGGCCTCATCTACAGAATATGGGACCAATCTGCAGAGTGTCCAGCATTTATTCAAAAACCATGAGGTGGGAGTTATAAACCTGTTGTCAGTAAAACTGTTGTCTCCTTTTCTGAACTCTGATGTTGGACACAATTCTCAGACAGGTAGTGTGATAAAGAATAAAGACAATCACTGTGGGATATGCTCCGTTTTTACAATTAGTCACACTAAAGTAATGTGTTAAATTAACAGCTTTAATTTTAAGCCTGAGGTCATTATAAATGCCAAAGAATGGACGCAAAATTTCAATCACCTACCCATATTTTTTAGAAAGTGTCCATCTAAACAATGTGAAAGTTTAGTTTTGATTACAGTAATCAAATAGTCAATGCTGCTCTTTCCTTTGATACTTTTTGCCTTGTTTTGGGATTCCAACTTCTGTAACTTCTACATTGAACAATCATGTATGTTATTTGTACATTCATAAAATTATGTAAGAGGCTATTTCCTGACAACATTCCATAACTATAAGACTATAAAAGAGAGAGGAAGCAGAATAAATAACATAAATAAAATAAATAAGAGGTCTGGGAATTTATTTATCTCAGTGCAGTGTTGCAGGCCAACAGCCAAATAATATACAAATGGCTTGTGGAGTCTGTCAGTCAGTTTGGATCGATTATCAGCTACATTTATAAAGGGCCATTTACACCAAGGACGATAACTGTACTGATAACTATGAGTTTTAATAATCTTTTTAATTCTCTGAGAACAGGGATGCCCACAGCAGACAAGATAACTGCAGCGTGTGCTTATAATAAACAGAATGTTATTTTTCGTTGGTATGGATGCTAATATGGTTATTGTTATAGTAATCATTCTTGGTGTGAACTTGCATTAAAAGCCAAACTATTCATTTATTATTACCTTCTTCTTGTTTTTTGATACATCATTAGTCATCATTTTGCAGATTTCTGGATATTGTTGTGGTTTAAGACTGAGGATATGTTCTGGTTCTCATGGCTTCCAGTGATGAATTTTGATTGATATTTCACTTGTGTTAATAATTGGACATGTAGGCGCTGCAGATGGAGATGCAGGCTCGGAGAGGGCGGGTCGAGGAGGTGCTGGACAGGGCAGAGGCTGTTGCTGCCCTGAGGACCCCAGAGGTGGAGCTTGTGCGGGAGGGGGCGGGGCACGTGAGGCAGCTTTGGGAGGTGCTCCAGGTAGAGATGGAACGTCGCACAGTGATGCTGGATGCTGTGAGTCACGCCCAGCAGTACTATACCCAGGCAGCGAAGGCCGAGTCTTGGCTCAGTGGACAGAAGCTTCAGGTCCTCAATGAGGAAAACGGAAATGTATGTACTGTACCTAAAACGCAATCCATCTATCACTTAAATCAGGGGTTTTCAAAGTGGGGTCCGGGAACTCCCAGGGGGGCGCAAGGGAGTGCTAGGGAATCTGTGGACATTTAAAAAATAAAAATAATAATAAAAATTAAAGCTGCAAGCAGCGATGAAAAGGGCCCTCGCACCCCTGCCACCGCCACCCGGCACCTTTAGGAAAGGCCTTAAGATTACACTCACCAAATTTGAAGAGGATCAGATCAAAACTGTAGGAGTTTGTTAAAGTACAACATCAGGAAATGGCAAAAACTGCCCAAAATCTGACAGGAAGTTCAAAATAACTGACTTCCTGTTGTGTTTAGGGCTATGCTCCAAGAGACTTTTTTGTAGGTATTGGGTCTTTACATGTGTGTACCAAATTTCATACCTGTACGTGAAACGTCGAGCCGGGGCAAAATGTAGGGGCAATAAGTAAGCCATTTTGCCCCACCCAATTTTTAAAACCACATCACACGTAAATTGTCACCACTTCTGAAGCGTGTGCAAAGTTTCATGATTTTTCAAGCACGTTTTGTATTTGCCACACTTCCTGCTACCAGCAGGTGGTGCTATTGCTATAATCATAATGAGCATTGGCATGTGTTCAGGACAGGACTCTTATCAAACATGTGAAGTTTGTGGCAGATTGAAAATTGTATGCCTGAGTTACTGCAGGCTGTCTGTGGTTGCCTAGCAACATCAGAACTGCAAGCAACATTAATATTGAACTTATCTGATCATGCATATATCACCAAAAGGCCGAAATTGGGTGAACTAGTGCAAAAAATGCCCGTGCAAAATCAGTTTTTGTGTGTGTTTTTAGTAATTGTTGGTTTGGTGTGTGCTCATTGTTACAATTACACAGCAAAAGTTCAGTGACATTTTTATTTGTGCATGGTAAAAAGCACACAGTGAACTCCGAGAAAACGCTATGCTTGAGCAAACAGTTTGTGAATAGGCAACTACAAATGATGCCCGTGAATGAGACTGTGAACGCATTGAATAGGATATGTTTAGTTGGTGAATAGCATAGGCTACTATTACACAGTAGCGACAACGTTAAGCGCACCAGAATGAAATATAATATTCAGAAGTAAACACTAACAGCATAGCTGACTTACAGATTCAGTTTACATCCACAAATGAATAAGCACCTCGATTCAGGGAGCAGTGCAAAGTGCCCGTGCAAAATCAGTTTTTGTGAGCTGATCGCCGTCAAAAAAGTTCAGGAGATATTTCTTGCGATGGCAATATGATCAAAAATAACTTTATATTGATTCAATGGATTAATAGCATTTAAAAAAAAAAAAAAAAGTCATGAATTTATTGCATTTTTGGGAAAAAATAATCCGTTTTTATAATAAATCTTAAAAAATTCAAATCCAGATTTTGATTTTCAATGTTGTTATAACCTAAAGATGCTATGTGAAAGTTTGAAACAGAAAATAGTGGTTTTCACACATTTAGTGGTTATCTCACATTCGAGAGATATGCGAATAACACACAGACAGACAGACGGACGTTTCTGTAATTTATAGATAGATGGATTTATCACGTTCGGGAACCAAACTATAATATTCAGAAGTAAACAGTGTAGCTGACTGAGTGTTTATGTCAGAATGTTTATTTTTAAACCACAGCCTTCTTGGGGCTTCTTTGACCGATACAACTCTCTAATGTCAGAATGTTTATTTTTAAACCACAACCTTCTAAAAATGATATATTTAACGATATCTTTTGCATTTCTCATCCAAACAATGTCAAACTTGGCACTGCACTTACTCGTGCCCGTGGCAAGACACCTGTCGAGTTTGAAATCAATCGGACTAACGGTTCGAGAGATATGCGAGGAACAGACACACACACACACAGACAGACAGACAGACAGACGTTCCTGTAATTTATAGATAGATGTTTGTCAGGCCGCCGAGGGCACACCCTTCGACGAAAACTCTAGATCTTCGCAATTTAACGTCACAAAGGCCTTAAGATTACACTCACCAAATTTGAAGAGTATCAGATCAAATCTGTAGGAGGAGTTCGTTAAAGTACAACATCAGGAAATTACGAAAAATGCCCAAAATCCAGGAGGAAGTTCAAAATAGCTCACTTCCTGTTGTGTTTAGGGCTATGCTCCAAGAGACTTTTCTGTAGGTATTGGGTCATTACATGTATGTACCAAATTTCATACCTGTACGTGAAACCAGGAGCCGGGGCAAAATGTGGGGGCAATAATTTACCGAATTTGCCCCCCACAATTCTGAAAACCATATCACACGTAAATTTTCACCACTTCTGAAGCGTGTGCAAAGTTTCATGAGTTTTCGAGCATGTTTAGGCCCTCTAAAAAGCGATTCACTTTGGAGAAGAAGAATAATAATTAAAGCTGCAAGCAGCGATGAAAAGGGCCCTCGCACCCCTGCCACCGCCACCCGGCACCTTTAGGAAAGGCCTTAAGATTACACTCACCAAATTTGAAGAGGATCAGATCAAAACTGTAGGAGGAGTTTGTTAAAGTACAACATCAGGAAATGGCAAAAACTGCCCAAAATCTGACAGGAAGTTCAAAATAACTGACTTCCTGTTGTGTTTAGGGCTATGCTCCAAGAGACTTTTTTGTAGGTATTGGGTCTTTACATGTGTGTACCAAATTTCATACCTGTACGTGAAACGTCGAGCCGGGGCAAAATGTAGGGGCAATAAGTAAGCCATTTTGCCCCACCCAATTTTTAAAACCACATCACACGTAAATTGTCACCACTTCTGAAGCGTGTGCAAAGTTTCATGATTTTTCGAGCACGTTTTGTATTTGCCACACTTCCTGCTACCAGCAGGTGGTGCTATTGCTATAATCATAATGAGCATTGGCATGTGTTCAGGACAGGAGTCTTATCAAACATGTGAAGTTTGTGGCAGATTGAAAATTGTATGCCTGAGTTACTGCAGGCTGTCTGTGGTTGCCTAGCAACATCAGAACTGCAAGCAACATTAATATTGAACTTATCTGATCATGCATATATCACCAAAAGGCCGAAATTGGGTGAACTAGTGCAAAAAATGCCCGTGCAAAATCAGTTTTTGTGTGTGTTTTTAGTAATTGTTGGTTTGGTGTGTGCTCATTGTTACAATTACACAGCAAAAGTTCAGTGACATTTTTATTTGTGCATGGTAAAAAGCACACAGTGAACTCCGAGAAAACGCTATGCTTGAGCAAACAGTTTGTGAATAGGCAACTACAAATGATGCCCGTGAAAGAGACTGTGAACGCATTGAATAGGATATGTTTAGTTGGTGAATAGCATAGGCTATTATTACACAGTAGCGACAACGTTAAGCGCACCAGAATGAAATATAATATTCAGAAGTAAACACTAACAGCATAGCTGACATACAGATTCAGTTTACATCCACAAATGAATAAGCACCTCGATTCAGGGAGCAGTGCAAAGTGCCCGTGCAAAATCAGTTTTTGTGAGCTGATCGCCGTCAAAAAAGTTCAGGAGATATTTCTTGCGATGGCAATATGATCAAAAATAACTTTATATTGATTCAATGGATTAATAGCATTTTGAAAAAAAAAAAAAAAGTCATGAATTTATTGCATTTTTGGGAAAAAATAATCCGTTTTTATAATAAATCTTAAAAAATTCAAATCCAGATTTTGATTTTCAATGTTGTTATAACCTAAAGATTCTATGTGAAAGTTTGAAACAGAAAATAGTGGTTTTCACACATTTAGTGGTTATCTCACATTCGAGAGATATGCGAATAACACACAGACAGACAGACGGACGTTTCTGTAATTTATAGATAGATGGATTTATCACGTTCGGGAACCAAACTATAATATTCAGAAGTAAACAGTGTAGCTGACTGAGTGTTTATGTCAGAATGTTTATTTTTAAACCACAGCCTTCTTGGGGCTTCTTTGACCGATACAACTCTCTAATGTCAGAATGTTTATTTTTAAACCACAACCTTCTAAAAATGATATATTTAACGATATCTTTTGCATTTCTCATCCAAACAATGTCAAACTTGGCACTGCACTTACTCGTGCCCGTGGCAAGACACCTGTCGAGTTTGAAATCAATCGGACTAACGGTTCGAGAGATATGCGAGGAACAGACACACACACACACAGACAGACAGACAGACAGACGTTCCTGTAATTTATAGATAGATGTTTGTCAGGCCGCCGAGGGCACACCCTTCGACGAAAACTCTAGATCTTCGCAATTTAACGTCACAAAGGCCTTAAGATTACACTCACCAAATTTGAAGAGTATCAGATCAAATCTGTAGGAGGAGTTCGTTAAAGTACAACATCAGGAAATTACGAAAAATGCCCAAAATCCAGGAGGAAGTTCAAAATAGCTCACTTCCTGTTGTGTTTAGGGCTATGCTCCAAGAGACTTTTCTGTAGGTATTGGGTCATTACATGTATGTACCAAATTTCATACCTGTACGTGAAACCAGGAGCCGGGGCAAAATGTGGGGGCAATAATTTACCGAATTTGCCCCCCACAATTCTGAAAACCATATCACACGTAAATTTTCACCACTTCTGAAGCGTGTGCAAAGTTTCATGAGTTTTCGAGCATGTTTAGGCCCTCTAAAAAGCGATTCACTTTGGAGAAGAAGAATAATAATTAAAGCTGCAAGCAGCGATGAAAAGGGCCCTCGCACCCCTGCCACCGCCACCCGGCACCTTTAGGAAAGGCCTTAAGATTACACTCACCAAATTTGAAGAGGATCAGATCAAAACTGTAGGAGGAGTTTGTTAAAGTACAACATCAGGAAATGGCAAAAACTGCCCAAAATCTGACAGGAAGTTCAAAATAACTGACTTCCTGTTGTGTTTAGGGCTATGCTCCAAGAGACTTTTTTGTAGGTATTGGGTCTTTACATGTGTGTACCAAATTTCATACCTGTACGTGAAACGTCGAGCCGGGGCAAAATGTAGGGGCAATAAGTAAGCCATTTTGCCCCACCCAATTTTTAAAACCACATCACACGTAAATTGTCACCACTTCTGAAGCGTGTGCAAAGTTTCATGATTTTTCGAGCACGTTTTGTATTTGCCACACTTCCTGCTACCAGCAGGTGGTGCTATTGCTATAATCATAATGAGCATTGGCATGTGTTCAGGACAGGAGTCTTATCAAACATGTGAAGTTTGTGGCAGATTGAAAATTGTATGCCTGAGTTACTGCAGGCTGTCTGTGGTTGCCTAGCAACATCAGAACTGCAAGCAACATTAATATTGAACTTATCTGATCATGCATATATCACCAAAAGGCCGAAATTGGGTGAACTAGTGCAAAAAATGCCCGTGCAAAATCAGTTTTTGTGTGTGTTTTTAGTAATTGTTGGTTTGGTGTGTGCTCATTGTTACAATTACACAGCAAAAGTTCAGTGACATTTTTATTTGTGCATGGTAAAAAGCACACAGTGAACTCCGAGAAAACGCTATGCTTGAGCAAACAGTTTGTGAATAGGCAACTACAAATGATGCCCGTGAAAGAGACTGTGAACGCATTGAATAGGATATGTTTAGTTGGTGAATAGCATAGGCTATTATTACACAGTAGCGACAACGTTAAGCGCACCAGAATGAAATATAATATTCAGAAGTAAACACTAACAGCATAGCTGACATACAGATTCAGTTTACATCCACAAATGAATAAGCACCTCGATTCAGGGAGCAGTGCAAAGTGCCCGTGCAAAATCAGTTTTTGTGAGCTGATCGCCGTCAAAAAAGTTCAGGAGATATTTCTTGCGATGGCAATATGATCAAAAATAACTTTATATTGATTCAATGGATTAATAGCATTTTGAAAAAAAAAAAAAAAGTCATGAATTTATTGCATTTTTGGGAAAAAATAATCCGTTTTTATAATAAATCTTAAAAAATTCAAATCCAGATTTTGATTTTCAATGTTGTTATAACCTAAAGATTCTATGTGAAAGTTTGAAACAGAAAATAGTGGTTTTCACACATTTAGTGGTTATCTCACATTCGAGAGATATGCGAATAACACACAGACAGACAGACGGACGTTTCTGTAATTTATAGATAGATGGATTTATCACGTTCGGGAACCAAACTATAATATTCAGAAGTAAACAGTGTAGCTGACTGAGTGTTTATGTCAGAATGTTTATTTTTAAACCACAGCCTTCTTGGGGCTTCTTTGACCGATACAACTCTCTAATGTCAGAATGTTTATTTTTAAACCACAACCTTCTAAAAATGATATATTTAACGATATCTTTTGCATTTCTCATCCAAACAATGTCAAACTTGGCACTGCACTTACTCGTGCCCGTGGCGAGACACCTGTCGAGTTTGAAATCAATCGGACTAACGGTTCGAGAGATATGCGAGGAACAGACACACACACACACAGACAGACAGACAGACAGACGTTCCTGTAATTTATAGATAGATGTTTGTCAGGCCGCCGAGGGCACACCCTTCGACGAAAACTCTAGATCTTCGCAATTTAACGTCACAAAGGCCTTAAGATTACACTCACCAAATTTGAAGAGTATCGGATCAAATCTGTAGGAGGAGTTCGTTAAAGTACAACATCAGGAAATTACGAAAAATGCCCAAAATCCAGGAGGAAGTTAAAAATAGCTCACTTCCTGTTGTGTTTAGGGCTATGCTCCAAGAGACTTTTCTGTAGGTATTGGGTCATTACATGTATGTACCAAATTTCATACCTGTACGTGAAACCAGGAGCCGGGGCAAAATGTGGGGGCAATAATTTACCGAATTTGCCCCCCCCAATTCTGAAAACCATATCACACGTAAATTTTCACCACTTCTGAAGCGTGTGCAAAGTTTCATGAGTTTTCGAGCATGTTTAGGCCCTCTAAAAAGCGATTCACTTTGGAGAAGAAGAATAATAATAAACGGAGCAAAAACAATAGGGTCCTCTCACCATCGGTGCTCGGGCCCTAATAAACGGAGCAAAAACAATAGGGTCCTCTCACCATCGGTGCTCGGGCCCTAAATATTAATTGTATTTAAAAATAAATGAAAGTTTGATTACAATATATTTTTTAAAATTCTAATAATAATTAAAGCTGCAAGCAGCGATGAAAAGGGCCCTCGCACCCCTGCCACCGCCACCCGGCACCTTTAGGAAAGGCCTTAAGATTACACTCACCAAATTTGAAGAGGATCAGATCAAAACTGTAGGAGTTTGTTAAAGTACAACATCAGGAAATGGCAAAAACTGCCCAAAATCTGACAGGAAGTTCAAAATAACTGACTTCCTGTTGTGTTTAGGGCTATGCTCCAAGAGACTTTTTTGTAGGTATTGGGTCTTTACATGTGTGTACCAAATTTCATACCTGTACGTGAAACGTCGAGCCGGGGCAAAATGTAGGGGCAATAAGTAAGCCATTTTGCCCCACCCAATTTTTAAAACCACATCACACGTAAATTGTCACCACTTCTGAAGCGTGTGCAAAGTTTCATGATTTTTCGAGCACGTTTTGTATTTGCCACACTTCCTGCTACCAGCAGGTGGTGCTATTGCTATAATCATAATGAGCATTGGCATGTGTTCAGGACAGGACTCTTATCAAACATGTGAAGTTTGTGGCAGATTGAAAATTGTATGCCTGAGTTACTGCAGGCTGTCTGTGGTTGCCTAGCAACATCAGAACTGCAAGCAACATTAATATTGAACTTATCTGATCATGCATATATCACCAAAAGGCCGAAATTGGGTGAACTAGTGCAAAAAATGCCCGTGCAAAATCAGTTTTTGTGTGTGTTTTTAGTAATTGTTGGTTTGGTGTGTGCTCATTGTTACAATTACACAGCAAAAGTTCAGTGACATTTTTATTTGTGCATGGTAAAAAGCACACAGTGAACTCCGAGAAAACGCTATGCTTGAGCAAACAGTTTGTGAATAGGCAACTACAAATGATGCCCGTGAATGAGACTGTGAACGCATTGAATAGGATATGTTTAGTTGGTGAATAGCATAGGCTACTATTACACAGTAGCGACAACGTTAAGCGCACCAGAATGAAATATAATATTCAGAAGTAAACACTAACAGCATAGCTGACTTACAGATTCAGTTTACATCCACAAATGAATAAGCACCTCGATTCAGGGAGCAGTGCAAAGTGCCCGTGCAAAATCAGTTTTTGTGAGCTGATCGCCGTCAAAAAAGTTCAGGAGATATTTCTTGCGATGGCAATATGATCAAAAATAACTTTATATTGATTCAATGGATTAATAGCATTTAAAAAAAAAAAAAAAGTCATGAATTTATTGCATTTTTGGGAAAAAATAATCCGTTTTTATAATAAATCTTAAAAAATTCAAATCCAGATTTTGATTTTCAATGTTGTTATAACCTAAAGATGCTATGTGAAAGTTTGAAACAGAAAATAGTGGTTTTCACACATTTAGTGGTTATCTCACATTCGAGAGATATGCGAATAACACACAGACAGACAGACGGACGTTTCTGTAATTTATAGATAGATGGATTTATCACGTTCGGGAACCAAACTATAATATTCAGAAGTAAACAGTGTAGCTGACTGAGTGTTTATGTCAGAATGTTTATTTTTAAACCACAGCCTTCTTGGGGCTTCTTTGACCGATACAAATCTCTAATGTCAGAATGTTTATTTTTAAACCACAACCTTCTAAAAATGATATATTTAACGATATCTTTTGCATTTCTCATCCAAACAATGTCAAACTTGGCACTGCACTTACTCGTGCCCGTGGCAAGACACCTGTCGAGTTTGAAATCAATCGGACTAACGGTTCGAGAGATATGCGAGGAACAGACACACACACACACAGACAGACAGACAGACAGACGTTCCTGTAATTTATAGATAGATGTTTGTCAGGCCGCCGAGGGCACACCCTTCGACGAAAACTCTAGATCTTCGCAATTTAACGTCACAAAGGCCTTAAGATTACACTCACCAAATTTGAAGAGTATCAGATCAAATCTGTAGGAGGAGTTCGTTAAAGTACAACATCAGGAAATTACGAAAAATGCCCAAAATCCAGGAGGAAGTTCAAAATAGCTCACTTCCTGTTGTGTTTAGGGCTATGCTCCAAGAGACTTTTCTGTAGGTATTGGGTCATTACATGTATGTACCAAATTTCATACCTGTACGTGAAACCAGGAGCCGGGGCAAAATTTGGGGGCAATAATTTACCGAATTTGCCCCCCACAATTCTGAAAACCATATCACACGTAAATTTTCACCACTTCTGAAGCGTGTGCAAAGTTTCATGAGTTTTCGAGCATGTTTAGGCCCTCTAAAAAGCGATTCACTTTGGAGAAGAAGAATAATAATAAACGGAGCAAAAACAATAGGGTCCTCTCACCATCGGTGCTCGGGCCCTAATAAAGAAAATAAAAGAGCGAATAAATAAACAATGCATCTAACAGTACAGTGCTATGAGTAAAAAGTAACAATTAACTTAATAGAAAATAGATATTTAAAAAAAAAAATATTTAGACATTTATTATATACATTTTTCACAATATAAATTGGGCCTTTATGCAAGAAACTAAATAGATGCATTTACAATTTTAGGATGGGGGACCCTCACATGAGAATAATCATATTTTGGGGGTCCATGGAATCTAAATGATTGAAATCCCCTGACTTAATTTTTGCTGTTTTTCATACGTCATTATTCAGCATCATTTAGTTAAGGTATTATAGTGTGTTAATACACTGGCATGTGTATGTGTGTGTTTATTAAAAGTTTTCAGAATAGAGACTTTAGAAGGGTTGTAAACTGTAGTTGATACACTGTGGTCTGTTTGTCTTTCACCTTGTAAACCAAGATATACTCTCTCTCTCTCTCTCTCTCTCTCTCTCTCTCTCTCTCTCTCTCTCTCTCTCTCTCTCTCTCTCTCTCTCTCTCTCTCTCTCTCTCTCTCTCTCTCTCTCTCTCTCTCTCTCTCTCTCTCTCTCTCTCTCCTCTTTGTAGGACGAGACCAGCACTCTTAGGTTACTGAAAGAGCAGTTGGCTTTAGAGCAAACAGTAGAGAATTATGCAGAGACAGTGGGCTCACTGTCCCAGCAGTGCCGTCGAATGCTTGAGTTGGGACATCCAGACAGGTAAATATAAATGTCTCATTTACACCAAGTCCAAGTCAGGCACACTGCAACAAATCTCTTCCATGTTAATCTGAGTTTTTGGCCTAACTAGGCACGACAGTGGCAGGCTCTACATTTTGTCGGTTTCTTGGTTTCTATTTCTGTTGTATTGTTCTGTGTAGCCCCTCCCACAGTAAAAACTAATTGGTCCAAAATTACATAGCCAGAAGCTGCATTTTACATATCAGTCAATCACTTGTTCTGATTTGCATAATCAAATATTTGATTGCACTGTCCATCAGGCTCTGGCATACTATACATACACTACCATTATTGTGGTCAGTGTTTTTTTTTTTTAAAGAAATGAAAACTTTTATTCAATAAGTATGCATTAATTAGATCAAAAGTGACAGAAAAGACAATGTTAAAATGTTTCTGTTCATCAAAGAATTCTGAAAAAGAATGTATAATGGTTTCCACAAAATTATTAAACAACGCAGCTGTTTTTAGCATTGATGATAATAAGAAATGTTTCTTGAGCACCAAATCAGCCTATTAGAATGATTTCTGAAAGATCATGTGGCACTGAAGACTGGAGGAATGGCTAGTGAAAATTCAGCTTTGCCATTACAGGAATAAATTGCATTTTAAAATATATTCAAATAGAAAACATTTTGACATTTTTATAAGGATTTACAATATTACTGTTATTAATGTTTTTGATAAAAAAAGCAACCTTGGTGAGCATAAGATACTTCTTTTGAAAACATGAAAAAACAACCGACCACAAACTTTTAAATGGTAGATTTATCGATTTGCAATAAATGGAGTGTGGCCCTCTCTCAGAATTTAACCTCTGTCTATCTTTTTCTTTCTCTTGCTTCTATCTCAGTGAGCAAATCACCAAACAGCAGGCTCACATAGACCGGCTGTATGTGTCTCTGAAAGACCTGGTGGAACAGAGGAAAACAAAGCTGGAGCAGCAGTACTGGTTGTATCAGTTGAAGCGAGAGGTGGAGGCACTGGAGAAATGGATCTCTGAGAAGGAGGCCATTGCCAGCTCCACTGAGTTAGGCCAGGACCTGGAGCATGTTACGGTATAACCAGCTCACACTTAACTCAGGGATGTAATATACTGACTTCCAGTCAAGATGAAATCAGAATGAACCCAAAATGAATTTGCTTTTCCACTGAAAGAATTTTCCTTTCCTGCTGACGTCCCTTAGACAGGAAATAATATTAATCAATAAACAAATGTCCGTTTAGGCAGTGTTTTAAGCTACTATAAAAAAAAAGTCCCGTCTTTCCCATTTAATATTTTGTTTCACTCAGAAATGTCTCAACTTCTTCTCATCTCTGACATCTTGTTTTTGTGTTATTTAATTTTCTCAGGTTCTGCAGGGCAGCTTTACTCGGTTCTCCTCTGAGACACGTGCGGTGGGTCAGAAACAGATGGATTCTGTCAATAAGATGGTGAATGAGATGATTGACTGCAGTCACTCTGATGCTGCCACCATTGCCGAGTGGAAGGACGGACTGAACGAGTCCTGGGCGGATCTTCTGGAGCTCATGGAGACCAGAGCGCAGATGCTCGCAGCTTCGTACCAGTTGCACAAGTTCTTCACTGACTGTCAGGAGGTATACAAGCACACATACAACCATAAAGCATGTTTTTAAAGCAAATTCACAGTTAATTGACATATTGAAGGATCATCAATGTATCTGTGTTTTGTAGGTGCTGGTCCAGATTGAGGGAAAGATGAGACAGCTGCCAGAGGTGAGGTCCTGTCAGGTGAGCTCGGCCAACCCTGGCACACTGCAGAGACTTCTGCACTCTTTCGAGCATTCCCTGCAGCTGCTGGTCTCGCAGGTAAGACTCACACTAACACACACTTACACAAAACAACAACACCTGTTCTGACCAGGTGCAGCCGCCACGATAAATAAGTGTTTCGGCTGGTTCGTCCTCCTGACCCAGCAAGGGGTGGTTCCCATTTCAGCCAATGAGCACAATAAACACAGTTACAACCATCACAGAGTGCTGAATACTTTAAAGTCGACATGAAACGAAGTGAAACGGCTTCTCGAACAAGAAAAAATGTAGGATGGGACTTTATATTGTCTATTGGGAATTGATTGGATTGTTGTAGTTTGCTATTGCTGTGATCTCATGTGAGTGACAGGTTGTCCCGCTCTCATGCCAGTAAACAAGTAAACAACGGAGGAGAGAAGAGGGAGAGGGAAGTTATTTTGATTAAAGATTATGAGGGCACATGATTTAAATCATTTAATAATGTATATTCCTATATGTATATTCCTTAAATTAAAAAAAATATATATTTCATAATTACTTTAACCAATCAGAATAAGTTAAGAGGTAAACAAGTAGCTTTTAATTCAATTACATTTAAATGATGGTTAGTTTTAGTTTTTTAAGTCAAGTTTTAATAAAAGCATTTGCTTAATAACAAATACCTTTGTTTTTACCTTTGCCCCCTCAGGTGCGCCAGCTACAAGAAAATGCAGCTCAGCTGCGTGCAATTTACGCCGGGGAGAAGGCAGATGCCATTTTTTGCCGTGAGCAGGAAGTGATGCAGGCTTGGAAAGAGCTCCTCGTTGCATGTGAGGGCAGTCGTGTGCAGGTTACCACTGTAACCGATAAGATCCAGTTCTTTGCTGTGGTGCGAGAACTGAGCATGTGGATGGATGGAATCATGGGACAGATTGGCTCGACTGACGATGCCAGGTACCAGATCATTTATAGAACTATCTAGTAGGGAGGTTAAGTGACTTTTGACTTCAAGTCATGATGCAAAGGTCCCCTTTGGTATGGAAGTACCTTAGGGCCATAGAAATAAATTTATCCTAAGACACAAGTGAGATCACACTTTGTATCTTATATACGCACATTTTTTAAAAATGGCCACCGACCATACTTGAGAGGCCCATATCTTTGCTTCTGTTATATCTATAATGACAAATTTGGAATCAACATGTACATTTTTGGGGTCAAGGAGTCCAAAAAAATAGGTTCCAAGACTAAAAAATAATAATGTTGTCCTTACCATGACAATTGGAGGTGAAGTATGCAATTTTTTATCAAAAAACGCATGCCAAACACAACATGTATGATTTGGATGGGGGAGGTGAAGCAGCCTCTGTGATGCTGGCATAATATGCAGCCCATGAGATCCATTCTCCGGCTTCAAGTTTCTCTTTCACAAGAATGTTTCTGACTCTTTCTAACCACTGGTAGCCTTCTTCAATTACATTGATGAGAGGACGGGAGGCTGGCTGAGGATGACTGTTGGTATTCAGGGCAGGAACATACAAGACCTCATCTAGACCAGGAGCCAGGTCCACTCCTCAGGATGTTTTTTGCTACCTTTTTTTCACTATTATTTCCTATTATCTTATACCTTGGGCCACCACAAGTTGATAACGATCACCCCCAACTCAGCCCCGTTTGGTCTCAGGGGCCAAAAAACACCATTTTTGGGAAAAGCTTTTGGCGGAATGATGTAATTGTGAATATTAAGGTACTGCAGCTACATAAATGGCCATATAACCCTACAATTTTGCATGGTGTATCCTGACACATAGGGGAAACTAGCAGAAAACAATTCTGGGGATTGCTGCCTTTTTGCTGTCAAATATCACCCTCAACATACCCCAAAAGACAAAAAAATGGCTGTCCGTCTGACAAATTGTCATCAAAAGTGATAATTTTCAAGCATTTTATTATATATATCACTGCCTCAGATGTACATGAAAAAGTTTATAAGCTTCAATTTAAGTCCAAGATGACCTTTCTATCTAGAGGATTATAGCTGGTATAACCAAAGTTATCCACTGTACCTCAAATCGGAGAAAACAGAACTTTCAAGCATTACCATTCCCTATTGGATTAAGCATATTTTTTGCATATGCACAATGTCTTAAACAAGAGTTGAGACTTGACTTATGTACTGCTATACTATATAAAGTGAATTAAATAAAGTGAAATAAAGTGAAAAGTGAGTAATGTTATGCCCCTAGGTCAGGGCTATTCAATTAGCTTCATTCGAGGGCCGGATTATTAAATCGAAATGTCGAGGAGGGCCGGTGGTTAACTTATTTATTGAACCATTATTTATTACTTACTGAAACATAACAGTATTAATAAATAAGCTAAAGTAAACCTAAAAAAGTATTGTATTTACTTGGAAATGTGGTACCCAACAGTATGCAGATTTATGAGTCTTTCATAAATAACTTATTTACAGCTATGTACAAAAATATGAATTATACAGGATCATAGGTATTGGTAAGAATTATTTTATTTATAATTATTATAGGCTTAAATGAAAATATTCTGACAGTAAGACGTGATAACCACAGGTAAAACCATGCATGGCTACTCACTCACTACCACTGTATAACAAAATCCCTAAACACAGGTAAAAAATATACACAAAATGAATTGTATATTCCTCTACCCACCTAATTAATCTACTGCAATATAAATGACTATAAGATAGTTTTCAGTATAAATATTCCATATTTCTGCCCAAACCAAATTACTACAGTACATTCATGGTAAATGTTTGTAAAGGTGGTGATTAGGGGATTTAAAGTCTTTTAACTTTGTTCATGGCACAATGTTTCTGCTGTTTACCTCATCAGTCGTGTTGGGAATGTTGAGGCTGCTTCATCTGATTTAAAACTAGTTAAATCATCGAGTGATTTGTGGTCTATAACAGAGGTGTGACGAATTGAACAACTTCTCACTGGATGTCGCAATGCTGTTTAATAATAGTGTCCAGAACTGGGAGAAAACGCAACTCTTTTAAGCTTGCGTTCCGTTATCCACTGGGCGGTGCTGCGCAGTTCAAAGTAAACTAAACTGCGAGTTGAACTGAATCTAAACTGAAAACAGCGCTATTTGTTCTATATTTGTTGTTACTGACCGAGAAACAGCTTCAGATGATTCAGTGACAGAGCGGTCCGAACGAATCTGAATCGTTTCAGACCATTATGCAAGCGCATTTGGCCAATTCATAGAAAGGAAATAATTGAACCAAAGATAGAACAAAAGATTCGCACCATTCACAAATGATTGGTATCGCTGGTTCAGTCGACAGAAATACGGGACACACATAATAACTGCTGAAATATTCGGACTGAAAACGTTTCTCAAGTTAGTCGGAGCGCTCATGGTATGCACAGTGCGTACAGACGTACAGCTGCACACGCCACTACGGCCACTCACATATCTAACCAAATGTAGCCACACCGCCAGGAAAAGAGGCGGAGGGAGGTTGGGGTGCCTTTGGGCCAGATGGAGATGATTGAATTGAATAGCCCTGCCCTAGGTGGACTGGGTTCAGGGTGCAACATAGTTGCATAGTTCATTCACACAAAATCAATTAACCAAATGTGAGATTTATTAAAGTCCACAAAGTTCTCACAACACAAGGAATAAAGATGACCCTAGTGTGCAGTCTGTTATCAAAACGCCAACCTTCAATAGAGTAAACGTTAGTAACCTTCTGTACAGGTAAACATTCTTTACAGCCAAATGGCGAAACGTCTCAGTTACATATGGTAACCCTTGTTCCCTGAGGGAGGGAACGGAGACGTACGTCATGACCGACTGATAGGAATCTCGCTAGAGAGGCCAATCTACTTCGAGTAAAACTAAAATGAGCCAAAACACATTGGCATGCAGTCATTTGCATCAACTGTTAAGCCTCGCAGCGCAGGTATATAATGAGCAGCAGGTGCGAGGTGAGCTCCTTTTTTGCTGAGGAGCCAAGCCTGGTAAGCTGGCCGCCCCGACGGGCAGCAGCAGATGTGACGATGGGATGTACGTCTCCATTCCCTGCCTCAGGGAATGAGGGTTACCATATGTAATTGAGACGTTCCCTTATCGGTCGGTCACTCTCGACGTATGTCGTGACCGACTGATAGGAATCCCTACCAAAGCGCCACATCTGCTGCACCCCATCCAGTCACCGGTGTAAGACTGTACCCCTTCTTGCCTGGATGGACGATAGGAAAGGGCTTACACAGAGCGTATCTGTCACTGTTGTTCCGTGATAACCCATACAGCGAGATTATTGGATAACACTGGGAAACCGTGCCCTTTCTATGGAAGGGGAACGATGCGGAAGCCACTATCGAACATCTTCGGGGGTTCTCTCGGCGAGAAGAAAACCACTCGACGAATAGGTTCCACTTCAAGGCACACATCTCGTGGACAGCGCCCGTGCAGAAGTGATGGTGTTAAGTACCTCTGGGGGTAAGTCACCTAGAACCAGAGATGGAGTTTCCAGAGGTCCGGATGCGAGTACCATAGGGTGCCCCGTCTCTGAGTCAGAAGGTCCTCCCTCAGAGAAATGGGCCAGGGAGGGACTGTCACAAGGAGCATAAGTTCAGGGATCCAGGTCCGGGTGGGGCAATAGGGGGCCACCAGAAGGACCTGCTCCTCGTCCTCCCTGATTTTGTACAGGGTCTGTGCAAGTAGGCTCACTGGGGGGAACGCATATTTGAGGAGGCCCCGGGGCCAGCTGTGTGCCAGTGCATCCGTGCTGAGTGTTCCCTCAGTCAGGGAGTAAAACAGCTGGTAGTTGGTCTCTGAGGAGGCAAACAGGTCTGAGCCTCCACCTGAGCCTCCCCGAACTCTCTCCAGATCAGCTGAACTGCCTGGGGGGTGGATTCACCATTCTCCCGGGAACACAGCTCATGATAGCTCGTTGCCCACACGGTTGAGCACACCGGTCGACATACATGGCTCGAAGTGACCTCGGATGCTTCTGACTCCAGAGGAGGAGATGGCGGGCGAGTTGTGACATGCAACGGGAGCGTAGACCACCTTGTCGGTTGATGTACGCAACAGTTGCAGTGTTGTCCGTACGGACCAGCACATCTCTGCCCTGTAGCGGCCTCTTTAAGTGGCTCAGAGCGAGACATACTGCTAGCAACTCGAGGCAGTTGATGTGCCAATGCAGTTGAGGGCCCGTCCACACCCCTGACACTGCATGCCCGTTGTACGTGGCACCCCAGCCGGTGGCAGAGGCGTCTGTGAACACCACAGCATGCCTGGAAACCTGTTCCAAGGAGACTCCTGCCCACAGGAATGAAGGGTCTGACCACAGGCTGAAGGTCTGGCAGCACGCCGGTGTGATTTTCACCCGGTGAGTGCCGTGATGCCACACCCATCTCGGGACTCGGCCATGAAACCAGTGCTGAAGCAACCTCATATGGAGCAGCCCGAGCAGAGTTACCGCTGCTGCCGCTGCCATATGCCCCAGGAGCCTCTGAAAGAATTTCAGTGGGACCGCCGTCCTGCCTTTGAAGGTGTTCAAAGGTGGTTTCTCACAGGTTCGCGTTTAAATTCTGTGTAGAGAGAATTGTGTCGTCTTAGCGGCCCCTAATTTAATAAATGATCGTTGCGACGGAAGCGAATCAATCAAAACTAACTTTAGATGGAAAATAACTTTATTAAAGAACCACTATAAAGCCAAAACAATCTTACCTTAAATTATACGCTTATCTGTGTAAAGCTGCTTTGAAACAATCTACATTGTTAAAGCGCTATATAAATGAAGATGACTTGACTTGACTTCAAGCAGTTCAGCACCGACTGAGCACGTTGCTCTGTGAGGTGCGCTGTCTGTGCGACTGAATCCAATTCCATACCGAGAAAAGAGATCCTCTGCATGGGGGTGAGTTTGCTCTACTTCCAGTTGACCAGAAGACCCAACTGGCTGAGGTGCCTGAGCAAGAGGTCCCTGTGTTCGCATAACTGATCTCGAGAGTGTGCTAATATGAGCCAGTCGTCGAAATAGTTGAGGATGCGCACGCCCTGTTCTCTCATGGGAACAAGGGCCCCCTCCGTAGAGCCTAGTCAGGCATGCACGATGATAAACAGCATTAATAGCAACCATGTCACCAGCAGCTAGTTCAGCCAATAGATGCCTGTCACCCACCACCTGAGCACATTCTTTCACTTTTCTATCCAAGCCAAGGGTGGCAGCCCTCCTCAGTTCCTTTTTTTTGCCCACTTCACCACAGAAGAGTTTATCGAATGGTTCACATGATGATGTTAAGGGTCTGGGTAAAGCGAGTGTGGTGGACTTGTCACTCATGCGCTGTGTTTTTACTGGGCTCACAGACTCTTCATGCTTTTTTCTTTTTCTTGCTCTCTCAACTTTTTGTTTATCAATCACATTTCTGCAGCTTTTGTGCCACACCATAGGATTTTGAATCATCAGCTGAACTACATCCTGACTACCACCACTAATGTCCACTATAAACTCAGGTAGATCCCCTAGATCACCTAATTCAGGAGCCTTCAGCTCCTGGATGTTATCTAAAGCTTCTTTGTAACATGATTTCAATCTTTCAGGATTGTTTCTCAGTTTGAATGACGAAGAGGGATCTAATGTTTTTTCAATCTTTAGGGTGGACTGACATAGGAAGCATAAACTCCAGTCACGGCATTCCATTATGGCTAATCAGAAAAAAGAAATGAAGTTGCTTTAACATCATAAGATAGATAATATGAGCATTAACAAGCATTCGCAAAAGTAAAAATCGATCAAATAATGAAGCTAACTAACTAGCTAGCAACATGTAGGCTATGTGCTTGCTTCAACAAAAATGACGCTAACTGGTCACTAGCTAGTTATGATGAAGCTAACTAGTTACTAGCGACCTAGTTATAATGAAGCTAACTAGTTACTAGCTAGCTAGTTATTAGTTATCTAACACATTTTTCTATTTAATGATAAAGTCACACGAACCTCAAAGTGTTAACCTGTCACCTCTGACCTTCAACAGCTGTCACAGCTCCTGGTGCAGATGGGATGTGTTGTTGCAGGAACTGATTTGCTATAGGCTACTCCTGACTGGTCGAAATCTCATGCTACTTAGGACAAATGTAATGTACAGAAGTAGCTGCACTGCTTAAATACAAAATTAAAGTTTTTGAAGGAAAAGATAAGTAAAGTCACTCTGATGACACAATTTTTATGTGAAATGTGCATATTTACCACCAATTGTCATGGTATGGGGAAAATTTTAGTTTTTTTAAACTTGAAACCAATTTTATTGGATTCCTTGACCCCAAAAATGTACACTTTGACACCAAATTTGTCATTATAGCGATAACAGAAGCAAAGATATGGGCTCTAGAGTATTTCCGGTGCATTGGCGGCCATTTTTGAAAAAACCTGTTTATTTCTGATACAAAGTGTGATCTCACTTGTGTCTTAGGATAAATTTATTTGTATTACCCTAAGGTACTTCCATACCAAAGGGGACCTTTGCATCATGACTTGAAGTCAAAGGCCTATTTTTTGGGCTTAACCTCCCTACTAATCGGAATCATCCTGAATTTACCGTTGGATTTAAATTTGAAACCAATCACGATAGACAATGTTCATCAGGATAATGTGTGTGCATGTTTCTTGTTTGTGTCTGGGCGTGGGTTTCGGTGTTGGGTGGGTCCTTGTGTACGTGTCAGGGACCTCTCTGTGCTGGAGGGCATGATGTCCCAACATCAGATTTTGAAGAGTAAGATAGATAACAAGAGCAAGAACTTTGTGCATTGCGTGGAGATGGGAAAGATGCTGCTCGCTGCACGCAACCCTGCAGCTGAAGAGGTAGACACATACTCAAACACTGAACCATTTATGTGCACACCTTAAAGCGATAATTCACCCAAAAATTCTGTCATCATTTACTCACCCTCATGTTGTTCCAAACCTGTATGAATTTCTTTGTGAAGAATGAAGGTAATGAAGATATTTTAAAGAATGTTTGTAACCAACAAATGTTTGGTTACAAACATTCTTCAAAATATCTTCATTTGTGTAAAGCAGAACAAAGAAACTCATACAGTTTTGGACCAACATGAGGGTGATTAAATAATGACAGAATTTTCATTTAATCTCTTTAAAACATGCAAACACATACATAAAACCAGAGAAAACCAAAGAAGTACCAAAAAACTTTACTGTGTTTTAATCACTATGTATTTTAAAACTTTATTGTTAAAAAAATGTTTTTTTTTTAGTGTCACTTGATCCTTCTGAAATCATTTTAATTAAAAAAATTGAGTATAAAGAAAATTGAGTGTAAAGATCTAAGGATATCATTTTCTTCTTTTTGTTATGTGACAGTCACATTAAATACATTTTGAAAGACATGGTTTAAAAAAAAAGCAATTGTTTTGGTGCTATTCTTTCGTGGCGCACCTTCACATTGAATACACCCATTTTGTGCCCCTGCATAAAACATGGATAATTTGCCATCCGCGTTCTGCTCATGAATGATTATAATATCTATACCCTCTGATCCAGGTAAAGGAAAAGCTGGAATATGTCATGGCAAAGCAGAAAGACCTGAATGAGCGATGGGAACAACACTGGGAGAAGCTTCAGCAAGGTCAGTGATAACTTTGTTGAAACATCATGTCAAATGTCTGCCAGTTTAATCCTCCTTCAGGGTTATCCATAAGCTCTATTTGTGCCCTCCAGCCCAGCAGAGGCTGCAGTCTACCCAGCCAGGATTGGCAGAGCAGTCCTGGCTCACAATCAAAGAACCAATCACTCCAAACACTCGTGAGACAGGGGGCGGGACAGACGAGGTAGAGGAGCTGATTCGCCGGCATGAAGCATTCAGGAAGGCCGCAGCCACATGGAAGGACCATTTCAGCTCATTACGACAGGTCGTTATGGAAACAAAGACTTATAAATAACAGAAAATGAAGAACTAAACACTCATTGACTCTTTGTTTAACATTCTCTTTCTCCTCCATCTGCAGGCAGAGAAGATGAAGGAGGAACTGAACAAGCCACCTTCTACCTCCTCTCTCCTCAGCAGGCAGATGTTCCCTCTCTCCTGTCTTGTGCCCAGCTCCTCTTCCTCGTCCTCGTCCTCCTCTCTTTTCCGCAACCCTCTTCAGGACTCACTTCTGGAGTCCAAGCCTGGGCCGGACCTCATGCACGGCACAGAACACATGGTGGCACACACGCTCGCTCAGCGGCTCGGGTCCACCCTGAACCCCTACACGCCCATTATGAATGGCTCCTCCTACCACGGGCTAAACCAGCCATCAGGGGTTGTGGCGGAGGGGCTTTTCTACCATGGGCTAAAACAACAGGGTGTTTCAGGGTTGGATAATTCCAGCTATCAGGGGTTAAACCAACAAGTTGGTGTCTTGGGGGTGAACAGCTCCAGCTACACTGGACTAAACCAACAGGGTGTTTCAGGAGAGGATGGCTCCAGCTACCATAGCCTGAACCATTTAGGTGCTGTGGGGGTGGTAGAGCCCAAAATAGGATATGCTTGGCAACACCTGAAAGCTGACTGCTTTCAGCCCAAAATCAACCACATTCACAAAGCTGTTCCACCTTTACTGGAGGCTCACCGAGCTCAGCTCGCCAGTGGAGGAGGAGGCGTCCCAGCTCCTCCTATGGGCCTGGACCCCTCCCTGGAGATGATCCACAGCCGTTTACAAAGAGACCCCCGGGGAAGCCGCTCCGACCCGCAGATGGATCACCTGCGGCGGGAGAGAGAGTACCGGCTTGGCCGTCAGACCTCCAGCGAGCAGGAGATCCAGGCGCGACTTAACGAGCTCCCGATGATTGTTAGGCAGGAGCGTTACCGTCGAAGACTGGAGAGACAGTCGTCCAGTGAGCAGGAGGCCAGTGGTAGGCAAAGAGTACAGAAACATGACTCCAGCGATGCAGAATCTGGGAAAGAGCCGTCCGACAAGAAACCATCTGGGTGAGTGTGTATATGTGTTTGTTTGGCTATAGTTTGGTCCAAAACCTCCTTTCTGTGATGTCCTTAAAGATAAAAAGAATTCATAAATTATGTAAAGGAAATGTATATTTTTTAAATTCTAAAATGCATTAGCTTTTAGAGTGTGTTTAGGGTTTGGGTTAATGTTAAAGATCCCCACGAGGAGAGTAAAACCTGAAGTCAGCCAACAGTTTCAATGAAGCTTAATAAACAAACCAAGTAATGAGCAGTGCTGTAATTGTTAAAGGAGCTGTATGTAAGATTGTGGCCAAAACTGGTACTGCAATCACTTTCAAATTACTTGTAGAGCGGTGTCCGGTATCCTGGCTGTACTACTGTTGTCAGTGATATAAGTATTTGAAATGAACATGATTTCTTAATGTCTAGTGACATTATATGATTAATTGAAATACATTTCTTACATACAGCTCCTTTAACTAAAACTATTAAAAATAGTTTTTTGTTAATTGAAATAAAGTGGGAATAAAATAAAGTATATAAATATTAGATGGAAAACTAAAATAGAAATGTTTCCTTGGCAATTAACTGAAATAAAAAATAAATAAAAAAATAATAAAACTGACAAAATCACATAACAAAATTACAAAAACTAATATAAAAATATAAAAAAAAATATATAAAAACAAATGCTAAACCAAATATAAATATTTCTATAAAAATGTGTACAAAATAATACTGAATAATGAAATTTAAATGATAATGAAAATCTAAAAAAGCTGAAAGTTTGCAGTGAGGGTTATGTCTATGGTAAAGATTTAGAAACTATAATGTCTATGGTTAAAAATTAGAAACTATAATTAGTTCAATATAAAAGCATAGAAGTCAAAAGAAAGTCCCTACCATTAAAAAATAACAAATCTGTGAATGTGTGTGTTCTTATCTGTATATGGGTATCTAACTTCTAAGTTGGCTTTCTCATCTTTTTTAGGGAGAAGCGTTCCACTATGGCTGAGATTGTTGAGCAAGTGCAGGAGAGAGAAGCTTGCCATGTATGTGTCATGTGTCTGTACTGAATTTAATATTTGTCATAAATTTAATTCACATCATACATCACATTCCCCATCACCATTTTAATGCGTCCTCTAAACAATTAGTAATACACTACGTTCAAAAGTTTGGGGTTGGTAAGATTTGTTCTTTTTTGAAACAAGTCTTTTCCAAGGCTCGCCTTTGAATACATTTTCAAATGTAATTTATTTCTTTAATGGCAAATCTGATTTTATTAGCAGCCGTTACTCCAGTCTTCAGTGTCACATGATCCTTCAGAAATAAATTCTAATATGCTGATTTGATGCTCAAGAAACAATTCTCAATATTATCAATGTATTGGATCCCTGCTGAATAAAAGTATTAATTGCTTTATAAAAAACTTGCTGACCCCAAACTGATTGGTAGTGTATGTTCAGGTGTTTCCCTTTACTTTTAAATCAGTCCACACACCACTGATTTATTGGTTTAGGGGTTTTGTGCCATTTGTATCATTCAAAGTCGAAATAAGAGTAGACTTACTGCAGGTACAGTGCCTCTGGAGTATCTTGGTCTTGCTCAAGGGCACAGTGGTGATAGAGCAGAATTGTGATCTCAGCTCAGACTCTTAAGTAGCTTTATACATTTAATTAGTTAGGTAAGATTGATCTCATGCAAACTTTGATTTAGCTGTATGCAGATATATGTGAAAGTTGTGGTACAGTATGTGCATATATTTTTATAAGCAAAGAAAGCACTTGAATGTCATGCAAAACAGACCTAATTTTCATATACACACATTCAGTATCAACAAACGGTTCGTACATGCACAAAGAATATCTTCTTTTTCAGGCGAAGGGAGAGGCGTACAGACCATCCAGTAGCCTCTCTGCACCAGGGAGCCGTCTGGATCGCCCGCGAGCTCGTGACCGCCCCAAACCACGGCGAAGACCTCGTCCGAAAGAACCCGAAGAGCCACGGAGGTCCCGTTCTGCGCCCGCTCAGGGTGCCCCATCCACACCTCAGCCTCCTACCCACACTGTCTCACACGAGGGCTTCTTGTACAGGAAACACGAAGAGGAGGGGAAAGAGAGGAGCCCAAACAGGTTTGTTTCTTACTAGCTGCTCATGACTAGTAACTGATTGCAATGTCCTGAAATGATCTTTAGCTTTATTCATGATTTTTTTCTGATCATTATAATCTTATGAATAATCTAAATGCTTTACATCGCTACTGCTAATACACTAGAAATCATGTTACCTAGCTATTAGCTAATTATGTTAATTCTATCCACAAATAACACTGTGTTCAGAATAGCATGCATATTGTTAGATAGTAAACAAACACAGTCTGCAAGTATGAATTACATTAATTGATGTACATTACATTGTTGCTGCATGAACTTTAACCTGCAACTCTAAAAGCTAGTGGTAGATTACATTCTGGTACAGTTAATGATGTATATTGAATGAGCTCTCACTGAATATGATGAATTCAGTGTGATATTAACCCTTTTTACATACTTAAAATATACTACGTGCAGGATAGGGTTACGTTTATATACGGCATACTGAGGTTCATTTCAAATGTAATATGAATAGTCAAAGATGTAATATTCAAGATTGTGGGACCAAATGCATTTTTATGTCATTTAAAACCCATATTGATCAACCCTTGTTCTGAATTTTGGGCACTTGGGGTCAGTGGTGGTCATGGCCCTGTGAATAGTAGTAATGCTTGTCTGATAATGACAATACTAAATGCCTTGATATGGCCTAATAACTCACAAAGTTATTTCTAACCTTTTGCACCTCCTGCAGCAAGTCGTGGGTTAATATGTTCTGCGTACTCAAACAAGGGGAGATCGGTTTCTACAAGGACGCACGACACAAGACCACACCCTTCAACGATGAGCCACTTCTCAACCTGGCCATCTGCGAATTTGACACTACCAACGGATACAAAAAGAAGAAGAATGTCTTCATTCTCAGGTACAACTGATCTTTAATAATGCTGCTTTGCCTGCTAATCTACAAAAAACTATGGCAAACAACTATGCAGGAAATGCACTTTCAGTAAACATTCCATCAAAGACCTGTTTTTGTGTGTTTTGTGTTTTATTTTCTATTGAAACAGAAAGATATGGGGCAGGACATACTGAAGGACTGACTTTTTTTAGGCTTTATTACACTACTTTTCAAAAGTTAGAAAGAATCTTATTTCAGCTAGGATGCATTAAATTGATTAAAATTTACAGTAAAGACATTTATATTTTTACCAATTATTTCTATTTCAAATAAATGCTGTTCTTTTGAATCTTGGGGAAAATGTTGCACAGATTATACAAAAATATTAAGCAACATAATTGTTTTCAACAATGATGATAATAAGAAATGTTTATAGAGCAGCAAATCAGCACATTAGAATGATTTCTGAAGAATCATGTGACACTGAAGACTGGAGTAATGATGATGAAAATTCAGCTTTGCATTACGGGAATAAATTACATTTAACATTTTGTAGTGTACAGTACTGTATGTCAAAGCCACAAACTCTTAACTTCATGTGATCTTCCCCTTTTAACACCTTTTCCATATATTTATGTTTCTTATTTTCAGGACCACTGCTGAAGGGGACTACATCTTCCTGGCTAAGGATGAGGTAAAGACAAAGCCCCATCTGAGTGAAAAAGATCAGAGTATTTTGTCTATTGTGGCCCATTACAAGTGTGTGTATGTTCTGCCTCGCAGGAGGATCTGAAAGGTTGGGTCAACAGTATCAACGCAAGCCTGAAAGAGATCGAGGACATTGCCAAGTGGGAGAAAGCCACAAACTCCTCAACTGACCCTGACAAATCAGAGCGCAAGGAGCGTTCTGAAGGGGCGGAGCCATTGGAGGGGGCGGAGAGATCAGAGAGGTCAGAGAAGTCTGAGCGTTCAGACCGATCAGATAAAATAGAGGCATCGGACAAAAGCTCAGAAAAGAGGGACGCATCTGAGAAAGAGAGAGGAGATAGAGGTGAAAGGGAGGAGAGAGAGAGGGGCGAAGGAGGAGACCGGGCTTCTAGGGGTTCCAGGGGTTCCAGCACTTCGGGAAAAAGCAAATGACTCATCTCTCGACACGTTTATTTACTCATCCATCCCTCCATCTTTCCAGAGAGAAGACAGGACTTGCATTTCTCTGTCTCTGTCGCTCTGTTTGTCCTGACAGCCTGATTCCAGGACAGATGTAATTGATTATGTCCCTTGAATGTGTCGATGTGTGTCTGTGTGCGTGTGCCAATGTGTCGAAGAGAACGTCTGTGAAAGAATCAGTATATGAACGTATCCCAGCATCAGAGGGCCCGTTCAGCCGCCCTGCTCGACTCTCACAGAAAAGGCACTTTAGATTATTGAGGATGACTATAGCCCTTAATATTTTAGAAGCGTTTTCTTGAAGCAATATATTGTATGTAGTAACCGATGCCGCTTGTTTTAGCTGCTCTGCTCTGCTCTTCCAAGCGAGTGCGAGAGAGAGAGAAAGTGACAGAGAGGACTTTCCGAGAGAGAAATCTGGTGCGGTATTAAGATCGACATCCTTACACAGCCCCACACATGCATACGCACACGCACGGTGCATTATGGGAAAATGTTCGGTATGGAACACCATTCTCTCACCTGAGGCCGCACACGTCTTCCACCTGCTGCTCGTAGTCATGGTTTTAATCACGTGAGACGCTTCACAGTGCTGAGGCGAGCGTGATTCAGTCCAAACTACACTCGACGAAGTCTCAGTCACAATACGTGAATATAATGTGGCAGTGTGTGTGTGAATACAGCTCCAACCAGAAGGAGCTCAAATGTACTATGTATAATCTCATTGATCGTATTTATTAGGTTATCGTGATACGAATTTAAAGTGCAAGGTTATTCTTCCCTGAACTAAGAGGAAGTACGATCAAACACCCCCCTGTACGTGTACAAATATGCTGCTTTTTATCATCTCTGCCCCCTTACATCACTCTTTGATTGTAAAATTAGTACACATAAAATAGGGTGTCTGTGATTTTGTCATGCTATAAAGAAAAAGATTGTATATATATATATTTGTATATATACTAGTAAACGAGATTTACTTCTATGAACTGCAGCGTCTAATTACAAAAAAAATATATCATTTTTATCAACTTATGAAAATGTAACATGTTAAAAGTTGTTTTAAAGTGCCCCTGGCTGAATTTAGACGGTAAACATGCGCGTTAGCCGCCTTTTCCGAGATCTCGTGCATATGGAAACGCAACTTTTACTGTTTACGGTTTGTTTTTTGGCCAGGGCGAAAGATCAGGATTCTTGTAAAAAGAAAAATGACCATTAAAATACTCATCCGAAACTGTTTTGTGTTTAATTTAGGTGTTAAGAGAACTGTCTCTTGACAGCAGTTGCAATTAATATTGACAAAGACAATGATATTCCCCCTAAAATAGTTCAAATATATATGTGCAAATTATATTTACACAGATATGATACAAACAAAAATATCAAAGTAAACAAATCATTTTGGTGAGGTCAAGCTTTTCCTCTCTGGCTCTGTTTTCACCACACAAATCTTATCTTCTAAGCTTTAACTCTAACTGGCCTCACTGTCTATGCAACAAACTAGTCCTGTGAATCTAAATCTGTGAATAATCACATTCATAATCCAACACTGTCAACAAACCTCTGCTTGGAAGATCAACAACATTAGGACTCATCTGATGGATTTTTGTGACAGTTTTTTCTCACTGTGGGTGCCTTATGAATGCATGTAATAAGCAGATGCAGGCACTTCCTCCAGTATTATGTTCCAGATAAAACATGCGTTTATGAATTAAATTAGTTTTGATCACAGAAAGCATTGCTCACAGACACTTGACCCCTGTTCGGATCCAGTTAAACATGCAATGTTGCTGTCACATGACACAAAACAGCCCCTTATGACAGCAGAAAACAGCCATACCCACTCCAGACTGGCTTAGACTTAGTGTGATGGAATCAAATCTGGTTCTGATTGGATGCGTCTTTGATTATAATGTCATAGAAACTGCATAAATGGGGACTACACTTGTTTTGCACTATGTATCTGTGACTGATAAATGTGATTGAATGAATGTCTGTATGTCTCTGTCTAATCTTTGCTGAAGCAAACTCACTCCTGACAACCAGTCAACCAACTCCCCCTCCCAAAGCATAGCCAAAAACTATTTCAAATCATCTGACTTCACTTTTGGACTCTTCTACATATCCAACATTTGTTTCAGAGTGACCTTTACTATGGTATACCTGCAAAAAGCACAATTTCTCCCCAAACAACAATCTGGAGTATTAAAAGACACTGGATGCTGTCCTACACCATGACCCCTACATTTCCTAAAGTTTCCACATGAGGTCAGTGTTGCAAAGTCATTGCAGTTCTAAAATATCTTATTTGAACTCTGATTTTTTTTTAACCCAGAAACGTTGACAGACAGGGTCATTATTACACTGAATATTTATCTGTGATTTTTAGACCGTGTGGTCAGTTTTTGGTTTGCCAAGCCTTTCTTTTTTTCTTTAGCAGTGCTACTCGCTTATCTCCCCAGCTTGACCTCACCAGCAAGTCTATATTTTAATTAATTTCTAAAAGAATGAAAAAAAAAAAAAATTCAAGCCCTAAAATAGACAGAGAGATTGTGGGTTGCCCTTCTTCATTCAAAGTCAGTTGTTTCACACATTAAATTAAAGAAAAACTATTAAGTTGCATGAAAGAGAATATAGAGGTGATTTCTATGCAACAGCTGTGCATGTTTATCAAAAGGGTTTCAATCTTCAGCAAAGCACTGGGTTTGGATGATGATGATGATGATGATGATAGAGATGGAGAAATGAGTGGAATGAGCAGATCACTTGTATAGCTGAAATGAGACATTAAATCATTTATGTACTGATATCTGCACTACTTCATAAATACAGGTTGTATATATCAGTGTGCTGTTGTGTTTTGATTTTGGTGACTTTGTGTCTTATTTGTAGGTGTGTTTAAATTATATTAATCTGTTAATATTATTATATTCATCTATAAAAATTTAACTGCAAAAATTGGCCGTTTACTAATGTGTACATTACAGTCCACTTTTAAAGTACCATTATATTTAAATAATAAAAATCTTCACAGATAACGTAAAAAAAAAAAAAAAACTTTAAAAGACATGACTGTGAGGTATAGGCCTACAGATAAAGAGAGAATGTATTTTTTTTTTTTTTTTTTTTTTACAGAGACCGTGTCTCTAAGTTACATTTTAAAGCTAACATCTAGTCATGGTGTAACTTCTCAAATGATTTCACTTTCTGTCTTCTATATTGTCAGCATTTACCATATTCAAGTTAGCATCCATCTACAAAAGCTGTGTTAGATACAGCTCTATACCTCTATATGAAAAAGACAAAAGTAAAAATAAAAGTCTGGAGTCACAATGGTTACGAAAATGTATGTATTTTGAACTGATGGAACAAACACCTTTGACCACATAGGCAACATTTGCAATAAAGCAATAAACATTGATTTCATACTTATACACCCTATTTATTTATATAATAATGTTTTATATCTCTTAGTTTTCAGATAAAATATTAGAGGACGTGCAGAAACATAATTCATCTAACATGACATCTATAGAGTAGTGTTACTTCAGTCATCATTCATATCACATAAATGACTAAATTATAATCTTTTTTATTTGCACACTTAATTTAAACCTACTGTATATACACTTAAAAGCACACTTAAAATAATCATTTAGCATTGCAGTAAGTAGTGGTGGACAGAGTGACAGGTGTGTACTGATCCTCAGTCTATTTTTATTTATTTAACTTGATTTTCTGGCTACATTGGGCAAATTCCAAACTGCATTTTTGTGCCCTTGAAGGGCCCTTCGGGAAGGGGACGCCATTTGTAGGTGTGTTCCAAATGAAAGAGAAAACTTCACGAAGGGCCTTTCTACAAGGCCGTTAGCGAAGGATACATGCCATGGTCGCTTCAAGGAAGTAATTTTATCATTTATGGTCATGTAATCCAGTAAATACTTGTGATTCATTTTAAAGCTAGATGGTGGAAGAGTACGAGTTAATTTACAAACAGCAATTCAAGTTGTTTTGTTTGTGATAGCCTATATTTCACACATTTTTGTCATGTTATGTTTAAATAAGTTCTACCAGAAAGACTCGGGAGAATTAATACTGTGACAATAAACATTTATTTAAGAGCTCAGCAAACAATCAAATTCTTTGGCGTAGGCCCCGTCCGTAGCTGCGAATTAAGGAAGGGGCCATCTGGTGGTGATGGGGTGGAAGGAGGAGAGGACATCCTGGCGTCTTCAGGGTAGAGGCTGGTAGAGGGGAGAGCCTGTCTGGAGGTGATGGGGAGGATGGAGGGGAGGATCTAGCATAGAAATGTTAGGGAGATGAAGGAAAAGTTCCGTCTTGGTGGTGGATGGGGAGGATGGAGGTGGTTGAAGCGACAGCATCTGCGAACTCAGACATGTGTAAGCACCACCCTTTTATACTGGCTATTAGGATATGATTGGATAGGAGAGAAGGTAATACATGACGTGAACAATTGAGTCTTCCTGGCAGAACTTGCGCTAGCTTCATTTTCATAGGTAAGAAATGTGTTAGGTAATGCAGGTCAAAAGATGAGATGGCAATATATATTTTTTAAATAAAATGTATATTTATTTGCAACAGTTTTGTTAACAGCAATAATAAGAAATTTCTGTTGTAAGTACAGCTAATCAGCTGATGGACACCATGCTGCATTGTCATGGGAACATCACAGGTGTTAATAATGAGGAAATTGCGTTGTCTTTCGTTGCTCCCTTCGCCAAGTACATTCTAAATGGCTACAAAATGGCACACCGGTCAGACAAGCCCTTCGAAGCGGGTGGGGCATCCTCACTTCCTTTAGGAATTTGCCCACTGTCTGTTAAAAAAAGACAAGGGTTTTAAAGTTTAAAGTGTGTTACTGAGCATTAGGACATACAGCAAACAGAAATCATATACATCCATTTTTTTTATACAGAATTATTTTAATTTTTTTTTGTGATTTTAAATAATACGTAGATCACAGTTAATCTATACCTACTTTGACATGTATATATTTTGACACCTGTGTTCCTCGCCTGTAAAAGAATGATAACAACATGAGCTTACGTGTGACATGTTTTTCAAATTATACATTTAATGGCAGTTTTCATATTTTGAAGCATCTTGTTATATACCTGCTGTATTAACCAGTCCACGGCTTGGTCAAATGCCTCTGAATTCTTCTGACACTTCAGTAATCCTGTTTCCTCATTGAACAGACAGTCCACTGTGAGAATGTCTGTCCTCTTGACACATCTGCTGCTGTCTGGTACTGTTTTCTCTGGGTCAAACGTGTGATGAAGCACCACAAGAACAACCAGCTTAGAGTCTGTTCAGGATATAGACAAATTTATATTAGACAAATCTGTTTAACATAGCTATAATTAATATATGTTTTTCACTCCAAAATAATCTGAAAAATACAAGCAAACAGTGTCAGTGAACTCTAACAACCTGTGTTGTCTTTGACATTTTTAACTGCTGCTTCAATGTCAGTTCCAGTTCGAGAAACAATAGGACAGAGAACCAGAACAATGTCACTTTCATCCACTGTAGAAACTTCTCTCACATTTGCAATTCCGTTTTGCAGAGTGTGAATAAAATTGTCATGTATTTTTTGCAATTCATTTGTGTTCCCAGTAAAAAGAGTGAACAATTTTACTGCCTCTAGAAAATTCAAAAGCAAAGAAAAAATGGTTATGAATTTGCAGTTATATTTCATGTATACAATTTTGATCATTTATGGGATATGTCTTAAAGGAAGAGTCATCTTTGATCTTTGATGATCACCCACAAAGGAATTAAGGAAAATAAAATTACAGTCACTTTAACAGAACTTACCAGTACTTTTAGTTCCCATTTTCTCTCCTAAACAGGGACACAAGACTCCTAATGAGAGAACAGAATGATTTTAAACTTACACCTCAACATCACCTAATAACTGACATTTCCACAAGATTCTTTTGTTACAACATTCAGAAAAAACATGAATAGGCCTATTTATAACCTTTGTAGTCTATCATTTTAAAAAGCAGCTTTTCTTTTTTTTTCATTAGGCTACTGATGTGATGTCTGCTACAGAAGATTTTCATTTGTGAGAACACCTTTAGGCTAGGGGTCGTGAAACTGACACGAGCACATTCATAAAGCCTATAGTTTCAGTCAGGGCCGGACCGCGGCATAGGCGGAATAGGCAAATGCTAGGGGCGCCACTCATCCATAGGGGCGCCAGAATGAGTGAACGAGTGGATTTTTATTTATTTTTTTATTTTTTTATATATAATACTATTTTAAAAACATTAATTCGAAATACTACCAAATAAAGCAAAAAAAGTCCGGCTCATCAATCTTCCCCCGCCCAGCGAGTGCTTGAAGTGCGTCAGAAACAGAGCGCGCGCGCGATCAGTTGTTGGTAATTTGTTGTGTAGCGTGCGCGACGCCGCATTCAATGTAGACAGCACTGCTTTTGTTAACACACAGCTCGTAGAAACGGGCCTGGCAGCTCGCGCTAGTTCTAGACACGGTGAAAGTTTCCTGATTGTGACGGATGGCCGAATTTACATGACACATTATAAATGAGCATAGTCTGCGATAGATAGGCTACAGTGCCAAAAAGAAGAGAAGAGGATAAAAGGGGATAAAGACAGAGGTAAAGTGATGTATTGAATAAACAATTTATTGCATAGGAGTAAGATACTATAATTTCATGGCAGTTATTTTTACCTAAAACTTAATGTTAGCAGTTGTTCTGAGTTCTCCAGAGGCCCCAGACTGTGCGATTTTGTAACAATCATGTCAGTTTTAAGACGCATTTTTTATTATCACTTTTTTTTATTAATGTTTTACTCTACAGTTGTGCAGTTTTGGGGGGATACAGTACAGGCCAAAAGTTTGGAAACATTAGTATTTTAATGTTTTTGAAAGAAGTTTCTTCTGCTCATCAAGCCTGCATTTATTTGATAAAAAATACAGAAAAAAAATAATAATATTGTGATATATTATTACAATTTAAAATAATTGGTTTTCAATTTTTTATACTTTAAATTATTATTTATTTCTGTGATGCAAAGCTGAATTTTCAGGATCATTACTCCTCTTCAGTGTCACATGATCCTTTAGAAATCATTCTAATATTCTGATTTATTATGAGTGTTGGAAACAGTTCTGCTGCCTAATATATTTGATGAATAAAATGTTAAAAAGAACTGCATTTATATAAAAAAACAATTCTAATTATATAAATCTTCTTTACGATCACTTTTTATCAATTTAACACATCCTTGCTGAATAAAAGTATTGATTTATTTCAAAAAAAGAAAGAAAAAAATTATTGACCCCAAATTACTGACCAGTAGTGTATATTGTTATTACAAAAGATTTCTATTTTTAAAACATTTTCTTCTTCTTTTTTCTTTTTTTTTAATCATCAAAGTATTGTAAAAAGTATCACAGGTTATGAAAAAATATTAAGCAGCAGAACTGTTTCCACTTTGATAATGAATCATCATATTAGAATGATTTCTAAAGGATAGACTGGAGTAATGATCCTGAAAATTCAGCTTTGCATCACAGAAATAAATGATAATTTAAAGTATAATAAATTGAAAACCAATTATTTTAAATTGTAATAACATATCACAATATTATTATATCTGTATTTCTGATATTTTGTATTTCAAATAAATGCAGGCTTGATGAGCAGAAGAAACTTCTTTCAAAAACTTTAATAATAGTAATGTTTACAAACTTTTGGCCTGTACTGTATATAGCATTTTTAAAATTGATTTGCCAAAATTAGTAATGATATTTATTTACAGGTTTATTCAAAACAGCAAAGTTCACATTAAATCTGTATTGTAAAACGTGCTATAAAAGATAATGGGGACTTGACTTGAATGTTAGATGTAATGCTCTTGGTATTTCTGTTTAGGCTGTAATGTGTGTGTGTGTGTGTGTATATATATATATATATATATATATATATATATATATATATATATATATATATATATATATATATATATATATATATATATATATATATATATATATATATATATTAGGCTAAATAATCATGAACACAATGACGGGGTAAAATGGGCTGCGATGCATGGGGCACCAGGTAAAATCTTGCCTAGGGCAGCAAATTGGTCAGGGCCGGCCCTTGTTTCAGTTTTTAATAGGCTATGCTTTGTTTTAAAAAATGTGTAATATTCTAATTAAAAAAAACACCTTTCACTGTTAGCCCACACAGCTTGAACAAGTAGCCTCGTATAATCAGACCTATAAGCTTTTGAGCTTTAATTTCACCTTTTCTTTCAATAGCTATGCAAAATGAGACTTGCACTAGTAAAGAGAAATGTCGAATCTGTATTTTCGATTACGTAATCACGTGGTCCATCATGCCGTAGCTGCGGCATAATCATTTTCGCTAAGCATTGTTCGATTGTATAAAAAGTAGTCCAGCGGGACACATTTCAGGATACTCATGTCTCTGACCACATATTATCTGATTTTGTTAACTAACATTTTGTATATGGTTTCGCATGTGTGTTCACATGAACTTTACATTTGAACTTTTTTTCACTTCTCGGTCTCTGTGTGTGAGTGTAATATTTACAGTTGTATGTAGCCTAGCTATTATGCAAGCGTTTCAGTTGTGTTTGTAAAAGCATTTCACTTGTATGTATGAGAGCATTTCAATTGTGTCTGTGTGAGTGTTTCAGTTGTGTGTGTGAACGTAATATTTTCAGTTGTATGTATGAGAGCATTTCAGTTGTGTGTATGTGAGCGTTTCAGTTGTGTGTGTGTGTGTGAGCGTAATATTTTCAGTTGTATGTATGAGAGCATTTCAGTTGTGTTTGTAAAAGCATTTCACTTGTATGTGTGTGAGCATTTCATTATAGTATGTGAATGAATTTGGTTTCATATGTGTATGTGAGAGGAAAAGTATATGGTAATTCTGATTAATGTCCCTAGGGGCACCTCATACACTGACTTTTGCCTACAGAACAACCACTGGTTCTGCTCCCTTTTACCTAAACTCATTACTTAAGACTTACGTGCCATCCAGACACTTGCGCTATGCAATGTTCAATGTTCAATCTCAAATGTAATGTCAATTCACTTACAATATCCTGTATCTTGTTCATGGGTTTGTTTGTAGAATGTCTGAAATGTCAATCTCAAGTGCAACCTCACTCACTCACTCATACATACAAAGTCAATTATTCAATTTGGCAATATTTGTTATATGGCTATTATTTGTGATGTTTTACTATATGACTGTTTGTGGGGGTTTACCCTATAACTACTTGTCCTGCTGGTTATATTGATATTGATTTGATCTTATAAAAAGAATAAACAGTGCTGGTTTTCCTGGCATTTTGGCAGAGACAGGTGTTATCTGAAACCTTATTCTCTGTTGGGTTCCATAGTGACTATTAGTTTGTGTAGTGCTACACTTTGTGTGCTCTCTGCTTTCCATCTTCATTTTAGAGTAAAGAAGTGTATGCGGGGTTTAAAGGGGAAGGTTTTTTTTTCCTCTCCAACCTTTACTTCCCCGTAGATTAGCTTTACCTGCCTATCCACCATTCAGTCTGTAAATTTTTTTTCTTTCTCTTTTAAAGATCGGATGGGGTGACACCATACCTTCGCCGTGGGTCCCCAATTTGCTAAATCCGCCACTGTCTATTGTTCTCATTTGTAAGTCGCTTTGGATAAAAGCGTCTGCTAAATGAATAAATGTAAATGTTTTTCCAGGTGTCAAAATCATGTCCGTTTCCTGGCTGCATGTCAGTAATAACCATGGATCACTGGATCTTTGGTAAGTTGTAAGAAACACTATATCGAGTCCAACCTTTAGTTTAAACTTATAATCTTTTGTTTTACTCGTGTTTTCGCTGTTTCCCTATTAAAAGTGACGTCAATGCATACCCTCTGCTGCCACTCTGTTGGCGTAACTTCAATCGAGATATTGTCTAACGCCGTTGCGAAGACCCTCTGTTCACAAAATGTCACAAAACAAAATGCACACAAACGTGTCCCTGCTATTTATATACAATTACTGATGAACACCTTTTATGAGAATTTTTTTTATGATTAGAATCCAAAACCTCTGACACGCTTAACATAAATTCTAGGCTACCACAGACCATTAAAGCACACGATTATTCCATGTGAATATTTATTCACTAAAGTGAAGAATCTCGAGACTAACAACATTGTAGGCCTAGATAGTAGATGTAAGGATGAAACATCACAAATATGACTTCTGCGTCAATTAATGACTTCTCTGTCAATACATTCAACTCAATGTAGGTTACTATTGAAATTGATTTCTGGACATTGTAATGCTAATTTATTTTAATGTTTTTCTGCAGTTGTTATTGTAGGCCTACATATCAATTAAATCATAAACCATATTAATTAAATAGGCTATGAGCTGAACAAGCCGTCACACTGCTCTGATCTTAACTGACAATTTGTGAATGGTGAGCATGATGAATTTTACTTACCTTTCTTATTCAAATCTCCTTCCTCGTCAGCTGAAGTGCAGCTCAGAGAACTCGTCACACTGGTCTGATCGCAGAAGGGGACAAATCTTTCACTTGCTCAAATCTTTTTCACTGACGTTCTCTGTAACTGCAGTTAAATACCTCCCACGGCCAATTCCACCTACGGGGTGGCCTGTGCCACTCCTGATTAAAACTTGGCTGGCCACCCCTCCGGACACCCCTGAGCAGATCACATATGGATTTTCTCCCCAGGAAAATAGTTTAAATTAGTTAAACTTAATATACACTTGGCATAGAAGAGGGGTGTTGATTATGAATAGCTCAGTATAGCTATATAAGTGTTGCCATCTGTTACATATGGAAAGAATGACACTAAAAACAGGTTGGTCCTGTATATTTGTTCATATAATCATATTTAAACTTGAATATTTGTTTTCGTCCTTAAACAAGGGGGCGAAGGCCGGCACCCAAAAACAGGCCCATGTGTTTGATAATATAAATATTTTTGGCAACTTCATTCTTTCTACAAATAACATCTTCTAGATACATAAAGATTCACTCATAATCAGATCATACTTGCGCTAATAATAAAGTGGAGTTCCTCAACAGGAACATGTTTGCATAGAAAGCAAAGGAATAAGATGCAGGGAACGTCACTAAATAATATATCGTTTTCATCAATGGTTACACTTTCCCCAATACCTCCTTGGTTTTTCAGTCAACCTGCTTGATTTTCAAATTCATGATAGTTCTCAAAAAGGACAGAATGACATTAAAATCAAGAGCTCTGCAATAGAATATATCAGAACAGTTCATTATGCATTTCTTCCAATATACACAGATGGATCAAGAAAGCCAGAGGTCGTACTGGATCATCATTCTATGTTCCAGAATCTCCGGAGATATGGAAATACATGTTGACAGGCAGGACATCCTATTATTGTACGAAATGCAATGATTGGTCCTGAGACTTCCACAGAGGATTAAATGTTTTAAAATTTAGACCACTTTTATCGATTGCTATCAGGATGTGAAGAGAGTTTCAACCAGTATAACAAAAAGTGTTTATAAAATGGCCTACCCTACACTGTAAAAACTAAAGGAGCCTGAAGTATCCTGTTGGATACTCAAGGAACTTCAAAATGTAATTTTGGTGCCTCAAAGCTCTTTTTCCTATAGAAGGGTTACTGGAGGAGCATTGACAATCTTTGAGGTTCTTGCTGGAACTTATGGGATCCTTTAAGCACTTTGTATTTACTTCAGAGGTTCTGGAGTCACCTTTTCATTACTATGAGACCTCGAAGTGCTTTGGGGGAAAATAGAGGAACTTAAATGCGATAAAAGGGTTATTGGAAGATCTTTTAACATTTAAGTGGTTCCTGGAAGATCTCTTATGTTAAAGCCAGCATCTGGAGGAACCCAATGGTTCAGTGAGGCCCGAATTAGATTATTATTCTATTATTATTATTATTATCCTATTATTATTATTATTATTATTATAGGCTACTTAAGTTTGATTCAGTATACATACCCAGGTGAAAAAGACGTACTATTAAATGTATTAAAAATGTACATGTGTTAGTACAATACAAATATACTTTAATGCATTTTTATTATTATTATTATAGGCAAGTTTGATTCAGTATACATACCCAGGTGAAAAAGATGTACTATTAAATGTATTAAAAATGTACTTGAGTGTGTTTTTAGTAGACCTACAATACAAATATACTTTAATGCATTTTTAATACATTTAACAGTAACCTAGTCTTTTTCACGTGGGTAGCTTACATTTATTTAGTATAGGCCTATTTTATTAAGTCATTTAAACCTTAAACAACAACACTAAATAATAATAATATTATATGAAGAAGAAGAAGCAGGAGGAGAAAAGTATTATTCTGTCACGAAACTGCTGCTATTCCTCTGCTGTCGTCGCTTCAGTGATCCTCGCGCTGCTCGCGCGCAACAAAGCTCAGCTGATCGTCATCAGGAAACTAAGTAACGGCTCCTCTCATCAAAGCTTCCGCCGTTTATTCGGCTCTCCATTACAAGGTTTGTAAACTCGCCAAATAAATATAAATACAGAGTCTTCTCACTATATATTTAAACACACATATATATAAACTAAATTTATTATAGGCCTACATTACTACGTTTTTACAGTGTTTACCACTCGTTTATTGCACAGTATCTGGTATGAAGGTTTTAGCCGCGATGCTAACTAACGTTACGTTGATCTAATGAACAAATGGAAATGATTGACTTATTGTCTTAGATTGATTTAGTCATTCAATTCAACATTTTGTACAACTGTGTCTTCAAATTGCTGATATAGCCTAACTACTTTAGAAAATTCTCTGATTCTTGGCGTTTGTTATGAATAACAAAAACAGGTTATAGTTTGCTCTGTTTTTGTTTAGCCTAACGTTAACTTTACTTACTACAGGTGCCCTCATTCTCTCTCCATTTACTGGTCAATAAATATTATGTTGTGAATAATCAGCTTTGTTCTTTTGTTTCCCCAGAACAACCATTACATTTCTAAAATAATCTGAACATTTCAGTGGCAACATTGAATTACAGTAAGTTACCTGCACCACATGCAAGTACTTTATTACTATGAACTTTCTCTGTGTGAAATTGTATTGTTTGACTGTGTACTTGTGTTTTTTAATCAGTTAATCTCTGAAAATCTTTTCTCATGATCTCAAATCTCATTCATGTTACTCAGAAAAATAATATCACAGGTTTGATTAACAAAAAATGCTATAGACATTTTAACTCTGAATTATAACTTCAAGTTTAGTCTTTTTCGACAAAAAAAAAAAAAAAATAGGAAAAAGCAATTAGGCTTCAGAAGACTTGCAACACAACCCATAACACATGAGTTGTGAACTCATTGATTATTTTTAGGATCTTTTCTGGGACATTTTTGGAGCTTAACCATTTTTACATAAATTGTTGCATTGAATTGAACTAGACAAGAGTACATGAGAATGGTTTCATGAATGATTTACACATTTGTTTTCTGCTTGTGTTTCATGCAGTGTCAGCGATCGGTGACTGGGGTTGCATTATGCCTGAGATCTGCTTTTGGGTTCCACAGACAGAAAGTCAAACAGGTTTGGAACGTCACAAGGCTGAGGAAATTATTTAAATTTCACAACTATCACTTTAATAACATTACTAACAGCAAATTTTGTACTTTGCAGGGATCTCGGAAAGCTGAAATACAAGTTTGATCAAGAATAAAAATCCTCCTGTAGACCTGAAAATCACTGAAGTGCCTGGACCATCCACCAGAAAAGACGAAAAACAAACGGAAAACGATGCTGTACCTTTTCACTTTTCTAACTCGTTAAGTACCTCACACCAGCTTGGTCCCATAGTGACATTTTTGACCACAAACGAAATTGCTGATCGTGTGGATTCTTATTGAAATGACTGAATTCACCAGTGAACATTCACAGAACAACAGATCATTTTACTGCACCTTAACTCTGTTTCCGGGTCGAAGCCTCTACTTCCTCTATCTTGTTTTGTGAGAATACTCAACAACCATTTATGAACACTGTTGATTCAAGTCACACATTTAAGCTTTTCAAAAGCCATAGTGTACATTACAGTCTCCAGTCTAACGGCATCCCGGACTTCAACATTTTATGATTCAAAATAGCTGAATAACTAACCATCAGAGATTTCAGTATAGAGATAAAGGTTACAGCACAATGAGTGTATATTAGCACTGTTGTTTGTTTTTGGCATCTGATAGAGCTTTTGGACTTGGAAACAGTGATGTCAGACTAACCATCGGACTGAAACACAAATGTTTTAAAGTTAAGTATGATGGACATTTTTAATTAGTTCAAATGTAATTTTTTTACATTGATTTATTTCGTGGAACATATGTGTTTCCATGCATTTTGTTGAGATGTCTTTTCTTGTTTATCTATTGTATATACATGGTTGATTATTCATGTTGCTTATGTATTATACTATTTTTTGTGTATTCATTGATATTAATCTGTAGTTAGCTTTTTTCCCCATGTGCATGGAAGTGTATGTATAAAAATGAATATCAAATATGTAATAAACAATTCTAATTTTGTATTTGGTTCAATTTGTTTATTATAATAGATGTCAAAGGTAACCATACTGTAGTAACAACATGAAATTAAATATTTAAAAAAAATTAAATTTGGTTCCTGGAGGCACCCAAAGTGGTTCCACACAGAGCCTAATATAAGAGTTCCTCAGGAAACCTGTGTGGTTCCTCAGAGAACCGGCCCTTTTTAAAGGGTGCCTAGAGGATCTACAGACGGTTCCGCCGGTGTGGCGAAGTGAAGAACCCCAAAAGGTTCCTCCAGGCACCTTTTATTTTTACAGTGTACCTTTAAGAATTGGAGAGAATTTGACATTGTTTGCTTACATCTGACTCATGAATAAATTCTTTTACACTGTCTTTTCCCATTGAAAACCTTTTTATCAAATTTGCTGTGATTTGCCTGCAGGCCTCATTCAAGTTGAAAACCAGGAACTTGTATTATTTCCTTCTCACTTTAGTTGTAGTTAATGCCTCCTACTCACAAATCAATCAAACCATCAGCTGGTTATTCTCATAAAAAAGGCTATTAATAAATGACGCTGAGAAAATCGCTTTTAACTCAATAATAGTATTCAACCAAAAAAAAAAAATACATTTTAGTATTATATGACATCCCCTTCAGCCAATAAATGTAAATCTATGTGCTATGTGTTTGACATTTTTGGCAACAAGGAAGTGAAGGAGAAAATAGTAGTAGCCTACATGTTAGGTGCTGGCTTCATTGTAAGTTCAGTTTAGACTAGGATATAGAAAAAAAGTTAATTGTACATCCAAATGTGTTTTCTAAAGTTTTTGGTCATTTTTAATGAACATTTATATTTAAATTTACATTTTACATTTAGTCATTTAACAGACGCTTTGTCCAAAGCGACTTACAAATTAGGACTTAATTAAGCGAGTCATCGTAAAGAGGCAAAAACAACACAAGAAGTGCTCAAAATACGAAGTTCAGGCATTGGTCAGAGTAGCATAAGCCCGATAAGGGTGGAATCAAGGAAAAGGAAATAATTTTTTTTTTTTTTTTTTAAGTGCTCACGGAAGAGATGGGTTTTCAGCTGTCTTTTGAATGTTGTCAAGGATTCTGCATTCCGGATGAGGGTGGGACTGGGGAGAGCATTCCACCAGCATGAAACCGTGAATGGGAATGTTCTGGAAAGTGATTTTGTGGCTCTCTGTGATGGAACCACGAGACGTCGCTCGTTGACCGATCATAGGCTTCTGGTAGGGAATAGACTCATAGGAGTGAGTGAAAGTAGGATCAGTATTTTCTGGTCTGTAGGCTAAGCAAGCATGAACATTTTGTAAAATCAACAACTCAAAGACCAAAACAATTTTGGGTGGGGCCGCTTCCACTACCTCGCACTGGGCCGCACCCCATGTTTGGGACGGCCCTGGAAGCAGTGATTGTGATGGCAGAGATGAAGAATATTTATATTCTATATTCTAATATTTATATTACTTATTAGTCATAGATTGTTGTGGAAGTCAGGCATTTTGGTACATTAGGCCAGTTTGGAAGATGTGATACTACAACCAGAGGCCAGGAAAGATGCAACTGCCTATTGGCCTCACTACACTGCAAGCAATTATCAAAATATGACTAAATAGGAATCAAGAATCACAATCAAGTTACTTGTGGAAAGTGTGGGGGTACACTGAAAAAGAAGAGTCTTGTTGGTTTTCACTTGTGCTACAATCATTGATTTGGAATTCAAAGAAAGAAACAAGGTTACATTTTTTAAATCACTAAGACATGGTTTCACTACTTTCCAGGCAGCAAAGTTGCATCTGAATTTTTGTCAAGTTTTTGAGTTCCAAATGAAATACAGTTCCCTTTCAGTCGATCACGTTCGACGTCAAGCCAATGTGATGACGTAATTAAGACAGTTTGTCAAAGTATTTACCCAAATAGGACAAAGTTATGAATGATGAAACCCTAAAAAAAGATCAAAGGTCAGATTTTGAAAATTAATTTTGGAATATGATTTTAGCCTAAATGTATGTTAAATATAAAATCATTCTTTTTTTCTAGCTGTGATTTCATAATTAGTCTCATAGCATAGAGGTTTAAAATTGTCTAATAATTACACCCTATACGGTCTCATTCAACAATGTATTTAAGTGTAAAATAACAGGCTTGGTTTTTGTCTACATTACAAATTTCGTCTTGTCTAGTATTGGCAAAACAAAGCTACACCCACGCAATGCTCCAAAACAGAATGATATAAAAGAACTTTTAAAAAATGGCAAGTCAGAATTTATCTGTACATTTTAGATCTACCAGTCATTAATTTAAACATTATTATTATTACTATAACCACCACAATAAATACACACCTTAGTACATTTCCACAGTTAAACAAAAGACACAAACAGATTTTTACAGCTATACACTGTAATGATCAGTATTTATTCTTTTTTTATTACAGGCAAAGATTTAGAGGAAAGGCACATTACCAGATAGAATCTATCAATACACCACACAGATGAAACACAGTAGCCTATATTAAAATGGACACCACCGAGAAACTTCAATGAACATCTCTCAATGAAATACAATAAAACAAAAACAAATTATATATATTTGCCTCTATATTAACATAAAGCATTGCATTGACAGAAGAACTGAACATTAGTTTGATGGTCATTCAAGCAGCAAGGTGGCAAGAGTTTTACTTCTTTTGTACAGTCATTGTCAGCTCAATTATTTCAACTAAATATTTATTTTCATGCACTAGTAACCAGCAGGATGCGTGAATTATGCAGTATATATAGTTTGTAAATGCTATACACTGGACTTTTGTAGCCTATACAAATTTAAGCACATGCAATAAGTCAACGAAAGACAATGAGACAATGACATCTGATAAAAACTTTTTTTCTTTCGTCAAATTTTTTTTTCATAGGATGTACATACATTATGTAGCTTTCAGAGGCACAGGATCTCTCTGAATGGTGGATGTAGCGACAGGTGTGTATTTATCTTCAGTCTCATTCTACTCCCCCTCCTTAAAGATCACTAAAATATATAAAGCACAGACTTAACTGTTATTGTGATGTACGATTAATCATTTGAAACATACTATGTTTAAAGTCTGCAATAGATAATACTTATTCTATAAAATCAGGTCACGCTGTAGAAAGTTTGAGACTTTATACATTTCATTTCTGTTTGTTTGGCAGCCACTCGATTTTTCCTCACTAGATTTTTTTCAGATAATTGCTATTAAATATTTTTAATTCTGTGTCCCACTGAATAAGATGAACATTTCACTATCCTTCATCATCAGTGAAGACCCCAAACACCCATGATACAATGATATCAGTTGCATGCAATAGTCAACCGAGCTAAACAAATTAACTCCATCTCACTGAGTCACAGTACAGTATACTGTAAATGCAATACTGTATACATACCTGGTCCACTCACACAGCCCCTGTTGTTAGTTCACACTATATTATTATGAAGCCTGTCTGGGTCAGGTTTTCACTAAGTAGAATTTTTGTACCAGACAGTTTTTGTACAAGAAAGTTTGTGCTTAATCTCTTCCCAAAAGTCATGTTATCGAAGTAGAGTGTGATATAAATAAAATAAAAAGCCTCAGACCACTCATAAGTCCATTGTGTGCAAATGGATATTTTTCTTTGCTTACCAGAGACAAAGGAACAGTTCTTTTCATTGGTTATTTTTGATAAATTTCAGTAACGTAATGGGGGGAATTTCCACTTGTATGACATACAAAAAAAATAGCACCTTGTTTTATAAATGAATGAGATGACACACATGACCCTTTCAGCGAAATTCGCTGTTTTGAATTTAAAATATCGAGTTCTACACGCTCATAAATCCTCTTATTATAACAAGCAAAGCGTAGACACTTTGTAAATAAGAGATTTGTTGTGCAGTGTGAAGTTAGATATTGATAATGACAGTTTGATTATGACAGTCTTTGCTCAGTCATAATCACAATCTGTTAATATAGTGTCTGAAATTAATAAGCTAATTTAGTGAAATCATTTGTTCTATTTTGTTCATTTAAAATGTAATCTTATAAATGAAAACTTATTCAATTACATCAGTTCTTCATGCCAAACTAGGACCTCAGAAAGCTGTTGTATGTTCTGAAATACTTGATCTGTTTTACAGAATTGTTTTTAGACAGTAAATTTCAGTATTAAGCAAAAGTGAGTTTGTTCTTACCCGTGAAAACCAACTTGAAAAGAAACCGGAGTTTCCCCGTTGGTCTGTTTTAAATAAAGAACAGTTTTACAATTATTGTTTTCCTGTGAATTAGGACATACAGCAGAAAAAAATTTAATCATAAGCAGCATCCTATTTTCTATATTTAGGAACAAAAAAATGACATTTTCTTGAGATTAAATATAGTTTTATTTTTTGATAAAAAGTGACGTAAACCTACTTTGTAATGGAGATACTGGGATGCCCATTTCCCTTCCCTAAAAAAAATGCAACATGAGCTTAATTAGTCAACAGTAACATGTTCGAACATTTCAGAGCATCTTGTTAAATACCTGCACTATTAACCAGTTCACAGCTTTGTCAATTGCATCTGAATTCTTCTGACACTCCAGTAATCCTGTATCCTCATAGAATAGAAGGTCCACTGTGAGAATGTCTGTCCTCTTGACACATCTGCTGCTGTCTGGTACTGTTTTCTCTGGGTCAAACGTGTGATGAAGCACCACTAGAACAACCAGCTTAGAGTCTGTTCAGGAAATAGACATATTGAAGATGAATTCATCTGAAATACTTATAAATGTATAACCTTGAGTCAAAAAAATATATATATTTTTTTTTTAACAAAAGTGTGATGATCAAATAACCTGTGTTACCTGAGTGATTGAATTTGTTCAGTGCTGCTTCGATGTCAGTTCCAGTTTGAGAAACAATAGGACAGAAAATCAAAATAATGTTACCCTCGTCCACACTACCAACTTCCTTCAGATTCTCAATTCGTTTTCCCAGAATGGCAATCAATTTCTTGTCACAGTTATTTGTCTTTCCAGACAAAATGGAGAACACGTTGACCCGCTCTGGAAAATGAATTGGGATGAATCAAGTAAAACAGGGGAATGTACAAATAAGATCATAAAAATAATGCAAGATAATAACAACAGTTTTAAAAATCAATTCCATTCTCTGGAATGGTGTCCTGAAAGATGAGTTATTCTGATCTATTATCAAAAAGTCAAGAATGTAATGTGTGACTAAACAAGCAGTTGTGTAATCCATCATAAGATAAACTTACTTGTAGAACTGTAGTTCTCTGTTTTCTGCTTCTTTTTAGCTACTTGCTGTGATTCAACTTCATGCTACAGACAAAATGTATGGTAAATGTAATCACAGTATCTGGATAAAAACTGTATAAGATGTTTACCAGAGAAATGTAACAGTTTAAAATTTACCTTATTTGATTCGTGTGAGCTTTCCCTTGCTTGATATTGGTTTTGTATAAGGTCTGTCCTGATGTCTGTCCTGTTGACACATCTGCTGCTGTCTGGTAAAATGATTAGCAACATATAATACTGATTAAATCATTTAGGTTATATTTGCTGTTAAAAAGTGACTTTAACCTACTTTGACGTAGAGATATTTCTACACCTGCTTTCCACCCCTGCAGAGAACAATTACAACATGAGCTTGCTGAGAAAACAGTGACATTTTTTATTTATTTAATTGTTCAGAGCATATTTTAAGTTGCATCTTGTTAAATACCTGATCTTTTAACCAGTTCACAGCTTTGTCAATTGCATCTGAATTCTTCTGACACTTCAGTAATCCTGTTTCCTCATTGAACAGACAGTCCACAGTGAGAATGTCTGTCCTCTTGACACATCTGCTGCTGTCTGGTACTGTTTTCTCTGGGTCAAACGTGTGATGAAGCACCACTAGAACAACCAGCTTAGAGTCTGTTCAGGAAACAGACATATTGGAGATGAATTCATCTGAAATACTTATAAATGTATAACCTTGAGTCAAAAAAAAAGAAGAAGCATTTTTTACAAAAGTGTGATGATCAAATAACCTGTAGAGTGACTGAATTTGTTCAGTGCTGCTTCGATGTCAGTTCCAGTTTGAGAAACAATAGGACAGAAAATCAAAATGATGTTACCCTCGTCCACACTACCAACTTCCTTCAGATTCTCAATTCGGTTTCCCAGACTGGCAATACATTTTTTGTCACAGTTATTTGTCTTTCCAGCCGAAATGGAGAACACTTTGACCCCCTCTGGAAAATGAATTGGGATGAATCAAGTAAAACAGGGGAATGTACAAATAAGATCATAAAAATAATGCAAGATAATAACAACAGTTTTAAAAATCAATTCCATTCTCTGGAATGGTGTCCTGAAAGATGAGTTATTCTGATCTATTATCAAAAAGTCAAGAATGTAATGTGTGACTAAACAAGCAGTTGTGTAATCATCATAAGATAAACTTACTTGTACTAAAACTGTAGTTTTGTATAAGGAAAAATTATTAGCAACATATAAATAATACTGATTAAATCATTTAGGTTATATTTGCTGTTAAAAAGTGACTTTAACCTACTTTGACGTAGAGATATTTCTACACCTGCTTTCCACCCCTGCAGAGAACAATTACAACATGAGCTTGCTGAGAAAACAGTGACATTTTTTATTTATTTAATTGTTCAGAGCATATTTTAAGTTGCATCTTGTTAAATACCTGATCTTTTAACCAGTTCACAGCTTTGTTAATTGCATCTGAATTCTTCTGACACTTCAGTAATCCTGTTTCCTCATTGAACAGACAGTCCACAGTGAGAATGTCTGTCCTCTTGACACATCTGCTGCTGTCTGGTACTGTTTTCTCTGGGTCAAACGTGTGATGAAGCACCACTAGAACAACCAGCTTAGAGTCTGTTCAAGGATATAGACAAATCTATTGAAGATGAATTCATCTGAAATACTTATAAATGTATAACCTTGAGTAAAAAAAAAAAATTAATATATTATTTTTTACAAAAGTGTGATGATCAAATAACCTGTAGAGTGATTGAATTTGTTCAGTGCTGCTTCGATGTCCGTTCCAGTTCGAGAAACAATAGGACAGAAAATCAAAATAATGTTACCCTCGTCCACACTACCAACTTCCCTCAGATTCTCAATTCGTTTTCCCAGACTGGCAATCAATTTCTTGTCACAGTTATTTGTCTTTCCAGCCAAAATGGAGAACACTTTGACCCACTCTGGAAAATGAATTGGGATGAATCAAGTAAAACAGGGGAATGTACAAATAAGATCATAAAAATAATGCAAGATAATAACAACAGTTTTAAAAATCAATTCCATTCTCTGGAATGGTGTCCTGAAAGATGAGTTATTCTGATCTATTATCAAAAAGTCAAGAATGTAATGTGTGACTAAACAAGCAGTTGTGTAATCCATCATAAGATAAAAACTTACTTGTAGAACTGTAGTTCTCTGTTTTCTGCTTCTTTTTAACCACTTGCTGTGATTCAACTTCATGCTACAGACAAAATGTATGGTAAATGTAATCACAGTATCTGGATAAAAACTGTATAAGATGTTTACCAGAGAAATGTAACAGTTTAAAATTTACCTTATTTGATTCGTGTGAGCTTTCCCTTGCTTGATATTGGTTTTGTATAAGGTCTGTCCTGATGTCTGTCCTGTTGACACATCTGCTGCTGTCTGGTAAAATGATTAGCAACATATAAATAATACTGATTAAATCATTTAGGTTATATTTGCTGTTAAAAAGTGACTTTAACCTACTTTGACGTAGAGATATTTCTACACCTGCTTTCCACCCCTGCAGAGAACGATTACAACATGAGCTTGCTGAGAAAACAGTGACATTTTTTATTTATTTAATTGTTCAGAGCATATTTTAAGTTGCATCTTGTTAAATACCTGATCTTTTAACCAGTTCACAGCTTTGTCAATTGCATCTGAATTCTTCTGACACTTCAGTAATCCTGTATCCTCATAGAATAGAAGGTCCACAGTGAGAATGTCTGTCCTCTTGACACATCTGCTGCTGTCTGGTACTGTTTTCTCTGGGTCAAACGTGTGATGAAGCACCACTAGAACAACCAGCTTAGAGTCTGTTCAGGATATAGACAAATCTATTGAAGATGAATTCATCTGAAATACTTATAAATGTATAACCTTGAGTAAAAAAAATAATTAATATATTATTTTTTACAAAAGTGTGATGATCAAATAACCTGTAGAGTGATTGAATTTGTTCAGTGCTGCTTCGATGTCCGTTCCAGTTTGAGAAACAATAGGACAGAAAATCAAAATAATGTTACCCTCGTCCACACTACCAACTTCCTTCAGATTCTCAATTCGGTTTCCCAGAATGGCAATCAATTTCTTGTCACAGTTATTTGTCTTTCCAGCCAAAATGGAGAACACTTTGACCCGCTCTGGAAAATGAATTGGGATGAATCAAGTAAAACAGGGGAATGTACAAATAAGATCATAAAAATAATGCAAGATAATAACAACAGTTTTAAAAATCAATTCCATTCTCTGGAATGGTGTCCTGAAAGATGAGTTATTCTGATCTATTAGCAAAAAGTCAAGAATGTAATGTGTGACTAAACAAGCAGTTGTGTAATCCATCATAAGATTTACTCTAATGATTGCCCTTTAAATGACAGTGTTCCTAGATATGATAAATACATTCTAGAATGTGATTCATTGCAACATTGTTTGTTATCTCTGAATGCACAGCCCTCATTTCTAAATCGTTATAATTTAAACCTCTTCTTTCTTTCAGTCTTTGAAGATGAAATCTCATGAAATTACCTCATGAAATTATCATCAGACAATATTTAAAGCCACTCAGAAGAGTGATGAATTGTCTTCAACAAATGGATGCTCTAAATAAATCTTACCTGAATCACTGTGTAGAAGATCAGTTAAATTAACAGTAATAACAGATCAGTTTTATATGATCCCATATGTCATGATTTAACTGAAACCTTGAACATGGATCATGGCTGACCTGCTCCATCCACTATCTTTGTGTGGATATGCATGTTCATGTAAAGATTTTACTTTGGAATACACAATAATGATTTATTTAGATGTATCTTGACAAACTATAAATGTGACATAAACACCCACCATTGTCCAGTAATTTCTGATTTGAACAGAACTCTTTCTGATCTGTTATTTTATTTTCTGGTTTGGTTTCCTGTTTCTCGTGGTTTACTGGTTTCCATACCTGTCATTGTTTTCACTGGGAGTCTCATGTTGTCACTCATCCGTTTGCTCAACTCCTCCTGTTGCATGTCGATCTCCTCAGTCTGTGTCTGTTTCTCTGTCTGCAGCTCTGCAGCATTAATATTCTGATGATCTCTTTTCTGTGCATCTCTTTTTTCTAGATTATAGAAAACTATACACACAATTCCCGATTAAAAAAAAAATCAAGCATATTATATCTTTAATAAACGTTCATATAAGATAACCACATTTGATTTATTCTGTATTGAATAAATAAATCAAGTGTCCTGTTTTCAAACTACTTTAAGCTTTGTTATTGTTTTTCAGATGGAGTCTAATGAGTTCCTTGTGTCTGTCATGATCATTGACAAAAAAATATGATATTAGTCCAAACAGATCTTACCTGCCAATAAAGCAGAATTTGCCATTTTTATCCTCTCCTTATCAGTCCATTCTCTGTCGATCTGTTGAAGAGAAGAACATTGTCCAACAACCTTTTTATGAAATATAAACTGAGTGAAATACTCATATGGCCGTTTAGGTTGATGATACAAGTATTGTTGAATAAAGTAAGAATATAATCTAACAACTATACAAGTGAGTAATCACATTCCACTTGGTTTGATGATCCAACACTCTCAGAAAAAAAATGTGCAATGACGTTACCTTCAGAGGTGCAACAGCGTGTTAAATACCCTTAAAGGTACATCTTTGTACTTGCTTTACCCCTCAAAGGCTCATGGCGTACCATTACACTACTCTACTAATATGCACCGCTTAGGTGTAGATAAGGTACAAAGTTGCCTCTTTAAGGGTACTGCCCTAGTGGCAAGCTGTAACTGCAAATGTTTTTGACAGTAAACTAAGACGATAAAATTGGACAACAATAACAATGCTCTACTTAACCTGCTCTGGATGATTATAATCAATAAAACAAGATTAAAGAAATCCTCACTGAATGAAGGTGTGGACCTTTTGAGGTTTTGCATTAAGACTTTTTTTTATTTTATTTTTTATTTTTTACAATGACAGTTGGAAAGGAAATTATTTAAATTATTATTATTGGAGCTAATTTCTTGTTTGTTTCATAAATATTAGGTGGTGGTGGAATCTGTATTTATGTATAAAAAATATTGTAATAAAAATACTATATATTTCTGTTACCTTTTCTTTTCTGTTTTTTTGTGGCAGCTCAGTCTGATCTTCATGAGTCACAGCTGAGTCACAGTAAAATCACAATTAAACATTTAAAGTAATAGAGTAATCAGAAAAAAATGTGATTGGATGGTTCATTCATCTTAGTTTTTAGTTTTTTTTCTCTCGGCACATTGGTTTTAAAAATAAATTTGATCAATAGGTCTCATTTCTCAGTTCAGTGACAAACCAACACTTACTGTAGCAATCCTCTAGATTTCAGTTCATTTTGACCGGAGATTAGAGCTTATGTACAGTAGAATGAGGTTATATTTGAAACACTCACCTATTGTTATCTCCTCGGTTCTGTCTTCACTGGTAATCTGACACAGGTAATCACCAGCATCTAATTTCTTTAGTTGTAAAGACACATTTCCTCTCTCCAGCTCCTCCTTGGGTAGTCTCGCTCCCTCATAGCCCACCCCCTCTATCAACCGTTCATTCTTATAGAAACAAACACAGTCTGTCTCCTTAAACCACCTGATCTCCATGTCAACAGCACTGATTTCAGGAGACAGCTTACACAGAATGGTGCCATCTGATGGAGCTGCCTCAGACAAAACTATTTTGAACTTATCTGTGTTGAGAAAAAAAGAGAAAAATGTGGACTTACATAAATAATATTTATATCATATTAATTGTATTTTTTTATTATTATGAAGGAAAATAAAATAAAATAAATTTTAACAGAACTTACTATTGCTATCAACTTCCATTTTTTCTCCTAAACAGGAACATGACACACAAAGTAATATTGATTCGGCATTTCAGTTTCAATTTCAGTATGCTTTATTATGAATAGAATTCTAATTCTAAAAGGCACCTCTCCCTGTTATTTATCTATGATGATTGACAATTAATATACAGTGATAAAGGACTTGATGATGATAAATAATTATTTTTGTTTGATATTGAAAGCTGTTTGGGGGGTTATTTTATGTGGACAATACAGTCGATTTCAAATATCAACAGTCGACTGGCTGCACCTTTAAACCACATGCAGACACTGCATTGCAGAGACCCGCTTGTTGACTGTTGAGTTGTTGACGACTGGCGACGCCCTCGTAATAATTCAGTCCGATTCATGAACAAAACCTTCAGACAGGTTTTGTGAATCGGTCAAACGCTTCATCTAAACGATTTGACATTGCTAATCGAAAATCGAAAGTAGACCTTTGTTTGCAGCCCATATATGGCCTAGCATTGCAGCTACACGAGGCTGTTGATAGATAGAGCTATGAAGGACTATTTAACTGACCAAACCTCCAGTGGCTGATGCTGCCAGCCAGGATTGAAACTGTGCCAGATGTAGGCCTAGTGTATTTTAAAATCCTCACACCAGTTGATGAAACGAAAATGAAAATAAATTACAATTAATATTACCTTGTAGATTTCGGTTGTTAATTGACATGTTGTGTATGGTTAGCATGTATGTTAGCATTCTTACCCATCTTCAAATCTTCTCAGCTGAAGTGGAGTGCAGAACTGATTCTGAGCGGAACAACCCTATGGGAACAACCCGTCACACTGGTCTGATCTCAGAGGAAAAATTCTTTCACTTTCACTTTCTCGAAACTGCAAAACACCTCCCACGCACTTTTCAATTGCAAACCGACACGTATAGCTTTTGCTTTTTATATCAACACAACGGCTTTTTTTTTATCCTGGGTGTCTCTATTAGATTGTCAGACTCCAGCACACCACATTTGCATTTTTAAAATGAATTATTAAGACTAAATAAATTGGGCATAGAGAGAGGAATATTTAATATGAATAATAAAGCATAGGCCTAGATGTTGCCATCTGTTACATATGGAATGAATGACTCTAAAAAACATTCTACCAATGACATGTAGACATATTATCACTATCATATAATGATTTGAAAATAGAAAATGATTTTCTTTTATTTTTGATCGCCTTTTTTTTTGTTTCCTCTAAACGGTGAAACAAAAACTTGACAGCAGCACTTTCCAAAACATCAGTTTTTAATATTTGGTGTTTTAAAAAAATGTTATAGATTTAAGTCAAATGAGAATTGCTAAAATTATTGAATATATTTTGAGACAAAGGTCTTAATGATTTTCAGTTTTGTTCAAAGTAATTAACGCAACAGTTTTTCAATAACAGAAGAATATGTTAAAGTAGGCCTATAGTAACTGGGGTAAAACGCACACCTTCTGTTGGTGCGAAAGGCACAATAATCCACATGATAATAAATAGCTGGTTGACTTTTCCATTTGTTGACATGACATTAGATTCAGATGGTAAATAATATATTAAGTTGGGTGTCCACCTTAGAGATAATCACCATATTTACAATGAACCCCTAATATATATATATATATATATATATATATATATATATACACACACACACACACACACACACACAAATAAATACAAAATTATATTAATCATATCATATAATAAAATATAATTTATTGTTACTGTAAATCTATATTAAATTATTATGGGATCTCCATCATGCTTTCAGAACCTTTACTTTTATAAATAATGTTGTTTCTGAATTTTAAAAATATTATTTATCAAAATAAACAGAAAATAGTACAAACTTTGAAAAGTGATTGTTGTGAAAAGTGGTAAATGTGATTGAATGAATGTCTGTATGTCTCTGTCTAATCTTTGCTGAAGCAAACTCACTCCTGACAACCAGTCAACCAACTCCCCCTCCCAAAGCATAGCCAAAACCTATTTCAAATCATCTGACTTCACTTTCGGACTCTTCTACATATCCAACATTTGTTTCAGAGTGACCATATGGTCTACCTGCAAAAGCACAATTTCTCCCCAAACAACAATCTGGAGTATTAAAAGACACTGGATGCTGTCCTACACCATGACCCCTGCATTTCCTAAAGTTGCCACATGAGGTCAGTGTTGCAAAGTCATTGCAGTGCTAAAATATCTTATTTGAACTGCTGTATTACAAATTTAATAAAATGTTTAATTTAGGTTTACATTGAATTTAGCATGTTAAGGTTAGGTATAAATTATTATTATCAGAGTTTTCTAGCAAAAGACTCCGGTCAGTCTGTTTTACTGGAACTCTTAATGGCTTTTGGAGCTTGTGTTTTAGCAAGAGAGTCCTGCCAGTCCTGTACTCGGGTCTCAGCATTTGAATAGATATGCTGAGTGGATTAGGATGGGCAGCACTCTCAGTCTAAAACAGGTTCCTAAACCTGTCTCATCACAAAGTTTTGGTTCCTGCCCCTAAATGTATATAAATTGTATGAGAACGTCCACTTAGTCAGACTTGGAAAAACACTACAGATGACACACAGCGAAGATCCCAATAAATCACTTCTGCTTATCCCAACGTCTCCTGGTCTTGCATCGATAAAAGAAAACTTTCCAACAGATGGTGCCGTGACCCGGATGGAGAAAAAAGGAAACTCAACAAAAACTTAAAGCTCAAAGATGTGAATCTTGAAACTTCAAGCCCAACAAAGATCTGACTAAGTTCCAAACTGAATCTTCTGAATCCAGATTGAAAACTTCAAGCTCAAAAAAGATCTCAAAGACTGAATTTTTCCAGACGGAATCTTTCTTTACAAACGAAAGACTTGGTGAGTTTCACTCCATTCAAAGAACCATTGCAGACCAGTACAAAATTGTTTTCCTCTGCGCCGTTCAGAGAAGTAGTTAACAAACAGCTGTAGAGTTTGGTTAACTAAAGATAAGCCTCTAAAAATGTTTTCTTTTAGAGATGAAATGTATCCTCTGTTGTTCAGGCAGGGAAGATTAACAGTTACATGTTAATATTGTGTGTATCCTCTTGCTAGAGAAGATTAGCGTCATGTGCTAATAAGATTGTACCCTCTGTTGTAGACAGTAGAGATATGTTTTTAGTGTTTGTTTGTGTGGTAACAAAGCAACTCACAAAATGGTTAGAAGGAATACTAGGCTGATTCCCACAACAGAGAAAGGTGGATTAGCTAGCCCATTATGGACAGACAATGAGTTTAAGTCTTTGTTAAGAGAGCACATGGACTCAATCGTGACTGAGGAAGTCAGATTGAATTTGACAAAGAAATTTGGCATTGATGCAGACAAAGTATGCTCAATTGAAGATTATAAGAAATTATTGGGTGCATGTATCAGGAAGAAAAATGTGAAAGGTATTATCTTCTGTCACAGAGAATTTAGCTTATCCATTGCACAAGAACAAGCTCAGTGTATTGATAAGTTAACAGAAAGAAGCAAACAATTGCAGACTCAAGTGTCCTGTCTTAAAAAGGTGGGCTGTAACAAAGCCTCAACCACATGTGACTCAGAAAACCAACAGTCAGATGAAACTTACCCTGACTTACAGTCTTTCTATAGTATAGAGAACAGTGTCAATGATGGATTGAAAGATGTTTTCTGAGTTGAAGTGTGTGGAGCTAGACAAAAGGCTCAGAACAGGGAAAAAGGGGTTGATCCAGTTCGATCTGCAACCCCCATACTGCAGCCACAAGCAGTCAAAACATCTTTAGGTCCTAAAGATATAGATAGACTCTCCCAGAGTTTACCCTCAGCACGCACAAATTTTTCTAAATTTAGAAGAGCATTGATCAGTAAAATGCGTCTTTATGACATGTCGTTGGCAGAAGTTACACAGCTGATATCACAAATTCTAACTGAATCTGAATTCAACAGTTTTGAGTCTGCTGTTACTTCTGAACTACAACATGCCAGTAAAGGCGATTTGAGAGAAAGTGTTTTGAAAATCCTAAAGAATATCTTAGGGCCCAAAATCGATTGGTCGAAAATTACCAATTGTGTACAGAAGAAGAGTGAAACTGTTTGTGAGTACACAGAACGATTCTGTCAGTCAGCTGCAGCGTACAGTGGAATTGCAGACACTCCAGAGAAGGTGTTAGGTGATAATGGCCCTTTGGTTCGCATATGGTTTCATTGTCTTTTGCCAGAACACAGAAAGGCGTTGCCTTACTTAAACATCACATGGTGTGCGAGAACCCTGCAAGACAACTTGGACAGTTTAGTTACTTGGGAAAGAGACTCTGATGTCAAAGAGAGAGTAAGAATTGCAGCAGTTTCTGTTAAGGTCAACTCAGAGAAGCAAAAGAAACGTAAAAGTCCTAGAGAAGCCAGTTGTTCTTACTGTGGCAAGCATGGACATTTTGGAAAAGAATGTAGAAAAAACAAAAATAAATTAAGACAAGTTAACAGTGTTATGCAGCTTTTACTACATTTGTTTGCTACTTTGAAGCAACCCCTCCCCTCGTCATTGCACTCGTGGGTAAGCTTTTTGAGGTGTTAACCATTTGAGCTGTGATTGCTTAATCTCCCCAGTAACTTACAACAAAGATGAAAGACTTATTGACTGTCACAGCCTTTGTTTGGGGGACATTCAGTATACTTACAGCCTTAAATGTTATACCAAAGAAATTTTCCAGTCAGACCCCCATGCTCTATATATGATGTCTACTATGACTGATGTTTCACTGGAGAATGGAAATGTGCCAATTTTCTCACACACTGTACAGTGTGCACACAACAGGGATAGGATAGGACACATGGACCAGTGAGGAGCCTCGGGGAAGAACCAAAAGCAATAAGCTTCGGGGGCCCACCCTGCGGTGAAGATTCCCTTATAGGCCCTTCCCAACCATAGTCCATCCTCACCTCACTGTTCCTTAGGTGTCAAATCAATTAAGAAATAGGGAAAGAATGAAACAACAACAGCAGACTCTGAAAACGATACAACCCGTATTTACACAAATACTGCTACAACCCTAATGTTTGAACAAATACTGCTCTGTCGTCTCTCGTTTTCTTTCTTATACTGTGCAGATAAACACTTGTCCCGAGACCCATATGCAACGGCCGTCTCACCTGCATATGAAGCCACAACCTCAAAACGACAACTGCTGAACGAACTATCCCAAAAAAAAAAAAAAAAATACACAACGCAGAGACTCATCTACGGGAACTTCAGTCATACATCAGAGAACTTGAACAAACTACAACAAGACATTCTTGATCTTTCAACAAAATTACACCAGATGACTGAAGATAACTCTTCATGGTTCGGAAACCTGTTAGTATCAAGTGTGTCAACCAACAAATGACTCACGTCCAGCACAAGGAAATAACAGTTTTCAACCAGAAAAGACTATTACTCGTAAGGACTTCACGGACCCTTGCATGTTTGTTTCTGTGTCAACATGCAATTACAGATGAACAACACAGATCATGCTATGTGCAACCTGGTCTCACAGGATTCCGTGAAATGTCCACGGGCCCTTAACTCAAAATCCGTGGAGCCATCACGGAATTGCCCCAAATTCCGTGATGCGGCCACGGATATAACTCCAACGCAAGTCAATGACACTGACCTTCCGTGGTCCACACACGGATACCCGTTTCAATGACGGAATACAGAACTCACTCAACGGACGTGCTTTCTCAGTTGGAAATGCCACATTTGAAGTATTTGTTTCTTTTCCGACATCAAATGCCATAATGACGTTAACCTGTCTGTTATTGTAGCTATTGCATTGTCCTGTCATCATAAAATTTCAGTTAGCCTAACCAAAGTCCCGTGATGGCACCACGGACCTCAACACCCGGACCTCACTCATGGACGATGTAATTTTTCTGGCTTGTTTAGGAACTTATAAGCTTTGGGTCAACTGTGTTGCAATGGCATGTAATTAACTTGACATTTTGTCTCGTCCTGTCATCATAAAATCCTGCTTGATGGCGTTTTACACCTTGCTCGCTTGGCTAGTCAGAACTAAAATCTGTGATAGGAGCACGGAGTGAGTCTGTGGTGAGACCACGGATAACTCCAACGCAAGTCAATGATACTCATCTTCCGTGGTCCACACACGGATATTTGGTTCAATGACAAAGAACAGATCTCACTCAATAGACGTGCTTTCTCATTTGGAAACACAACATTTTAAGTAGGCTATTTATTTTCCAACACCAAATACCATAAAGACGTTAACCTCTGTGTTATTGTCCTGCCATCATAAAAATTCAGTTTGATTCTGTTAGCCAAACTGAAGTCCCGTGATGGCACCACAGACCTCAACAACCTGACCTGATCACTGGATGTTGTAATGTTGCTCACTTGTTTAAACACTTAAAAACCTTATTTCGACTGTGTTGCAATGGCATGTAATTTAGTTGACATTTTGTCTTGTCTTGTCATCATAAAATCCAGTTTGATGGCGTTTTACACCTATTGCTTGCTTGGCTATAGTCAGATCTAAAATCTGTGATTGGAGCACGGAGTGAGTCTGTGGTGAGACCACGGATAACTCCAACGCAAGTCGTCTTACGTCAGTTCGTGATATCACGTAATTTAATCTTTTGATTCGTGCCACGTTTATTTATTCGTTTTATTTATTTACGTTTATATTTTCATACATACCAGCACGTTTTTTAAACTAATGTATTGTCAATGGGAAGCGTCTTTCGTGATCACAGCACTTTCTGCCTGTCGGCTGCAGCTGTTTAATCATTCACGAGATCTTATCTTATCATGGTTTATGTATTTTTTAATGTTATTATTTCGGTCTTATTGCCAGGGAAGCTGGATTGCTTTGCTGTTTATTGATATTTTTAAAATTATATTTTATCAGTAGGAAATCGCGCTGAAGAAGTCTCGTTCCGAATACATCGCGATATTTGGCATTAGGTCACGTGTGTCAGATGTTGGTAAGTAGTAAATACCTAAATACGTTGTCTTAATACTGTGTATACTGTCTTTTCTGTTGGTCGATATTAATCTGCCATTATATCTGCCATCTCCACGGAGACTTTGCGTTTCATTGCTTTCTAATTCAAAATAGGGTGATTAAACACTGCCTCCTGTCACGTGACGTGCTATAGGCCTAGATATTCATATCAGATTAAAAATAGTAGGCCTACAATTAGTTCCAAAGCTGTATTTGTAGTAGAAGCACAGTAAAAACAACACTTACCATGCTTTTACCACAGTAACATTAGTTTTACTGTGATAAGTGTAGTAAAAAGACAGTAATCACAAAACTTACCATGCTTTTACCACACTATTGGTAGATTTAATGTGATACTTATTGTAAATGCACAGCAATCACAACACTTACCATGCTTTACCACAGTAACCCTAGTTTTACTGTGATAGGTGTGGTAAAAGGACAGTAACCACAAAACTTACCACGCTTTAAACCTCAGCAACCTTAGTTTTACTGTGATTGGTGTAGCAAAGGACAGTAATCACAAAACTGACCATGCTTTTACCTCAGTATTGATAGTTTTAAAGTGATATTTGTTGTAAATGCATATTAACCACAACACTTGCCACGCTTTTAATGCTTTACAATGTAACATCCAACATTTGTAAGGTAAATCAGTACTTTTTCCTTTAAATAATCCTATATATTATACATAATGATATTTTCTTTTCTCTTTTTTCAGCTGAAAAGACCAAAAGGGCCTTTCGGACTCAGTCAGCCCATTATTGTTTGAGGAGAATTAAACGGAGGAGACGGACAGCTGCAAAGGCAAATATTCACAATGCTGTGTATGTGTTGGTTTTAACCCTAAATCAAACATTTTTTCAAGCATTTGTTGTTTCTTAAAACTTTTCTCACAAAACCCATAGCCCAATCAGTACAAACATAGTCTGAAAGTCTTAATAATTCACAAGGTTTAATAAGTTGTCAAATTCGTATGATACTCGTACATATTTGTATACTCGTACACAATCCTGCAGCTTTCACTCCTAGTGCTGTCATTGGCTACTTCCTCAATTCCTGTACATATTTATCACGATATTTCAGTTGCGCCACTTCTTGGAAAGTTGTCAGATGTCACACACACTGTCAGAAAGTTTATATTAATTGCAAATTGGTCCCCGTCTGTTAATGTTCCAGTGATACATGATGTTTCTCCACACCTCATAACCTACCTCTGTTTGCAAGAGTGTAAAAGCTTATCTGACTTGTCACATGACATCAGATACTCGATTATTTTGTCATAATCAGATCAGTTACACTGCTAATAACTGTCCTGTTTGCATGTAAATCATTTTCATATGATTATTGCTTGCTATTAAAGACATACTTTTATTCAAAGAAATGCCCACATATCAGTGAACTTTTAACATAAAAACGCTTTTAACATTTAATTATGCAACACTCTTTACAGAAAACATATCCCACAGTTATAAACTGACTATTTGCAAGTAATGTATTAAAATTACCTTCCTTTCTGTTTTGCAGGATTACTAGTCCTTTTTTTAAAGCACTACCAATATCAAACTCAACAGCTCTTTTAAGAGCCAACCATTACAAGAGCTACTAGTGAGTCGCAGCGAATCTTGCCGTGATCAGCCCTTCCCAGGTGAAGTTTCTAGAATATTGCAATCAGTATTTACTCATCAAATGTTCTTTCCTGAATCATATGGTAAATTACTTATTTATAACTGTCTTGATTTGTGTTTCAAGAACAATAGTAATTGCACATAGAGTAAGTCGAAACTTTCTTGTTTTACAGCCGAGAAGGAAGACCAGTCCTTATATCAACGCAAGCTAATCGAATAAGTCCTTTGTTTCGGGTGAGGAAGGAACATCTGGTGCCCAAAGAAGACAGAAAAGTGTGCGAGTCCATTGGTATGTCTTGTATTGAAACCATGCTGTAATATGTAGTACATAATTTGATGTTGATAATTTTACATTGTACAGGTTATCACTTGGTTTTTGACCAAGTGAAGCTCTTGAAACAATTGACAGAAGAGTATGTTGTCTGGAAAGAAATCAAGCATCACTGGCAAAGGCTCAAAAGAGACCATGCCTTTCTAAAAGATCTTTTAAAATAGGTTGCTGTTGATATGGGTAAAACGTACTTGGTTACTTACGTAACCTTGGTTCCCTTAGAGATAAGGGAACGAGTACTGCGTTGAAAACGCTGTGGGAAAAGTCCTTTTCTCGAGAATATTGAAGCCTTTATTTTAAAACGCATTGCTGCAGCACATGCGAGAGCTAGAAGCTCGCGTGAGCGTGCTGATTGGCTTGTGCAAAGCAACTGCACGAACCAATGGCGGAACAGCAGAGGAGCGCGAGCCAATCGGGGCGCTTGGCACTCTGCCAGAGTCAAGCGCGCGAAACTGCACGTGACAGAAGAGTATAAATACACAGAGAATCCGCCATTTGACAGGTTTAAATCGACTGAAGCGAAAAGACACCTGCCATAAGAGACAATAGCACGGCAAGGCAACGCAGTACTCGTTCCCTTATCTCTAAGGGAACCGAGGTTACGTAAGTAACCAAGTACGTTCCCTTACGAGAACGTTCTCTCGTACTGCGTTGAAAATGCTGTGGGAACACTATTTAAAACGCCGTGCTTGTCGTCTTTGGCCAATCTGACTCACCGAGAGCTCCAGGAAGTACAGAATAGCCTAGGATAAAGAGACCGAATCTTCGGGCCCTTAGATATCCAAACAGATAAAGCTGGGCCAAGGGCCAGTCTTAAGAATCCCACAACTCGAGATGACAACCAGTGTCTGAGACAAAAACTAGTCTGGGTCCACAGAGCCAGCGTTAGATAGAGACTACTCATGCCTAAAAGGCAGGTACCATAGAGGTTTAAGATGCGGACGGAACGGACCAGCCGGCCGCCGCATACGTTAGATAGAGACTACTCATGCCTATAAGGCAGGTACCATAGAGGTTTAAGATGCGGACGGAACGGACCAGCCGGCCGCCGCATACGTTAGATAGAGACTACTCATGCCTATAAGGCAGGTACCATAGAGGTTTAAGATGCGGACGGAACGGACCAGCCGGCCGCCGCATAAGGTCCTACATAGGCATTTTCGTAACTAGTCTGGATCCATAGAGCCAGGGCCTAGCTAGAGAGAATTTGTACCTGCGGAGCAGGGACTTTTGGGTTGTAACGTTTCACAAATGTGGACGAAACAGACTAGCCGGTCATCGCACAAATGTGACAGAAGGAAATGTCAAAACTAGCCTGGGTCCGCAGAGCCAGAGCTTAGATAGAGAGAACTCGTGCCTGCAGAGCAGGAACTTCCAGGTTGTAAAATCTCACAAATGTGGACGGGACGGACCATCCGGCCGCCGCACAAATGTCTTCGATAGGAACACCACTTGACCAGGCCCACGAGGAGGCGACGCCTCTCGTGGAGTGAGCTCTAACACCTATGGGACATGTAAGGCCCAGTGAGGTGTAGGCCAGAGCAATGGCATCCACTATCCACCTGGACAGCGTGAGCTTCGTGACAGGAAGACCTTTGGTTCGGCCCCCGAAGCAAACAAAAAGCTGTTCAGACTGTCTGAAAGAGGCTGAACGCTCTAAATAAATCCTCAAAGCCCTGACAGGGCAGAGTGTGAGAACATCACTGAACTCTTCTGAGATGGGAAGAGCTGACAGAGAAATAACCTGGGCTCTGAACGGAGTTGAGAGCACCTTAGGAATATATCCATGTCTTGGCCTAAGGAGGACCTTAGAGTCATTGGGGCCGAATTCCAGACAGGAAGCGCTAGTAGAGAGCGCCTGTAAGTCACTTACTCTCTTGACTGACGCCAGTGCCAACAGCAGGGCGGTTTTCAGGGAGAGAGGTTTCAGGTCGGCTGACCGAAGTGGTTCAAAGGGAGGTCCCTTAAGAGCCCGCAGAACCAAAGAAAGGTCCCATGCTGGGACAGATGGCGGCCGAGGCGGGTTAAGCCTTCTGGCGCCCTTAAGGAAGCGAACTATAAGGTCGCATTTTCCTAAGGAGGCTCCGGCTTCCAATACATGCTGTGCAGCAATGGCTGCTACGTATACCTTGAGAGTGGAGGGGGAGCGACCCGCATCCAGCATCTCCTGGAGAAAGGATAGCACTCTTGGAATTTCACAAGTGTGTGGGTCGAGGTTTCGAGCTAAACACCAGCTGGAAAACACTGACCATTTATGGTGGTAGAGGCGTCTGGTAGACGGAGCTCTAGCTTCCCTGATCGTGTTCAGGACGCCCTCTGGGAGGTCCTGGGGTACCCGTTGAGTGGCCAAGCGTGTAGGGCCCACAAATCGGGACGGGGATGCCATATAGTCCTGCTGGCCTGAGCCAGGAGGTCGCGCCTCACTGGGATTGGCCAAGGGTCTGTCACAGACAGCCGTATCAGCTCCGGGAACCAAGACTGGGTTCGCCATAGAGGAGCTATCAGGAGCACTGCGCATTTCGTGTCTCTGATCCGTTCGATGACCTGAGGGAGCATCGAGACCGGAGGAAAAGCATAGAGGGGAAGGCTGGGCCAGTCGTGGGCCAATGCATCCCTGCTCTTGAAAAGAAGATTGGACAGTGACGATTGTCTTCTGAGGCGAAGAGATCTACTTCCGCCTTCCCGAAGACCTCCCAAAGTACGAGAATCGTCTGAGGGTGGAGAGACCATTCCTCTGGGGGAACCCTGCCCCGAGAGAGCATGTCTGCTCCTGTGTTCAACGTGCCCGGCACGTGAGCTGCCCTGAGCGAGCGCAGATTGGTGTGAGCCCATAACAGTAGCTGTGTGGCTATGGCAAGCAGGTTGCGGGACCTGAGGCCGCCCTGGCGATTTATGTAAGATACCACTGACATGTTGTCCGTCCGGACCAATACGTGGTGTCCAGCCAGGTATGGGAGGAAGGTTTTCAGGGCCAGAAAAACTGCCCTCATTTCGAGGCAGTTGATGTGTAGGCGTTTCTCCGAGCTCAACCAGAGGCCGGAGGCAGGCCTGCCCTCGTACAGGGCTCCCCAACCTAAGTTGGAAGCGTCTGTTGAAATCACCCTCCTCTTGGAGACCACCCCCATACTCACGCCCTGCTGAAACCAGCTGGCGTTCGTCCAAGGGGCCAGGGCTTGAACACAGCGCTGATCCACCTTGATAATCAATCGGCCTGAGTGCCAGGCGTGGGGTGGCACCCGAGGTGCTAGCCATAGCTGAAGAGGACGCATGCGCAGTAGGCCTAGTTGGAGTACTGATGATGCTGAGGCCATAAGGCCAAGGATCCTCTGAAACGTTCTGAGGGGTGCATGAGAGCCCTCCGTGAACGATGCGGCGAGCCGCTGAATCGATAGAGCACGGGCCGGGGAGGGCCATGCTCTCATAAGAACGGAGTCGAATACTGTCCCCAGGAACATGATACGTTGGCTGGGTGACAGAATACTCTTTGAAAAGTTCACCCTGAGCCCTAGACATTCTAGATGGCTGAGGAGCCAGGCTTTGTGAGTATGTGACTCCGCCTCTGACTGAGTCAGAATGAGCCAGTCGTCGAGGTAGTTTAGAATGCGCATTCCCCGCTGTCTCAGGGGGGAGAGAGCTGCATCCATGTACTTCGTGAATGTACGAGGTGCCAGAGCCAGTCCAAACGGTAGAACCGTGTACTGGTATGTCTTCCCCTCGAAGGCGAATCTCAAGAATGGCCTGTGGTGGGGATTCACTTGAATGTGAAAGTAAGCGTCTTTCAGATCTACTGAGAAAAACCAGTCGCCTGGGCGAATTTGCGCCAGTATATGTCTGGTCGTGAGCATCCTGAACGGCCGTGACATGAGAGCCTTGTTCAGATGCCTGAGATCTAAAATGGGCCTCAGGCCGCCGTCTTTCTTCGGAACGAGAAAGTAACGGCTGTAAAAGCCTGACTCGCTTAGAGAAGGAGGAACCCTCTCGATAGCCCCTTTTGCTAGCAGACTTAGTACTTCGGTGCGGAGGACATGACACAGTGTGCTGCTGACCGAGGTTTGAACCACAGCGCGAAAGCGCGGGGGTCTGCGTGCAAACTGAAGCGAGTAGCCGTGCTTTATGATGTTTATCACCCATTTTGAAACTCCTGGGATAGCCTGCCAGGCTAGAGCCCGAAGAGCCAAAGGCATCATCATATCTGGAACGCCCAGAGACGGGGGCTCGAACTGATATGAAGTCAGGGGAGAAATTTTGCTCGTTTTGTGCTCTGTGTGGGTTGCCGTTAAAACAGCGTTTGGGTGCAGGGGTGCGTAACACGTGACGGGCCCATTGTCTGCATACACAACTGCTCCAGCCACCTGAACTGAAGAGGGGGCTGTGAGAAGCACTCGAGCGATCTTCGGGGCTGGTCCGGCCGCGGCGGGACATAGACCCCTTTTTCTGCCGGTTAGGACGGCTTCTTGGGCTCATGGTCGAGCGTCAGCTTCGGTCGAGGGCCCTGGCGCCTGGGAAACGGGAATCGTTTTGCAGGCTTCAGGCGTTGAGTGGTGTCAGCCGCGGGGCGGGGCTGGAGAACCTGAGACGCGGGCTTTTCCGGTCGCGGCGTGCTCTTGGGGCGCCGTTGGACCGAGCTAGAGCGCTTGGGCAGGAAGTGCCTCATAGCACTTGAAGCTTTCTGAGCCTCCGTGAAGCGATCAGCGAAGCCACTTACAGAAGGGCCGAAGAGACCGGATGGAGAGACTGGAGAGTCGAGGAAGGCAGTTTTGTCAGCGTCCCTGATCTCCGTTAAAGTGAGCCACAGGTGGCGCTCTAAGACAACCAGGCTAGACATATTGCGGCCCAGTGCTTGTGCGGTGGTCTTCGTGGCCCTCAGCGCCAAATCTGTAGCACTCCTGAGGTCTTTGAAGGTGTCTGGATCCGGGCCAGACTCGTCCATAGTGCGGAGGAGCTTAGCTTGGAACACCTGCAGGGTCGCCATAGCGTGGAGTGCAGAGGCGGCTTGACCGGCGGCAGCATAAGCGCGGCTGGCGAGAGCCGAAGTGGTCCTGCACGGCTTAGAGGGGTGCACGGTTTTAGCCCTCCAACTCCCAGCAGTGGGGGGGCATAAGTGTGCAGCGACCGCTTCCTCTAATGGAGGGAGAGAAACATACCCCTTCTCTTCAGCGCCGTCGACAGAGGAGAGCGTTGAAGAAGCTGAAGAGCGCGTTCGCGCTGAAAAGGGCGCGCGCCAGCTTTTAGTGAGCTCATCATGGACCTCGGGCATAAAGGGGGCGGCACGTTGACGAGGGGCCTGTTGGCGCCCCGGCAGGTACCATTCGTCGAGGCGGCTTTTGGTAGGCTCAGCTGGGGAAAGCCAGTCGAGTCCCAGTTCTTCGACAGCGCGAGACATGACACGGAAGAGTTCGGCGTCAATACTCGCTCGAGTGTCAGTGGGATCCAGCTGAGAGAGGGGGGCGGGGTCCGCGGAGCCCGACCATTCCTCACTTTCAGATGCTGCCATAGAAACAGCGTCGTCCAGTTCTTCTGTTGACAGACCGAAAGAGACGAGACCTGCCGCTTCAGAAGAGGGGCGTTGGTCGCTCTGGGAGAACAGGACTGGAGATGAAGGCGCGGGCGAAGCGTGCGGGGAGACACCCGGCGTGCATTCGTCCAGATGAGCGCGTTCAGGAGGCCTCTGGTCGCGCCGCTTCTTCCTACTTCACGGGGCGCCGGAGATGGATGGTGGGCGGGAACACTCAGCGAGGCGGCGGAAGATCTGGCACGGAGCGTGGCAACAGGCATTCCGTCACAGTGGAGGCAGCCGCCTTTAGTGAGCGCTGCCTCGGCGTGCTCAGGGCCGAGGCAGGCAACACACCGAGAGTGTGTGTCAGAGGCGTGCAGGGAGACCCCGCATGAGTCACACACGGTGAGCGGCATTTGAAACAACGCCGCGCGCTGTGAAAACAGCGATTTGCTCTCTTAGAATGCTCTTTTGAGTTAGAAAAAAGGATACTCGTCGGATGCCACAGGGAAACGCTCAGCTTGGCAGACGCCGAGATGCGAAGCAGTTCCGCTGGAAGGCTGTTCGACGACGAGCGGCTTCACTCTGGAGAGAATCAGCGACGAGGTGAGTCGAAAGCTGAAGGAGAAAAAATCTGTCAAATGGCGGATTCTCTGTGTATTTATACTCTTCTGTCACGTGCAGTTTCGCGCGCTTGACTCTGGCAGAGTGCCAAGCGCCCCGATTGGCTCGCGCTCCTCTGCTGTTCCGCCATTGGTTCGTGCAGTTGCTTTGCACAAGCCAATCAGCACGCTCACGCGAGCTTCTAGCTCTCGCATGTGCTGCAGCAATGCGTTTTAAAATAAAGGCTTCAATATTCTCGAGAAAAGGACTTTTCCCACAGCGTTTTCAACGCAGTACGAGAGAACGTTCTCGTAAGGGAACTGTTTTTGTTCAGTACTTAACTTATATTATGTGCTGCAATATTTTATATATATATATATATATATATATATATATATATATATATATATATATATATAATACTTCAATGTGTATAATATATCATGTACTGACTGCTGCTTTGTAAATTTATGTAAGGAACAGGCAACTCTGGCCCTTTTGCGTTCTCCTTTTTGAGGTTGAGAGTCAACCTCCAACCCTAATCAAGCACATCTGAAAATTTTAACCAAAGTCTTCAGGTTTACTTCTAGACAATAGGCAGGAGGGTTTGAGCTTGGAGCTAAATGTGCAGGACAGTGGACACTGAGGGCCAGAGTAAACCATCACTGCTTTAAATAACGCAGAACATAAGCTGACCCAACTGTCCATTAAACAACTTAATTTGAATGGTTTCTGTTTTTTGTTTTACTTTCAGACCAGGACTGGAGAACGCCTGACAGTGGGATGTTGAGACTTCTTCCTCTGGTTGAGAAAAAGCTACACCACATCAGTGATCGCATCTTCTGTTCTTCTGTTCTTCAACTGAACAAACTGTTTAGACGAGGAAGAAGAACACTATAAAGACGTACAGGGAAGAGCAAGAAACCAGTTTAGCTGTGATAATGAATCATTATTTTCCAACACAATATCAAATCTGTTTTCTGTATCATAGGTGACTGAATATGATTATCTGGCACTCGTTTTGTGGCTTCAGCAGCTGTGAATGGATTCATATGATGTTAACATAATTTTGAAGACACATTTTTATTTATCTTGAATCTCATTTTTCTTTATGCTACTTTATCAACTTTATGCTTTGTCCTCCAATAAAGTGTTTAATAAAGTATGGTGTCTATTGTGTATTGAAAGTGGTGTTTGGTACAGTCAATATAAATTTTTATTTGAGAAATTTTAATTTCTTATTTCTTTAGTTTAATTAACCCTTGTGTGGTGTTCATATTTTTGTTATTCAGCCAGTGTTTGTGGGTCTGGTGGACCCGCTGCATTTTTTGTTTTTTAATTCAACATAATCAAACAATTTATGTTAAAATACTCAACAGATGTTTACTTCATCCCAATTACAAGCAATATAAACAGCCTTTATGGTTAATATTTCCTCTTTAGCTTTGTGAGATCACATTTGAGAATTGCAGCCTTGTGCGGGAACGGCAGGGGTAGAAACAAAACTCACTTTTGCACTCACACTCTCTCACACTTCAAATCTCTCTCACACATACACACATACACAATAACAGCAAGCCCTGACAGGAGAAGGACAGAGTATAGGTAAACCGGACCTAAAAATTTCCACACTTTTATTAGTCCCGGGTCCAGTGGACCCGAACATCCTTTGTGTAATATAAATGTGTAGGGGGGGGTGTACAGTGTGTGGTCATTGAAAATGTGTTCTGATATATGTTCTTCACAGAAAATGAGCCAAGGCCAATGAGCCTGAGGTTGAAAAAATAATTAATCGTATAATTTTTCTTTTGATAAAAAATGAAAACGGGTCCAACAGACCTGAACACCATACATGGGTTCATTTAAAAATAACTACATATAATTACAGTTTTTCTCAGTCGCTTTGGTGCATTTCTCACATCACTATTTACATTTGCACAACAGTTAGTTCAACCTCCACAACATTTAGTCATTTGTGCACATCCTAGTAGCAGTTTCTCATTCCTTCCAACAAATTGCAAATGCTTTTGGACATGCATCAGTTGCTTTCATACAACTCTCTGCTATTTGATAACATTATCATTTGCTTAAGTCATGTCAGTCAAAATTAACTATACTTGTGAATACTGAATAGTCATTCCATATAAAACTTATAGTCCTCATTTCATTGCTTGAGTCATTACATACAAAAATGTTGAACTAGTTGTCAAAATCTGTCATAAAAAAAAAAAAATCCTGAAAAAGTCTCCTAAATTGAACAATTTGCAATTGAGCAAGAGATGATATTCGCTGGGATGTAGATGAAATTATGTGACCAGACAGAGAGGAACGTCTGGATGTGCATGAATGATTACAGTCCTATGTATGTTGTATGTTCAGTTCCAATACAGTAGGCCTACTGCAATATTGTGTACAGTTGTGCACAGCTCTACCCAAAGGGAGTTTATGTTTGTTGTAAATAATGGTGTATTTTTTCTTTTGCACAATGCTGTGAAAAAATTAGAATTGCAAAGAGCATATGCAGTAAAAATGTGAAACATACATATTCAGTGTCTTGTACTCAGTTACCTCATAAATACAGTAATGTGTAACTTTACTGTATTTTTTTCAAATGGCTGTGCAAATAGTATTTAGTGCTGTATTGAGCATTTTCAGGTAGTGTCACCAAGATCTGACTTTCATCATTGGAAAACATTTATAGAGTAAACTGTCATAATGAAAACATGTCTAAGCCATTTGACTATCTTGTTCATAAACGATGGTGTCAGGACTTTTCATTTTGATGACACTGACACATTCATTGACATAAATACTTGCTTTTGAGGAATGGGCTATCCATTTTGAGCAAGTGACACGGTTTTGCAGGTTATCAACTAGGTTTTGCAGTTTGTACTAATTGTTTTGAGAACTGCATTAACTGTTGTGCAAATGTAAATAGTGTTATGAGAAATGCACCAAAACGACTGAGAAAAACTGTAATAACTTATAAATAACTACATATAATTAATGATCATGATTCTTTTACTTGGGACATAAAAAATGTAGATCTGGTTAATGATATTTGGGACAACAATGCAACAAATGTTGCACATACATACTTGCATGTATGCCAGTTAGCAGTGAAATAAAAGAAAGCTATGTGAATGAAGTGAATGCACCTGCATGAAGAGGCTGCAGTGGGCTATCTTGCTATAAATACTTAACACTTAATTGAAGATGATCCATGTTGATCATTCTAGTACATCTACTACTGCTTTTCGAATGAAAGCATATATCACTGATGTCAGGCATATAAGCAGCAATCAGAGGGGGTGAAAAGGAAATGTTGGCACTGTTTTTTTGTTGTTTTACTGAATGGTGCATTATCCTTGTGTGTGTAATAGTAATAGTGTGTGTAGATCTGTGTAGATTATACTGCCCTTCCACCCCCAGGGGCCAAGCAACGGCCCCCAGAAGAGCAAACAAATGCACATTTCAAATGACTGTAACTCAAAGTTCGGTTAATGTATCAAAGAGAAAATCAGCTGGACAACTACTTATGCTATGTTTAATAAATAATATTGGCCACAGCTTTCAGACATATATGGAAAGCTGGCATAAAGGTTATTTTTAAAGTGCTCACAGTAAAATATAAAATTTCAGTCTGTCCCTCATATGTCATAAAGGTTTGCACAATGAACAAATTTAGATATCCAGTTGTCCATTAAATATATTATTTATTTAACATTTATTGTTTTATTACTAAACGTTTTAAACTACATTACCCAGATATCTCTGTCATTCTATCAATGAAACAGGAAGCATGGAGCTGTAGTTCATTGAAATGTGCAGACATGCTTAGGGTTAGGGTTAGTATCTCGGTAAAGGCGTAATTTCTCACAACATAGAGACACTTTATAGTTAGCTTAATGTATAACTAACGTAATAATAACACCAAACCATACTTTGTAACATGAAGCGCCGTTTTATATGGGTTAAACGATAGTCCAATCACAGCGAGCTCTGCGATAAAGTCACAGCCAATAACAACCCAGCTGAACAGATGCGTCACACTTACATGCCCATTTATGGTAAATGATGACAGCTCTCTTCTGGTTCCGGCTGCAGGGATAGATACCTTAAATATTTTATATTTAGGCTGTTAAACATGTATTCCTTCTAATTAAATTATTAATATAAAACTTGTATTTAAAAACAAAAGACTCCTTTGTGTGGTTACCTTTGTGTGGTTAAAACGAGGTCACATGATCAATGACACAAATTTGCTCATTTGATTAGACTGATGCATAAATACATTTGAAAGGTAAACTTTTTTCTAAGCAATGGCCTACAGCAGGGTAGTTTTGCAGTATTTTAATGAAAGATAATTACATGTACTAAAGTGCTTCTAACATTTACAGTGTATGTATAGTATATTAAAGGTATATCAATTATATTTATATAAATGTAACAAAAGCACAATGAATGGACACAATTTTGAAAGCAATATTCCAATATTTAATGTCAAACTGTTTTAAGACAAATGTAGCGCCAAAACAACAGTACTGCACAACAGAATAAAAATCAGTTAATTAAAAATATCCAGATACAGGGGCAATCTATTATAGTGACACATACATTAACGTTAAAAAATTGCTATGATGAAGTTATATTTTTACAAACCAAGAGATGAGATTCAACTTTGTTATGTGAAAATACATTTGTTTCTTCGCTTTAAAGAACAAATAGGCAAAAACATAAGCACAACATTTTACATTCTCAACTTTCATTCTATATCCTTGTGATTATTGGTCACTAAATGTAACTATGCAATGATTATGTCCTTTAGCAAAACACCTGATGAGCACTGACCCTTTTTTATAAAGGCATTAGGCAGATATCAAGTACAGTTTATGAAGCTGAAAGAGAAAACAAAATGCTTTAACAATATGGAAAAAGATAAATGACTATTTTCAATATTGGTTCAGCATAATCAAAGAGATCACGAGGAGGAGTGGGACTCCACATGAAGACTTTCAGAAACTGAGACAGAGCAAAGGGTGCACCTCGCTGGACACATCCTACACATGCCCAAACAACACCACCCAAACACAGTGATGAAGTGGACACCACCAGGAGGATGCAGGAGACAGGGAAGACCAAGGAAGACACGGAGACAGATGTTTCACGAAGACCTGAAGAATGTCAGTGTCCTATGGGAAGATGTGAAGAACTTGGCCACGGATCGAATACGTTGGAGGACACTTGTTGCCCAACGTGCCCAGCACAGCACTTGATGACATTGCGAGTTTATCCATAACTGTGGGATATGTTTTCTGTAAAGAGCGTTGCATAATTAAATTTTAAAAACGTTTTTATGTTATAAGTTCACTGATATGTGGGCATTTCTATGAATAAAAGTATGTCTTTAATAGCAAACAATAATCATATGAAAATGATTTACATGCAAACGGGACAGTTATTAGCAGTGTAACTGATCTGATTATGACAAAATAATCAAGTATCTGATGTCATGTGACAAGTCAGATAAGCTTTTACACTCTTGCAAACAGAGGTAGGTTATGAGGTGTGGAGAAACATCATGTATCACTGGAACATTAACAGACGGGGACCAATTTGCAATTAATATAAACTTTCTGACAGTGTGTGTGACATCCGACAACTTTCCAAGAAGTGGCGCAACTTAAATATCGTGATAAATATGTACAGGAATTGAGGAAGTAGCCAATGACAGCACTAGGAATGAAAGCTGCAGGATTGTGTACGAGTATACAAATATGTACGAGTATCATACGAATTTGACAACTTATTAAACCTTGTGAATTATTAAGACTTTCAGACTATGTTTGTACTGATTGGGTTATGGGTTTTGTGAGAAAAGTTTTAAGAAACAACAAATGCTTGAAAAAATGTTTGATTTAGGGTTAAAACCAACACATACACAGCATTGTGAATATTTGCCTTTGCAGCTGTCCGTCTCCTCCGTTTACTTCTCCTCAAACAATAATGGGCTGACTGAGTCCGAAAGGCCCTTTTGGTCTTTTCAGCTGAAAAAAGAGAAAAGAAAATATCATTATGTATAATATATAGGATTATTTAAAGGAAAAAGTACTGATTTACCTTACAAATGTTGGATGTTACATTGTAAAGCATTAAAAGCGTGGCAAGTGTTGTGGTTAATATGCATTTCCAACAAATATCACTTTAAAACTATCAATACTGAGGTAAAAGCATGGTCAGTTTTGTGATTACTGTCCTTTAATACACCAATCACAGTAAAACTAAGGTTGCTGAGGTTTAAAGCGTGGTAAGTTTTGTGGTTACTGTCCTTTTACCACACCTATCACAGTAAAACTAGGGTTACTGTGGTAAAGCATGGTAAGTGTTGTGATTGCTGTGCATTTACAATAAGTATCACATTAAATATACCAATAGTGTGGTAAAAGCATGGTAAGTTTTGTGATTACTGTCTTTTTACTACACTTATCACAGTAAAACTAATGTTACTGTGGTAAAAGCATGGTAAGTGTTGTTTTTACTGTGCTTCTACTACAAATACAGCTTTGGAACTAATTGTAGGCCTACTATTTTTAATCTGATATGAATATCTAGGCCTATAGCACGTCACGTGACAGGAGGCAGTGTTTAATCACCCTATTTTGAATTAGAAAGCAATGAAACGCAAAGTCTCCGTGGAGATGGCAGATATAATGGCAGATTAATATCGACCAACAGAAAAGACAGTATACACAGTATTAAGACAACGTATTTAGGTATTTACTACTTACCAACATCTGACACACGTGACCTAATGCCAAATATCGCGATGTATTCGGAACGAGACTTCTTCAGCGCGATTTCCTACTGATAAAATATAATTTTAAAAATATCAATAAACAGCAAAACAATCCATCTTCCCTGGCAATAAGACCGAAATAATAACATTAAAAAATACATAAACCATGATAAGATAAGATCTCGTGAATGATTAAACAGCTGCAGCCGACAGGCAGAAAGTGCTGTGATCACGAAAGACGCTTCCCATTGACAATACATTAGTTTAAAAAACGTGCTGGTATTGTATGAAAATATAAACGTAAATAAATAAAACGAATAAATAAACGTGGCACGAATCAAAAGATTAAATTACGTGACCATATCACGAACTGACGTAAGACGACTTGCGTTGGAGCAGAGACATTAGGCTTGTTTGAGATAAGCAAAATCTGCGCAGAATCGATCACCGGTGATCAGCGCGAGATGCATGCCGGTTAGAAATGTGTCCGAGTGCGGCCCGCCTTGCTCTGATGTCATGCTGACGTATGTCAAAAATCTCTCGCGAGCGCAAGGCGCACCTGTCGGATTCTGCAGTCGAGCGCAGTTGCTCTCCACCGACTGCGCTGATCAAAAGCATGATGGGAAACGACTTGCTGACGACACAGCTTAATGTTCATTGGTTTAAACAACCGTGATGTATCGTTCTCTTTTAAAATGTTTGATTTTAAAACTCTGATATCATGTTTTATGAGTATACGTTATGTGTGAATATTCCCAAACTATCTGACAGTGCGATCTCTTTGGGTTATGCAATGTAATTTAAAAAAAAAAAAAAAAATAAACACATATGTCTGTATTAAATAAAAAAGATTGATAAACATGTATTTGGAATGGAATTAAATAAGTAGGCTACTTTGGGTGACTTGTTTATCATATTTATTTTCATATAAAAGCAACAGAACTTAAATTCCATCCAGTTTATTATCAACACTGTGCACGAGCGTGAATCCCGCGATATCCGTCTTTGATCTCACATGTGTCAGATCCACTACGAGAATAGAGAACTGTCCGGCTTGCCTGCGCTTTTTTCACTCCTCCTCTCACTGCAGCCGCCTACTCTCGACTACATTTCAGGCGAGGCAAGGCGCATCTCAAACAAGCCTATTCTCTGGTTGGAGTTATCCGTGGTCTCACCACAGACTCACTCCGTGCTCCAATCACAGATTTTAGATCTGACTATAGCCAAGCAAGCAATAGGTGTAAAACGCCATCAAACTGGATTTTATGATGACAAGACAAGACAAAATGTCAACTAAATTACATGCCATTGCAACACAGTCGAAATAAGGCTTTTAAGTGTTAACAAGTGAGCAACATTACAACATCCAGTGATCAGGTCAGGTTGTTGAGGTCCGTGGTGCCATCACGGGACTTCAGTTTGGCTAACAGAATCAAACTGAATTTTTATGATGGCAGGACAATAACACAGAGGTTAACGTCTTTATGGTAGGCTATTTGGTGTTGGAAAATAAATAGCCTACTTAAAATGTTGTGTTTCCAAATGAGAAAGCACGTCTATTGAGTGAGATCTGTTCTTTGTCATTGAACCAAATATCCGTGTGTGGACCACGGAAGATGAGTGTCATTGACTTGCGTTGGAGTTATCCGTGGTCTCACCACAGACTCACTCCGTGCTCCTATCACAGATTTTAGTTCTGACTAGCCAAGCGAGCAAGGTGTAAAACGCCATCAAGCAGGATTTTATGATGACAGGACGAGACAAAATGTCAAGTTAATTACATGCCATTGCAACACAGTTGACCCAAAGCTTATAAGTTCCTAAACAAGCCAGAAAAATTACATCGTCCATGAGTGAGGTCCGGGTGTTGAGGTCCGTGGTGCCATCACGGGACTTTGGTTAGGCTAACTGAAATTTTATGATGACAGGACAATGCAATAGCTACAATAACAGACAGGTTAACGTCATTATGGCATTTGATGTCGGAAAAGAAACAAATACTTCAAATGTGGCGTTTCCAAATGAGAAAGCACGTCCGTTGAGTGAGTTCTGTATTCCGTCATTGAAACGGGTATCCGTGTGTGGACCATAGACAGTATATAAACTGGACACAGCGACCCCATTGGATTCAACGGAGGAAAGTGAAGTCAATTAGAAACTCTTACTTCCTGATGGTCGAGCGTACTGCGCAGACTCAAACTGAGCTTGACGACGTAGATGTGACGTGAGCAACCCGTCTGTCTTCTAGTAGCTGTGCCAAGCGAAATCTGAATCATTTCCTTCCGAGACTTGCAGAGACGGAGAGTGTGAGTAGGAGGTGTCCATGATCTTGGAGCAGGAGAAACTTTTGCTAAGTATTCTGATTAATTACTTTGCCATTTTGCCTCCACGTCCCCCCGATTGCCCACGAGCTTCTCCTCCTGCTGTCCATACGGTAATTCTCTACTGTGCGACAGAGAGTCGCGTGGGTATGACGCAATCGTTAGCCTATTTTTACAAAAACTGCTTCTACGGGGCCATAACGTAAGATACAAGGTAATGGAGCCTTTTATACATTTTCGTGTTTCTTTAGAAATAAATAATGGACAAATGGAGTCTTTAAACGCCTCAGATGTAAAGTTATTCGCTGTCAAAGTGACGCCAAAATGAATGGGAGTCAATGGGATGCTAACAGCAGGTGATGGTCTGATAGCCAATGGCGGCGCCCGGGGAACCTTCAATAAAATATGAAACGCTGCCCCCCTGGTGTGGACCACGGAAGGTCAGTGTCATTGACTTGCGTTGGAGTTATATCCGTGGCCGCATCACGGAATTTGGGGCGATTCCGTGATGGCTCCACGGATTTTGAGTTAAGGGCCCGTGGACATTTCACGGAATCCTGTGAGTGTAACTTACACAAGTTCACGGAATCCTGTGCCTGTAACTTACACAAGTTACAAGAATGAACTTGCTATGTGCCTGTAACTTTTTCAAGTTACAAGAATGAACTTTTAAGTGTCTAAATTTGTATTTTGTGAGAGTTTTTAAGAACTCTCAAAGGGGCAAATGTTGTACAAATTTATTAAAATGTTTAATTTAGGTTTACATTGAATTTAGCATGTTAAGGTTAGGTATAAATTATTATTATCAGAGTTTTCTAGCAAAAGACTCCGGTCAGTCTGTTTTACTGGAACTCTTAATGGCTTTTGGAGCTTGTGTTTTAGCAAGAGAGTCCTGCCAGTCCTGTACTCGGGTCTCAGCATTTGAATAGATATGCTGAGTGGATTAGGATGGGCAGCACTCTCAGTCTAAAACAGGTTCCTAAACCTGTCTCATCACAAAGTTTTGGTTCCTGCCCCTAAATGTAGGCTATATAAACTGTATGAGAACGTCCACTTAGTTAGACTTGGAAGAACACTACAGACGACACACAGCGAAGATCCCAATAAATCTTCTGCTTATCCCAACGTCTCCTGGTCTTGCGTCGATGAAAGAAAACTTTCCAACAGAACTCTTTGATTTTTTTTTTTTTTTACCCAGAAACGTTGACAGACAGGGTCATTATTACACTGCATATTTATCTGTGATTTTTAGACCGTGTGGTCAGTTTTTGGTTTGCCAAGCCTTTCTTTTTTTCTTTAGCAGTGCTACTCGCTTATCTCCCCAGCTTGACCTCACCAGCAAGTCTATATTTTAATAAATTTCTAAAAGAATGAAAAAAAAAAAAAATTCAAGCCCTAAAATAGACAGAGATTGTGGGTTGCCTTTCTTCATTCAAAGTCAGTTGTTTCACACATTAAATTAAAGAAAAACTATTAAGTTGCATGAAAGAGAATATAGAGGTGATTTCTATGCAACAGCTGTGCATGTTTATCAAAAGGGTTTCAATCTTCAGCAAAGCACTGGGTTTGGATGATGATGATGATGATGATGATGATGATGATGATGATAGAGATGGAGAAATTAGTGAAATGAGCAGATCACTTATCATTTATGTACTGATATCTGCACTACTTCATAAATACAGGTTGTATATATCAGTGTGCTGTGGTGTTTTGATTTTGGTGACTTTGTCTTATTTGCAGGTGTGTTTAAATTATATTAATCTATTAATATTATTAGTCATCTATAAAAATTTAACTGCAAAATTTGGCCATTTACTAATGAGTACGTTACAGTCCACTTTTAAAGTACCATTATATTTAAATAATAATAATCTTCACATATAACATTAAAAAAAAACATGTTTAAAATACATGACTGTGAGGTATAGGCCTACAGATAAAGAGAGAATGTTTTTTTTTTAACAGAGACCGTGTCTCTGTTACATTTTAAAGCTAACATCTAGTCACGGTGTAACTTCTTCATTGGGCAAATTCCAAACGGCATTTTTGTGCCCTTGAAGGGCCCTTCGGGAAGGGGACGCCATTTGTAGGTGTGTTCCAAATGAAAGAGAAAAACTGGATCTCTTCACGAAGGGCCCTTCCACAAGGCCGTTAGCAAAGGATACAAGCGATGGTTGCTTCAAGGAAGTAATTTAACTAAATCATTTATGGTCATGTGACCCAGTAAATACTTGTGATTCATTTTAAAGCTAGATGGTGGAAGAGTTCGAGTTAATTCACAATCAGCAATTCAAGTTGTTTTGTTTTGTTTGTGATATATTTCACACATTTTTGTCATGTTATGTTTAAATAAGTTTCATAGGTAAGAAATGTGTTAGGTAATGCAGGGTCCAAAGATGAGAAGGCGAATTTTAAATAATTTTATTTTTTAAATAAAATGTATGTTTATTTGCAAAAGTTTTGTTAACAGCAATAATAAGAAATTTCTGTTGTAAGTACAGCTAATCAGCTGATGGACACCATGCTGCATTGTCATGGGAACATCACAGGTGTAAATAATAAGGAAATTATGTTTTCTTTGGTTGCACCAATCAAAGAAACCAGTCAAACAAGCCATTCGAAGAGAGTGGGGCATCCTCACTTCCTTTTGGAATTTGCCCATTGTCTGTTAAAAAAGACAAGAGTTTTAAAGTTTAAAGTGTGTTACTGAGCATTAGGACTTACAGCAAACAGAAATCATATGCATCCGTTTTTATTTATTTCAGTAATTTTAAATAATACGCAGATCATAGTTAATCTATACCTACTTTGACGTGGATATATTTTTACACCTGTTTACCTCCCCTGTAAAAGAATGATTACAACATGATCTTACGAGTGACATGTTTATCAAATTATACATTTAATGGCAGTTTTCATATTTTGAAGCATCTTGTTATATACCTGCTGTATTAACCAGTCCACGGCTTGGTCAAATGCCTCTGAATTCTTCTGACACTTCAGTAATCCTGTTTCCTCATTGAACAGACAGTCCACTGTGAGAATGTCTGTCCTCTTGACACATCTGCTGCTGTCTGGTACTGTTTTCTCTGGGTCAAACGTGTGATGAAGCACCACTAGAACAACCAGCTTAGAGTCTGTTCAGGATATAGACAAATTTATATTAGACAAATCTGTTTAACATAACTATGATTAATATATATTTTTCACTCCAAAATATTCTGAAAAATACAACAAGCAAACAGTGTCAGTGAACCCTAACAACCTGTGTTGTCTTTGACATTTTTAACTGCTGCTTCAATGTCAGTTCGTGTTCGAGAAACAATAGGACAGAGAACCAGAACAATGTCACTTTCATCCACTGTAGAAACTTCTCTCACATTCTTAATTTGGTCTTGCAGAGTGTGAATAAAATCCACATGTATTTTTTGCAATTCATTTGTGTTCCCAGTAAAAAGAGTGAACACTTTTACTCCCTCTAGAAAATTCAAAAGCAAAGAAAAAATGGTTATGAATTTGCAGTCATATTTCATGTAGTATATAATTTTGATAATTTATGGGATATGTCTTAAAGGAAGAGTCATCTTTGATCTTTGATGACAACCCACAAAGGAATTAAGGACAATAAAATTACAGTCACTTTAACAGAACTTACCAGTACTTTTAGTTGCCATTTTCTCTCCTAAACAGGGACACAAGACTCCTAATGAGAGAACAGAATGATTTTAAACTGAACTTTTAAACTCAACATCACCTAATAACTGACTTCATTTCCACAAGATTCTTTTGTTACAACATACAGAAAAACATGAATTTTTATAACCATTGTTGTCTATCATTGTAAAAAGCAGCTTTTTTTTCATTACTGATGTGATGTCTGCTACAGAAGATTTTCATTTGTGAGAACACCTTTTGGCTAGGGGTCGTGAAACTGACACAAGCACATTCATAAAGCCTATAGTTTCAGTTTTTAATATGCTTTGTTTAAAAAAATGTGTAATATTCTAATTTAAAAAAAACACCTTTCACTGTTAGCCCACACAGCTTGAACAAGTAGCCTCATATAATCAGACCTATAAGCTTTTGAGCTTTAATTTCACCTTTTCTTTCAATAGCTGAGCAAACTGAGACTTGCACTAGGAAAGAGAAATGTCGAATCTGTATTTTCGATTACGTAATAATGTGGTCCATGTTCGATAGTATAAAAAGTAGTCCAGCTGGATACTCCATATACATCAAGTCTCCTCTGACCACATATTATCTGATTTTGTTAACTAACATTTTGTGTATGGTTTCGCATGTGTGTTCACATGCATAGGCGCCGATTTATGTTTTCCTCCGTGGGTGCTCATGGGCGTACAAAAAAAAAAAAAAAAAAAAAAAGTCAATTTTTTTGCACTTCAGAACCTTAGGAAATGGACAGCGGCCGACACTTAACAGTGTTAAATTTGAAAAATACTGTTCGATAGAACTGCTTGGTTTGTTACCACAGTAACAGTTATCTGCGTTCTTCCTCCGCGATAAAGTTCCACATTTGCGGCTATCCAACACGAAAATGCATGCAGCAAAGTTTTGTCGACAACTTTACCATCTAGCTATTCTTTTCTTCAACTCATCAGCATCCATCTCGACAACTGCAAGCAGATCGCGTGCGCGCGCGGTTATGATGACTTTTTAAAAGTTGGGAGGGCGTGGGCACAAATAAACTGATGTGGATTTTAAATTATTATTTTTTTAACTTGAAATACGGGCATATTTTTGTAGATGTGTTCCTAAAGATGTGCATATATTTGTACGTTTGCACATGATTGTTTTAAACCCATGTTTAGAGTTAGACCCGTGTTTCCCCCGTGTCCGACCCGACCCGCACCAGTTTGAGCAAAATTTGCGGGTAGGCTACCCGAACCCGCGCAGGACTCTGTCACACAAGTCCACACAGTAAAAATTAGATTTGTTAACTCACCATTGCGGTTAATTCTTCAGAAGGAACAGAATTAAAAGAACTGCGCTGTAGCTGCGTACAGAGCAGGGTCACTAAAGAGGCTTTTCATCCGAGAAACGCTGTGATTGGTGGATATGGAGCAGGCGATACCATAGATATCTATGGGCGATACTACTCGACTGACTGCGACATAACCAATCACAGTGTGACAGACGCTTCACATATCACCGACTGCAATGATTAATTTTAAATGAATGTAGACAGAGCGCCTACTGGCAGTCTGGCACACGTGGGTGCTCGGTATTTTCCGTGGGTGCTCGGTATTTTCCGTGGGTGCTCGAGCCCCGGAGCACCCACGGTATCGGCGCCTATGTTCACATGAACTTTACATTTTAACTTTTTTCACATCTCTTAGCTGACGAGCAGTGCAGAACTTACTCACTGAAGTGCCTTGAAATGCACAGCGTTATTAAATGTGTTTGACATCATTTCCATTGTAACAGGAAGACAGGGCGGGACATAGCCTATCTACCAGCTCCTCCCCTTTAAAAAAAATTGCCAAAAGCGTTTGGTTTATATCTCAGCTCACGGCCAGAGCCGTTGAGCTCGGCTAAACCGCATTTGACAGCTTATGGGGCCGTTCACACAGAACGCGTTTTTCCATTCCACTGCGCTACTTTTTTATTATTTTTCGAAGTAAACACGCGCTAGATGGACATGTCTGACCATTGTGCTCGTGTCTCGCATCTTTTGCACTGTCTCTCGCATGACGCGGTGCTCAAGTTAAAAAAGTTTTTAAAAAACGCATCTGGAAGCCTTGGGTATTTTCCCCATTCCACTGCCAGCGTCTCGCGGTTTTCAAAGCAAAAACAAACGTGTTTTGTGTATGACATAATGTCATATGTGTTTCATGTTTTCCTTTTTCTTTAGTGTGTTCTGTAGCTGAATGCTGCGAAAAAAAACACACAAAACACATCTAAAACAGGAAAGAGCTTTGCGATTGACTGTACAGCTAGATTTGACAAGAAACGTAGGCCTATAATTTTACACTGGTTGCCAGTTGCTGCTCGCATCAAATTCAAGTCACTGACTTTTGCCTACAGAACAACAACTGGCTCTGCTCCCTTTTACCTAAACTCATTACTTAAGACTTACGTGCCATCCAGACACTTGCGCTCTGCAATGTTCAATGTTCAATCTCAAATCTAATGTATCCTGTATCTTCCCCCTGCTCAAAGTTACCTCCAGATGACGTATTTTCAACGGTGTGCTTGTCCGTCCTATGTCGGTATCAGGAGGGTGCAGACTGTGACGCCAATCAACGTATTTTTCCGCCGTCTACCGAACCTCCTGTATCGACTTCCACAGGACTTCTGTTTAAAGGTGAACTAAGTAACTTTTTTACCTTAACCGAACAGCTTTGGAGTCATTGTAATGGTTATATTACTGATTTCGGGTTGAATGGTGGTCGTCTCGCACCCCCTGGTGCCTGTGAGCCGCAAAACCACCCTTGCAACTTTGGGCCGGCGGGCCGCCGGCCTCAGTGTTAGGAAGTATCGTGTGATATCAGGACTCGCGAGGTAACGAATTGCTTTACGGCACTGCACGCGTACACGCCCCCATCCATCCAGTATCCGGCTAGCTATAAGAACAAGGTAACGCTAGATATTGAGTTCTTCAAGTTTTCGTAATGGCTGAACATGTAAAAAAGAAGCAGAAAGCTAGAAAATCTTTGTCAGAGGACCAAAGAAAGGGGAAACGGGAGACTGACCGAGCGTGAAGTCAGACTAGAGTTAATATAGGACCGGCTTTTTCAGAGAACTGAAAGAAACCGAAGCCGGCAAAACCGATGCTGACCTGCCCTTCTTGCTGTTGCACTTGTATCTTTAGAATAAACTGTGTTTAATGTTTGTATTTCTTGTAATTGTGACCTCGGGATGTTTGCTATTGTCTGTTTAGGTTTTTATTATGGTCGCTGTCTGTTACGGGCTTACTAGTACGCTAGATACTGTAACTTATGTTAGCATTTTCATTAGTAAACAAACGTGTTTGTTTTCTGTAGTGTTTTCTCCGTTCCTCTATCAGGTTTTATTTGTGTTACTGAGATCGCCTATAAATCGATATGAAATTCTTCAAATTATGCTTTAGTTTAGCTTGCCGGCTGCCTCAGAATTAATAACGTATGTTGCATGTTCACAGATCTATGTTAGGATGCTAGCTAGCAATACAACTTATGAAATTTCAAACCAAACGTTTTGAACGAATAAATTATAGCCTTATACCATAGTACACGTATTCTTGCAAAATAAATAAACAAACTAGGCTACGTGTTTGACTTTGTTTGGTCAATCGTTATGATGGACAACTCGGATCACCGTCAAAATGATAAAAGAATGTGTAACATTTATTTTGATAATGCATAACCTAAGTAGCTATAGCTATAGTCTAAACTAAAAATAAATAAATAGCGGAGATATTTCTTATAGTATTGTTTTTGCCATAATGTTACTGACGTTTGGCAACACTGTAAAAATATACACTATCTCAACATTTATATGATTCTTGTGAGAATCATACATAGCCTACTTCAGTTGACATGGCTCCGTTTGTTCGCCGGCTTCTCTGAAAACAAATGCACATGGCATGGCCTGTGCGAGATGGGAGGGGGGATAGTTGACAACGAGTTAACGACAGTTTTCTCAAAAATATATATACTCCGAAACTGTAGGGGGGGGCTCGAGAGAGAAACCTGCGAGAAAACAGCCAGTCTTACTGAGCGCTGCTTTAAGGGCTAAATGTAGTCCAGATATGGTCGTTGTGGACGTCTCATTTTGGTCCCCTATGGGTGCTTACTGTAACGCCAGATGACGTCTTTTTTTGTCGTCTAATGATCGTCCTGTACTAACGACCAGAGGACCTCTGGATTGGGCTAAATATACTCCAAATGTGGTGATTGAGGACTTCCAAGTTTGGTACCTTAAAGGTGCAGACAAATGACATCTTATTTAGTCGTCCAACAAACGTCCTGTATTAACGTCCATCGGATCTCTGTGTAGGGCTAATTGTACTCCAAATGTGGTCATTGTGGACGTCCCATTTTGATATCTTAAAGGTGCAGACTGTGACGCCAAATGACGTGTTATTTAGTCGTCAAACAAACGTCCTGTATTAACGTCCAGAGGACCTCTGGAGGTGCAGACATTGCTTTTATACTGCACTGTTCATAACATTTGTCTCATTTCAACTGTTCCAGTTCATTTTTCTGTAGCTTCATTTGATTGCTTTCCTTACCACCACATAACTAGAAACACATTCCAATCTAGCCTAATCCATCCATTTCCAGTTCAAACCTGCCTCTGAGCCAAACAAAACTACAGGAAAATTAACTGGTACAGAAAACAGGCCCTCCACCCTTTGGAAAGTGATAGGCATACAGTTATGCACAGAGGTTTAAGAAATCAATTCAATCCCCACTCATTTTTATTTTTTATTTTTTGTAAATCACTGTATGATCTGTACAATTTCAGTTAAACACAACTATCACACAAGTGCTAAACTGAATCTGTGCAAAACAAGGTGCAAAAGTTGAGTGACTGAGTAACTGACTGTGTGTGTGTGTGTGTGTATGTGTGTGTGTGTGTATATATATATATATATATATATATATATATATATATATATATATATATATATATATATATATATATATATATACACACAGTGCTATGCATAAGTTTAGACACCCATGCTAAAGTTGACTAAAAAGAGGAATAAAAAATCATCTTTTGGAAATTGAACTTAATGCCTTAATTTAATTTTTTTGGGAAAAATCCAACCTTTAAGGACACCAATTTTCTTTGTGAATGAATAATGTATCGTAAATACAAAAATGTTCTTCCTTAAAATACAGGCTGCATAAGTCTGGACACCCCTATGTTAAATTCCCATAGAGGCAGGCAGATTTTTATTTTTAAAGGCCAGTTACTTCATGGATCCAGGATACTATGCATCCTGATAAAGTTCCCTTGGCCTTTGGGATTAAAATAGCCCCACATCATCACATAGCCTTCACCATAACTAGAGATTGGCATGGAGTACTTTCCATAAGATCATCTCTCAATGCAAATCAAAGCAGCTATTAGGCTAACTGAAATAAAACCATGCCAATCTCTACTGTAGGTATGGTGAAGGGTGTGTGATGATGTGGGGCTATTTTAATTTATTTATTTTTGTGGAAACCAGTGCAGGCCTGAGCGGCGGTCATATTTTGTACCGCGATGCGGTACATCTAGTTTGTGATGTTTTACTATATGACTGTTTGTGGGGGTTTACCCTATAACTACTTGTCTTGCTGGTTATATTGATATTGATTTGATCTTATAAAAAGAATAAACAGTGCTGGTTTTCCTGGCATTTTGGCAGAGACAGGTGTTATCTGAAACCTTATTCTCTGTTGAGTTCCATAGTTACTATTAGCTTGTGTAGTGCTACACTTTGTGTGCTCTCTGCTTTCCATCTTCATTTTGCAGTTAAGAAGTGTATGCGGGGTTTAAAGGGAAAGGTTTTTTTCTCCTCTCCAACCTTTACTTCCCCGTAGATTAGCTTTACCTGCCTATCCACCATTCAGTCCGTACATTTTTTTCGTTCTCTTTTAAAGATCGGATGGGGGGACTCCATACCTTCGCCGTGGGTCCCCAATTTGCTAAATCCGCCACTGTCTATTGTTCTCATTTGTAAGTCGCTTTGGATAAAAGCGTCTGCTAAATGAAAAAATGTAAATGTATTTCCAGGTGTCAAAATTATGTCCGATTCCTGGCTGCATGTCAGTAATAACCATGGATCACTGGATCTTTGGTAAGTTGTAAGAAACACTATATCGAGTCCAACCTTTAGTTTAAACTGATAATCTTTTGTTTTACTCGTGTTTTCGCTGTTTCCCTATTAAAAGTGACGTCAATGCATACCCTCTGCTGCCACTCTGTTGGCGTAACTTCAATCTAGATATTGTCTAACGCCGTTGCGAAGACCCTCTGTTCACAAAATATCACAAAACAAAATGCACACAAACGTGTCCCTGCTATTTATATACATTTACTGATGAACACCTTTTATGAGAAGAAAAACTATACAAGGGCAGATTAGAATCCAAAACCTCTGACACGCTTAACATAAATTCTAGGCTACCACAGACCATTAAAGTCCCCGTGAACCGGAAGTTACAAACGACTTTTCTCCAGTGTTGTGACGTATTTCCCAGTGAAAAGGAATTTTGAACAGAGGGCAGGGTTTTACTCTAGCGCTCCTCCTCTCCATCTCTGCTCATAGCAGACTAACGGTTTGAGGGGAGTGGTTAAGCGTTGCCCAAACCAATTCCTCAAACCTACGTCATCAGAGAAGGTCCTCCAATGCAGAGGGGAGGGGCATTTTCAGATTTTGATTAAAGATTACCATGGTAAAAAATTTTTTTTTTAAATATTTTCTTGCACGGATTAATTGTTCACCACAAGACTAGTAATATGCGCTAACAAAGTAAATAGGGTCAATTTTGATTTCATGGGGACTTTAAAGCACACGATTATTCCATGCGAATATTTATTCACTAACGCGAAGAATCTCGAGACTAACAACATTGTAGGCCTAGATATCCACGGCATCGGTATCGTGCCGATACTGGCCCAAAACGCTAGATCGGATATCGGAGGGGAGAAAAAAAATTATCCGATACCTATGATCCGATACCCATTAGGGGTGGAACGGTACGTATTCGTACTGAACGTACGTTTCGTTGCATGGATTTACACAGAGAATACACGGAATAAAAATAAATAAATCTCGCGTGCACATTAATTAATGTAATACGAAACTAACGTTACTGTTAGATACGCGCATATGCGGGTTCTTTAGGGACACCTAATCTGTAGCCCGCCTTAGCTCTGAACGCGCGTCTATATCGCTTCAAACGCTCACTTTATCATTATACGCGCGTGGCGCGTCCTATTCGCTTTGGACGCGCGAATGGATTCAAACTGTTCAAGCATCGAACTAGACGCGATAGACGCAAATTTGACGCTCTATTCGCGTTTTGGTGTGAACGCAGCAAAATGAACAGGCTGCGATGTCAAGATTGCAATGCTGGTGTGTGTGTGTGTGTGTGTCAGAGAGATCGAGGCACGGGCGCGATCGAACAGTGGAAACAAAAAAACATACTCCGTCATTTTCATACAGGACATCATTAAAACTGGAAAAACTCTTGTCAAACTGTAACTGTCACCCAACCAAAATCTCACACACACACACACACACACGCTGTTTAAAAGCAAAAATGATCTAATCTTTTTGGACATTCATCATTGCATTGGTTTTCATTTCTTGTCCTAAAACAGAGCACTCATCTGTTTATTTTTAAGTTACACATTCTACATTGAATAAAAAAGAAAATCAAATGTGTTTTTAAAAGTAGTATTATTTTATACAGAAATAAATTATTTATAATTCAGATGAGAATAAAATTAAAGTTAATTAAAATTTAAAGGAAACAAATATATTGATCTGAAATATAGCAAATTAATTTTAAATTCATTCAGGTTACCAAACATATCTCAAGGTCTTTTGAATAAAGGCTGGCAGTCTTTCATTATCAACTGTTGTTGTGGACTATATACTGGAGAAGTATTTGTTCTCCATTTGAGTGAGATGTTTTTAAGTGGCTAATTGAGGAAAGTGCTTCCATTATATTTTATTATTAGTAGTATTAGTTCAAGAATAAAATAAAAATATCGGATTGATATCGGTATCGGCAAATAGCCAAAGCTGCGGCATCGGTATCGGTATCGGAAGTGAAAAAGTGGTATCGGGACATCCCTACTAGATAGTAGATGTAAGGATGAAACATCACAAATATGACTTCAGCGTCAATTAATGAGTTCTGTGTCAATACATTCAACTCAATGTAGGTTACTATTGAAATTGATTTCTGGACATTGTAATGCTAATTTATTTTAAAAAAATTCTGCAGTTGTTATTGTAGGCCTATATATCAATTAAATCATAAACCATATTAATTAAATATGAGCTGAACAAGCCGTCACACTGCTCTGATCTTAACTGACAATTTGTGAATGGTGAGCATGATGAATTTTACTTACCTTTCTTATTCAAATCTCCTTCCTCGTCAGCTGAAGTGCAGCTCAGAGAACTCGTCACACTGGTCTGATCGCAGAGGGGGACAAATCTTTCACTTGCTCAAATCTTTTTCACTGACGTTCTCTGTAACTGCAGTTAAATACCTCCCACGGCCAATTCCACCTACGGGGTGGCCTGTGCCACTCCTGATTAAAACTTGGCTGGCCACCCCTCCGGACACCCCTGTTGCGCAAGCATTTTGACAGCATTGACAGCTGACTTTTCTCCGTTCAATAAACTATGATACTGGCACATAGGCCATATACACACTCTAGCTGAACTAAGTTGTCACTTCACCTATTAATATGGAAACAAAGATGCCTAGAATAAGTGGACATGGCAACACTGCAAAAGCACGCTTGCAGCTTTATGAGCATAAAATAAAACAAAAACACAGCCGAGCGAGACGCCTGCGCAACGGTAAAACATGTTCTTCAAGCGCATGTTTACAAAGAAAAAGAATGAAAAAGTAGGGCAGTGGAATGGGGAAATATTTTTAAGGTTAAGCCATGCTAAAGGTAGGCTATAGGCCTATGGTTATACACGCTAACTCACACAGCAGCCTACAGCACAAAAAATGCACAGCCATTTGCATTTGTACTTTGCAACGAGCATATAAATGAACAAATCAAAACATTCAATAAATTAAAACTTTTAAACATTTTGAGATGTTTAAGTGACAACTATAAGCCGTTTGATTGGTTATGGCTACTCAAGGAGCTCTAGCGGTTATGGTATTGATCGCGTTTGTGTCGGAGTTCTGATCTAGATGCATGCTGGCTTCATTGTGAGTTCAGTTTAGACTAGGAAAAAATAATAATAATAATAATTGTACATCCAAATGTGTTTTCTAAAGGTTTTGGTCATTTTTTAAATGAACATTTATATTTACATTTACATTTAGCATACGCTTTTGTCCAAAGCAACTTACAAATTAGGACTAAATTAAGCAAGTCATCGTAAAGAGGCAAAAACAACGCCAAGAAGTGCTCAAAATACGAAGTTCAGGCATTGTTCAGAGTAGCATAAGCCTGATAAGGGAGGATTAAAGGAAAAGGAAATAATTCTTTTTTTTTTTTTTTTTGTGCTCACGGAAGAGATGGGTTTTCAGCTGTCTTTTGAATGTTGTCAGGGATTCTTTATTCCGGATGAGGGTAGGGAGAGCATTCCACCAGCATGAAACCGTGAATGAGAATGTTCTGGAAAGTGATTTTGTGGCTCTCTGTGATGGAACCACGAGACGTCGCTCATTGACCGATCATAGGCTTCTGGTAGGGATGTAGACTCGTAGGAGTGAGTGAAAGTAGGAGGGAGCTGAGCCTGTGATAGATCTGTAAGCAAGCGTTAATATTTTCTGATCTGTAGGCTAAGCAAGCGTGAACATTTTGATTTAGATCTGTAAGCAAGCGTGAACATTTTGTAAAATCAACTTAAAGACCAAAAAAATCTGTGTGTTATGCTTAAATGACAAAGTCCTTAGTCCTCTATCACATCCTTAATGGGATAGATAGGTTCTGTGTAGCAGCACTATTGTTCTATCTTTCATACTGACAGGCGGGATATAACCTTTTTGCCTGCGTTTTAGGTTGATGTTAGTACATTTTATAAAAGACAGAGAGGAAAAGATTGACATTTTCCATAAAGTATTGATGATAGTGATGGCAGTGCATCAGAAAATAAGGTAATGGAAGAAGGTCGTCCTTTGGGCAGTGCCACCAGTGGATCCTGCGGTGAACGGACGGAATAAGTTCCCCAAGGAATGCAATCGCAAACAGACTGACTACCTGGGCCACGCCCCATGCTTGGGACGGCCCTGGAAGCAGTGATTGTGATGGCAGAGATGAAGAATATTTATATTCTATATTCTAATATTTATATTACTTATAAGTCATAGATTGTTGTGGAAGTCAGGCATTTTGGTACATTAGGCCAGTTTGGAAGATGTGATATTACAACCAGAGGCCAGGAAAGATGCCTATTGGCCTCACTACACTGACAAGCAAATTATCAAAATATGACTAAATAGGAATCAAGAATCACAATCAAGTTACTTGTGGAAAGTGTGGGGGTACACTGAAAAGGAAGAGTCTTGTTGGTTTTCACTTGTGCTACAATCATTGATTTGGAATTCAAAGAAAGAAACAAGATAAAAAAATTTAAATCACTAAGACATGGTTTCACTACTTTCCAGGCAGCAAAGTTGCATCTGAATTTGTGTCAAGTTTTTGAGTTCTAAATGAAATACAGTTCCCTTTCAGTCGATCACGTTCGACGTTAAGCTGACGTGATGACGTAATTGGGATCACTTCAGGGAGTCCTATCATCTTCGAGTGTCTACAGAGCGAGCCAATGAACGTTGACGTGCGTGAATTTGGTCACGTGCCCCGCCCCGCAGCGCGGGTATAAACCAGGGGGGCAATTCAGCGCCCGAAAAGCATACCACCCCCGGTGGCTGCCATTGGCTAACAAGCCATCACCTGCTGTTAGCATTCCATTGACTCCCATTCATTTTGGCGTCACTTTGACAGCGAATAACTTTACATCTGAGGCGTTTAAAGACTCTATTTGTCCATTGTTTATTTCTAAAGAAACACGACAATGTATAAAAGGCTCCATTACCTTGTATCTTACGTTATGGCCCCGTAGAAGCCGTTTTTGTAAAAATAGGCTAACGATTGCGTCATAACCACGCGACTCTCTGGAAATTACCGTAGAGACAAGAGGAGAAGCTCGCAGTCAATCGGGGGGACGTGGAGGCAAAAAGTCCGATAAAGTCAAGGGAGAAGCCCATAGAGTCATAAAGTTGCTCCTACTCTTAGTTCATGGACAGCTCCTACTCATGCTCTCCGTCTCTGCAAGATTCGGAAGGGAATGACTCAGATTTCTCTTGGCACAGCTACTAGAAGACTTACAACTGTCAGACAGGTTGTTCACGTCACATTTACGTCATCAAGCTCAGTTTGAGTCTGCGCAGTACGCTCACACTCAGCCATCAGGAAGTGAGTGCTTCTAATTTGCTTCACTTTTCTCCATTGAAGTCTGTGTCCATTTCATATACTGTCTATGGTATAAACACGGAGCAGACGCACACATCTTTGTCTTTTAACTTCGGAGCCAAGTAGTTTCACTTGACTTCACGAGTGCTGCTATAGAGACTCTGCAAGTTGAAAATCAGAAGAAAACTCTGTTCCAGTGTTGGCGTGACGGCGCGATCAGCGGTAGCCGTTAACCCTCTACTGCACGCATTATTATGCAGTCATGGAAAAAAATGTTATAGTGTTTTTTTATTTATAAAATAGACTCAAATGAACATATTTATATATTTTTTTTTTTTCGGGGGGTACTTTTGGGTGCGTTGCCATATGGCAACATTGTGCGAATGGAACAACCTGATGTGTTTTCTCCTAAAATGACATGAAATTCATAGATGATTACAGACCTGTCTTTTAGAAATGAAATAGTTTTTATTATTTGAAATGTTTTTAAGAGCTTTGTGTACAAAATATGAAACAAATTTTCAAAGTATTATTTCAACAACATTTACTAGTAACTGCTGCCATCAAGTTTAGGATGATAGAACATGCATGTGTTTGTGCCTTTGCGTGTGCATGTGTGTGTGTGTGTGTGTGCATGTGTGTGTGTGTGCATGCACATGTACATGGGGTCTGCACAGCGACTTGTGTATGTGGTTATTTTTTGTTCACCATACAGATTTTGGAATGACAAAAACCTCAAATTCTTGATCTACTTTACACCTTTCCCAACATCAGCTCAACACTGTGCAAAGGACGACATGTAACCTGAATGTTGAACATACCGGAATACTAGATACATACCTGTCTCTTCGTCCTGAGTCTACTAGGCCTAATTCTGCCTGCCTCTCATACTCCTCATCACTGATCCCTAGCTCATCCTCACTTTCATGAGATGGTATAACCACTTGTACCCTGTACATTTCAGCCCTCCTCTCAGCCTTGCCATAGAACACTGACGGCTTCATTTTCTAAACAAAATAAGCGTATATATATTTTACTTTTATACTTTACTTTTACTTTACTTTATAAATACATACAAATATATATAAATATATGAGTAGAATACAACCATCCAACTATATCAGTGCATCCATACATTGTCATTCATACAAAGCTACTCTGCATTAGCATGGGCAAAATATTGTTCCATTACTGCACAATGTTGCCATATGGCAACATACCTATTTTATTGACTAAAAAGTTAATAGTAGTATCAAAACAATGTGACAATGATTGAAAAAAGATTAGACCTTGCCCCAGATGCTTGATGTAATTTTTAAATTCTGAAGAAATATGAAAAATTGAGGATAATCTTTATTCACATACACATATTCACAAGCACTTCTTCAGCAACTGGAGTCATCAAAAGTGTGTGAAAAGAATGACAGTGCAAGAGTGTGTAGTGTCATGTGATGTCATCAAAGCATATCATCGGTTACCACCAGGTCCTACCATGAATTTAAGACCAATTAGAGTTCAAATTTATTTTCAAATTTCAAGAAATGTCCAAAGAAAGGGTATGTTGCCATATGGCAACACCGTGCAGTAGAGGGTTAAATATTTGACACTGAAGCTTCAAAGCACGTATCAAGTTTGCAGCGCAATTTCTCATTAAAGGAGAACTCCGGTCAATACCTGTGTTTACATCCTGTTTTCGGTTGAAGTCCAAAGTAGTCGATTGCCGAGTTCACGCGCGTGATCATAGGTAACTAAACCGATGCGCGTGAACTCGACAATCGACTACTTTGGACTACAACCGAAAACAGGATGTAAACACAGGTATTTGCGCTGGCTTAAATAACATAATTTTTATACCTTTCACATCTACTGCAGTCAGATTCACTCGTGTTCACTCTGAAGGAATCACTCACATTTTCTGTGCACTATAATGACACATGAAGGATGTTAAGAGGCTAAAAGCAGGTTTAAAACTTGCCCCATTGAAGTCAACAGGTTGCAAGTTTTAAAAATAGAATAACTCGGTGTAGGCAACACCGTTTTTTGTCGTTGTTCTCTGTATTGACAGCACTCCAAATGTACAAAAAAATTAGCTCAATGTTAAAATTGACCGGAGTTCTCCTTTAAGCTCCGTGCCGAAGCGCGTATTGTTTTCAGAGAAACACGTAACGTTAATCAACCAAAAAACGAAGCCTCACTTTCTTTCCAGTCACATGAATGCTTCACTTTGCGTGTCGGAATGTTTGAACCCAGACCACTCTACAGGTTTTTGGAAGTTTAAGTCCATTTACTAACATTTTTTTTTTATATATATATATATATATATATATATATATATATATAAATATATATATATATATATATATATATATATATAAGCCTACAGCCTAAGTTACATGATCATATATTCTGTCACATAACTGCATAGAAAGCATAACATAATTAGACCAACATTTACTTGCATCAAGCAACTGTTGGTATTTTTATTTCGGTGTAGCCTACTATTAATATAATTGTTACATTTATTTTATTGCCACACTTTAATATGTGAATTATATTATCAGAAAACTGAACATTTAGCGTGGTCAGGCTTTTATTTGTGCTTAATGGATAAAACGACGGAGCTGCGCACTCAGCTGCTCATGCTATAAATTGTACCTGCCACAAGATGGCGCTGTTTTCGACACTCTTGATGCTTCGAATCTTTTCCCGAAACATTCAGGGAAAAGCCTCAGTGCTTCATGAGGCTTCATTTGCCCATCCCTCATTTTTGAAGTGAAGTATATACCCCGAAGTGAAGTGAAGTACCCCGCAGCGCGGGTATAGACCCCTTTTGCGCCGACGTCACAGTTACGTCACGGCGCTAGCTGGAGGCAAAACGTCTCGGTTACGGATGTAACCCTCGTTCCCTTAATAGGGAACGGAGACGTTACGTCGGATGACGACGATTGGGGTTTCGCTTAGAAAGCCTCTCACCTTCGAGTATATAAAACGAGCCAATGGCAATGAAATGCCATGGGTCTGCGGAATTTGCATAGCGTATCTCCGCCCACCGCAGGGGGTATATAAGGAAGTACACTGCAACATGCAGATATGTCTTCGCTGAGGAGCCGAGACTGAACTCAGGCGTTTTTCAGCGATACAGCGGAAGTGGCAGGAAGACGTAACGTCTCTGTTCCCTACTCAGGGAACGAGGGTTACATCCGTAACCGAGACGTTCTCTTTCGTGGTCACTCCGAGTTACGTCGGATGACGACGATTGGGGTTCCAGTCTAATCACGCCACCTCGGCTGTCATCCAGTGCCCTGCGTAAGTCTGAGCTCCCTGTTGTAAGACTAGCACGAACGAAGGAGTCCTACTTAACACAGGAATACCAAGGTACACTGGGAAGCATATCTCAGAGGAAATATGCAATTATGCCCAACCCTAAGGGGGGGACTTGGAATACACATATGACCCAGAGGGCTGCATATGGAGTATCACTGGGGTGTCCAACCGCAGGTGGAATATTTAAACCCCAGGAGTGGCAAGATGGCTTGCCAAGGGAAAGACACACGCTCAAAAAGAGACTTACAGTGGAATACACATGTGGGGGTCGCTCAGAGGGGGGACCATGCACATGGAGGCACCTAGTCAAGCGCAAAAGCTGCGTTATGGCAGAATGGCATAAGTCAGGCGTTGACGTAACCAGTGCTGGAGGAAACTCAGAGCTTATCAGACTCACCTGAGAAGATAATCGCACGTATCCCGTCTGTGGAGAGGAATGGCGAGCAAGCGAAGACACCTGAGCAGAATCTAGTACCAGCTGGTTGAAGCGAGTACATGGGAAGAAACTGGCTCTACTCGAAGATTATAGAATCTCGCGAATGTGTTGGGTGTCGCCCAGCCTGCAGCTCTACAAATGTCTGTTATCGAGGCGCCATGCGCTAGAGGCCAAGAGGAGTGGAGTGGGCTACGAGTGGAGTGGGCTTTCACACCAAGGGGGCATTGACGACCTTGCTGCTGGTATGCCAAAGCAATGGTATCCACTATCCAGTGAGACAACCTTTGCTTTGAGAGAGCCTTTCCCTTCAGCTTCCCACCATAACAGACAAAGAGCTGGTCTGAGGTCCTGAAACACCGCGTTCTGTCTACGTAAGCACGAAGGGCGCGTACTGGGCAGAGCAGTGCCAAGGCTGGGTCTGCCTCCTCCAAGGGCAGCGCTTGCAGGTTCACTACTTGGTCTCGAAAGGGTGTGGTAGGAACCTTGGGCACATATCCAGGCCGGGGTCTCAGGATCACGTGAGAGTTAGCCGGCCCGAATTCCAGGCACGCTTCGTCAACCGAAAATGCCTGCAGGTCCCCTACACTCTTGATGGAGGCCAATGCAACCAGGAGCGCTGTCTTCATAGACAAGAACTTAAGCTCTACTGATTGCAAAGGCTCAAATGGAGCACTCTGCAGGGCAGTTAGAACCACTGAGAGGTCCCAAGAGGGTACGAGGGGAGGACGAGGAGGATTCAGTCTCCTCGCTCCCCTCAGGAACCTGAAGATCAGGTCGTGCTTTCCCAGAGACTTACCATCAACTGCGTCGTGATGTGCGGCAATGGCGGCAACATACACTTTCAGGGTGGAGGGAGACAGCCTTCGCTCCAGCCCTTCTTGCAGGAATGAAAGCACGAAACTGATCGGGCATTTCGTGGGTTCTTGATGTTTAGAAGAACACCAGTTGACGAAGAGGTTCCACTTCAACGCATAGAGATGTCTCGTGGACGATGCTCTAGCGCAGGGGTCGGCAAGTAACTTTGGCCGAGGGCCAATATTTTTTTTTGCCAGTAGGTGGAGGGCCAGCTACACAGAGTAGGCCTATGGATACAAATTAAATACTCTTATATAGGCCTATAATCGCAGAATATGATGGGTCCGTCACTGTCCGTGGATCATTCGTTCAATCGTTTTTTCAAATTAAAACCAAAAATAAAAAGATGAAAAACTACTTGTTTTTCCATTATTTATTTCCTGAACTAAAATGAAAAAACAAATAACGACGGGTTTTCTGATTGTACTCAGATCAAAAATAGAAAAAAATTATTACTGGATTAGACTAATTTTAATTTTGATTTTTTATTTTGAATTTAACACCTTAAGCATATATCAAGGAAATAATTTAAAACAGATCAAGTACTATTGTGGTAACAGATTACAGCCATTTTAATAAAGGTGTGAATCATGCCTCATTCGCTTACAGTCCGACTTTGGAACTTTATTCCTTTTTTATTATTATTATTTATTCGGGACACACACATACACACCTAAGGTTTAAGGAGGTCTGTCAATATAAATATTACGCTATTTTAACATTGTAGGCCTACTGTCAGCAGAGAAAAAAATGCCAAAGAAAAAAATTATGAAATATAAATAACACAAATTAAATAGGACAAAAGCAGCCTATCACTCAAATTTCTAAGCAACCTAAACGAAAATCATATTGCCCTACTGACAAATGAAGTAGGCTATTTTCTGCCGAACTATTTCAAACATCCTTGCAAAAAAAGAATGTTGTTGGCTGACAATGGTTTCAGTACCAAACAGCTCCTCAGAGCTAGGTGTAGCCTACAGGTGGTCAGAATTAAGTGCGGATACGCTGTCAAAAGGTGTTGGAATGGGCTATTGTCAGTCAGACCGCCCGCTCCGTCCAAAGTACACCAGAGTTCTGACCGCTACAGTCTTTTGACGCGCGAATGGACACAAAGTGGTCAAGCGTAACTAGACGTGGCAGGCGCGAATTTGACGCGCTATTCGCGTCCGGTTTGAACGTACAGTTATACTTTAAAATGTAATCCCGCGCCGCATGATTCCCTATGTGTGTTTCACACAGTATGCGGCGGTGAAATCGCCGCGCGACTACGGCTTTTCTCAAGTATTGGAAGAGTTTTGTGCAGCATTTAGGACTTCCATAATAATCCGGCGGGCCAGAAAATATTGCTGGCGGGCCAGTTTTGGCCCGCGGGCCGCCAGTTGCCGTTCCCTGCTCTAGCGGAAGTGATGGTAGCCACCACCGCAGGTGGTAGGGTACTCAAACCTGCCTCGTCCCGTCCAGGAGCCACACGTGGAGGTTCCAAAGATCGGGACGAGGGTGCCAAAGGGTGCCCCGTCCCTGAGAAAGGAGGTCCTTCCTCAGAGGAATTGGCCAGGGAGGTGCTGTCGCGAGGAGTACTAGTTCAGAGAACCAGGTCCGGTTGTGCCAATACGGGGCAACCAAAATGACCTGCTCCTCATCCTCCCTGACCTTGCGCAAGAAGGCTCACTGGGGGAAACGCATACTTGCGTAGGCCCGCGGCCAGCTGTGCGCCAGTGCATCCGTGCCGAGCGTGCCCTCGGTCAGGGAATAATACAGGTCGCAATGGGACGAGTCGCGGGAGGCAAACAGGTCTACCTGTGCGTCGCCAAACTGATCCCAAATCAGCTGGACCGTCAGGGGATGGAGTCGCCATTCTCCAGCGAGAGGCTGAATTCGAGACAGCTCGTCGGCCGCCTGGTTCAGGCGTCCCGGGATATAAATGGCTCGAAGCGACCTCAGATGCTTCTGACTCCATATGAGGAGGTGGCGAGCGAGTTGCGACATACGGCTGGAGCGTAGACCACCCTGATGGTTGATGTACGCTACTGTTGTGGTATTGTCTGATTGTCTGACTAGTACGTGCTGACCCTTGAGCAGCGCATGGAAGCGGTGCAGGGCGAGACGTACAGCCAGCAACTCGAGGCAATTGACATGCCAAAGGCGCTGGGGTCCTGTCCAAGAGCCTGCGGCAGCATGACCATTGCACATGGCGCCCCAGCCCGTGGTGGAGGCATCTGTTGATACAACAACATGCCGGGAAACTCGTTCTAAGGGCACTCCGGCCCATAGAAAATTGAGGTTCGTCCACGGGGTGAAGGTCTGACGGCAGGCTGGAGCCAATGGGACTCGGAGCATGCCGTGTTGCCATGCCCACCTCGGGACTCGATCGCGAAGCCAAAGCTGAAGCGGTCTCATATTAAGCAATCCCAGCGGCGTTACTGCGGCTGCGGATACCATATGCCCCAGGAGCCTCTGAAAAAGTTTCAGTGGAACCGCACTCTTGCCCTTGAACTGACGAAGACAAGTCAGCAGTGACTGCGCGCGCTTGCTCGTAAGCTGTGCGAACAAAGCGACCGAGTCGATCTCCATACCGAGAAAAGAGATCCTCTGCACGGGGCAGAGTTTGCTCTTCTCCCAGTTGACCCGAAGGCCCAGACGAGCTAGGTGCCGGAGCACTAGGTCCCTGTGTTCGCAAACCTGGTCTCGAGAGTGAGCTAGGATTAGCCAGTCGTCGAGATAGTTCAGGATGCGAACCCCGTGTTCCCGGAGGGGAACAAGGGCTGCCTCGACGACCTTCGTAAAGACGCGAGGAGACAGGGCTAGCCCGAAAGGGAGAACCGCGTACTGGTATGCCCGCCCCTCGAAAGCAAACCGAAGAAACGGTCTGTGTCGAGGTAAAATGGAGACATGGAAGTAGGCGTCCTTCAGGTCGATCGCTGCAAACCAATCCTGTGGCCGCACACACTGGAGGATGTGTTTGGCCGTTAGCATCTTGAACGGCAGCCTGTGAAGGGAGCGGTTCAAGACGCGCAGGTCGAGGATTGCCCGTAACCCACCGGACTTCTTGGGTACAATGAAGTAAGGGCTGTAGAAGCCGGACTTCATCTCGGCTGGAGGGACAATCTCGATCGCACCCTTCGCCAGTAGGGTGGCGACCTCCGCTCTCATGACAGGGGCATTGCCACCGACCATAGTGAAGCGGACTCCCCTGAAGCGGGGAGGAGATATCGCGAACTGAATCGTGCAGCCGAATCTGATGGTTCTCGCGACCCAGCGGGACAGTCTGGGAAGCTCTAGCTAGGCCTCCAGAAAGTGCACCAGAGGGGTCATACGAACCACAGACGCACCGTCGGTGGGGCAGCGAGGCGGAATGACCGGCACCGGCGAGGGTGGCATAGCGGCCCTGTGCGGGGGCACGGTCATTAACCGCGTCCTGCCAGAGAAGGCCAGGGGAGGGCACGCGTCCCACGGGGGCGTGCTCTGGCAGGGGTCTGGCGACAGAGGGGGATGAGAGGAGCGTGGCCCGTCGGCGGCGCGTGCTGTCATCCACAGCCTCTTGGGGCTTGGAGGAAGGGACATCTGTTCTTGAAACAAGAATTTCCCCCCCGGCCCTCCACCGGGGAAAGGAGTGGCCCTGCTACCAGCTCCTGAGAAGAACTGAGCCCTAACCCCAAGCTGCCTGTCTCAGAAGTGCTGCTTAGCATGGCGTTTAGCCGGCTAAGGGGCGGAGACAGGCGGTGCCACCCTCCTGCGACCTCCTCGTGCTGTGGGCCAGTGAAGGCTCGAGGGGAGGAACGCAGAGGGGCGGTGTCGGCGGGAAGCAGGCTAAGGAGACCGCACGGACAGATGACCGTCGGTGCAGAAGGTCCTGCGCCTGCTTATAGAGTGATCGAAGACTGTTGGGCGCAATCCTCAACCACACGCTGCCCGTCTCAAGAGTGCTGCTTAGGCTGGCGTGGCAGTCTAAGGGGCGGAGACGGGCAGCGCTGCCCTCCTGCGACTTGCTCCTGCTCAGGGCCGGTGAAGACCCTGAGGGGAGCAACCACATGGAGGGGGCCTTGGCGGGAAGCAGACTAAGGAGACCACACAGATGGATGACCATCGGTGCAGGACCCAAGTCTACTTCAGGTGGTCGAAGCCACACCGCCAAAGAGCCCAGCCCGGGACATGGGGGAGCTTAGAAAATGAACTCTCAGACACCCCCACATCAACCTGGCTAAGCCCATGTCTGGACCACACTAGTGGACATCACCTGACCCAGGATCACGCAGGTGCTGATGTCGCCTGAGCGAGGTCGGCAGTGTGCGTGGCGGAACAAACCAGGCCGGGCATGGGTGGCATAGCGTCCCAGCATGGGGCGTGGTTACAATTTCCGTGTTCTGCCAGGGTTGGCCAGGGAAGGACTAGCGTTCCACTGCGGCCGGTTCGACAGAACTCCCGGGACAGCACTGCATCGAAGGCGCAGGCGACACACAGCACTGCATGACAGTGCCACGATAGTGACAGGGAACATACAGACCATGATCGCCGTGCGATCGAAAGCAGCGAAGGCGGAGGACACCCGCAGGCCGCGAAAGTCACGTGGAGTCTCGCGCAACGCAGGCGTCCTGATGCACGTCCGGGAGAGGCTTACAGCGCTCGGGGGGAGGGCGGGGCCACTCCAGCCGATGCTTTCAGCCGCCCGGGAAAGCATGGCTGACAGCTCTGGATCGGTCCCGGCAACGATGGCACTCCCGTGGGAGGCAACGCAGTCGAAACTTCATTTCCAGAGGAATCAAGCCCGCCTTGTGATGCTGTGAGTGCATGGTCTGCGATGTGGAGGGGGGTGTGGCCCGAGGAATTGACTCGTCGGTTGTTGTGCCACACCAAACCCTCAGATCACCCTGGCCACCAGCCAAAGTATCCCTTCTCGAGGAAGAGATAAATTGGGGTGTGGCAGAGGGGACTCTACTCACATGGAGATCATTGAGTCTTGATCTATAAACATCGCGATGGTCATGTTCGCGCAATGAAAACATGACTCATCAACGAGCGCTGCCGAGCGTGATTAAGCCCAACACGCAAAACAGCGCTCGCGACCGTTAGGCAGATGACTCACACACACACATCCAGAAAATACACGGGCGAACCGTCTTGAAAAAGACGTGCCGCGTGCAGCTCTTTTAGAGAGTGGAAAAGCTCAGCAGAGTGCTGAAGCGCCCAGGGAGAAACACACTCACTGTCGGCAGATTACTGCACAAATCAGCAGCAGGAAATGCGATCGATCTCGCTGGAAAGCGCCGTCACACCAACACACTGAAGAGCCGCTCGTCTCGAAGAGATTTGAGATAACACTCAAAAGGCTTGTGGAGTGAAGTACTGAACTTGGCTCCGAAGCGAAAACATATCTGCATGTTGCAGCGTACTTCCTTATATACCCCCTGCGGTGGGCGGAGATACGCTATGCAAATTCCGCAGACCCATGGCATTTCATTGCCATTGGCTCGTTTTATATACTCGAAGGTGAGAGGCTTTCTAAGCGAAACCCCAATCGTCGTCATCCGACATAACTCGGAGTGACCACGAAATGGAACAGAGTGATAACTGGAGGCGGCCAATACAAACCAGCACAGATTCGACTACATAATAAGGAGCTTAAATTACTATTTTTATTATTAAATGTCATCTTGTTGTGTTGTTGGGTTCTAGAATCGACGGAGTACAGGCTCCAATTTTACATTTTATCGCATAATGTTTTCTAAATGATTGTGATTATTTGTGAATCATCTATGATTGTTGTTTTGATTGATTGTGACTAGACTTTTTGAAGAACCTGGTAAGAAAGGGTAATCAAATACATAGTTAAAAAATGAATATGCTGTATCTGGAATTTTTATGTCAAGAAAATATTCACATAATTACAATTGCACCGTAATGTCACTCTTTACATTGTCGTCTTCTCTCTGGCCTTGGCGCTGGCTAGGCAGAACTGCAGATCGTACCACACAAGTCTTGTACGTGGCCATTCAGCACATAGTTATAGGCATCTAAAGATGTATATGCCCTCAGTTTCTCTTTACGCTCAGTTTCTCTATCGGGCAGGTGTAGAGCAGGCTTCTCAACCGGAGGTAGCGTTAACGTTAATCCTGTCAGATCGTCCATCCATTAACTGAGTGTACGGGTCGGCCAATCTGGTTCCGTCCGTTAAAATTAACTTTTGCAAATAACAATCGCGGCCCTGGACAGTGAGTGACCTTGCACATTAAGATAAAATTGGATTTTCTCCAGTCATTGTTAAAAAACAAGCTAACAAAACTGGCAAACTAACGTTAGTGAAGCGGCCAGAGGTATCTTTCTGCCTCCAGCAAAGCCCCGCCCACACAAATACGTCCACCATGTTTTCCAACTGTAAAAGGGTCTATTGACTCGTTCTGTAGACAGTCGAAGATGATAGGCCTCCCTGAAATGATTCCAATTACGTTGTTGTCACATCGACGTAACGTCTCTCGTTCCCTCCTTCAGGGAACAAGGGTTACATACGTAACCGAGACGTTGCACAATATGAAATAGAATGTTAATAAAGCTTTTTAATGTTTTTTGAAACACTACACCTTTTCACTACCTTCAGATAATGAAAATGCATTTGAATGTGTGTGAAAATTAAGACAATTTGTCAAAGTATTTACCCTAATAGGACAAAGTTATGAATGACGAAACCCTAAAAAAAGATCAAAGGTCAGATTTTGAAAATTAATTTTGGAATATGATTTTAGCCTAAATGTATGTAAAATATAAAATCATAATTTTTTTCTAGCTGTGATTTCATAATTAGTCTCATAGCATAGAGGTTTAAAATTGTCTAATAATTACACCCTATACGGTCTCATTCAAGAATGTATTTAAATTGTAAAATAACAGGCTTGGTTTTTGTCTACATTACAAATTTCGTCTTGTATTGGAAAAACAAAGCTACACCCACGCAATGCTCCAAAACAGAATGATATAAAAGAACTTTTAAAAAATGGCAAGTCAGAATTTATCTGTACATTTTAGGTCTACAAATAATTATTAATTTAAACATTATTATTATTACTATAACCACCACATTAAATACACACCTTAGTACATTTCCACAGTTAAACAAAAGACGCAAACAGATTTTTACAGTTATACACCTTATTTACAGTGATTTGTAATGATCAGTATTTTTTTATTACAGGCAAAGATTTAGAGGAAAGGCACATTAGCAGACAGAATCTATCAATACACCACACAGATGAACAGATGATATAGTATATTAAAATGGACACCACAGAGATACTTCAATGAAAGTCTCTCAATGAAATACAAAAAAACAAACAAATTATATGTATTTGCCTCTATATGAACATGAAGCATTGCATTGACAAAAGAATTGAACATTGGTTTGATGGTCATTCAAGAGCTTTGCCAAGCTGCAAGGTGGCGAGAGTTTTACTTCTTTTGTACAGTCATTGTCAGCTAATTTATTTCAACTAATTATTTATTTTCATGCACTAGTAACCAGCAGGACGTGTGAATTATGCAGTATATATAGTTTGTAAATGCTAGTCAATACAGTGGACATTTGTAGCCTACACAACTTTAAGCACATGCTATAAGTCAACAAAAGACAATGAGACAATGACATCTGATAAAAACTTTTTTCATAGGATGTACAGTGGCAGAGGCACAGGATCTCTCTGAATGGTGGATGGAGCGATAGGTGTATATTTATCTTGAGTCTCATTCTACTCCCCCTCCTTAAAGATCACTAAAATATACAAAGCACAGACTTAACTGTTATTGTGATGTACAATTAACCATTTGAAACATACTATGTTTAAAGTCTGCAATAGATAATACTTATTCTATAAAATCAGGTCACCTTATCTGCTGTAGAAAGTTTGAGATTATTTGGCAGCCACTCGATTTTCCCTCACTAGATTTTTTTCAGATAATTGCTATTAAATATTATTAATTCTGTGTCCCACTGAATAAGATGAACATTTCACTGTCCTTCATCATCAATGAAGACCCCAAACACCCATGATACAATGATATCAGTTGTAGAGTTCTCAACGGGTCGGGTCGGCCCGACAAACCTGACGGGACCCGCGGGTTCGGGTCGAAAATATAATCAAATCACTCGGGTCGGACCTCGGGCTTAATCTTTTCCGCTCAGTAAAAAAAAAAAAAAAAAAAAAAAAAACATTTATTAATCATCGCTGCTGGTCACCGTAAAGAAAGTCTGGCTGCTGCGTGTAACGTGCATCATGGAGAGGGGCGGGGGCAGACCTAACGCCGCTGCGTGCACGCCTTTAGCCTGGAGAAGAAGATGGAGTTGGTGAGAAGTAAACTTGCCGCAGGTGAATTCACCGTCGCTACTACAGCCTAATTATATATTTAAAGTGTATTGTTTCAGTTGTTTGTATTGTTGAAAGGCGTGAACATTAAAGGTTGATTTGAATTCCCGTCTGCTGGTCATGATAATATGTGTATGAGAGAAAAAAAAAACTGACGCGGCGTCGGGCCGCGGGTCGGGTTCGGGCAGAGCCATAGAGAGAAAGAGTTGCGACACTCCCATAGACCTCCGTTGTAAATAATGGCGGCGCTTTTAACCGCCTACTTCCGGGATTTGAAGATCGGAATAGTTCTAAACACTGTCATTTTGGCGTTGGACACCATTCACTTACATTGCTGCGCGTCGAGTTGTTCTAGAGTTAAGTTGCTGAAATATCGACCTCTTTTGATTTGTCAACTGTCTATGTTGTATCAGAGGCCCTTTGCGATGCTTATACTGGTCTTCATTTGTACATGCACAGCGTAATTATTTATATTTTATGTTGGTTGTTTCAACCAATTTTCAAGCACTGCCTGCTAGCTAGTGCGACTTCGTCAGCTGTGACAGTAAAGGCGGGCATACACTGTGCGATTTTCGTCCGATTTTGAGCCGAATTCTGACTCGTGCGACTCTTTTTCGGGTCGGGCCGATTTTCAGCTTTGTCGTGCGTCGTTTGTCGTGCAGTGTTCGTGCAGTGTACAGGGGGAAAAGAGAGGCGATTAACCTTTCACGACCGGCAATCGGATGGTCGGATGAATTTCAGGCATGTTAGAAATTTTGGTCGCTCCTCGTGACTATATCGCACAGTTGAAGCAGAGCTACGAACCGATTGCCCTAAACTCAGTGTTTTTTCCCTCACTGCGCCTGCGCGAAAACAATTTCATCTGCAGCAAAAAAAAAAAAAAAAAAACCTAACCCTAACCCTAACGAAAAAAGGGAGATCTTTAAGTTCTGTAGTTCAAAGCTATTACTGTTGCTTACCTCCAGTTCGTGTTGCAAAATGGATTAACCATTACCCACTTCTTCCAAGCCACCTGCGATGTAGCCTACACTTTGCCTCTTTTATTATTAAAAAAATGTTTGGAAATAAAGCTGTTTTTAATTTTCATTGATGAATTATTGCAGTGTTCGGACATATTATAGACTGTTAATAATTAATTATATGTATAATTCATTGTAATCGACCTAAATGTTTTAGACAATTTTTAATGAGGAGAAGTAAAGCTTCTATGTAGGCTAATATTTTATTATCCTCACAGCGCGTTAGTTATGCGGTGATGCGCTATGAAATTGTTGCGTGGCTATGTAATTATAATAGCCTATCAGTTTAATAATAAAAGTAGCCTTCCCTAATAATAATAATAATAATACAAGCCTACTAATAATTTAATATATAAATTGGAAATGCTAAATCTTCTTGATATTGATAGCTGATGCTTGTTTTGACAATATCTCTGGATAGGCTACATGATATCGTCCATAGGCGCAACCCGGCACGAGGATTTATCGCGCTGATTCGCGCATATTTCACACGTATAGTGTGAGCAGTCAAGTCGCAGCTCGACGTTCGGACCGTACAGTGTGAGCACATAAATCCTGAGCTTTGGCTTTACATCGCATGCGATCTACTCGTTCAGTGTGAGTAGGTTCCTTGCTGAAATCGCACAGACATCGCACAGTGTATGCTCGCCTTAAGAGTTCGGTAATGAATCACTACCTCCTTTATAGCAACTTTTATTTAATTAAATTTTTTGGGAAATACTAACTTTTCATTATGTTTTATTGTCTTGAGTGAAGTGGCTTGTGAGAACAATGCTGGACCTCTAGGATTGTTATGGGATCACCAGTCCTGTCTGTTTCATGGATCACCTGCCCCTGGTTTTTGTTTTCCTTGTTCACACACACCCACACAAGCACACATTTTTGTTGTCTGTCATTGTTTAATAAAAAATATTTAAGCGAACTCTGAACGGACCGCCACGGCAGACCTCTTTGCGTGATCACGAAGGTAGGCTAATGGCTGAATAAAAATTTATAAGCAAAATCACGGGAATCAATAGCCTAATACAGCCCAGTTGTGCTAAAATAAATATCATGAGACGTCCATCATCAGATGAATGATATGGAAAAGTTAAGTTGGAGCCGCTAAAGCCAGTGCTACTACCCATGCGAACATGAACACTGAGCTTTTCCCTCCAAAAATATAGCCTAAAACTTATCTCCAAATGCAAAACTGACATTAACAAAATGCAATAATGCAATAACAGCTGAAAAAGTACTTGGGTGTGTGTTTTATTTTATATTTACCGTTCAATAATGCAATCGCTGCTGTCTGTCCCATAGAAGAGCATGACAGCCAGCGTATGTTTTAGAACTATTGGGGCTTACATGAACCACGTGACAGCCATAGCGGCGACATCAAAGAGTGTCGCAACTCTTTCTCTCTATGGCTCTGGGTTCGGGCAGATAATTCATGTTTATGTGTCGGGTTACATCGGGTCCGGGCTTTAAAAGCCACGGGCCGGGTCGGGTCGGGTTGTAATTTTCAGGCCCGTTGAGAACTCTAATCAGTTGCATGCAATAGTCAACCGAGCTAAACAAATTGACTCCATCTCACTGAGTCACAGTACAGTCTAATGTAAATACAATACTGTATACATACCTGGTCCACTCACACAGCCCCTGTTGTTAGTTCACACTATATTATTATGAAGCCTGTCTGGGTCAGGTTTTCACTAAGTAGAATTTTTGTAAAAATGTAGAAAGTTTGCACTTACATTTACACATTTGGCAGACACTTTTATCCAAAGCAACTTACATTGCATTCAAGGTACACAATTTACATTTTGTCAATTCTTGCTTTCCCTGGAAATCGAACCCATGACCTTGGCGTTGCTAGCGCCAACGCTCTACTGTTTGAGCTACAGGAAAGCCTAAGTTTGCACTTAATCTCTTCCCAAAAGTCATGTTATCGAAGTAGAGTGTGATATAAATAAAATAAAAAGCCTCAGACCACTTGTAAGTCCATTGCGTGCAAATGGATCTTTTTCTTTGCTTAACAGAGACAAAGGAACAGTTATTTTCATTGTGATAAATTTCAGTAACGTAATGGGGGGAATTTACATTCTCCACTCGTATGACGTACAAAAAAATAGCACCTTGTTTTAAAAATGAATGAGATGACACACATGACATTTTTTATAGGGATGCAACATGCAAGCTTGTCCCCTTTCAGCGAAATTCGCTGTTTTGAACTTAAAATATCGAGTTCTACGCACTCATAAATCCTCTTATTATAACAAGCAAAGCTCAGACAACATAAATAAGAGATTCGTTGTGCAGTGTGAAGTTAGATATTGATAATGACAGTTTGTTTATGACAGTCTTTGTTCAGTCATAATCACAATCTGTTAATATAGTGTGAAATTAATAAGCTAATTTAGTGAAATCATTTGTTCTATTTTGTTCATTTAAAATGTAATCTTATACATGACAACTTATTAAATTACATCAGTTCCTCATGCCAAACTAGGACCTCAGAAAGCTGTTGTATGTTCTGAAATACTTGATCTGTTTTACAGAATTGTTTTTAGACAGTAAATTTCAGTATTAAGCAAAAGTGAGTTTGTTCTTACCTGTTAAAAACGTGGAAAACGTGGAAAACTTGTAAAGAAACTGGAGGCTCCCTGTTGGTCTGTTTTAAATAAAGAACAGTTTTACAATTATTGTTTTCCTGTGAAAAATATAGTTTTTAAAAATATAATATAGTTTTTAAAAATATTTTAAAAATATAAAGATATTTCTTGAGATTAAATATAGTTTTATTTATTGATAAAAAGTGACGTAAACCTACTTTGAAATGGAGATATTGGGATGTGTTTTTCCTCTCCCTATAAAAAAAAATGCAACATGAGCTTAATTAGTCAACAGTAACATGTTCGAACATTTCAGAGCATCTTGTTAAATACCTGCTCTATTAACCAGTTCACAGCTCTGTCAATTGCATCTGAATTCTTCTGACACTTCAGTAATCCTGTATCCTCATAGAATAGGAGGTCCACTGTGAGAATGTCTGTCCTGTTGACACATCTGCTGCTGTCTGGTACTGTTTTCTCTGGGTCAAACGTGTGATGAAGCACCACAAGAACAACCAGCTTAGAGTCTGTTCAGGAAACAGACATATTGGAGATGAATTCATCTGAAATACTTATAAATGTATAACCTTGAGTCAAAAAAAAAGAAGAAGCATTTTTTACAAAAGTGTGATGATCAAATAACCTGTAGAGTGACTGAATTTGTTCAGTGCTGCTTCGATGTCAGTTCCAGTTCGAGAAACAATTGGACAGAAAATCAAAATTATGTTACTCTCGTCCACACTACCAACTTCCTTCAGATTCTCAATTCGTTTTCCCAGAATGGCAATAAATTTCTTGTCACAGTTATTTGTCTTTCCAGCCAAAATGGAGAACACTTTGACCCACTCTGGAAAATGAATTAGGATGAATCAAGTAAAACAGGGGAATGTACAAATAAGATCATAAAAATAATGCAAGATAATAACAACAGTTTTAAAAATCAATTCCATTCTCTGGAATGGTGTCCTGAAAGATGAGTTATTCTGATATATTATCAAAAAGTCAAGAATGTAATGTGTGACTAAACAAGCAGTTGTGTAATCCATCATAAGATAAACTTACTTGCACTAGAACTGTGGTTCTCCCTTCTCGGCTTCTTTTTATCCACTTCCTGCAATTCACCTTCATGCTACAGACACAATTTATGGTAAATGTAATCACAGTATCTGGATAAAAACTGCATAATGTTACCAGAGAAATGTAACAGTTTAAAATTTACCTTATTTGATTCGTGTGAGTTTTCCCTTTCTTGATTTAGTTTTTGTCCTGGCCATGGGTTTGTAAAACATTTTGTGGTAAAATCATTAGGAAATTATGTAAAATGATTAGCAACATAAATAATACCGATTAAATCATATAGGTTATATTTGCTGTTAAAAAGTGACTTGAAATGAAAATTACATTACATAACTAGCTAATCTGTGTCTGTTAACATGTGGCAAGACTAAGACTGAAGACATCTGTAACATTTCCTTAAACTCTTAAAATGACAGTGTTCCTAGCAGATATGATAAATACATTTTAGAATGTGTGATACAGTGCAACATTGTTTGTTATCTACTCATGTGGATATGCATGTTCATGTAAAGATTTAACTTTGGAATACACAAAAAAATAATTATTTAGATGTATCCTGACAAACTATAAATGTGACATAAACACCCACCATTGTCCAGTAATTTATTTTCTGATTTGGTTTTCTGTTCTTCTAGTTTACTGGTTTCCATCCCTTGGAGTCTCTCACTGTCGTTCTCCTCTGTCTGTTTCTGTTTCTCTGTCTGCTGATCTTCTTTCTGTGCATCTCTTTTTTCTAGATTACAGAAGACTATACACACAATTCCCGATTTAAAAAAAATAATAAAGCATATTATATCCTTAATAAGTGCTCTTATATACAATATAACCGAATTTGATTTTTTCTGTATTGAATAAATCAAGTGTCCTCTTGTCAAACTACTTTAAGCTTTGAAAAAAACGTAGGAAATAATCCAAGTCCAGGCACTCAGTAGATACAAAAAGTAATACAAAACACTTTATTAGAGGGCTAAAAAATGTAAAAAACACCAACGCGTATAAGCTACTTTAAGCTTTGTTATCGTTTTTCAGATGGAGTCTAATGAGTTCCTTGTGTCTGTCATGATCATTGACAAAAAAATATGATATTAGTCCAAACAGATCTTACCTGCAAATAAAGCAGAATTTGCCATTTTCATTCTCTCCTCATAAGTCCATTCTTTGTCGATCTGTTGAAGAAAAGAACATTGTCCAACAACCTTTTATCAAATATAAACTGTGTGAAATACTCATATGACAGTTTAGGTTGATGATACAAGTATTGTTGAATATAGTAAGAATATAATCTGACAACTATACAAGTGAGTAATCAAATTCCACTTGGTTTGATGATCCAACACTCTCAGAAAAAAAATGTGCAATGACGTTACATTCAGAGGTGCAACAGCGTGTTAAATACCCTTAAAGGTACATCTTTGTACTTGCTTTACCCCTCAAAGGCTCATGGCGTACCATTACACTACTCTACTAATATGCACCTTTTAGGTGTAGATAAGGTACAAAGTTGCCTCTTTAAGGGTACTGCCCTAGTGGCAAGCTGTAACTGCAAATGTTTTTGACAGTAATCCAAGAAGACAAAATTGGACAACAATAACAATGTTCTACTTAACGTGCTCTGGATGATTATAATCAATAAAAGGTTTTGAGGTTTTGTATTAAGAAATGTAGATTTTTTTATTATTATTTTTTAATGACAGCTGGAAAGAAAATTATTTAAATAATTCTTATTGGAGCTAAGTGAACTACAAAATATACTTTCAATTATTTACATTTGTTTCATAAATACTAAGGGGAAAAAAATCTGTATTCATGTATACAAATATTGTAATAAAAATACTGTATTTAAAGTAAAATGTAGTATATTTTTCTGTTACCTTTTTGGAACATAGTCTGTTTTTTTGTGGCAGCCCAGTCTGATCTTCATGAGTCACAGCTGAGTCACAGTGAAATCACAATGAAACATTTAAAGTAATAGAGTAATCAGAAAAAAATGCCATGTCATTGGATGGTTTATTAATGTATTTTTTTTTTTTTTTTGGCACATTAGTCTTAAACAGAGCCGATCCTGGCCTCCCTGGGGCCCTAAGCAAAATCCTGAGCCATTAAAATCTCAGAAAATTTGGTCTAGGGTTTCATGACCCTTTAACCTGTTATGGCGCTGCTCTGAATAATGTCTACGAGGGGGAGGCGGGGCCCTGCGAAACTTGCGTAATGTGCGTATAGGGCTGATCGACTCTGGTCTTAAATATACATTCGATCAATAGGTCTCATGACAAACCAACACTTGGCAATCCTCTAGATTTCAGTTCATTCTGACAGATTAGAGCTGATGTAGAATGAGGTTATATGAAACACTCACCTATTGTTATCTCCTCGGTTCTGTCTTCACTGGTAATCTGACACAGGTAATCACCACCATCCAATTTCTTTAGATGTAAAGACACATTTCCTCTCTCCAGCTCCTCCTTGGGTAGTCTCGCTCCCTCATGGTTCACCCCCTCTATCAACCGTTCATTCTTATAGAAACAAACAGTCTGTCTCCTTAAACCACCTGATCTCCATGTCAACAGCACTGATTTCAGGAGACAGCTTACACAGAATGGTGCCATCTGATGGAGCTGCCTCAGACAAAACTATCTCGAACTCATCTGTGTTGAGAAAAAAAGAAAAAATGTGGACTTACATAAATTAATATTTATATCATATTAATCGTATTTTATTTAATTTTTTTATGAAGGAAAATAAAATAAAATAAATTTTAACAGAACTTACTGTTGCTATCAACTTCCATTTTTTTTGGAACATGACACACAAAGTGACACAGAATGAGCTTTGAGCTTTAAGTGCTGGTACCAGTTCACACAGTCATTTTTTTTTAAGTAAAACAATGTGAACTTTCTTTCCCATGAAAATTAAATTACATAACTAGCTAATCTGTGTCTGTTAACATGTGGCAAGACTAAGACTGAAGACATCTGTAACATTGTCTTTCTATCATTTACTCTAATGATTGCTCTTAAAATGACAGTATGTTTCTAGCAGATATGATAAATACATTTTAGAATGTGTGATACAGTGCAACATTGTTTGTTATCTACTCATGTGGATATGCATGCTCATGTAAAGATTTAACTTTGGAATACATAAAAATTATTTATTTAGATGTATCCTGACAAACTATAAATGTGACATAAAGACCCACCTTTGTCCAGTAATTTCTGATTTGAACAGAACTCTTTCTGATCTGTTATTTTAATTTCTGGTTTGGTTTCCTGTTCCTCTGGTTTACTGGTTTCCATCCCTTTCACTGTGTTCACTCGGAGTCTCTCACTGTCGTTCTCCTCAGTCTGTGCCTGTTTCTCTGTCTGCTGATCTTCTTTCTGTGCATCTATTTTTTAGATTATAGAAAACTATACATATAATTCCCGATTTAAAAAAAAATCAAGCATATTATATCATTAAAAAGTGTTCATAGATAGATAACCACATTTTATTTATTCTATATTTAATAAATCAAGTGTCCTCTTGTCAAACTACTTTAAGCTTTGTTATTGTTTTTCAGATGGAGTCTAATGAGTTCCTTGTGTCTGTCATGATCATTGACAAAAAAAATATGATATTAGTCCAAACAGATCTTACCTGCAAATAAAGCAGAATTTGCCATTTTCATTCTCTCCTCATCAGTCCATTCTTTGTCGATCTGTTGAAGAAAAGAACATTGTCCAACAACCTTTTATCAAATATGAACTGTGTGAAATACTCATATGACCATTTAGGTTGATGATACAAGTATTGTTGAATATAGTAAGAATATAATCTGACAACTATACAAGTGAGTAATCAAATTCCACTTGGTTTGATGATCCAACACTCTTAGAAAAAAATGTGCAATGACGTTACCTTCAGAGGTGCAACAGCGTGTTAAATACCCTTAAAGGTACATCTTTGTACCTGATTTACCCCTCAAAGGCTCATGGCGTACCATTACACTACTCTACTAATATGCACCTTTTAGGTGTAGATAAGGTACAAAGTTGCCTCTTTAAGGGTACTGCCCTAGTGGCAAGCTGTAACTGCAAATGTTTTTGACAGTAATCCAAGAAGACAAAATTGGACAACAATAACAATGTTCTACTTAACGTGCTCTGGATGATTATAATCAATAAAAGGTTTTGAGGTTTTGTATTAAGAAATGCAGATTTTTTTTTTTTACAACGACAGCTGTAAAGAGAATTATTTAAATAATTCTTATTGGAGCTAAGTGAACTACAAAATATACTTTCAATTATTTACATTTGTTTCATAAATACTAAGAGGGAAAAAGTCTGTATTCATGTATACAAATATTGTAATAAAAATACTGTATTTAAAGTAAAATGTAGTATATTTTTCTGTTACCTTTTCGGAACATAGTCTGGTTGTTTGTGGCAGCCCAGTCTGATCTTCATGAGTCACAGCTGAGTCACAGTGAAATCACAATTAAACATTTAAAGTAATAGAGTAATCAGAAAAAAATGACATGTCATTGGATGGTTTATTAATGGTTTTTTTTTTTTTTTTGACACATTAGTCTTAAACAGAGCCGATCCTGGCCTCCCTGGGGCCCTAAGCAAAATCCTGTTAAGGGGCCCTCCTACCTGACCCATGAGCCATGTAAACCATTTGCCATTGCCACACAGTCACACCTGACACCCCAGTGCTCCGCTACAATCCTCCTACTTTAACTAGTACTAATGAAAATGTCATTCCTGATATCAGAAATAGACATTGTTACTAGAAAAAGTACATTCTTAATATCAAGAATTCACATTTTAAATAGTACAAAATTAGTTATTGATATCAAAAATGCATCCTGTGAATGAATAAAAGCTAAAATGGCTTGCCATAGCATGTTACTGTGTTTTAAATGATAAAAGCAATACTTGATACTTGATGGTTATTATTTACTGAGGGATGTGCATCCATATTGACCAGTATGTCTAGCCAATCAATATTTTAATTGCAATATAGCCTATAAATCAATAGTCAATGTCAATACATTGCTTTCTATCTTGCTTTATTACAGAGTTGTGACTGAACTGACTTGGAGTCTAGATAATCATTGTCTTTTTTTTTCAAAGTATATGCGCATAATGAGGAGTGCCATCACGCCCGTATTGTCTGGTTCCCACAGATGTTTTGCTGGAAAGGGCGCGTTTCATTTCTTGCCCGTGCATATGAACCATGTTACGCGCGACACGGTTATCTTTCCCGAGCTGCAGTTTATAAACAATTCCCGTTGCCCTTTGTCGTTTATTAAACGTAATAAATAATTGTATTTGACTTTTTTGTCAGGCACAAAGTCACAGAACACAGCCCTGGAAGTGGCCAGCATTAGCAAGCAAGACAGAAAGACCAAAAGATGCACTGCCCAGCTAGGCTAGACAGACAGACAGACTACTAGAGAGAGAAGCACATCAACTTAAACGTTCAATATGGAATTTTTTTGCCGCTAGGGGTTGCTAACCTCTTACAATAACAAAGGCGTAGTTTGATGACGCAACATTTGCTAAGAATTATGGATCTTGTCGTCAACGTCAAGCCGACCAATCTAATAATGTTTATGGATGAGTAAATACATCAATTTTTTTATCATTACTGTGATATGAAGCAGTTCGGGATTGCTAAGAGACAGCTATCTGCTCCACACGCGACGCGAGTCCCGTGGATATAAAAGGAATATGGACATTTCATTCTACCGAACTACACGCAAGTGCAGAATTACTACTCACAGGTCAGTTTATTAGACAAATTAAACTTGTGAGGTAACGCAGCGCTGTTTCACTTGGTCTAACATTACACTACACTAAACTGCATTTGAATGTGTTGAAATTTGTGTTATTCTATGTGTTAGTTTGTCTGTATGAGACTAGCAGTAAGCTAGATCAACATTAGAATAACATACAGATCATATTCTGACATTTTATCATTGTTGAACTATATAACATTGATTAGTTTTATGTAAATGTGCTCACCTGTTTAATAAAGTACATATAGGAGCGGTCGAAGTCTCGGACGTGGAGCTCTCGGCATCTAGAAAACACCGCGCTAATATTGATTCTCGTTTTAGTTCTCCTTTTTTATCCAAAGTCTGCTTGCCATGGTCCATAATGTTTGAAGGAAACAACAACAGCGTGCAGATAGACACAGTTGTCCACGTCTGTCACCTTGGTTACTATCAGAGGGCTCTGGTTACTATGGCAGTACAAGCGGAAACCAGGGAGAACGCGGATATGACGCCATTGACGGCGACAAAACGGAAATAAAGAAACGGTCCGTGTCTTCAAATTAAATTACAAATTTCTCCTGGTTTGAAAGTTATTGGAAACAGTCGGGATAATGTAAGTACACAACTAAAAAAAATATATAATATAGATATAGTGATTTTTGCTATTTTTAAAGCAAAAAAACTACATATTGCACCTTTAACTGTTCTTTGCCGACATCAAACTTGAAGAGAGAATTAGTCCTGATTGCTGTTCCCGCAATTCACTCTCATTGTGTTTTTTTCTCTCTCTCTCTTCTTGACCAGAAGGATAGTTCCGCTTAATTTTCTCATCGCTGTTGTAAACTTTGATAGACCTTATTCACAAGCGGGAAGGAAGTCGACCGGAAGTTGAAGCCGGCCGCGTGCCACCATCTTGTAGCAGAACTTCACCTGCTGTTAGCATCCCATTGACTCCCATTTATTTTGGCGTCACTTTGACAGCGAATAACTTTACATCTGAGGAGTTTAAAGACTCCATTTGTCCAATATTTATTTCTAAAGAAACACGACAATGTATAAAATGCTCCATTACCTTGTAGCTTACGTAATGGCCCCGTAGAAGCAGTTTTTGTAAAAGTAGGCTAACGATTGCGTCATAACCACGCAACTCTCTGTCGCACAGTAGAGAGATTACCGTATGGACGGGAGGAGAAGCTTGCGGGTAATCGGGGGGACGTGGAGCCAAAATGACAAAATAATTAATCAGAATATCTAGCAAAAGTTGCTCCTGCTCCAAGCTCATGAACAGCTCCTACTCACACTCTCCGTCTCTGCAAGATTCGGAAGAGAATGATTCAGATTTCTCTTGGCACAGCTACTAGAAGACAGACGGGTTGCTCACGTGGTCCGTGTAACGCTTTGCTCGGTTTGAGTCTGCGCGTCAGGAAAGGAAGTGCTAAGAAATCGCTAAAAATGGGCTTCACTTGTCTCAATTGAGATCCAATGAGATGGCTCTGTCCACTTCTTATTCTCAAACCGGTTCCACGGAGTTCCACGTTTTTTTGTTAAAAACACGGCCTAGTGTATGCAGGTTTTTAGTCTTTCCCTTCAATTAGTGCCCAATTAAGACCTAGACTACCAGGTGAGGGGAGATCTTAACCAATTAGTGACCTACTCAATCAGTTTGGTTCAAGGTAAAAGAGAAAACCTGCATACACTAGGCCCTCCGTGGAACCGGTTTGAGACCACTATGCTTATTCACAGCAACGCCATCTTTGATTTTTAATAGGAATGAAAGCGGGGCTGTGAGGGACAGACATGTATCTCTTCAATTGGCTGTACTGTTATTTAATGTGTTTTTGGATTGTTCTGCTCATGAAAAACTGGAAAAATATCTTTCCAAGAAATTTCAGTTGACAAAAAACTCCCGACATTTAAACTGTGGAAAATTGTAGGAGCTAGAAAAATTCTAGGAGCTTTATAGCCTACAGCTTTTTACAGCGGATGCCATTACGGCAAGTCTATCCCGGCTCACAGCCTCACTTTAACCTGTCATGGCGCTGCTCTGATAAGGTCTATTGACGCGATTTGATACGAGGGGGAGGCGGGGCCCTACGCAACTTGCGTAATGTGCGTATAGGGCTGATCGACTCTGGTCTTAAAAATACATTCGATCAATAGGTCTCATGACAAACCAACACTTGGCAATCCTCTACATTTCAGTTCATTCTGACAGATTAGAGCTGATGTAGAATGAGGTTAACCTATTCTTACTGTTATCTCCTCTGATCTGTCTTTACTGGTGACCTGACACAGGTAATCACAAACATCCAATTTCTTTAGTTGTAAAGACACATTTCCTCTCTCCAGCTCCTCCTTGGGTAGTCTCGCTCACTCATAGCCCACCCCCTCTATCAACTGTTTATTCTTATAGAGCTGGTAAGTCCCGCCCATTCGTAAAACCCCAAGTGGACCTCTAGGTTGAAAAATCGTCAATGCAAGTGAATGGGAGAAAATAATTATTTTTTGGTCCCGTTTGAATTGTGCCATGAATGTGAACATATGTTGTCTGTGAATTTTTAATATAACTTTTCCTGTTACGAGTTTGATAGTACATGGTATGATTATTCGGCTAGCAGTTGTGGAAAAGACATAACAAGAAAGACTACATGTCGCCTATGTGACGTCACCCCATAAAGTTGACTTACCCGTGGTTTTCGCCAACCTCAACGATTTTGTCCTCTCCCTGAAAGAAGGCGGTGAAGTGCACCAAAGACACAGCCATGTTTAGCAGGATCCATGAGCTAGTGTCGGAAGTGTCCGTGTGCGAGTGGTGGTGACGTTTCAAACGCGTCGAAAGCAGCGAAGAGTTGTAGTCCACAAAGTGCTCTCACACAAAGTCTAACCGTATCAAACTTCTACCTGCTAAATTGTAGCATTCTTTACACGAAAAGTTATATAAAAATTCACAGACAACATATGTTCACATTCATGGCAAAATTCAATCGGGACCAGAAAATAATTATTTTCTCCCATTCACTTGCATTGACGATTTTTCAACCTAGAGGTCCAGGGGGATTAGCGGAAGGGGCGGGACTTACCAGCTCTATAGAAACAAACACAGTCTGTCTCCTTAAACCACCTGATCTCCATGTCAACAGCACTGATTTCAGGAGACAGCTTACACAGAATGGTGCCATCTGATGGAGCTGCCTCAGACAAAACTATCTCGAACTCATCTGTGTTGAGAAAAAAAAGAGAAAAATGTGGACTTACATAAATTAATATTTATATCATATTAATCGTATTTTATTTATTTTTTTATGAAGGAAAATAAAATAAAATACATTTTAACAGAACTTACTGTTGCTATCAACTTCCATTTGTTCTCCTAAACAGGAACATGACACACAAAGTGACACAGAATGAGCTTTGAGCTTTAAGTGCCATGAAGGGTAATGAGAAGAGGTGCGAAGCCCTGATTTCTAACATGAGCATATTGATTTGGCATTGGCGTTTTAATTTCACATGTTTTATTATGAATAGAATTCTAATTCTAAAAGTTACACAGACTGAACAATCAAAATAGTCGGTACCAGTTCACACAGTGATTTTTTAAAAGTCAAACAATGTGAACTTGCAACGGATACACTTGACAACTGACATAGGCTACTCTAATTTTTCAAAGGACAGACACTAAGTTATTTTCAGTCAGACCCCTATCTGACCCATAACAAATAAATAAAAACAAATACATGGAATTGTACATGGAATTGTTAAAAACTACTTTTAAGTGGTTTATCTCTGATGATTGACAATTAATATACAGTGATAAAGGACTTGATGATGATACATAATTATTTTTGTTTGATATTGAAAGCTGTTTGGGGGGTTATTTTATGTGGACAATACAGTCGATTTCAAATATCAACAGTCGACTGGCTGCACCTTTAAACCACATGCAGACACTGCATTGCAGAGACCCGCTTGTTGACTGTTGAGTTGTTGACGACTGGCGATGCGCTCGTAATAATTTCAGACAGGTTTTGTGAATCGGTCAAACGCTTCATCTAAACGATTTGACATTGCTAATCGAAAATCGAAAGTAGACCTTTGTTTGCAGCCCATATTACCATATATGGCCTAGCATTGCAGCTACACGAGGCTGTTGATAGATAGGATTATTTAACTGACCAAACTTTCAGTGGCTGATGCTGCCAGCCAGGATTGAAACTGTGCCAGATGTAGGCCTAGTGTATTTTAAAATCCTCACACCAGTTGATGAAACGAAAACTATCTTGTAGATTTCGGTTGTTAATTGACATGTTGTGTATGGTTAGCATGTATGTTAGCATTCTTACCCATCTTCAAATCTTCTCAGCTGAAGTGCAGTGCAGAACTGATTCTGAGCGGAACAACCCTATGGGAACAACCCGTCAAACTGGTCTGATCGCAGAGGAAAAATTCTTTCACTTTCACTTTCACTTTCTTGTAACTGTTAAACACCTCCCACGCACTATTTCAATTGCAAACCGACACGTATAGCTTTTGCTTTTTATATCAACATAACTTTATCCTGGGTGTCTCTATTAGATTGTCAGACTCCAGCACAACACATTTGCATTTTTAAAATGAATTATTAAGACTAAATAAATTGGGCATAGAGAGAGAAATGTTTAATATGAATAATAAAGCATAGGCCTAGATGTTGCCATCTGTTACATATGGAATGAATGACACTAAAAAAACAAGTTAACTTGGTCCAATGGATTCACCCTCCGTTTTTGGACATTTGGTATCATCCTTGTAGCCTATAACCTGACCCTGCAAGAAGGATGATGAAACAGACTCATGCATTTAATAACACATACAGTATTTTTGACAACTACTAGGCTTCATTCTACCAATAACATGTATCATATAATGATTTGAAAATAAAAGATGATTTTTTAATTTTTGATCGCCTTTGATTTTATTTCCCTCTAAACTATGAAACAAAAAATTTACCGCAGCACTTTCCAAAACATCAGTTTTTAATATTTGGTGTTTTTAAAAATGTTATAGATTTAAGTCAAATGAGAATTGCTAAAATTATTGAATATATTTTGAGGCAAATGTCTTCATGATTTTCATCAAAGTATTTTTTATTCAAAGTAATTAAAGCAACAGTTTTTCAATAACAGAAGAGTATGTTAAAGTAGGCCTAGTAACTGTGTTAAAACGCACACCTGCTGTTGGTGCGAAGGGCACAATAATCCACATGATAATAAATAGCTGGTTGAGTTTTCCATTTGTTGACATGACATGGTTACATTCAGATGGTAAATAATATATTAAGATGGGTGTCCACCTTAGAGATAATCACCATATTTACAATGAAATCATAATATATATATATATATATATATATATATATATATATATATATATATATATATATATATATATATATACATATATATATATATACACACACACACACACACACACACACACACACACACACACACACAAAAAATGATATTAATCATATCATATAATAAAATATAATTTATTGTTGCTGTAAATCTTTATTATATTATTATGGGATCTTTCTCCATCAATGCTTTCAGAAACTTTACTTAGGTTTGACAGTATATATTTGTTGAACAAAAATTAATCATTTTATTTTTCAAAATAAACAGAAAATAGTACAAACTTTGCAAAAGTGATTGTTTTGAACAAGTATTAACTTAAGACATTAGCTATTAAAAATATATTATTTTAGGCAAAGTATTTGTATCAATACTGTGTGCCTTTTGACCCATGCTGGTGAGCCTTTCACCCCATGTGAGGGTGAGGGTTTTCCATTTATAAAAAATGTAAACAAAATAAATCACTTTTAGGGTTTATTTGTACACAAAATCTGTTGCTCCATAAATGTGCAATACAATTAAACTAAACAGCTGCTACCCCAGTGACTTGCATGAATGCCCTGAATTCAGGAATGTCATCTGACCTGTACATGTCATGTTACATGTACATGTACAATGTCATGTTACATGTACATGTACAATGTCATGTTACATGTACATGTACAATGTCATGTTACATGTACATGTACAATGTCATGTTACATGTACAAAAGTAAAATAAAAGGAGACACACAACTGTCATTAATATAGATCAATGGGAGACACTGACACACACATTTACCATTATACACCACATTTACTGAGATTTTATAGGAAAGACGCAGTATAGCAGATAAAGTATGAAAACAACCCACAGATGAAATACACACCACCAGAATAAACACAACCAGAAACATTGCAATTATTGCCATTATTTTAAAAAGCACTACCCCAAATGCATGTCCTTAAAATGGAGCTGCCACCGTAGTATTAAAAATAAAAATAAAAAATCTGGCTCAAACACAGCTGTCATTTCTCCAGATGTGTGCTTTTAGTTTCCTGTTCCTCTGGTTGACATTTTTTGGCTTCCAGGTCTTTCGATTAGTTCTCTGGGCGTCTCATTTTTTCACTCATCATTTTGTGCATGTTCTCCAGTTGTGTGTGTTTCCCCTGAAGCTGATTCTGTTTCTTTTCAACCTCTCTGACTGTTTGCATCAGTTTGGCATTAATGTCCTTAAGACGTCTGTCTTTGTCTTGAAGTTCTTCATCAAGTCTGTCTTTCTCCTTCTCCAGATCTTTAATCTTTCCATCTCTTTCTTCTAGAAGAGATTTTGTTTCTTCAAGACATTTGGATTTTTCATTAAACTCTGAGAGAAGCAAAAACACAATCCCATATGTTAGATCAAAAAGGTTTTGTCCTTAAACACCCATATTAATATGTTCTTGATAAAATTTTAAAACGTAAAATATCGATCAAATTTCTTACCTGAAATCCTCAACTGTTCTTTCTTCTCCAGCATTTCCTGCTGTCTCATTTGCTCCTGTCTCAGTGTCTGTAGTTGTTGTTTACTGGTTTCCATCTCTTTGATTGTGCTCTCCAGCAGTTTCTCTTTCTCGCTAATTTGTTTGCTCATATCCTCCAGTTGTGTGTCTTTCTCTTCAAGCTGATTCTGTTTCTCTTCAATGTATTTGGTTATTTGTAGCAGTTGTTTTTCTATTTGTTGCATCTGTGATTCTTTCATATCAAGGTCTTTTTTATTTTCTTGGAGACCTGACTTTTCTCTGATTGTTTCTAATTGTTGTAAGACTCTTTCCAAGTCAGTCTTGGATGCCTTTAACTGTAGTTCAGTTTGTTCCAGTTTTTTCCCTTGATTTTTGAAAAGCCTGAATATCGTTTGGTGAAGTACCTTCACATAATTCACTTCAAGCTCTGAAAAAGGAAATCACATAATGACGTCTACATTTATCTACCAGATGGTATTTAATATATCCCTGATACATAACTTATTAAATGTATATGACTAGTTCAGGCAATGTCAAAAAAAAAAAAAAAAAAAAACGTGGAAAAAAAAGTGTGTTGTGAACACCGGTGTTGTGAACACTATAGTGAGAAGGGTGCCTGTTTATCTGTTTATTTTTTACCATGCTTTCTCCAGTTATGTGGTTAGCCAGCGAGGTAAGCATGTTGTTTGTTTTCCTATTCTCTCATATGTGTAGTAAAGATGTGTAACCATTGTTACCTGGCTACTTTTGTTTTTTGTTTTTGCCTTTCCCTCTCCAAAAGCTTTTCCGTTTGAACTCCTAATCAAGTTATGTTTAAATAAACGTATTCTTTAATTGTACTCCTTGCCTGGAGGTTTATGTATATATAAGTTTCAGAGTGGGAGATGGGACTCTGGGTACCTCTGTCCTGTCTGTGGGGTTCTATGTTCTAAACCCAAACTTCTTTTTAATTTCTTGAGAGCTGTGGTGGAGCAGCACTGTCAGACCTTGTAACACTCCCTAATGTGTCTGTCCTGATTTATAACACACAAACATAGTGAACTTTAACAACACTCACCTGTCATTAAAGCAGATTCCTCCATTTTCATTCTCTGATTCTCCCCACATTTTCTATTTGACTGTGGAAGTAAAGAAAAAAAGAGTCTTAAGAGTCCATTGTGTCAGTTACGCATGGAATCAGTAACCAAAAATGTCTTGACCATACTATGATGACCATATAGAGCTGATGTTATTGATTTTAGAGTCACTTCTGATTAGAGTTGATTCATATTACTTTTGGTACTTTAGACAATCATGTCAAACAATCATGTCTTATTAGATCACATTTATGACCTGATTTACACTTGCTTACAATACAAAGTGTATGTAAATACTGGGCACATACAATTAAATTAAATAAAAATCTATTAAGGACAGCAAAACAGCTGCTTATAATGGATTTTGTGTGGGATTTAGGATCCCTGTGCATTAAATCAAATCAAGCTATACAAAACTGAGTATAAGTCTGGGAAACAGTAATGCATTAAAGCAATTACAATATGTTAATGGTTAATGTACAGTAGTTCTTAAGTGGACTTACCTCATGAAGTGTCAGATGAACTTGTCTACCTTGAGTCTTTGATGGCTGATTTACTTGTTTGCCATCAGAATCTTCCCTTGCTGAGGGAACAAGACACAATTTAAAGCATGAGCATGTGTTTTATTGGATTTGGTGTATCAGTTGACTGATCACCTCTAGATTCATTTCTTTCTGGTAGGAGATGTTGAGGACATTGAGCTGATGTGTGAAGTTATGGGATGCTCACCTTCTAATTCTATTGTTATTTCCTCTGCTCTGTCTTTACTGATGACCTGACACAGGTAAACCCCTATGTCTGATTCTCTGAACTCTCTGAAGTTCAAGGAAACATTTCCTCTGTTTAGCTCTTTAGTGGACAGACCTGTTCTGCCCTCGTAGTTCCTTCCTTCTATCACCTCTCTGTTCTTATAGAGACAAGCACAGTCTGTCTCCTTAAACCATCTGATCTCCATGTCAACAGTACTGATTTCAGGAGACAGATGACATGGTATGGTGACATCAAACCCCAGTTTGACCTCAGCACTCTGAGAATCATTAGGGACAATAAGACGAAACTCGTCTGTGAAGGAAGAGAGAAACACATGGACTTGTGTACATGACCTAAATTATGCTATATTTTGTGTGTTAATGAAATAATATCATGTGACAGAATAGTAAGCCTTACTGCTGCTTGCAGATGCCATTATTCTCTCCTAAATATAGGGAGAACAAAGCTGTTGAAGAAATAAAACATTTCCATCCAACCACGCAAAATCACAGCATCACAAAAAAATTACTTCATATTTCAAATGATCTGAATACTGACATTTGTTGAATTAATCAACGACTAATATCAACAACTATAGTAATAAAATCAGTTAATTGTCTGCTTATGACCGGTTTTGTGCTTATTATTACAGTCTTTAAGTATTGAAATGTACATCATTGTCACAGTAACACAATAAGTCTTATTATATTGTTAACAGCAGAATGTTTGTATCATGAATCATGGACAGAATAGTTTTTTTGTGTCTCACACAATTACGCCACATTTTAAGATGTTGTATAGTGTCTGCTTTTAAAGACTTTTCCATTCGTTCATATTTTAAACAGAACACCGTGTGAGTGTGTGTGCGTGTGTGTGAACAGACCCAGGGCTTGTTGCTTTACCTTTTCTGTCGAAATATCTCCAGTCTCAGTTGAATAATGTGCAGAGGACCTGAAGCTCTCACAAGTTTTGTGTCCAAAAAAAAAAAAAAAAAAAAAAAAAAACTTTGAGTTTTGTTTATATAATTTATATATTCTGTATGTGATTTTGTTGTAATTGTTCAGAGTAGTCTTCGCCTTTCCTGCTGTTGACTGTGAACCCTGTCACACTAGTTAAGCATTCAAATCTCTTTCACTTTTACTGAAAGTACACTTACTTTCACTTGCACTCCCAGAATATAAAACAGCAATTTGCTTCAGCTGTTTATATCCTCACATTCATTGTAGGAGATTTTCTATTTATCTGTTTTTTCATCAGGTTATTTGAATGTCCTTCATCAGAATGAAAGGGGTTTCGTTAGCCAACTCAAAATGAATTTGGATGCCTGGTTTGATATGTTGCTTAATCTTCAGTGTGCTTGCCTTGTTGGATAGTTTATGTTTCAGAAACTGTTTTGTGGATTGAACTTGAAAAACTTTAAAGTTGACCTAATTCTGTGTATGACTTCTATGCATCCAACATCCATGTTCTATATCTCCACTCTGCCCAACCCCAAAAATAAGGTATTTGTCAACTGATTAGGCCCATGAGATGTGTCATAACCTAAAAATGTGAACATTGCCAAAAATGCAGCAAAGCACATTCCTGTCATTGCTTTTGAACCACCAGGAACAAAGTAAAAGGTAAAAACTACAGAAAATTCATCTATCTCAAATTATGTTTAAATCTAGACCTGTCAAACACACCTCTCATCCTTTTCCTGCATGGCTATCATATGTTTCAATGATTTCAGAGTGTTTTTTAGAGTGCCACTGTCACTAACTCTTTGACCCTTTTTGCAAAAAGACGTCAAACTGTGGCAATTCAGGCAGGATGAATCTTATTTTATTTATATTCAGAGTAATTGTGTAAATAAAATGTTTGTTATTATTATTGTGTCATGTTATTATTGTGTCATTTAGTCCAGAATTCTCTGACTTCACAGTTGTAAATACAGTGGATAGACATCAGGTTGATTATTATGACAGTAACATTATTATGATAAGCCGCAGTGGATGCTGGAGGCTTTATCTAGATAGTAGCCTACTGAGAAGAGCATATTATTTATCGTATTCAATAATAATACGTGGCATCTGCTGTCACAACTACCCATAGCCTACATATTTGGCACACCGCCTGTTTTGTCACAGTGCAGAGAGAATGTATTTACATTGTAGTGAAGTTCATAGCAGCAGTCTGTTGTTTTGAGCAATACACTGAGTTTATTTCATTAACACTAAGTATTAACATTAATGTCACACAGAACAATGTTTAATTTTTTTCTGCCAGCTAAACTTCTAAAGCAAAGTCACAGATCATTGGGCAACTCGCAGCATAGGTGCACAGAGTAGTGGTTCACTTGTGAATGAAGAAAATGTGGGGGGGATTGCATTTATGAAGCAATGATGTGCACTGTGGTTAAACCAAATAAAATACAAATAAACACACTGGTGGTTTTGCAATACCAACCCATATGTGATCATTCACAAAGAATTTGTTTTACTTTATGCTTCCCCACACCACTAGATGGCAGTACAGACCAGGTATGTTCACATAGAGACCAGGTATGAGTCTGATCACTAAATGCAAAGAACAGCAGACATTAATTGTGCTATTAAATACCCCAAAATAACCAGAAACCAACATATAAACACCCCCAAATGCTAGAGTGGTGCATTTAGAGAGCAATAAGCTGTTATGGGTTTATTTGTGTGGAGCCTCCTATTTGGCAGATCATTTAAATGTAGCCCATTATAAACAAAAGAATGCTCAGTTTCCGCTGCTCTAAATGATGACTATAACCAGGCGCATGCATTGTCATCTTCGATAGATGGGGACAAAGAAGAAATCTAGAGGAGTCTGTCATATAAATGCAAATGATGCATATTAAATGGTGTGAGTGATTGCAATCACAGTCAAAATAATGCAGGTCAATAGTAATACGAAACATCTTTTCTGGAATAAATACTTTTAGGTTTAAATTATTCATTTCACTCTTAGCTTATGCATGGCTGTTAGAAAATGTAAGATGGACTGAATGATAATGGTAGTCATTTCCTGCTGACTGGGAGAAAACAGCCTGAGCAGTCATGAGTCATGTCCATTAAAGGTGCTCTTAGCGATGTCACGTGTTTTTTAGGCCGAAGCACATGTCGCATACAGCAAACATCTCCTCACTATCCGCAAGCTGCCTGTCCCCCTGAACACACTGTAAAAAAACGCGGTCTCTGTAGACAGCCCAGGCTCCACAAACGGCAAGAAAAACAAACTGGCCCAGCCTGGACCACGAAACATAACTAACAGTGTTCCAGCCAATAATAGGGGTTGTGGGGTTAGTGCGCATGCACATGAGGGGGAGGGGGAGGGGGAGGGGGAGGGGGAGGGGGCGTTGGAGGAGAGAGATGCATGAAGAGGGAAGTTAACTAGAGGACAGATGTCCTAAACAACGAAAACGACTTAAGTTAAAATGTTATATTGGTGCATATATATATTTTTAAAATGACTTAAGCCACATTCATTAAAGGCTTTTTAACCTGATCCTTCTCCTGATTATTTTGACTGAGTGCCTGGGACCTGCTTTTGTTTTCCTTTGGATTTTTTTCCCTACCCCAAGAGCAGCTATCTTAAACTCCTCTGACTCTACCTGAGTGCCTGGTTGAACCTCTCACAGTTCAAAATTTTATATTCTTGAGAATTTTGATATGGCCGACACACAACCAAAGAGAAGACGTTCCGATGAACACATAACAAAGAATAGGGAAAAGGAGAAGGAATACGCAAAGTCCCGAATTTACATCGGAAACGCGTTCAAAACGTTGTGAGAACTCTGCTGGCAGAAGGGCTTCCAATCTGACATTCAGGTGAATCTGTTTTTGCTGAACAGGTGTGTAAATCCAGTTTGGTTTTTCTAAATGGTTCATGACTGTTTCAAGAAGCACGGGAGGGTGGGGACGGGATGAGGAGGAGGGAGGGTTTTGTTTGACAATACTTAGAACGTCAACAATAAGTGACATCACCCAACATCGCTTAGAGCACCTTTAAAGGATTAGTTCACTTTCAAAATTAAAATTTCCTGATAATTTACTCACCCCCATGTCATCCAAGATGTCCATGTCTTTCTTTCATCAGTTGAAAATAAATTAATGTTTTTGAGGAAAACATTCCAGGATTTTTCTCCATATAATGGACTTCAATGGCAACCAACAATGGTTTGAAGGTCCAAATGTCAGTAGAAATGCAGCTTCAAAGGCTCGACACGATCCCAGCCGAGAAATAAGGGTCTTATCTAGCGAAACGATCGGTCATTTTCTTAAATAAAAAAAGATAATTATATACTTTTTAACCACAAATGCTCGTCTTGTACCATCTCTAAGATGCGCCACGCATTACGTCATCAGGTTGGAAAGTTTATCAAGCGACAAGAACACTTTTTGTGCACAAAAAAATAAAAATAAATGACTTTATTTAACTATTAATTTTCTTCTATGTGGGCCTCTTGAGTGAGTTCAGTGTAACAGCGCAGCGCTTCTGTGTTGTACGTCAGAACGTAGGCTCACTATTAGCCAACGCTGGGCAAGTGTGTGATGCCTGTTACATTAAGTGAACTCACTCAGAGGCAACGATCTTATAATATAATGCACTGCAATAACACTCCAGCACCCACTGTGACCTCAATAATAAACATTGTACAGTAGAATTAGCTCCTGTATTGGATTGAAGTTTACTTTACAGGTGTACCTAATAAAGAGGCCAGTGAGTGTGTAAGTGTGCAATTCTTGTAATAAATATTTGAGTTTGTGATCTTTCATGTATTTCGTCCCACAGGATTCAGACATTGAGTCACAAAGTACCATGGAGCAAATTGAGATGGGAGTGTATGTCATACTGAAGGAGGGAGCGCTGCCTGACGATGACCCAGCAGACATTGGTGTCCTAATTGAAAGTGTGGTTCTAAGTCCTCAGTGACTTGAGTAGCATTGCACAGGCTTGTGCTCTGTTTTTTGGACTGATACTATTTGAACCTGAGCTACCCACCAGAGCTCAAATGCATTTTTGAAGTCTTGCAAAAGATCTTTCTAAATCTAGGCTAAATGGACAGATGTTGTCATCAAAGGCACAGTTTCTCGGAAACAAGCTTTTGGAGTAAGTGAGCTTGAAAAAGACAGAAAAGTCAAACAGAAAGCACTATTGGAGTTCTGCAGTTTCTGGTGTTCCGTAGATATGTGGACAAAGGTTATTAATAGCACAATTTCTCTAAAACAAGCTTCTGGAGCAAGTAACCTTGAACAAGACTTTTAAGTTGAACAAAATGCACTTGGAGTTTCTTATGTATATGTATATGTATTTTTTGAAGTTTTAAGAACAAAAGGGCGTTAAAGTCCTACAAGCATTGCTTGGGGATCAGTTTTCTCAAGAGCCAAGATTTTGTTAGCTAAATGTTTCTTTTCTGTTACAGAGACTTAAAGTGAAGAAAGCTGTTTAAACTTAATTGGTGCATGTTAAAGCCCAATTAAAAAATAATTTTTACTAAATTTTTTTGTAAATAATTTTACATGTTTTCTGTGCTTTTTTTGTAGATTACTTAAGTTTTGGTAATGTCATGCTTCTTAGTGCTGTCATCTAAAACAAATCTAATTGAAACAACAAGATAGATATTCATTAAACTACCAAAACCATACATGAACTAGACATTAACAAGTTGATGTAACAAGGCAGAATTTTGTTGAATTGAAGTAGCCTACTTCACCAACATTGAGTGAATAAGAATATATTCTATTAGACTAACAAAATACAAACATTTTGATTCAATTAGTTGCAAAGAAGTTACATTGACATTAAAATCATGTTTAATCTACAAATCAATATTGTGTCAATATAAAATATTCGAAGCAGTCCAAGTTTACTTGATTTGATTAGATGCATAATGGGTACGATTCAATCACGTTCATTCAACAATAAATTTTTTGAGGGTAGGACATTGTATCATTGCATTTGGACCAAATGCAATGATTGGACAAACATGGTCCTGACAATTCCACAGAATATAGCCTTTGAGACTCCTGTACAATGTAAAACAAATAATAATTCAGTGAAATTTACAGTAAAAAACTGGCAGCTGTGGTGGCCAGAAAATTACTGGAAAAATTTACAGATTTAACTAAACTAAACGTAATGTTTACTATTAAGTAAGGTTTTAGTTACAACAGTTAAAAGCCAAGCACATTGCTTGAGGCAATGAGACGGCAACCTTTACATACTGTAGCCTACATAAAGCAGCAATTTTCAAAAGTGCACAAAGAGAGATGCGTTTTTAGTTAAAAACCAAAAGCAGCAAATGTAACACGTTGGTGTCTCAACATGCAGTAAGCATCAGCACTTGACCTTAAAATAGGCAATGCATCGCCAACAACTAAAAGCCCCATAAAAGGAGTGCAGTATTAAATATCAAGAATCAAATAATATCAAGGGTAAAGGTTCAAATTCAACCCTTTCACAGAAAGCACACAACCACCACACTGTGCCAACAACCTGGAGAGACTGAAGGCACAAACACATCTATGACTGAGGAAACTAAATCATACACATGGCGAATATTTATGTTTAAATAGTCCAGGTGAGATGCTTACTTACAGACATTTATTATAGCTTTTATGAAAGTGTTGATTTCAGATATGAAATATCTTTTAAAGATATGTCTTTGTACAGCAAACATAACTGATGTCTTTTAAAGTTCATAAACTAAGATACTCAGAGAGTATGCCCTTGATGAACAGATTGACAGCTTATCTGCATTTTTTAGGCTTAAAGGAACACTGCACCGTTTTTTGAAATAGGGCTTATTCACATTCTTTCATGCATTTAGATTGGTGGGTAAATGCATTTTTGTCTCAGTGCATGCATTGTTTTAGTTTGATAGGGTCGGCGCTAGCTTAGCACAATGAATGGAATCCTTTGTTGCCAGCTAGCATGTCCTGAGTAAAAGTGATAAAAAAAAAAAGAAACCCACGTAATTACTTCTTGTGGCCTGCGTATTCACAACAAGTACAAATAGTGATGCAGATTAACACTAGATGATTTCCTAGACAGATATTGACTTGGGACTATATTAGGGGGAAGCACAGGCGAAGCACAGCTACTTAGGCGAAGCACTGCTACTTGGGCGCAGAGATATCACGCAACACATGAAATTCCACGACTTCCGTCAACATACCGGCGTGCAACGAGTCAAAACACAGAAGAAGAAGAACAACAAGCGTGACCTGCACCGAGTGTCTTCGCTTTTGGATTGTTTATTTTGAGAAGTTACAGCTACAGTTACAGCAAAGATGGTAATTACCTGCGTAGCAAAAGGTTGTGAGAACAAGCAAAGGACATACACGAATGTAATGTTTAACAGAATTCCATCGAATGTGGAGCTGAGAAATAAATGGCTAGCTGCTCTGGAGATCTGTACTTCAACACCTCTCTACAAAATCAAACAGTATCGTGTTTGCGAAGAGCATTGTGCACCGGAGGACTAAGATACTTTGAAAAAATGGAATATGGGTCCAGAAAGACGGTACTACGTCTGAAACATACGGCCGTCCCATCCCATCTATTCAAATCTGTTCTGCACAGGCAGAACAAAGTGCACATGTAAGTTGTCTTTTATTACTCTTCCTTATGTTAATCTGTGTCTTTATTCGGTTGTAAGATGCTGAGAAGCTGTACATAGACTACGGTTCAAATAACGTTAGCCTCCTCTTGTATAACCTCTTGTTGAATTCAACCTGTTTAGCATGAACAACCAAACTAAAATAAAAATCGCTGTTATCGTTACCTGTAAAATGAATTGACAGGGCTAAGTTAGCTATATTTCTCTCACCGAGTTAGCCTGGTTCTTTTGACTCAGGAGTTTTAGTATAACTACTAGAGAGGAGAAGGCTACAAGCAGTTTACTATACATGTGTCATGTTTAAAATAATCACTTACTCTGTGGACAGCTGTCCATTTGGTCCTTTCGGCGTGGGGCGTTTTTTCCAGTTCAAAAAAATCGAGTACTGCCGGATGGATCAGCGCTGTGAAATCCACGGTAGCTGTGACACAACTGCGGGCACGCTCATCTTGATCTGACGCGTTGAGCCTGGTCATCGATGGCAGCAACTTGTCCCACTCGCCACAGCACCGACACTATTTCAGTCTGCATATTCTCCCAATAGCCAAAACAGCCAGGCAGCTACTATTCAAGCCGGAATATGGACGGAAGTGGTGGGATTTCATGTGTTGCGTGATATCTCTGCGCCCAAGTAGCAGTGCTTCGCCTAAGTAGCTGTGCTTCGCCTGTGCTTAGCCATAATATAGTCCCAAGTCAATATCTGCCTAGGAAATCACCTGTTAATCTGCACCGCTATTTGTACTCGTTGTGAATACGCAGGCCGCAAGAAGTAATTACGTGTTTTGTTTTGTTTTTTTGATCTCTTACTCAGGACATGCTAGCTGGCAACAAAGGATTCCATTCATTGTGCTAAGCTAAGCTAGCGCCGACCCTGTCAAACTAAAACAATGCATGCACTGAGACAAAAATGCATATACCCACCTATCTAAATGTAGGAAAGAATGTGAATAAGCCCTATTTGAAAAAACGGTGGAGTGTTCCTTTAATGAAGGTTTTAAGGGCTGACTGAGTGCACTTTTAAACAGCACTAACTTATTCACTAATACTGTTATTCACCTGTTGCCGTTGGTAGAATTCAGATACAAAAAAAGAATGGTCCTTGATAGACAAGAATAGAATCTTGAACAGATTACACTTATCAAACCTTAATTTAGCATTTAAGGGGAATGGCTTGGCTAGTGTTCTCTGGTTGATGATGGAGCTGTGAAAATTGTTCCATCTGCTGAATCCAAAAGTATTTATGCACAAAAATATTTATGCACTTAAAGCTACAATATGTATTTTTTTTCGCCGCTAGGGGTCGCTAACCTCTTACAATAACAAAGGTGTATGTATGTTGATGACGCAAGCGGAATTATGGAACTTGCCGTCATGCCGAAGGATCTAATAATGTTTATGGATGAGTGAATACATTGATGTTTTTAACATGACTTAGGAATGAAGCAGGGCGCGATTGCTAATGAGAGACAGATATCAGCGCCACACACGAGTCCCGCGGATATAAAGGAATAAAGACATTTCATTCTAACGAACTAATTTACCCGCAAGTGCTGAATAATACTTACACAGGTCAGTTTATTAGACGAATGAAACTTGTGAGGTAACGCAGCGCTGTTTCACTTGGTCTACACTATCACACTAAACTACATTTGAGTGTGTTGAAAGTTATAATGTGTTAGTTTGTTATTGTTTATAGTTTGTAGGCTATGTTATTCAATATGTTAGTTTATCTGTATGAGATTAGCAGTAAGCTAGATCAACATTAGAATAACATACGGATCATATTCTAACATTTCATCATGTTGAGCTTTATAACATTAGTTTTATGATTTGCTCACCTCTACATTTGCGCGTCTCTGTCAAGTCGAAGTTTGTCACAGACGTGGAGCTCTCGGCATCTCGAAAACGTCACGCTGATATTGATCCTCGTTTTGTTTCTCCTTTTGTCCCAAATTCTGCTTGCCATGATCCATGGCTGGACTGGCCATTGGGCATACCGGGCATTTTCCCGGTGGGCCGACGTGCTTTTTGGGCCGATGCATCTCATACTCATACATACTTTTTTTTTTTTTTTTTTTTTTTTTACAGCCCATAAAATGTGTACATCGGCGGCCCATTCGTTTTGTTTTGTTTTGCTTAATTGGCGGCGCTGGGTTTGTGCCGGTGTAATGCACTGGTCAAAAAAAGTCAGTGTTAGTTTTTTTTTCTTTTTCTGACAGACCAGCCCATGAAACACGTAGATCAGCGGCTCTTTTCTTGATTGACACTGGGCTGGCCCAATCACAACTTTAAACGAGTGAGTGAGCGCGCAGCAGTGTCAGTGTGTATCTGTCAAAATAGTCAGCGAGATGGAGAAGAAACACAAGGAATGTGCAGAGAAATAGCGTGAAAAAATAGAACCAGGCCCTTAAAGCAGACACTGTAAACTGTGTCAAAATATATGTTTTCTGACCTTCATCAGCTCCAGCGGCAGATGATGATAGTGAGGAGGATCAGGGGAGAGATGAGAAAGTGTAGAGCCTGCGGTAAGCAGAACTACTTTCAAAACACTTAGGCTATGTCATGAGTGTAGGAACCCATAACCCAGCTACAGATTATTTCCACATCTGTTGACGATTACCGCAATTCACTAGAAATTTAATGAGAGGCGTTTGTAAACCATGTTTTCCGCCAAAATAAAAGATCATGTGCTTATCTCTTTCAAGTATAGAAATTGGTACAACACTAATTATGAAAGTTTCCTTTATTTTTTAGTGCATTTGTTTTACAAAATATGGCTATTACTGTCATTGGATTAATTGGTGTAATGTAAATAGACACTGTAACTAAAAGAGGTTTGAATTTTTCTTTGTTTAATTTGCACACTGAATATGGGTTGGAGCTTTTAATTTTGAACTCTCAAAGTGCACCAGATTGATGAATTTAACATTAAAATGCACAAAATTTTCTCACGGGGGGGCATGCCCCCCAACCCCCCTAGAAGGACCGAGGTCCCACCACCATAGTTTTAACAAAAATCCTGTAAGAAACACTTGTATTGCTATGCCAGTGCAGCTTATAGATTGTTTCAGGATTCATCACTGTGTATTATAGTTCAACTGTATTAATAAATGTCAAATTTTTACTTATTTCATTTGTTAACTCTCACTCGTTCCTATACTCACTCATTACATGGCATTAGTGGTTTTAATGAATAGGAGTTGGTATGCATATAATTAAGGGCGTGCAAAGATGGGTGGTGTTTATGATCAAATAGTGGGCTGGTCTGGGCCAAAATGCCCGGGCCGATTTTTTGTCCCAGTCCAGCCCTACCATGATCCATAATGTTTGAAAGAAAGAACAACAGCGTGAGCGTGCCGCTATACGTAATGCAGTTGTCCACGTCTGTAGCCATGGTTACTATGGCAGTACGAGCGGAAACCAGAGATAACACGGATATTACGTCATTGACAAGGCGACACGGCGACAGGGACGAGCCATTAAAGGCACAATATGTAACCTTTTTGCTTTAAAAATAGCAAAAATCACTATATCTATGTTATATATTTTTTTTTGTTGTGTACTTTCATTATCCCGACTGTTCCAACAACTTTCAAACCAGGAGAAATTTGTAATTTAATTCGAGAAACGTCCCATTTCTTTATTTCCGTTTTGTCGCCTTCAATGGCGTCATATCCGCATTGTCCCTGGTTTCCACTCGTGCTGCCATAGCAACCAGACCTATGAACCAGAGCCCTCTGATAGTAACCAAAGCGACTGACGCGGACAACTTTGTAGTTCGCAATGTCTATTTGCACGCTGTTGTTGTTTCGTTCAAACATTATTATGGACCATGGCAAGCAGACTTTGGATAGAAAAGGGGAACTAAAACGAGAATCAATATCAGCGCTGTGTTTTCGAAATGCCTAGAGCTCCCATAGACAGTATATAAACGAGAGCTCCACGTCCAAGACTTCAACCGCTCCTACATGTACTTTATTAAACAGGTGAGCACATTTACATAAAACTAATCAATGTTATATAGTTCAACAATGATAAAATGTCAGAATATGATCTGTATGTTATTCTAATGTTGATCTAGCTTACTGCTAGTCTCATACAGACAAACTAACACATACATTCAAATGCAGTTTAGTGTGATAGTGTAATGTTAGACCAAGTGAAACAGCGCTGCGTTACCTCACAAGTTTAATTTGTCTAATAAACTGACCTGTGAGTAGTAATTCTGCGTGTAGTTCGGTAGAATGAAATGTCCATATTCCTTTTATATCCGCGGGACTCGCGTCGCGTGTGGAGCTGATAGCTGTCTCTTAGCAATCCCGAACTGCTTCATATCACAGTCATGATAAAAACATCGATGTATTCAGTCATCCATAAACATGATTAGATCGGTCGGCTTGACGTTGATGACAAGATCCATAATTCTTAGCAAATGTTGCGTCATCAATCTACGCCTTTGTTATTGTAAATAGGTTAGCGACCCCTAGTGGCGAAAAATGCCATACTGTCCGTTTAAAGGACGTGAACTTCAAAATTTTAAATGAGATTTTTTCTACTAATCAATTTTTAATATTGAAATTTAATTTTGATGTGATATGGTGCAACCCTTTTGGATTGAGGTGCAGAATTAGTTAAGATCTAGGAGGATTAAACTCCCACCCCTCACGGTGAAGTTTATTAGGTTTGGTGTATGTCTGGAAAACAAAGAGTGTGATTTTGTTATTCATTTCTTGTAATGTTTTGGAAAGTTTTTCATTCATAAATGCAGATGGTTTAAATCTAAACCCAACTTTAATCAGTGGATGAATGAGGTTAATACCTTTTTATGCAAATTTTTAAAAATTTGTTAAAAATAAGAAAGCCATTAAATTGATTTCTCTTTTGGATACCTTTAAATTAATTTAAAAAGCCCCTTTTGATTTATGGGTTTATTGAGGGTTTCAATTCAATTAAAAGTGACCTTCTTCAGTGAGGCGCATAGGCTACTACTGAGAAGTGGCGATGGTATGTGTGTGAGTCTGTGAAGTGGCAGCCAAGACTGTGATTAGAATCATGCCAGGGGTTGAGACGCATCACTGACCCTGCTTTCATCCAGTCCGCTTCACTTGACGCTCGCGCAGCGTTAGACTCGCAGCAGGCTGAGTCAAACATCACCGAACTGTGTCCAAAAGTGACTCAGAACTGCGCTTTGGTGTTTTTGACACTGCACCTGCTCCGGATAATCTCGTTACGATGACATTCAGAAACACCTCCTTGGATGTATTCTCGCAGTTTTATATCTTTCAGAATTTCTCCACGTTTTTTAATTTCTCTTTGGACACGATGTACGAGAGAGGAGCGAATTACGAGTCTGAATCTCACAGACCGACTATTAGAGCGCTTCTCATCGTCTCATATTCCGTTATTATCGTCATCTCGCTTTTCGGAAACGTGGTGGTTTGTCACGTTGTTATTAAGAATAAAAGAATGCACTCAGTGACAAGTTTGTTCATCATGAATTTAGCCATTGCTGACATCCTTATAACTCTCCTCAACACGCCTTTTACACTGGTAAGTTTACACGAGTTTCACTTAATAGGCTAAGAAAACAATGGGCTGTCTTGATTTTTATTTATTTATTAAAATACAATTATTAGGCTACTCGTTCCTTTTTATGCAGTTCAAAATCTAGACAATTTTGTTACAGGTCAATCGCTCATAGTCCTAATCTTGGATTTAGCTATATTCAAAATGCATTAATACAATTCGCTCAAAAAAGAAAACAAATTGAATGTGTAACTGTCCTTAGATTGGAAAATATTAAGGCTGAAATTCTTGAAATCTTAGTAGCCTATAACCTAAGTTGGTTATTTATTATTTTTTCTTAATATTTTTCTGCCAAATCTATGTGTGGGCTTACCAACGAAACCCATTATTTATCATGTGACAAGAAAACAATTAAATATTACACCTTTTTGACAGTTTTTTGTCTTTTTGAGTTGATATTAATTACTTTAAAAATAAATTATTTTTTTTTTTAAATGTTTCGTGAATAATTATTAAGTATGTAATACTTTATTCTTACAGCACTTGACATTTTTAGACACATTAAGTCATAATATTTGTAAAAACAAACAAACAATAATGTTCTTAAAATCATATATCCAACATGAATAAGAATGTTTAAGAACTTGACACATGGGTTTAAAACAGGATTTATAAAAGATTTCTCACTGTTATCTTCTTGGACATCTTTATTTGTCACTGAGCCGATTAATAGCTGAAGCAGTTTAATAATGTACTGGTGTTTGGTGGTGGTGTCTCCAAACAAAACAGAGCGTTTCCAAAAGAGTAGGATAATGCTGCATAATTCCTCTAGAGTTTTGGTGTGTTGTTGTCTCTATAACATTGTTAATTGTTTAGCAGAGACTAGAGAATGTGCATGATTCATCTCTCTGTGATTGGGTGGGGGGGAACATGTGCATGCATGCTTTTTAATTCTTACATGTATCTGGATCCAAGGCCACTTTACTTGTTCTCTCAGGTTCGGTTTGTTTACAGTACATGGGTGTTCGGGAAAGTGATGTGCCATGTGAGCCGCTTTGCACAGTATTGTTCTGTCCATGTCTCTGTTCTTACACTGGTTGCCATCGCCATTGATAGACACCAGGTAAATGTTCTCACAAACAGCCTTTTGTAAAATATTATCAATGAAACCTTTAGAGTGAATAGCTTTTTCCCACCTCTTATCAAAACTTAATGAATCAGTGAATACCAATGTGCAGTCATGATTGGGGATTGTTGCTGTCCATCAGGTGGTGATGCATCCAATGAAACAGCGGATGTCTCGGCTTCAGGGCGTAGCCTGGATCGGTGTCATCTGGCTGATGGGGTCTTGCTTCTCTCTACCTCATGCCATCTACCAGAAACTGCTGCGCTTTGAATTTATGTATGAATTTTCTCTTAATCTTTCTTATTTATTTAGAAAATCAAGTAAAAATTACTTTGTGACAATTTAATTAGATGAAATAATAAGAATTTTATAATGTCATGATGAAAACATTTTTACCGTGCAGGGGCACAAGAAATCACCGTTAAATTAAAAAATATTAAAAAGCTGCATTCAAAGTCATGCCTGAATAGAGAGATAAGTGCTTCAGAGAGATATGTTTTTTGCCCAGTGAAACCTCTCATTGTATTTAATCTGTCATCCTTGATTGCACTATGAGTTCTAGTTATGAGCTTGAAAAATGCAATTTAGTTTATTATGGTTAATTAATTATTTTACATGAAATTGCTTAAAACAATGAAAAAATAATAGGATTTTCTTCATTAACAATAGTGTGATGTTAAAAGGTTAGTTAATCATTTACTCACTCTCATGTCATTTCAAAACCATAAGACTTTCTACACAACTTAAACTTCGAAACACAAATTAAGACATATTTAATGAAACCTGAGAGGTTTCTGTCCCTCCATTGAATTTCCAGGTAACCAAAACTTAAAAGATCTGAAAGGTCACGTCACAAAGGCTTCGTAAAACGAATCCATTTAAATCAAGCTGTTTAATCCAGGTCTTGGACATAGTGCACATCAGACAAACACAGAAGCTTGTGCATGTTTCTTATGCTAGAACAAACCTCATTTGTTCTTGTGCATCACACATGTATGTTTGAGCTTCCACGTTTACCAGTGTGCCTTGTTTATTTATGTTGATCAAAGTTTAGATGTAAATAAAAGCCTAAATGAAATCTGTTAATCACATAAAGTGATCATATCTCTTCACTAGACTTCAGACAAAAACCTCTCAGTGTTTAAAGTCAAGTCAAGTCACCTTTATTTATATAGCGCTTTATGCAATACAATTTTTTTCAGTGCAGTCAAGTCAATGAATATTGAGTGTCTGAATATTAAGTGTCCCACACTAAGCAAGCCGAAGACTACAGTTGCAAGGAACTGTAACTTCATCAGGTGACAGGATGGAGAAAAAGGAAAAAAAAACTTAGGAGAAACCAGGCTTTTTAGAAGATTAACCAAAATCTTTTGGGTTTTGCAGAAAATGAGGGCGAATAATTGATGATAGAATTTTCATTTTGTGAGTGAACTATCCATTTGAAAGATTTCTCTTCTTGACTCTTTTAGCAATAACAGAGTACGGATGGTATGTCTGCCCAGCTTCCCTCATCCCTCAGATCTCTTCTGGAAATATCTGGATCTTGCCTCCTTTGTTCTCCTCTACATGTTGCCCTTAGCGATTATTTCCTTATCGTACCTCGTGGTGGCCAAGAAGGTTTGGTTCCGGAATGCCGTCGGTGATGTCACACTGGCTCAATCGGCCGCTCATCGCAGGAGGAAGAAGACGACTTTGAAAATGCTGATTGCAGTGGTGGCTGTGTTTGCTGTCTGCTGGTTTCCTCTAAACTGTTACGTTGTGCTGCTGTCAAGTAAAATGATCCAGGCTAATAATGCCTTGTACTTTACTTTCCACTGGTTGGCCATGAGCTCTACCTGCTATAACCCCTTTATATACTGTTGGCTCAATCACAGCTTCCGTGCGGAACTCAGAGCCCTGCCTCTAATTGGCCGTGTTGTCAAGGGCAATGCCATCCAGCAATCCTAAGGAAGCACCCAAGATTTCACCATTCTATTTTCTCTTTTAGAATTTCAGAATTTTTATAAACACATATTTGCATATGAAAACAGTATAACAGTCTCCCATCCTGGTGATGCGGTTTATCATTTTTATCTCACCCACGGCTGTCATTCAGTCCTCTCCATCTTATTGAAAATGACACTTAAAACCATCTCTTTCGAAAAAACTGTGTTGCATGGAAGAGATGACATAAATACAGTAAGTATAAGATGTTAAATAGAAACTCTGTTCCATTTTTCAAGAAAACAAGTTTACCTAACAGCTAGAAAATCAAATAAACTCCATAGTGGAACACACTACGTGACTTTTAAAATCAGAACCGATTTTAAGACGTTGACATCATACACTTGCTGAAAAACTGCATCAAACACAACTGAGGATCACACACTAATAGACTTTCAATTTATTCTGAACACAACAAACTCACTCAGAAACATGCGTCTTGTTGCTAGGAGATAAGTGACAAATAAAAAACGTGTTCTAAAATTGGCTCAAAATATCAAACTTGTTTGATTTTTTACTAATGGATGGGATCGTAGACTGAAGCTGAAAATTTGGAGTCTGTGCACATCATACACCACGTGATTTTCTGTGAAATCTGTCAACTCCAACTGTCCAAAATCTGCTGATTGTCTCTGACTTCTGACTACAAGCTTCGACTTGTCCAGACTGTAAACTGAGGCAAAAGTCATAGAGTGTATTTCTACCTTTGGTAGGATTTAAAGGGGCTTTTCACGAGTTCACACTTACATCAAATTAAACAGAGCAAAGATTATGCGTATTTGGCATGCTGTCCAGGGGAGGGCTCCAAGCTCTGAATTTTTGCCTGAACCCAGAGCACCCAATCTGAGCTTAATAAATAAAATGTAAATCTATGACAATTATATTTTTATAATGCTACCTTTGTTAGTATTTATTGTAAAAATAATAGGTTGGCCAGGTCTCTGGGGTGAGCTTTCATTCACACCTTGCTGAATTATTCTTGCGCCATTAAGTAATGAACTGAACTCCCATTGCTCTAGCAACGAGTGTGAATAACTGGTGCAGTTTAATGTGACCACTTTGACCTGTAGCCTTTATCTGACAGTGTTAATTATTGTCAGTATGTTTTGCCGCTTATGACATGCAATGGACCAAGTCTTGAAATTGTGCAAAAACTCTTTCTGGGGCTTTTCTTATGTGCATATGCAAAGAATAAAAAAAATCCTTAGTGAACAAAACCTATAAATCAAATATAATTTACCTACTTGGACCTGACTTAAATGTAGGTCTACAGTAATACTATGATACAGTAATGGAGGTGATAATTAGAAGGAAACTGGCCCGATTACTGCAGATACTGTGCCCTTAAGCAAGGCACTTATCCCAGCGGCTGCTCCAGTGGCCCCAGCTTGGGGAAATTGGGGGAAATTATTTGCACTGGACATGGTGTGATAGGATTGTAAAAAATACACTAAAAGCACATTTAGTCTGCGAAGAGAATTGTCAAGGGAGCCAACTGTTTAAACCAAGCTAACACAGAGGTGACTGTTGTATTGTATCATCCTTATAGGATACTTTTGCCCAGTGGGTGGGTATTTTGCTTTGAATTGCTGCAAAAGAGGATTTTACACATAGCATTAAATCCAGCCACAGAAGAACTGAATGTATTGTTGCACAGTTATTTTAATGCATAAAATAAATTCCTATGTTGCTATTTGATCTTGTGTGACGTTAGAGCGTGTGAGGGTGTTTGTCCACACCGTGTGTAGATATAAATGTCTATTTGGATTTTTCATAGTTCTGCAAGAATTAATTGTTGTAATTGTTATAGTTGTGAAGCCGTTATAGGTCTTAAATGAAATACTAATTGAAACGATATGGGTGATACTGTAAAATGTTAAGCCTATGCCTGTTTCCTCTGTGCCTGTGAATTCAATGTATATATTTCAAAGATGATAAATGAACCCAAAAATGTTATGTTTGCTTGTAATTTAAATACATAAACTATTAAAAATGTTACACATCAGGTGGTCATGGAGATGTTTCTATTTTTGTAACATGAGCTGCAAACTAAAATATATTTTGTCATGAGTTATTGTCAAAAAATAAATAAATTAAGAATTTATCAATCTATCAAGCACTCTTTGCTGATGTTGAAAAGCTGTTGTTCTGTTAGACTATCCATTTGTGAAAGACAGATTAATTTATTAAATTGGAGAGAAATAGACACATAATTGAATGAGATAAATTCCCATACAGTCGCTGCTGATACGCTGCAATACATCTATAGGACGTTTCCTGTCAGATGTCAAATAGACATTTAGAAGATGTCTTTAAGATGTAATGATTTAGAATGTATGTTAAACATTTTTAACGGATTAACATTTTCATGGGTTAATAATTTTAATTCTGCTCTGTACCTCATACAAAACTATTATATACTGCCAGAGAGGACTGCGACTGCAACACATCATCATGTGAACGATTTTTGGTACCGGTTTTGACATTTTCGCAATAAATAAATTATTGTGATTACACGTGTTGTTTTTCTTCGTAATTGTAGCCTACGTAGTTTTAAGAAATTGTTATGGGTAGGAGTAGGATTAGTGGCTCAAAATATATTTTAATGGTATATTGTTAATAAAACTGCCATTTCTCTAAACATCTCTGTCCATTACGTTTTATCCTTTTTATATTCTGGATATTCTATTTATATACTAAGTCCTTAGCCCAATCAGCTTGCAATCACATCATTGTCTATAGGGCACAGCTGATTGATTCCTTCTGTATCATTAGCCAATGAACTTGCTGCTGAACATTCAGGTACTTCCTTACAGTTTGCTGTAGAAGTTTGCAGTGTGCTTTCAGAAACCCTAAATCTTCCCCAGCTCCACCTGTATAGATCTGCTAAAGGGGTGATTCGCGCATGGAACATCATTATTAAAAAATGTAAAAACGGCAATTTCTTTGCAAAAGGAATAAAAAGCTGTAGGCTACAGAGTCGGCCTTCACTGAAGAGCTAACTTCACAGGTAAGAAAAACAGTTTGATACTATTAATTAATAGTAATTACTAAGTGAATGCTAAAGACCTATATTTTTGTGAATTGGTGAATATTCAGGTGAATATTGTTTTGTGGCCACGAATTAATAATAGGCTACCTCAGCACCTTTTACTAACTTGTTCCCTCGTTTTACTATATTGTGGCGACGTTGTAATTCGTTAAATCAAAATGAGGGATGGAATTAGTTAAACGTGTCCACGATTTATTAAAACGAGGGAACAAAAAAGTTGCCGTACTCGTAACAACCAGTGGGGCAGGGTTTTCTATTATTTTGAAGGTACCCCGGGCGCCGCCATTGGCTAGCGGACACCCACCTGCTGTTAGCATCCCATTGACTCCCATTCATTTTGGCGTCACTTTGACAGTGAATAACTTCACATCTGAGGCGTTTAAAGACTCCATTTGTCCATTATTTATTTCTAAAAAAAACACGAAAATGTATAAAAGGCTTCATTACCTTGTAGCTTCCGTTATGGCCCCGTAGAAGCAATTTTTGTAAAATTAGGCTAACGATTGCGTCATAACCACGCGACTCTCAGTCGCATAGTAGAGAGATTACCGTATGGACAGGAGGAGAAGCTCGCGGACAATCGGGGGGACGTGGAGGCAAAATTACAAAATAATTAATCAGAATACATAGCAAAAGTTTCTCCTGCTCCCAGCTCATGGACAGCTCCTACTCACACTCTCCGTCTCTGCAAGATTCGGAAGGGAATGATTCAGATTTCTCTTGGCACAGCTACTAGAAGACAGACGGGTTGCTCACGTCACATCTACATCATCAAGCTCAGTTTGAGTCTGCGCAGTACGCTCGACCCCCAGGAAGTAAGAGTTTCTAATTGACTTCACTTTGTCTCCGTTGAATCCAATGGGGTCGCTGTGTCCATTTCTTTTACTGTCTATGGTAACAACAAATTATTTAGATCAGTATACAGGGTGTATATAAGAACGAGCAGAGAGAGAGACCCACCCCTCCGCGCGCGCACTCTCACCGTCTTCAAACAACACGAACACTGTATTGCTCTCTCTCCCTCGCGCATATCAAAATCAATTGGCACGATAGTAAAAGGTCGGAAGACCGATTGTGTTTTATAGATCAGTAGTTTGTTCAAATAAAGTGTTTCATTAGTTAGCATGTACATGTTCAGGAAATAAAAAATACAAATTGTATGGGTTAATGTAAGTAGGCTAGGCCTAATGGTAAACAGACTCTGCATGAAGCTCTTTTGAAGCTGTCAAATGGTGTCGCTATTGGACACTTAATTGTGATTATTGCTGCTCTGAGATTTCTTATAGGCTACTGTTGATTGTTTTATCTTTTTTGTTGTTGTTGTTTTTTTTTTTTTTTTTTGAAGAAGCATTAGCCTACTCTTGCCTAATTTATGAGGTAATTTATATACCTCTCAAAATCCACTTTTCTCAGGATATAGCTTCGGATGCCACGATGCCATCAAGCGGTATCTCTGGTCGTAATCAGTCCTTCACTGACCAATCAGTGTTCATTAGCAGAATGCTAGCGTGTTATGGGCAACAACAACTCAACCTGTAAGAAATTGAAAGGACATAAGTACTCGTTCATTCAACTTTCGACCTATAACCCATGTTGAACTTACAAAATCTGCTATCAAATATGAGATTTCTCAACAGCAATCGGGTAAAAGAGACAAATTTTGCCGTCTAGCTCCATAGACTCCCATTCATTTTGCACTCATGGGCGATCGCCCCCAGTGGAACTCTGGTGGAACTACAACCGGTACAATAGGACTTAATAGGGAGTGGGCAGGCTCTCCGTAGATGGGCTCTGGTCATGAGCCATCCAGTCCAAGCGTGCTGCACAAGCCCTGAAAAGTGAAGCCAAAACGTCTCGATCGCCCCCCTGGTGACTAGTCCTAGGCCAACTAAACAATTAAATTACACTTCAAATATCTTTTTTCCAAAGGTGGTGTTGGAGCTACATTAGTTTGCTTTCAGTAGTGGTAATTTTGTTAATTAATTTGTTTACCTTTATAATTTGCTCACATTAGTAATATATATATATTTTGGTAATATTCTTTTGTTGTTTGTTTAGTTAATTGTTTTATTTATATGTTTAGTCTTTATTTTTTGGTTAGTTTAATAACTACAATGTTTGATTTAGACACCTGAGGGCAGTAGTTGGCACAGGTAAAGGTAAATATAGGTAGGAAGTAGGAGGTGACCTGTAGCACCTGGGTGATGGGCATATGGTTTTTTACCAGCGCGAGAAATGCTGCATTGTTTGCTCAGTTGGAATAAATAAACCAGCCACAACTCTGAATCAGCCTGGAATTGGACTTACTTCTTGCCTGCGTACATCACCTGCCCAGGGTGCTAGAAGTTGTCGTTTGAAGTTTGATTTAAGTTTAATTTTCTTTTGTTTGTTGACAAACGGCCACTACATCAAGTAAAAAACCCGCTCATTGATTAAAGAAAGAAGAAGAACTTTCCTTGGAATTCGCTTCGGATATTATTGGGATACCCGATGGAAAATCAGCATGGATTGTTTTATTCACCATTCATGGATTATCCGCTGCCATTGGACAGAGGCCTGGCCCGAGCTAAGAAATCTCCAGTTGGTATGTACTGCTAGAAATGCCATATAGGAAAACGGTTTCATGAAAAGTTACATGAACTTAAAACTTGGACTGCTTTAATTGGCTGGGCGCTTTGTTGAATTATCAACGCACCGAGTGGCCTACATTCATAAAAAAGTAAAGCCAGCGCAGTGTGCGCTTGTGTGGATGAAGAGGATTTGTTTGTATAAAACAAAGTTGTTTCAATAAACGTTGCCATCTTTGCTAACCTTGTTGCCTGGTTGTGAACATTCACTGATATTATCAACAATTTGGCTATACGTTTGCAGCAAAATGACAGATGTGGAGAGACCGGAATCAAAGCGGTCAATTAAACTGACTTCTAAAGGAATGTGCTTTTACATACAAACTTGTCAAGAAAAACGCACTGCAAAAACTAACCAGGCTAAAAAGCTTATGGATAAAATCCGTGCCCTAATAGAATTAAATGAAAATGCCGATGCAGTGAACACTAAGCTCGCTTTGTTCATTAAGTGTTATGAAGAAGCACTCGATATTCATGAAACATTTATGGAATTGCCTCTACCAGTAGATAAAATACTCAACACTAAAACTAAAAACTTTGAGGAGAAAATGAAATCATGTCATGCATTTATTGAAGATGTGAAGGAGTGGCTGTCTAAAGCTGGTTATCCATACTCACCGCCAAAAGAACCTATCGACGCAGGATGCGTTGATGATGGAATACAACCTGAAGACAGTATTTCTAACGTCTTAAGTGTAAGAGAAAGTTCTGTAAAATCACGTGCAACCGGCATATCAAAGACTTCTGCAACATCCGCGGTGCGCATTAATGCGGAGGCCGAGAGAGCAGCTCTTCTTAAACGCTCTGAATCTTTAAAAAGGAAACATCATATAGAAGCGCAGGAGGAAAGGCTTCGTAGAGAAAAAGAGCAATTGGCGCTTGAAACAGATTTGGCAGCTACAACTGCAAGGCTTCAGGTTTTAGAAATGAACTCATCACAGCATGGTTCAAGACGATCTGATGGAATGAACTCTTATTTGGAGAGGAGCAAAGCTCAAAGATCCATCGGTTTAGATCCTCTTGCCAAAGCTTTTGTCCCATCTGAAAATGATGTTCTTGCTGTACCTGATCCTGCATCAGTTGTTAGGCCAAGACAAGGATTTGCTGAACGAATGTATGGAAGGCCGTTTGGGCCAGAAGCTCCATATCAAGAAGTACAGACTGTAAATGGACGTCAAATGGGACATATATTAAATTCTCAAACTCAAAGCGGTAACAACCAAAATGACTTGGTGGGCATTATGCAAAAACAAAACGAAATCACTGCAATGTTGGTTCAGCAAAATATATCCTCTGTTCTTCCTCCAAGAAATCAGCAAATTTTTGATGGAGACCCTCTTCAATATAAATCCTTCATTAAAGCCTTTGAAAATGTAGTGGAGAAGAAAACGAATAATCCCAGCGACTGTTTGCATTTCCTTGAACAATACACTAGGGGGCAGCCAAAGGATCTTGTGCATAGTTGTCAACATATACCTCCAGATCAAGGCTATCACAGAGCCAAGAGTCTTCTTGCTCAGCATTTTGGAGATGAATATAAAATTGCATCTGCTTACATGGAAAAAATATCTAACTGGGCACCCGTTAAAGGTGAAGATGTAAAGGGATTACAATCATTCTCTCTGTTTCTCCGAGGATGTTCAAACCTAACAGAACAAGTAATGTATATGAGGGAACTGGACTTACCATCTAACATGCGGAGTATCATTTTGAAACTGAAAAAAGCAAGAAAGAAGTGGACAGAGAGTTACATTCATTGATCTTGTAAATTTTATTGAGAGACAAGTGAAAATTGCTTTAGATCTAGTTTTTGGAAACATTCAAGATCCTCAACATCCTAACGTCAAGGCTTCCTGGGGCAGCCAGCACGACAAAGAAGAGAGGGAAGCAGCTACTTTACGAATGTCACTCCTGTGAGGGAAGAAGCTATGGCACGGCCTGCAGAACATAGCACCCCCTCCACTCATTGCTGTCTTTTCTGCCTGCAGAGAAACCACACACTAGGTCAGTGTTCACAGTTTAAAGCCAAGACACACCAGGACAAGATCAACTTCATTAAGGACAAGGGTATTTGTTTTGGTTGCCTGAAGGTAGGCCATAGAAGCAATGACTGTATGAGTCGATTGGATTGCCATGTATGTCATCAGAAACACCCCGGGGTCCTTCATATAGAAAGACAGGATAAAGGCACATCTGTAGAACAAGCCAAACATCCCGTGAGCCTTCCAAGTGATTCAACCATAACCTTTCAGACGTGTGGCCATATTGGGGCCGGTGTGGAAGATGATTCTACCTTCTCTATTGTTGCAGTAAAGGTCAGAAGCAAACTGACTAATAAGATCATGCAGACATATGCTTTCCTGGATCCTGGCAGTTCTGGCACATTCTGTACCATGGCGAAAAGGTTAAATTTGCGAGGTAAGAAGACAAGCATTTTGTTGAGAACAATGGACCAACGAAAGGTTGTGAATGCTCATGTTTTGTCAGGTCTTGAAGTATCTGGCATGGGTGCTGAAGATTTCATAGAGCTTCCTGATGTTTTGACTCAAAGAACTATACCTGTGTCTATACTTAATATTCCACGACAAGCAGATATTGATCCATGGCCGTATTTGAAGGATGTAATACTCCATGACATTCATGCAAATGTAGATCTGCTTATTGGAACTGATGCCCCTATGGTTTTGGAGCCGTGGGAAGTAATAAATAGCCTAGATGAGGGCCCATACGCTGTCAGAACCAGGGTTGGCTGGGTCATTAATGGTCCTCTTCATGGTGGAAGCTGTAGAGGTAAGAGTGGCTATTCTGCTGTGACAGCAAATCGCATCTCTGTTGAACACCTGCAAGAAATGCTTGTTAAGCAGTATCACCATGACTTTAATGAAAAATCATCAGAAGAGCAGATTGAAATGTCCAGAGAAGATATTAAGTTCATGGATATTGTCAGTAGCACAGCAAAACTAATTGGAGATCATTACTGCATTGACTTGCCATTCAGAAAGGAAAATGTAACCCTGCCAGACAATCGTTATATAGCAGAGCAGTGCTTATGTAGCCTGAAAAGAAAGTTTGACAGGAACAGTGTTTTTAAGGAGGAATATACCACGTTCCTAAATGAAATAACACAGCGACGTGCTGAGCCAGTTCCTCTTGACCAGATGACACAGAGCAATGGTAAAGTGTGGTATATCCCTCACCACGGGGTGTATCATCCTCAGAAGGGCAAGCTAAGAGTTGTTTTTGACTGTGCAGCCTCCTACAAAGGAACATCGCTCAATAGTCAGCTTTTGCAAGGCCCCGATCTCACCAACAGCCTCATTGGAGTTTTAGTCCGATTTAGGCAGGAGCCTATTGCAATAGTGGCTGATATCCAATCTATGTTTCACCAGGTTAATGTCTTAAATAAGCACATTAACTTTCTCCGCTTCCTCTGGTGGCCAGATGGTGACACTGCACAGGCTTCGCAGGAATACCGCATAAAGGTACATCTATTTGGAGCTACATCATCGCCAAGCTGTGCCAATTATGCCTTGAGGAAAACTGCAGATGACAACGCAGAACACTTCCCTCCAGAGGTTGTAAATACAGTGAAAAACAATTTTTATGTCGATGATTGCCTCGAACAACACGAACTCACTCATTGTTTTAACTGCACTTTGTCAGAAAGGAGGATTCACTCTGTCAAAGTGGGTCAGCAATAGTCGTGCAGTGTTGCGCTCTGTCAGCGAAGGCCACAGAGCAAAAGACATGATGGAGCTGGATTTGGATACAGATCAACTTCCTGTTGAACGTACATTAGGACTACAGTGGTACGTTGAGACTGACCAATTTGGATTTAAGGCCTCGGCACAAGAGCAACCACAGACGAGAAGAGGAATTCTTTCGGTGGTCAGCTCCCTCTATGACCCATTGGGCTTCATTGCTCCATTCAGCATGGTGGCTAAGTTGTTACTGCTGGAACTTTGTAAAAGAAATCTTGGATGGGACGAAGATATTCCCCATGTTCTCGCTAAGCAATGGGCTGGCTGGTTGGAAGATCTCCACAAGGTGGCAAAGTTCAAGATTGACCGTTGCATTAAGCCTAATGACTTTGGCAACCCTGTCACTGTACAACTTCACCACTTCTCTGATGCCAGTGAGGTTGGGTATGGAGCTGTCTCTTACTTAAGACTGGAAAGGGATAATAAAGTGCATGTTGCATTTATGATGGGGAAGGCCAGAGTTGCGGAAAAAATGGCGGACTTAATACCTGCTGAAAGAGTGTTGCCTGATGAAGCCCCTTTTACTCATGTTAGCATTGATTATTTTGGGCCCATTGAAGTTAATAGAAGCAGATGTCTTCTCAAAAGATACGGAGTACTCTTTACCTGTATGACCAGCCGTGCTGTACACTTGGAAGTAGCATACACATTGGATACAGACTCCTGTATAAATTCAGTGAGAAGGTTCATCTGCAGACGAGGCCCAGTTTCAACTCTCAGGTCTGACAATGGAACTAACTTTGTTGGAGCCAGCCGTGAGCTCAAGGAGAGTCTGACTGCTCTGAATCAAGGTAAAATTCAAAGAGCTTCAGGACGGCATAGAATGGAGATTTAACACCCCATCAGCTTCCCATCAAGGTGGCGTTTGGGAGCGTCTGATTCACTCAGTGAAGAGTGTTCTTACCTCAGTCCTTAAACAGCAGACCCTGGACGATGAAGCACTCTAAACAATTTTTTGCGAAGTTGAAGCAATATTGAATGATAGGCCTATTACAAGGGCCTCAGATGATTCAAATGACCTGGAAGCTTTGACGCCGAATCACATTCTGTTGTTGAAAGGTAAACCAATTATGCCACCAGGATTGTTTGACAGAAATGATCTGTAAGTCAGAAAAAGATGGAAGCAGATACAGTACATGGCGGAACTCTTCTGGAAGAGATGGATTTCTGAGTACCTGCCATTGATGCAACAGAGACAAAAATGGGCAGCACTAAGAAGAAACCTTATAGCTGGAGATGTTGTTCTTGTGGCAGATGCTACAGCTTCAAGAGGATCTTGGATGATGGGGAAAGTTTTGGATGTCAGATCAGATGTGAATGGAGTTGTGCGCTCTGTCCGCTTCCAAACGAAGACCAGCATCTTAGAGAGGCCTGTGACGAAGCTGTGCCTGCTGCTGGAGACGGCAGTGTGATCACATGAACTGACTCTCTTTCTTTTTGTCTGCCTCTATCATTCTTTCTTTCTCTTTCTTTCTCTTTCCTTGCAGGTGCGGCAAGACATCTGTGCCTGATATAGTTAGCATGCATAGTGTGTAGATCCATTTTGATAGTTCAGTAATTGTCATAATGCACAATTAGGGGCCGGAGTGTTGGAGCTACATTAGTTTGCTTTCAGTAGTGGTAATTTTGTTAATTAATTTGTTTACCATTATAATTTTGCTCACATTAGTAATATATATTTTGGTAATATTCTTTTGTTGTTTGTTTAGTTAATTGTTTTATTTATATGTTTAGTCTTTATTTTTTGGTTAGTTTAATAACTACAATGTTTGATTTAGACACCTGAGGGCAGTAGTGGGCACAGGTAAAGGTAAATATAGGTAGGAAGTAGGAGGTGACCTGTAGCACCTGGGTGATGGGCATATGGTTTTTTACCAGCGCGAGAAATGCTGCATTGTTTGCTCAGTTGGAATAAATAAACCAGCCACAACTCTGAATCAGCCTGGAATTGGACTTACTTCTTGCCTGCGTACATCACCTGCCCAGGGTGCTAGAAGTTGTCGTTTGAAGTTTGATTTAAGTTTAATTTTCTTTTGTTTGTTGACAAACGGCCACTACAGGTGGTTTCTTTCATTTGCTGTCATTTTTATCACGCTGATGTAAGTTCAAGTGTCTGTTTCAAAAATAAGTTGGTTTTTAGTTAGTTACTGTACGTGATGCTATAAAAACGCTGGTGTAACGTCATGATTGACAGGTTCTCTGAGCGAAGTAGTCACTGAAGCACCAACGGACATTTTTTTCGGGATCTTCGGAGGACTGAGGAGACTGTATATTTACTTTAACAAGCCTCTTGTCATACTGCAATCAATTTTTAAAAAAGTGCACTCAGGGAGAGTGCATTCTGCGAAAATGAGGGCGTTGATTTCTTGGCTTTACTTCCTGCTCACTACTGCGCAGGTCTGAAACCCTGAGATCGCTACTGCGCAGACTCAAGTTCCAAGATGTCAGCGCCATATCAGGACACTGGCGGCTTCAGTTCTCACCAATGGAAGAGAGCGAAGGGGTGTCGTCCATCTTTTTTTAGAGTCTATGATCCAGTCATTATATAGACCTTATGTAGCCCCGCCCCTTTTCAGCGCTGCACTCGTTGTCTTTTGACTTCCGGTCTGTATTTTCACAGCGATTGTGCGTGTTTATTAATGAACGGCTCGTTTTAAAATCACGGTCGACTGACATTTGTTAGGTCATCTGCTTTAAACATTACAGTCCTCATGATAACTCTCGTTAACTTTACATTAAGTAAATCCACTTCAAAAGCTAATTACTCCTGGACAGCAGCGCCATAGAAATATACAGAGCGACCGCAAAAACGGAAGTTAAAAGACAATATTCTAAAGATGGCAGCGCCCTCGTTTCTCTGGCGCATAAAGTCTATAGATTAGTGGTTATCTCTGACTTTACTCAAATTAGATTTTAAATGGAGTGAATGACCCTTGGAAACACGAGTAATCCCGTTCACAAATAAATTGCGCACTCATAGGAATTGATATTTGCATTTTACTGAGTCATACATTGTTTAAAAATGGTTTAAATAATAAATACTGTAATTAATGGGAAAATCACATGAAACCATATATTTTGTCAAATGTGCAATGTAGAGAATAAATATTCTGCCATCATGTGCTTTTAGAACCCTGCTTCCCACTTCTGCAGTCAAAATCACCCTTTGAGTGCTGTTTTTGTTTTTTTTGTTTTTTAATAGGAAGAAAAAAAATAGGAAAGAAAAATTCAATATGCATCAAATAGTTGTTAAGATATAAAAATGTATATGACCGAAACAGCAAATGCAAACAAGATATCTGTGCATGAAAACATTTATAAAAACTTTGCATTAGTACAGAAACCATACAACCACTATGTTTTAAAGATAAGGATTCTATCAACTTGGTTATCAAAATGATCTCAGAGCTTCCATAATTACGAATTAAGGGGGAGCACACAATGTCTGAGTCGTAAACTCATGCTTATGATAAAGCCAGTATGTACTATCTTCTTTAATGTTACATTTATTTTAACTTTACATGCACTTGGTTGATGCTTTTATCTAAAGTGACTTACATAACATTCAAGGTATAGCCTACAGGTTTTTTCATTCTGCCATTTATGGACATAAATGCTAATCAAATATGTTTTTAAGCACATCCTGCAATCTATTTACAGAGGTCTCTTAAACACATCACATTTTTCAGAACATTTTGTCTTTCAGATGATTTTACATTTTCTTAAAAAAAGAAAAAGCCCATTTGGTTCTTGTTTGAATAAAGATCTAGATCTTTGCTCTAGATCTTAAAACCAGCTATAACATGGATTTTAGAATTTATTTTAACACGTGTACATGTTTGATCAAGTAGTTATTTAAAAGCAGTTACAACTGCAGCAGAGCACAATACACACATTGTGTTTTTAAATATACAATCTGTGATAATGGTGTTTACATTTACAAAACAAATAAAAGCACAATAACTTGTTTAAATACATGAAAACCACCCAGATAAAGAACACGTGATATACATTTTAACAGTCTTGAATTCGGTGAAAAAAAAAACATGTATAAAGACTGTTGAAAGAATTAGTGTGTAGATTGATTTGCTCTTCACCTGCTGTTACCTTTGCAACACCCACTTTCTGTTGCTTTGAATTATACAGTAGACTAATGAGGATTATCAGGAGAAAACCACATATGAATAACTTACACATAATAAAAACATTAACATACACACAGCTTTTGAGCAATAGGGCAGTGTTAAATGTGAGAAGTGTTCAAAATCTCAGCTACTTATCATTTGTCTCAGCTAATGATTCATTAACAGAACTTTGACATATATGCATGTGTCTGTTAATGCACACACATCTCAGACTGCACGCACACTGTCTAAGCAGATCAACAAAAGCCCATCTTTGAGGAGGAATGTTGGGTGCTTCTCAAACAAAAGGCTGCACCCATAGTGGGGCTGTGTCCTTAGTCCAGTCCTTCAGAGGCTTGTACATTAGAGTCCACAGCATTAAATGCAAGAATTGGACATGGCTTCGTCATAAATGATTCCACACCATGGTCACTACGCAAAAATACTATTAAAATTATAATTAGAAAAATAATAATTTATGTTAAACTGCCTTTCTATTAATGAAGTACAGGTAAATGACAATCATCTTTGGTTTCCCAATATTTGACATCATGCACAGGTTTGCATTATTTGATTAATTTAAAACAAAACAAAAGAAAACAATGCCTTTATGTTTTTGTAATCTTTTTTTTTTTTCTTACATTACATAGTGAAATTGGACAAGCTCAGTGCCGATTCATTATGCTAATTCTTTTTTTGTGAATTGAAATGTGTGCAACGAATTGTGTTTGTGGGATTGGAGGATACAAAGGATACACTTGATGCATTCCTCAAAACAGGCAGAATGAAGAACACAAATGAAGGCTGCCTTCAAAGGATCCTTTAAATTGGGATGTCCTTTTATTATGACCTGGCAGCCAAGATATGCAGCCATATTGGGCTTAGCCTTCCGATTGAAAACTCATCGTGTGGTTGTGTGACAAGAGAAACAGCTGCGGACATTTAGAGCTCATCAGAAACGCTATTCACATGTCTCAGAGAGGGGGTGGATAAGAGAATAGCAGCCAAATGCAGTTGGCTCCTTCGCTTCATAATAGTGTTGAACATCTGAAATGACTTGAAATGAATGGGCAATAGGATATGACATCATGCTCTATTTCCTTTGTCTTTAATAAATAATAAATCACACATAAAAAATTCAATTCAAAATGTTAAAACATTATTATTATTATTATTATTATTATTATTAAATGTACTGAGTTAAGAAGTCAATCTGTGACCTTTAGATCCTTTTTTTGTAGGTAAAATACCTTTCACTTGGCAAATTCATAGGTCATTGCTCACCAAAGTTAGGCAAGGAGCATGCAATTCTATTCTCCTGTGTTCACATGTGTTTGAATGGAAGCAAATGGAGCACAAAGTCTAGTTTGATGGCACCTTAAAAAACATCCCTATACCTCTTCCTCATCTTTACATCAGGCCATAATCACCATAAGCCATAACACTCCTCATAGTCCGTCACGTCTATTACGATCTCAAAATTCCGGCCAGTTGATTATACCTAGAATATCAAAATCCACTGCTGGCGGTAGATCCTTTTCCTATTTAGCACCAAAGCTCTGGAACAGTCTTCCTACCATTGTCCGGGAAGCAGACACACTCTGTCAGTTCAAAGCCAGATTAAAGACACATCTCTTTGACCTAGCTTTCACATAATACATTATAGACTTCTATAATTTAATGTTATGCTGCATAGATTAGGTCAGCCGGAACCGGGAACACTTCCCAAAAATCCTGATGTACTCGTTACATCATGAGAAGAATGGCATCTACGCTAATTTTAGTGTCTGTGTTTATCCCAAGGTTTTTCCTGCAGCCTGCCGGATCCAGGCCGTATCCAGATCTGACGAAGGACCTTCGCCTGGACCGATGACAACGCAGTGCTGAAGTGCCAACTAGTCTCTCCCTATGGAGGATCCCACTACCACTCTACAGATAAGGCGTTGTCGGGAAAATTCGTCTCGCGGTCCTACCCCAAAGCAACAAATAAAATAAAATTCCTTATCAAAATTTATAAGGAAAGACAAGTATTTTGTTTAGGCTTGGCTTGTAGGGAATTCCAAACCTGCGTATATTCAAACGCACATAACTATAGAACCCATTCTAAATGCGCATGTGAACGCCATCAGCGTTTCTCACAGGTTCGCGTTTAAAGTCTGTGTAGAGAGAATGGTGTCGTCTTAGCGGCCCCTAATTTAATAACAAATGATCATTGCGACGGAACCAAATCAATTAAAACTAACTTTAGATGGAAATAACTTAACTCTGCTGTAAAGCCGAAACAATCTCTGTTACCTTAAATTATACGCTTATCTCTGTAAAGCTGCTTTGAGACAATCTACATTGTTAAAAGCGCTATATAAATGAAGATGACTTGACTTGAATCATCACTGCATGCATCCATCATGTTACCTTTGGATGGACAGATCACAATCATTTATCATTACACTGACTGAAAAACTGAACTGAATACAGAACCAGGAGAATCAGACGTAATGTGTCAAATTCTGTAAATCTAAATAAGACTTGCTGACATTTTTCAGGATATCTTCTTTTGTATTGCGCAGAAGAATGAATGTCATACGGGTTTGGAATGACATGAGGGTGAGTAAATGATCGCTTTTTTTTTTTATTTGTGTGTGTGTGTGTGTGCGTGTGTGTGTGTGTGAGAGAGAACTATCCCTTTAAATATTCTAGCATGATTCTTTTATGCAATCAAAATGTTTAAAACAAACAATTCTTCAAATATTCTTGTGAGTATTAATTTTAACTTTTAGTACTACTTTTCCTCCAGCAAAGTGATGTTTTTGGTGGGAAACAACACAAATATCCTAATTATTAGACATGGATTTGAAACTTTAAAACATATCATCCACTTGGATAAAAATACAAAATCTATACATTTTCAAAAGAAAGTTGAAAGTATCAAAAAGTTGATACCCTCATGCTTTCAATATCCTAGTTAGATCTTTATTTCCATCATATTAGGCATGAAGAAAACATTTTCTTGCCATTGTGTAAATAATTCACACTCACAGCTACTGACGATTGCAGTCTCTCCAATTCACCTATGCTGTATGTCTTCGGATTGTGGAAGAGCAGTGCTACCCACTGAGCACAAAAACAAACATGACTCTGAACCATATGATTATTTAAAACATCACCACTAATGTCTTTCACTGGATCTACACGATGCACACTAACATCTAAACACATCTCACTCCCTTGTTCCTCTTTATTGTTCATCTAATATTCTTCTCACAGCATCTTACGCTGTTCAGCGTCCATGGGTTATACCTTTTTTTGCTGTCTTCACATACAGTAGGTCCCTTCTCCTGCCACCTACTTTGTTCCTATAGTGACGCACTTTGTGACGTCTACTGTTTAACCTTTGTCAAGAGTGTGATCATCATCACATGATTTTCTGTTTCTACATGAATGTTGTGGTTCATGCATTCAAAACCAAATTCTTTCTCTGTTTTTATAATCTTTTCTTATGTCTTAATTATCTGTCTCAATCTTATGCTTTCTTTGTATGTGCCACATGGACACTGCGCTTCCTATACCAGACCACTCCAGCCAAAATGTTGTTTTAACTAAACTTGTCCATTAGTGTTACTCTGTTATACAGCAATTAAAAAATAATAAAACAAAATTGTGAAGTAATAAAAAACGCTTTGAGAATTGCCAGACCCTGGCTCAGACAAACAGTGTAGGCAGCCACTTAGCAGCATTCTTTGGTGGCGCATGTCTATGGAAACAGATTTCCTTTTCAGAGCAACCCTGCCACAGACCTACAGGTCATCTTACATTTCATACAGTTGATTTATAAAGAACATGAAGCAGGGCAACAACTTTGTGGAATACCAGACCACAAAGGAATGGAGATTACCTCAATAAATGTAGCGCCTATGGGGAATTTTCTATGCCACAGTTTGTATTTTTGAATTATCTGAGCATCTGCCATTGGGCCGCCTGCAGTGACATCACGCTCATGGAGGGGTTCTGGGTCGGACTTGATGACAAAGCCAGGTGGTGATGCCGAGAGGAAACTCCTGTTGGACCCTGGCTGAGTATATCAACTTTGCCTTATGGGTGGAAGGATCTTCTTTTACAGTGAGTGAGGTAGTTGAGGATCCAAAAGCCAGCGTCCAACCCCACTTCCCATCCATCATGACTCCAGAGCCAGACCCAGCACCCACTGCGGAGATGGAGCCAAAGCCAACCACAGATCGAGAGACCCAATCTATGCCCGCTATAGAGCCTGAGCCAGCAGCCTCGTCTGTTCAAGAAGAGAAGCCTGAGGTGCCGGCTGACCAGGTGTGTGAGTCGGCCATTACATCCGAGCCAGTGGGACTGTTAGTGGAGCTGGAGGAGAATGATTGGCTTACAGACTGGAGTTCAGAGGTAATGCTTCCCACCCTGATTCCCACCCATGTAACCTCTACTGCTGTTTGAAATTCCACATATCAATGAATCATCATTTTCATTGCTGGAATCCCCATCTAGCACAATATTGTCTTCGCCGCTACCATCCCTATGTGTTTCAACTAAGCCAGTCACTTCTTCGTGCCGACCTCCGCTGACTCTCCTCACCCCTTTAGCACGTCCAGTGGCTCCGCCATGCATCCTGGATCCACCTTGGGACCTTGAGTCACTATCTCCAGCATGGCATAGGGATTACCTAGCTCCACCTCATCCATCTGAGCCCACAGCTCCACCTTGGACCGTCGACCAATCCGCATGGGGGCCATCGTCTTCATGGGGCTCCCTTATTCCACTGGTTCCACCTGGGTCAGTCAACGCCAGGGACATCCGGCCTGTCTGCTGCCCTCCAGCCCTCCATCCCTCAGGCTTCACGGGGGTACTTGTTCACACTGGCGTCACCTCTGTCCATCAGACCCCAGGCTCCACCTTGGCCGCTCGTTCCCGGGACTCCGCCTCAGCCGCCGTGTCCATCGGTGTCGCCGGGGCTCTTGGTCCATCAGACTTCACCTGGAACTCACCAACTCCCTGCATCACCTAAGTTGGTCAGGCTCAAGTTTCCACGTGGCTCCTCCCTCAATCAGTTCCATCCCGTCCTGGCTGCCTCCCACTATGCTCTGGGCTCTCGTCGGACATCTACTCATCCATGGATTCTACCACAATCCACTGCTCTATGGACACTTCCACCGTCTACTCCACCCTGGTCCATCTATCTGACATCTCTGCCTGTTTCCAGGCCTTCACCATCTCCTCATCCAGAGCCTTTGTCCACCTCCTTTGTCATATGTGGGATAAAATATTAGACTTAACATTTAACAAAATTTAACAAAATCATATTAATTTACTTTGGTGTAAGCTTGGGTCTATTCTGGTTTCAGTTTTGTGATGTTAATGTTTTTATTGTTCATTTGAAATAAAAGAAAATTATAACCGGAGCAATGTGAGTTTTCCATTCACACAACTGCATCACTCCCGTCTCTGTGTGCCGTCTCTGCAGAAGCCTTTGAAATGGCACACCATGCAGTGCAAACTCTGTGGAAGTGCATTTTCATTTTATGCCTTTAGCCTCTATTCCAAACACAAATACACACAAAACATGTATTCCTGCTGCACTGCATAAAACCTGCAGACTCTATACCTAACCTCGTTCTTACGAAAAAACACTGAGAACAAATGCTGCATACACTCCACCTCCACGTAATATTACATAACCAGAAGGATTAAATTATGGTAATGGCTTGTTCTGTGCCATCGCTCTGCTGCCAGGGAGCTTGATACAGATTGTGTGGCGAAAGGTTCCAGAGGATTTGCTAGTGGGTTTCGGATAGGCCACACTCTGATTAGCATTGCTGTGAATAAGCTTTATACTTGGGTTAACATTATAACCACGCCTAATGCTAACAGTGGGGCTAGCGGGTTCAGTAATAGAGCCAGGGCTGTGCAAATCATCAACTGTGCTCATGCTATGACTAATACATTTGACGTTCTGAATGGTATTCTCTGCTGGGTAACTGCTTACTCCGTTGCTAATATCAGTTGCGACAATGCTAACATTAGCTTCATCACACAAACCTGCATCTGTTACACCAACATCATCAGGGGGAGTACAATGTGTCCTCACCTGGACTGACATTTGCTGTGGTGGTGTAGAAAGTAACACTAGCGGAACATTATGACCGTAAAACAGTGTCTGTGGGATATGTACCTGAACAGATTCTTGCACTTTTCCCTCCTTTTCTACACTGAATCCTGGCTCAACTTTCTGCTCTGTTTCCATTGGCATGTTTGCAGTTTGATCTGTGACTTTAGAATGTTTTAGCATCACTCTTCCAGCAAAAGGAAAGACTGTAATTTTCATTCTGCTCACTTTCTGCCTACCTGAGGCATGCATGTTTGAGCAAGCATTTTTTTTACGCTCCAGCTGGTGCTGACTTACAGAGTTTTCTCCATTGGTACTGGATTGCTTTTGTGTCATTGTGGGTGTGTGTGTTAGTGTTTGAGTCACCTGGTATTCCTGTATATCACTGCCAACCTGATTCGTCAGTGGAACTGTCCATACACTGCAGGGATTCAGTGAAATCGCTTGCGAGTTTATATCAAGATTGGGCTCTATCTGGTATGCGGCAGAGGGTTGTAATGGATTCACACTAAACTTCAAGCTGCACATAGACACAGATTGTCTTGTTGCACCTTTAACCTCATGAACATCACCGAAGGACTCACAGCTCATGGCATCCTCACCCTCGGCTCTTTCTCCATCCTTCACTACTTTCTCTCCACAACAGTCATGAAAAGATGCTTCAAATTCACTCTCTTTCTCATTTTCAGTCTCGTGATCTCTCTCTCTCCAAACGTCCTCTTCCTCTTCGCAAGTAAAAGTACTTGTCCACCGCTTTCTGCACATTTCAGGTGTGAGAGGCTGAAGTCTCGCAGCAGCTCCGAAAAGAAAAGGCCGGGACTGTGTATCTTGAGGGCTGGGGATTGGATCGGCAGAGCTAAGGGACAACGTACTATCCAATGAGCTGAGCGAAGAAGTGGTTGTAGATGACAGACTCGACATGCTGGCTAATCTCTGTGCAGGATGACGGAAGCGTGTGGGGATTTGTGGCGACTTCCAAAAAGTGTAACGTCGTCGCCTGGTACCCATTCCAGAATTGTGTGATTGTTGTTCTGGGCTCAGCCCCATGGAGCCTTGTGACTGCTCATTTCTGCTGTCTATTACAGCGGCATCATAGCTGGATTGGCGGATAACAGGGGTATGAGTCGGTGCCGATGTTTGGGGTGTGGAAAAATACATGGAAGGCTCAGAGAGGCATCGATCGCGTGATTGGCTGAGTTCCCCAACTCCCAGCATACTCACAGAAGCACTGGAACGAGATGAAATGGAATCCAGTGTTCCACAGCTATAGGCACCTTCTGTCGACGGCATATCAGTTTGAAAGGGCCGGGGTCTCCTCTTCTCTTTCAGGGAAAGAGCAGCCAAATGGAGGTAAAGTGGATGAACTTCAGGCAATTGGGAAGAAACGGTGAGGTCTTGATCTGTGTCCTCTGAAGAGGAGTGCACAAGATGATATGAAGCATCTAGAGAAGAGAAAGAATTGTAAAATATTTCAAAATGTATTGCAGCTTTGTCATTTTAACATACATATAAAAAGTAATAGATAAGAGTAATTTATATATTACCTATAAGATAGGTAATATAAAAATGTAATATAAATTTTTTTATTAATAGCTGTAAATTAATATGAACTAAATAATAATTGAATATTATTAAAATACACACACACATACATATATATATATACACACATATACATACATATATATATATATATATATATATATATATATATATATATACATACATACATACATACACATATATATATACATATATAAATATATATACACACATACATACCGTATATATACAAATGTATATATAAAATGTATATATATATATAAGAATCCAACCTAATACAAATTAAACATATTTATAAAGCTCATAAAGTCATTTACTGTACATGCACAAAAAAAGTTATGACATTGGTAAAGAACACCATTTAAAGCAGTTATTTCCCAACCCTGTTCCTGGAGGCACACCAGCTCTACACATTTTCGAACTCTTCCTAATCAAACACACCTGATTCAACTCATCAGTTCGTTGGTAGAGAGGAACAGGGTTGTGAAACACTGGTTTAAAGCAGGGCTATTCAAACAAACTAATGAATGAACGAACGAACAAATGAATGAATAGTGCTTTTGTGTACTACTGTACACCCACAGCGATTTACAATCATGTCAGGGATCTTTCCTCAATCACCACCAGTGTGCAGCATCCACATGGATGAATCGACGGCAGCCACAGAACAACGGCGTCAGTGCGCCAACACACCAGCTATAGGTGGAGAGGAGAGGGAGTGATAGAGCCAATTCAATGGCTGAAGATTATTAAGAGGCCATGATTGGTAAGGGCCAATGGAGGGAATTGAGCCAGGACATTATACAAGCTCATATTTGTAAGAATTATTTTATTTATAATTATTAGCCTATATTATAGGCTTAAATAAAAAAATAAAAAAAAATGTGACAGTAAGACTGACTTGGTAACCACATGTAAAGCCATGCTGGCTGCTCACTGTCAAATAATATGATTTTATGAATCAAGAGTCAAACCAAAAATTATCCAGACACCAGATATAATTTTTGATGTTTTTTAACTAGTGGGTGCAGGACACTATAGTTAATTTATGTAAGTGAGGATAGCAAAATAAAGTAAATTGTGACATATTACACCCAAAAATTCTTCACACAGTGGACTACCAGTAAAATTTATAAAAATTTGGGACCAAAAATTATCCAGACACTTTGACCTGATCATGTTTAGCTTAAGTGTTTTTTTGCTAATGCAAACTTTTTATTCCACAGACTGAACAAAATTAAGCATTGCTTGGCGACTGGTGGACCTAAATTGGTATTATCTAATTTAACAGCTGACAGCTATTCAAACTAATTCATTTGTGAGACAGTCTTAACAGAAGGATGGCCAAAACCAGTGAAATTGGCCAAAACAACTGATTTGATAACTCTGAGTTCTTGTCAAATTTTATTACCATTGTCTAAACTATAGCAAATAAACTGTGATAATGTGAGAAATGTTGAAGGTGTCTGAATAAATTTAAGCTTGACTGTATATGATTAAAAAAACAGAAGCATAAACACTGGTAAAAACTATACATACAGTACACCTTAAAAAATAAACTGCCATATGTATAACATGTATAACATAAATTATATTCCCTTACCCATCTAATGAATCTAATACAATATATATTATAATATATATTTCACATTTCTGCTCATGGTAAATACAGTGTTACTACAGTACATTCATGCTAAATGTTTGTAAAGGTGGTGATTTGGGGATTTAAAAATCTTCTAAAGTTGTTCATGGCACAATGTTTCTCCTGTGTTTTTCATCAGTCTTTTTGGGAATGTAAAGGCCGTTTCACAAAACTATCGTTTAATCATTAATTCAGACTGTTATGCAAGTGCGTTTGGCCAATTCACCGAAAAGAAAGAATCGACTCAAAAGGAGGATTGATTCATGAATGATTGGAATTGCTGGTTCAGTCGACATAGATATGGGACCCACAGTGCATAGCCGTACAGCTGCAGGCGCCACTGCCACCACGTATCAATTTAGCCACACCGTCAGGAAAATATGAGGAGGGAGGTGGGGGTGCCCTCGGGCCAGATGGAGATGACTGGTGAACCGGATTTGGCTTGCGGCCGCCAATTGAATAGCCCTTATTTAAAGGGTTTCTGTGACTTTAACCTGTATATTGCTAATTCTTAGATGAAACCTACTCCGCAGGGCAAACATTCACCTCTCATCTGGAGTGTGACCAAACTGCCAAAACCATACCAGAATGGCTCTGAAAGAATATTGAATGTTCCTAAGAGCTCCAAACCACAAACATGAAACTCACTAAAAATAACTGCTGAGATCAGAAAACCACAGGGTATCTATAGGTATATGTATACAGTGAAAAGCATGTATGCAAATGTCTTTCTGTATGTATACCGGTACACCGATGAACAACTACATTTCTGCTGAAATTTACATCCTTACAGCATTCAGCAGAGCTCATTAAAGACTCTTGATCTTCCATTTAATTCAAAATTAACAAGAAGCAATATACTGTGAAGCGCACATTTGATTGGTTCACCAAAACTAGGACTCTTTCATACAAAAGAGTGACATATCACAACAATGTCGGATCTGGATGATACAGAATTACTGTGATCAATCATACTTCACACCGAGACTGTACAGCATCACAATCCAGGAACATGAAGTGGCTCCTCAAAGTAATAATTCACCCAACACAAAAGAAGATAGGCTTTGTAGGGATTTTTTTTTTTTTTAAGTCAGTGGAGTCAAATGTTGTTTTCGACCCATTTGATTGCATTGTATGGGCAAAAACATCCATCCATTCTCCAAACAGCTTTATCCTCTGCACAGGGTTGTGGGAGGGCAAAAATGCTTCAAAATAGGTTCTCATTAAATGTTTGGAATGACATGAGGGTAAATTATGACAAATTATAAAAATAAATTGTGAACTAGCTACTTTAAATGGTCACAAACATGCTCAACTATGCCATACATCTGAATATATGCACAGAAAAATGCTCTTCTCCATCATTTGATCATCATTTGATGAATTACTGCTGCCATGATTAAAAGAAAATGTATCAAATAAATGTTTTAAATCAAATTCCATTTAGTGCTACATTAATTTCTTCAAGCAAACAGTATACTCTTTTTGTGATTAGAAAGTAGATAAAAAATATTGACAATAACAGTACTCATGATGCAGGACAAGTTATGAATGAATGAATAAAGTAATTAATGAATTAATTACGCATTTATATAGCGCTTTCATGTGTACTACCGTACACCCAAAGTGCTTTATAAGCTAAAGTAAACCTAACAAGTAAAAGTATTGTATTTGAACCCTTGCATTGTATGGGTAAAAACAGCCATCCATTCTCCAAACAGCTTTATCCTCTGCACAGGGTTGTGGGTGGGCAAAAATACTTCTAAATAAAGAGATTTAGATTTATTTATTTTTTAGCTCCAATAAATTTACTACTAAACCAAACTCTAAAACACCTGCAGGCAGTTTAAATGTGTGTGGGAGTACTGTAAAACTGCACTGTCAAAAAGGCAAATTGTTACCTCAATAGGCTTCTCATATTAATGAGGTCCAAAGGGCATAACTACACAATTACCTGTGTAATCATGTGTTTCCTGCTCTGAATTCATCTGCCTGGTGAACAGATTGTCCAGATCATCTCCAAATATGGCAGGCGTGTTTTCTATCAGGTACTGTATTAGCATGGCGACCTGAATGACAGATAAAAAAAAACACAAAACATCATCAATATGGGAAACAGATACAGCTGGCCTGCAAACATAAACGTCGACTATGGCAGCACATATATCAGAGACCGAAGCACTGTACAAACCAGCTCCAGAAGTTTGTATTGTACATTCATCTGAGCATGTAAGTGCATCTGTGGTGGACACATTTGGTATGCTATGACTACCACCTTGTTTCTGTCCAAGTTCTAAAGTGTTTAGACATTAGTTTAGAGTTTTCATAGCACAGACCGTACGTGACGCCAGTGTGTGTGTGCGTGTTTGGCATCTGCATAGAGATCCTCACTTCTCTCATAGAAAAAAGCCAATGAATCTTTTACTCCTACTCATTTCAACTACAAACCAGACCAAAGAAATGGAAAATTAAAATGTATGCAGAGGGAATGGAATGCTGTAGCACTGCAGCATTTGCATTGCAAAAAAATACAGTATTTGAACGGTATTTAATAGACACCATATAGGGTTCAGTAGCTGGCAGAAAATGAATAACTATCAACTGATTGACTCATGCAAAAGCAATTGCTTTAGTTAAAGGGGGTACAATGGTGTTTCATGTATTCAGAGTTGTTTACAGTGTTAAAGAGATGGATTCTCATGCTTAACATGGCCAAAGTTTTTTAAAAATATTTTGGACGAATAACAGAGAATTTCTGTGCCGAAAATCTTACTTCCGGGTTGGTACAAGTTTCGGCTGTTTTTTTTTTTTTACCGTGGATCTAATGACGTAGACCAGAGTGGAACTCCTTATATGAGCATTTCTCCCGGAAAAGCGCGACCGCGCACCTCATCGGCAGCGCTGCATAGTGTCTCCAAAGTGTTTTTGGTGAGGGAAAGCTTACCAAAGAACCCAGCGTTAGGAACAGTGGATGCAGAAACGAGTTGTGTAGACTGTTTGTTCCCTGCATTTCGACGATGAATGTTTTAGAAACAAAGCCCAGATCGACGGATTCTCTCTATGGCTCTGGCTTCGCCCACAAGGCCCACCTCCAGACGCTCGTTTTTTTCCGGAAAGACTCGGTACAGCCTATTTTCTCTTATAAATATAATAAAACTAAAAGACTTTTTGGAGATATGAAGGATGCAATACTACTCTATAGGTACTCAAGATTAACAGGAGATTGAGTGAAAATGAGCATTTCACCCCCCTTTAAGAAATGCAAAAGCATGATTGAACATGTCATAGTTCGCATAGAGGACCCAAAAGCAGAGGTAAAGCAGTAAAGTTTATTGCCTGGTAACTTCAAACAAGGAGACTGCCGTCAACAGACGCAGATCTGTAATTAACAGAAATAATAATTCTTGACAGGTAGAAGGTAGGAGCTGTGGTGCCAGGAGATTGACGAGAAGCAACTGAACTCCGTCCCCGAGCCCGGTGCAAGTTACTCACAGACGGTTGGTAGGTGACGGTCCACAGACAGGTGAACTGGGTAGAGAACAATGATGAATCTCCAACATATAACTCACGTCACTACAGGACAAGACAAGACAAGGTGTTTCTCATAAGAACAAATACTGACGAGATAGCAACGAAGAGACAAAGCGAAAGCTCAACGTACAATAATCTGACAAGGAGACTGAGAAAACAGTGACTAGAAGTAGCAGAGGAAATTAGGTGGGAAAAGGATCAGGTGAGATGATAATCAGTGTAAGTGTTGATTACTATGGGTATCAGCTGCGGGTGAGGCGAGGAAGGAAAAACATGAATGGGAATGATTAAGTGTGTGCGCGCAGCGCGAGCGCCGAAATAAAAGGAATCAGCTGTATGTGTATGCGCGTGTGTGAAAGAGGGAAAACAAACAGAAGGAAGAGACCGGGGGCCCGTTCTTCGTACGTCGCTAACTCACTTAGCTGGATTTGATTGTTGGCGATTTGGCATGATCTTGGATTGTTTGGTTCTTCGACGCTCATCCTGGACTTGCTGTCATAGCAACATGTGCGCAAACTTAAACCTGCTCGGGAGCAGGCTTATTTCATGTTAACAGGATTATATACCGGCTTCATAGGAGCTGATACGGGAAGTCCAGCGCAGCGCGATAGTGCACTTTCTGAGATATATATATATATATATATATATATATATATATATATTTTCTCGTGATTCGTGAGATTGTCGTTTTTTGACGCTTTTAGGTTTAAAAAACAGTTTTAGGTTTTTTTTTTGTGGCATTTCCAAGCCACTTAAGACCCAATGTTGTAAAGAATTTTTTTTTTTTTTTGGCTATCATAATTTTTTTGGAAGATCATACACTCATGACCATGCCGATTACAGATATGTCACTCAGGCTTCACTAACGTGATTGGTACCATAGACTATAGACTGCCATCAAGGCCTCAATGAAGGGGATTATGTGAACAGAAAGGGGGTTCACAATGTAAATGTGCAGCCCAGTTACTATTGTGATTCTTAATATTCCAGATTAGTAATATTATATCAAATAAAAAAAAGGCAGTTGACTAAAATCTTCCATATCACAAATGTGAAAGCAAAATGGCCAGGATCTGTGCATGACTTGAGAATTTTCAGAGATTCACATTTATCCATTATTTGAAAGTGGTAAGGAAAGTTCCACAATTAAATATCAAGCTCACTGTATTACATACACTTATGCTGATCCTAACAGAACTGCATTTTTTCATAGGTGATTATGACATGTCCCTGCCTGCAGACAGGTGTTTTATGATCCCATTCCCTGACCCAAACCAGTTACAATGCAGCTCTAGCCAGGACAAGGGCACACAATGAAATGAACTTTGGCTAAAGGGAAGATTTCAGTGTCTGAAAAGTCTGAGGGTTGCCCACCTGACAGGGCCTGTGACATTGTTGCATGTGCCATATTACACAACATTGCCCAAAAAAAAAACACTTTTCATTAAATGTTTAATAAAAGACAAATATGCTTAGTTCCTTGAGTTTTATTTCAATTGTTCTTTGTAAAGAAAAGCCAGTGGTCAAGTGCCTGCAACAAGAGATATTAGACACATGCCTCATGCAACAAATAAAAAGGAAAAGTTGGCTACACACTGCCCACCTGTAGGCCTATGTCTCCTCTGTCTGTGCAGGCTCTTCTGTAGGCCTTTCTGTAGATGTGGAATCCTGCAACTTATATTGCAGCCATAAAGCATACAAGTATAAATTAAGTAAAGTTATTTATGCACTTGCAGGTAGGCTAGTTCCTCCATATGACAGTTATCTGAGAGGGTTTATTCACTGTCCAGTGCAATGGAAACAAATGGACATTACAAAGTCTTATACTTTCTTTCCTTTGGAAAGTTAGAAAATGTCCACTTACTGCACATATTTCAGCCACCACTTTCTTGGGAACAGATACATGTGTTGGTGTATTGTGTAAAAGTGAACAAAAGAGGAAAACACAATGTCATTACAATGAGCTACACTGGGGAAAAATGTGATCAATAACTCATGGCAAAATATTTTTACATTAACATAAGTTTATCAGTTTTCACTTTCACAAGTCAAAGCAATTCATCATTACTCAAGATTTAACAGTTGAAATGACTATACGGCCTTAATTTAATGCAGCAAAAAATATTTTACAGTGTAGGCTACTAAGATCTTTTCTTTTTTTCTCAGCCTTTTTCTTGGTTGCTTTTATAAACAGAACACCATTTATTTAACAGTGCCTTTTATAAAAGAGACGATAATATAACTAAAAATTACCATTATGTAGAATATTTTTGTACTTCACTTTTATTTGTTCCCATGTTGTGGTGACTGACATTACAATGAACAAAGTAATTATGCAATTATTAAAATACAAAAATATAGGCTAATAAGTGATAAAAACATCTAACATGGCCACTTCTAATGGATTTAAATTGTCTGCTACTTTTTAAGCAACGTACGAAGAACGGGCCCCGGTTCATGACAGAACATAGTCCAGGGGCCCGTTCTTCGTACGTTGCTTACTACATCCGAGCTCAAATGACACATCCAAGATGATATCATCGTGCGAATCATGATCACTCGGTTCTTCGAACACACTTGCCGGATATGATTAGTATCGCTGGATTGAGTTATCTGAGATAATTGCGCGTTCATGCGCTGGTTAAAAGGGGATATGTATCGATAGTAGAAACATTGATCAGCAACGCTGATTGATCAGCATTGATCAGCAACGCTGATTGATCAACATTGATCAGCAACGCCTCATTGTTGCATGAGGCATGTGTCTAATATGTGACCAGTCACGGAAAGTAGGGACACAAGTCGGTTCTGGGGCATTTTGAGTTATTCACATATTCTGAAAGTGTAGTATTCAAGCTTTCCAACGATGTATAACACATGGAAATCTGATAATATTTGGAGAAGTTGTGGCCATTTGAAGGTAGGCACTCAAAAAAACTGAAATGGTAGAAATCTGCTTCTAAAGATTGGCAAGTTCTCACGCTTCTGGGAATGACAATAGGGCTCATTTACATCTCATTTAGATAAGTCATACCCCCTGTAAAGCTCCCCGTCTCCCCCTCCCCCCTGAATGTACCAATTCTACAAATTCTCTAAATAAAACATCTCCAGTTAACTGGCAGAGCATTCATTTAGTTCGTTTTTTAAATAAGATACTAGCGCTGAAATGTGTTTTTTTTTTTTTAATCAAGTGATCAAAGTGCTCGTTGCTGCTGCGATCAGTGGCGCAGATACAGTGTTTACTCGTGTGGCTCGCGCGCACACTGCATTGTATTCACTCGACGCGCGCTTCAATCCGTTGCGGATACTCTCTATTTGTTCTGTTGAAATAACAAAATAATTCAAACGTTTGCATGTCCCTGCTTGATATACAACCACTGATGAACATAATCGTTTTGAAGAGAGAAAAAAAACTATACGAGAAAAAAAAAAACTTATTCAAGGGCGGATTCGAACTCACAACCTCTGACACGGCTGGTGAACGCTCTACCACTGTACCATTCATATGCACGTCAACTACATTGGCGGATCTATGTTTTCACACTGACAACATGTATTAGGCATTTTCATTTCATTGTGTGCCCTTGTCCTGGCTAGAGCTGCATTGTATCTGGTTTGGGTCAGGGAATGGGATCATAAAACGTACTCGGTTACTAATGTAACCTCGGTTCTCTCTAGAAGAGGGAACGAGTATTGCGTAAGTAGCTTACGCATCGGGAAAGTCTTCTTTCTTCGAGATCTGAAGCCAAAAAATTATCCTTAATTTTGTATTCATTGTCAACGCAGTGCAGCAGCCGACAGACCTAGGCAGGCTAAATAAGCGTGCTCATTGGCTGCTCGGCTGCAACTGCTTAAGCCTATCGGTGAGCGCTCTGAACGCGGCAACCAATGAGGGCGCTTCGCGCCCTCCACACCCTTCTAACCGTCAGAATGGGCGTGGCCAGCGTGTATATATTCAGCGCTCACAGGCTAAAATTCTGGTTTTCGCAGTCTGAAGCGCAAAAGCTCGTGGCGCGACACGGCAGGTTACGCAATACTCGTTCCCTCTTCTAGAGAGAACCGAGGTTACATTAGTAACCGAGTACGTTCTCTTACGAGAGGTTCTCTCGTATTGCGTAAGTAGCTTACGCATCGGGAACCCTTTGTCAACGCCGTGTGCGCCGAGCATCCAGCCCAGGAATCCCAGGGGAACCGGGGAAAACACTCTGCTGGGAAATGTGGCCGGTCGGAGAGACGGGCCAGCGCAGTACATGCACTTCATGCAGCATATGAAATAGAGCGGCGCAGCCGGTCTATAAACATAACAGTACAAACAGTAGGGCCGGCGGAGCGAGCCCATACAGTACATAAGCACTCATAAGGGTAGGAGAAAACGACATAGTAGGTCTCACATGAAGAGAAAAATTCCCGCGCGGCAGAGAATAATGCGGGCGGCCAGCAGCGCGGGCCAGCACCGATAACAGCGCGTAACGGGAAATAGGAAACAGAACGGATCAGCCGGTCTGAGTCAAACACTTCACCCTGAGTAGTTACCAGAATAGCGCCAGCATATGAACGTAGTCTGCACACGGGAGCTGGGCAGAGCATACATGTCACTTATACTGACAATATTTTTGCCTGTAGGGCAGGAACTTCCAGGTTATAAAACCTCACGAATGTTGACGGGGAGGCCCAGCTCGCCGCCATACAAATGTCGTGGATAGAAATTCCGCTGGACCAGGCCCACGACGAGGCCATGCCTCTAGTGGAATGGGCTCTGATGCCCAGAGGGCACTGCAGGTGTTTGGAGGCATAAGCTGCTGCTATCGCGTCCACTATCCACCTGGACAAGCTCTGCTTCGAGGCGGCAAGACCTTTGGTGCGTCCGCCGAAGGAAACAAAGAGCTGCTTTGAACGCCTGAAAGCGGCGGAGCGCGTGATGTAAACTCTCAGCGCCCGGACAGGGCATAGGAGGTTATCACTGTCCCCACTATCGGATGCTGGCAGAGCCGAGAGGGAAATAGCTTGTGCCCTAAACAGGGTTCCAATCGCTTTGGGGATGTAACCGTGCCTCGGTCTGAGAATGACTTTCGAGTCATTCGGCCCGAACTCGAGACATGCAGGGCTAACAGATAGCGCGTGCAAATCACCCACTCGTTTGACTGAAGACAGAGCTATCAGAAAAACGGTTTTAAGCGACAGATACTTTAGATCCGCGGATTCAAGCGGTTCAAAGGGAAAAGCCTTTAGGGCCGCCAGGACCAAGGACAGATCCCACGAGGGAACCGAGGGGGGCCGCGGGGGATTCATCCGTCTAGCTCCTCTGAGGAAGCGGATAATGAGCTCATTCCTTCCCATTGCCCGGCCGCGCGTCGTCTCAGCGAACGCTGTAATAGCGGCTACATATACTTTGAGCGTGGAAGGGGATCTGCCCTTTTCCAACAGCTCTTGTAAGAAGGAGAGCACCCGCGGGACCCCGCATGCGCGCGGATCCAGGTTTTGAGTAGCGCACCATTTAGAAAACACCGACCATTTAGACGCATAGAGCCGTCTCGTGGAGGGGGCTCTCGACTGTGTGATCGTGTTCACGACCCCTTCTGACAGGTCAACGGGTATCCGTTGATCACCCATGCATGCAGCGACCAGCGCTCTGGATGGGGATGCCAGATCGATCCAGCGGCTTGGGAGAGGAGATCCTTTCTCACCGGGATCGGCCACGGGGGTGAGTGCGACAGCCTCACTAGCTCTGGGTACCAAGTTTGGTTTTCCCATCGCGGGGCTATAAGCAGCACTGAGTGGTGCGTTTCTCTGATCCTCGAAATGACCTGTGGCAACAGGGAGATCGGAGGAAAAGCATACAGCGGGAGGCTGGGCCATGTCTGGGACAGCGCGTCCTCGCTCTTCAAATTAAAACTTCAGGCATTGAGCATTGTCTTTCGACGCAAAGAGGTCGATTTCCGCTCTGCCGAATAGGCGCCAGAGAAACTGGACTGTCTGGAGGTGCAGAGACCATTCTCCCGGGGGAATGTTGTCCCTGGACAGTCTGTCTGGACCGACATTCAGGTGGCCCGGTACGTGCGCGGCTTTCAGCGAGCGCAGCGAGCGGTAAGCCCACACGAGAAGGCGTTCTGTCAGCCTGCACAGATTCCTGGATCTGACACCGCCCTGTCGGTTCACATAGGATACCACGGACATGTTGTCCGAGCGGACTAGCACATGGTGATCCCGTATGAATGGGAGGAAGCGCCTGAGCGCGTTCTCGACCGCTATCATCTCCAAACAGTTTATGTGGAGGCATTTTTCCCGGTCTGACCATAGGCCAAAAGCCGGTTTGCCCTCGAACAGAGCGCCCCAGCCTGAGGTGGAAGCGTCCGTCGAGATAATTTTGCGGTGTGAGATAGCTCCCATTGTCACTCCCCGCTGGTACCAGTCGGCCGCTAACCAGGGCTTCAGAGCTGAAACGCAGCTCTGAGTCACTCTGATGCGAATACCGCCGGAAGCCCATGCTCTGTGAGGCACTCGGGCATTCAGCCAGCGTTGTAGCGGGCGCATTCGTAAAAGACCCAGCCGAAGCACTGCTGCGGCTGAGGCCATACAACCCAGTAGCCTCTGAAATGTTTTGAGAGGTACGGTGCTGCCCGGCCGGAGGGACGCGGCCAGGCGTCGAATGCAGCGCGCGCGCTGTGTCGACAGGTGGGCCGTGTACTGATATACCTGACCGTCGAAGGCGAATCTCAAGAATGGCCTGTGACGGGGTATTATCAGGATCTGAAAAGCACGCGTCTTTTAGATCGAGAGATATAAACCAGTCCCTCGGGCGAATTTGCGCGAGAATTTGTCTGGTTGTGAGCATTTTGAACGGTCTTCTCATAAGAGCCTCGTTCAAACGTCTCAGATCCAAAATTGGTCTGAGTGCTCCGTCCTTCTTGGGAACGAGGAAATAACGGCTGTAAAAGCCCGACTCGCTCATGGAAGGGGAAACCGGTTCCATAGCCCTTTTGCACAGAAGTGTAGCTATTTCTGCTCGAAGTAGATGTGCTACTTCCCCATTCACTCTGGTCTCGATACGCGCTTGAAAGCGCGGAGGGCGGCGAGCGAACTGCAGAGTATAGCCCTGTTTTACTGTGCTTAACACCCGTTCTGATGCGCCTGGAATAGTTTCCCACGCTTTTGCGTGTGCAGCCAGGGGCAGAATGGCCTCCGGGCTCCGATCGCCGCGCATCGCGGGCTCGAGAGCTCGAAACGGAGGGGCGGGCGCGGCGCGCGCGCTCTTGGTGCTTAGATACGGCAGATCGCACGCAGCGATAGCTGGCCGTTTTACACACAGTGTCCCGGTGGCTTTAGACGGGGAACATAAAGTGTGAGGCGGCGAAAATGTTCGTTAGTATGTGTGAGCGCTCGAGGGCGGGCACAGGAGTTACATTCAGGGGCGGGCGCGGCGCGCGCGCTCTTGGTGGTTAGATACGGCGGATCGCACGTAGCGATAGCTGGCCGTTTTACACACAGTGTCCCGGTGGCTTTGGACGGGGAACATATAGTGTGAGGCGCGAAAATGTATGTGTGAGCGCTCGAGGGCGGGCACAGGACTCACATTTAAAACATGACCGGTCGTGCGAGGCCGTGTGACAGAGCGGGCAGTGAGTAGGTGTGGGCACGGAGAAGTGGACACGTGACCTACTTTTAACACTTAAGCGGCTTTTGCCTGCTTCATGAGAGTGGGCTCTGTGAGAGACACGGGATGTATAGTGCTTGTGTACAGGGGTGAGCACAGAACGTGGGCACATTCACTGTACTAGAAACACATACGGCGTCAGCCGTGCAACCAGACATTATGCTCTTTTGACATTTTTCTGGGTTGCCGTGAGAACGGCGGATGCGCGCAGGCGAGCGGGTAGATACCGGCTCGTTGACTGCGGGGTAAACAGCTGCAGTAGCCGTGGCAACGGGGACTGACAGAGCGTTAAGCTTCGACGGTGGTCCAGCCGCAGGGCTGCGGGATTTAACCGTCTTTTCTTCTCTCGTGTTTAGACGCTCAAGAAATACTCGAGCACCCTGAGAAGGTGTGGTGCGAGGGGCGGGTTCGCTTTCTGTAAGTAAGAAAGACTGGCCGCGAGCTCGGAGAAGCAAGCAGCATAAATTTTATTTTCCCCGAGAGCTGGGCTCGAACGCGGGTCTCTCGCATGAAAGCGTATGATTCTGCCACTGAGCCACAGGGGAATCACATAGGCTTTAAGTTAGCGCGAGCATATAAAAAGCGACCTCATGTGTCGCGTCGGCGTTCGTTTGCAGGCGAGCGTGTGTTTAAAACAGGCTCGTTTACTGCAATAGTAATATTTCCAGTCGCCTGAACTTAAGAGGGAACTGAGAAATGTGTGAGAATTGGCGGTTGTCCAGCCGTAGCGAGACTAACACACTCTCTCTTCTCTTTTCGCCGGTGAGTGAGGCGCGTACGCTGAACGCTGCTCGTGACCGTCCGCTTTGTCATCCCTTGAACGGCGCAATCTGCGCGGCCCAACGAGGGAGAGAGCGGGCTTGTTTTCTGTATGTAAGAAAAACTGGCCGCGAGCTCGGAGAAGCGAACAGCATAAACTTTAACTGCCGCGAGAGCGGGGACCGAACCCCGGTCTCTAGCTTGACAGTCTAGGATTCCGCCACTGAGCCACAGGGGAGAATACATTAGTATCATGTCTTGTGACGGCGTTTGCTTGCAGGCGAGCGTGTATTTATAACAGGCTCGTATACTGCAATAGTAACAATTCCAGTCGCCTGAACTTAAGAGGGGACTGAGAAATGTGTGAGAATGGAGGTTATAGTCCAGGCCACGGCGGGACGAAGACACTCTGTTCCCCTTTCACCAGTGACGCGCGAGGACGGAGTAGCTTTCTTGTAACGTAAAGAGAGCTCAGACCGTCCGCTCCTGCCATCCCTTGTGAGCGGCGCAGTTTGCGCGGCTCGAACAGAGGGAGAGGAAACTCGCTCCGAGACCGTCCGCTCCTGCCATCCCTCGTGAGCGGCGTATTGCACGGCTCGAACAGAGGGAGAGGAAACTCGCTCCGGGACCGTCCGCTTCTGCCATCCCTCGTGAGCGGCTCAGTTTGCGCGGCTCGAACAGAGGGAGAGGAAACTCGCTCCGAGACCGTCCGCTCCTGCCATCCCTCGTGAGCGGCGTATTGCACGGCTCGAACAGAGGGAGAGGAAACTCGCTCCGGGACCGTCCGCTTCTGCCATCCCTTGTGAGCGGCGTACTGCACGGCTCGAACAGAGGGAGAGTACGGGTATCTATCACATTCGCCTCATCTCCTGACGCGGCGGCGGCGCGGGCAGAGCCGGCGGTAGAGCGGCCGGGAGGGAGAGGGCGAGAGAGAGCTCGAGGGAGAGGTTCCGGCGAGCTCCTCAGTCACAACAGTCTCCGGTGGTCGCTGCGAGCGGCGCTTCTTATTGCGCGGCCCGGCAGGGACAGGCGGAGCGACAGCTTGGTCGAAAGCTTCAAGTCGAGCCCGCAGGGTCGACATTGAAAGCTCTTCGCACTCGGAGAGTGCGGTGGCGGCGTGCCCGCGGCCCAGGCGGAGAGCGCAGAGAGGTGGCGGTCTCCGTTGCTGAGCGGGGCGCGGCACGAGCCGCAAAAACGAGGCGTTTTTACAAAAACGCCTCGTGCTCTTTTAGAGTACACACAGAAACAGTAATAATGTAAAGGATATGTCGCCGGATAGCGTAGCAGGCACGGATGGCTGAAGGCGGCGAAGACGGCCGGCTTCCTCAGGCGCTGTCCTAAGCTTGCTGGTCGCTGGTTTCAACGGCGGCGGCTCTCAAGATCCAGCGATGCGAAGAGCGTCGCTGAAGACAAGAAAATCAGAATTTTAGCCTGTGAGCGCTGAATATATACACGCTGGCCACGCCCATTCTGACGGTTAGAAGGGTGTGGAGGGCGCGAAGCGCCCTCATTGGTTGCCGCGTTCAGAGCGCTCACCGATAGGCTTAAGCAGTTGCAGCCGAGCAGCCAATGAGCACGCTTATTTAGCCTGCCTAGGTCTGTCGGCTGCTGCACTGCGTTGACAATGAATACAAAATTAAGGATAATTTTTTGGCTTCAGATCTCGAAGAAAGAAGACTTTCCCGATGCGTAAGCTACTTACGCAATACGAGAGAACCTCTCGTAAGAGAACACCTGTCTGCAGGCAGGGACATGTCATAATCACCTATGAAAAAATGCAGTTCTGTTAGGATCAGCATAAGTGTATGTAATACAGTGAGCTTGATATTTAATTGTGGAACTTTCCTTACCACTTTCAAATAATGTGGATAAATGTGAATCTCTGAAAATTCTCAAGTCATGCACAGATCCTGGCCATTTTGCTTTCACATTTGTGATATGGAAGATTTTAGTTAACTGCCTTTTTTTTATTTGATATAATATTACTAATCTGGAATATTAAGAATCACAATAGTAACTGGGCTGCACATTTACATTGTGAACCCCCTTTCTGTTCACATAATCCCCTTCATTGAGGCCTTGATGGCAGTCTATAGTCTATGGTACCAATCACGTTAGTGAATCCTGAGTGACATATGTGTAATCGGCATGGTCATGAGTGTATGATCTTCATAAAAAATTATGATAGCCAAAAAAAAAAAAAAAAAAAATAATAATCTTTACAACATTGGGTCTTAAGTGTCTTGGAAATGCCACAAAAAAACCTAAACCTTTTTTTTAAACCTAAAAGCGTCAAAAAAACGACAATCTCACGAATCACAAGAAAAAAAATATATATCTCAGAAAGTGCACTATCGCGCTGCGCTGGACTTCCCGTATCAGCTCTGCTTATAAAGCCGGGATCTAATCCTGTTAACATGAAATAAGCCTGCTCCTGAGCAGGTTTAAGTTTGCGCATATGTTGCTATGACAGCAAGTCCAGGATGAGCGTTGAAGAACCAAACAATCCAAGATCATGCCAAATCGCCAACAATCAAATCCAGCTAATTGAGTTAGCGACGTACGAAGAACGGGCCCCTGGACATTGCAAACTGTTCTCATAAGGTATGGATTCAGAGTATGTGTATTTATAAACCCTGCCTCATACGTAAAACTTTTTGGAGTCAGATCATTGGTCTCGTATTTTGTGCTTGTCATATCCCCGTAAATATGTTGCTATGGAGACCAGTTTCTAATAATTGGCATCTTTAGGTAGCTAGGCAACACGCTGCATTATGTTTTTCATGTCTTTCAAATGCCCAGCATGGTTCTCAAATTAATGGAAGAAAAGAATTTTCATGACACATAATATATTACTTCTGTTAATCTTTCTCTTCCTCTCCTTATGTGGCTATAATGTCAATCATCTCAGGCTCAGCCATGAGAAAATTGAGCTCTGTTTCCTCCCAAAATCTCCCACTCTATTTTTAATCTCTGAGTAAATCACACAGACACCACCATCTCAAGTCTTTTCGTTGGCTTCTTATATATTAGGCTCTGATTGCGAGCCACTGCGCTAGCAGTACTCCATTCTCCATTCCTGTCAACCAGACACAGCTGACTTTTCTCTTTCAATAAATATCTCAGATCTAAGACAATTACTTCAGTCAAGCTTTTAATAAAACAATACATTAACCCACAACCTAACCAACACCTACCTTAATCTACAGCTCAAACTATGGTGGTGCTATAATTCTCAACGTATGTCTTTATAACTGCCAAATTAATACACAGCCAACTGGATGTATTTAGTGTAAAAATAGAAGTTCTTAAATAAATTCCATTTTTAAAATAGAAATATATTTTAAGAAACATTCTCTTTTTTAATTTTCAAAAAGGTTTTAAAAGCTCTCATTTTAAAAACTAAATAAAAATCTAATATACTTACGTATCTCTAATGTATAGCTCCACGGTGGCTATACATTCATATGCAAATTTTTCCTGGAAAAATCAAGACATGCAGACATTTTACACATTCTGAGTGTCACAGGTGGTTGCAGGAAGGCAGAAGGAGACGAAGATATTTCCAAGAATGAAGGTTTAACCCCTTCCTCATCACCCCCAATTTTGGCAAGTGCTGCATACATGAAATGCCCAAAATAAAAAGGTTACTGCTCATAAGTAATTCTGAATAGAAACATAACACACATACATTTAGAAAGCCAACCCTTGAGAGTTTATAGTTCAAGACTCAAAATTAACCAGACTGTTATTAATATTGAGATATATAAGCTCAAACATATTTTGAACTAAAATAATCTGGGATCACCAGTGATCCCTGCCAGGTAAGGGGTTTTATTTAAATACAGGACAGCAGAACAGGTAGCAACACTAAATATCACAAAGATCGGATCAAGGCTGACTGAACAGACGAAACTTAAATACAAACACAGATGACACTGATTAACAAGAACACAGGTGATACAGATAACGATGATTGACTAAACAGGTGACATTACCCCGCCCTCCCGGGAGGCGCGTCCTCACGCCATAAAACATCCGGGGGGGGGGGGGGGGGGGTACTGGAGGCTGATGAGGGCGTGGGTTCGGTAGAACGGGAAGTCTACACGATGGTGGCAGCAGTTCAGGGGACCAGGGCGGAGCAGGCAGAGCAGGCTGTGCAGGCGGCCAGGGCGGAGCAGACAGAGGAGCCATTGTGGAGGCTGGGCAGGCGACTCCAGGGGGCCAACTGACGGAGGCGGAGCAGGTGGAAGAGGATACCCGGGTGTAGAACAGAGAGCCGACAAGCCAAGGCGATGCTGAGGATCTGGAGGGACATGGCGATGAAGACGGCTCTGGTGGTGGAGCCAGAGTGACAGAGGACCAAGGTGGAGCTAGAGGGAGTGAGGAGCCCAACGGAGCCAGAGGGATGAAGGGACGAGGCGAAGCCAGAGGAGTGTAGTCCCGAGGCGAGGGCAGGCCGACGAACGACCAAGACGGAGCCGGGGGGATGAGGGAGCCCGGCGGAGCTGGTGGACTGATGGGCCACGGTGGAGATGAGGGAGGTATGAGCCAAAGTAGAGTTAATGGACCGACAGGCCGAGTTGGAGCCCTGGTCGTGGAGGCCGGGGATCCAGCGACCATAATGGAGCTGGAGACTGGCAGATGTGGAATGAGGGTGAGTTGAGGGGCTGACAGGAAGCAGCAGAGGTGTGGATGAGGAGATTATGATGGGAAGAGGTGGGAGTTCAGGAACAGGCTCAGGAACAGGCTCAGGCTCAGGTTCTGGAACAGATTCAGGCTTAGGTTCTGGGACAGAGTCAGGCTTGGGAACAGGCTCAGGAACAGATACAGGCTCAGGAACAGATACAGGCTCAGGAACAGATACAGGCTCAGGAACAGATACAGGCTCAGGTCTGGGAACAGGAACAGTTCTTGGGGCAGGAACAGGTCTTGGGACTGAACAGGCTCAGGCGGTTTGGCATTGGCGGCCATCGTGGCAGAGGACTCAGGCGGCAGCCATCTTTGCTGAGGGTTCAGGCGGCGGCCATCTTTGTCGAGGGCTCAGGCGGTGAATCGGCGGCCATCTTTGCTGAGGGCTTGACAGGCATGACATGACATTCAGGCATGACGTGACGAGGCTCTAGAAGGGTGGTCTCGACGGGATGGGACAAGACTCTGGAAGGGTGGTCTCGGCAGTTGCTGGTAATGGTGGTTGTTCTCTGGATCTGGACACGACGCTCACCAAACACCTGATGGCTTCCCTCCCGTTCAGACCATCTGTGTTTGGGAGGTCAGTGGCATGGTGGAAATTGGCCCGATCCAGAAGAGCAGCTTGAGGGTTTCATCGTCAAGGGGGCTAGTGATGGCTCAACGAACAAAGTTCACCACAAAGGAAAAAAATTATGTGCTCTCTTGAGCAATTGCGACAAATATAGCCCTGTCATCCATATGGGCTGGTCCGATCTTCTGTCACAGATGGTTGCAGGAAGGCAGACAGAGACGAAAATGTATTTCCAAGAACGAAGGTTTAATGTAATTAAATACAGGACAGCAGAACAGGTAGCAACACACTATGTATAACAGAGATCAGACCAAGACTGACTGAACAGACGGAACTTAAATACAAACACAGATGACACTGATTAACAAGAACACAGGTGATACAGATAATGATGATTGACTAAACAGGTGATACAACTGAACTGATAATGACAGTAACCATAGAAATGAAGGAGTGGTGAGAAAAGAACAAAGGAAAACAGGAACCAATCAAAACACAAACTGAAAGTCCAAAGCACTGACAAGTGACACTGAGTGATGTTTTCATTCAAACTGATGTATGATTATCAGATTCTCACAATTTCAATAAGCACTACACACACTGCACAGCAGTGAGTGAGAGTATGTCACATGTCATATGAAGCAATAGAATATTAGGCCCCGTCCACACTACTGCGTTTTCGTTTAAAAACGGAGAAGTATAGAAACGCTGCCGACCCGTTTTTCGTTTTGAATCTCCGGAGGGCGTTTTAGTGTGGACGGGTCAAAACGGAGGACTTTAGAAACGATGACGTAGTAGAGGCTCACGCTCGGCTCTATGATTGGGTGTCAGCAGTCATGGCGTATATCTTTGCTAGCAGCTGTTGTCCAAATAAATTCTGCATTTTACAATGCTATAACTGCCTACATGCGCCGGAGGCAAGCTATTATTCGAGCGATCTGTGACAATTCCCGTGTGCAGCGGCGGTATCGACCGTACATGGAGCGTCGGTTTTGGGTTAACCCGGGAAGAACCAGCGCATGGTGGGATAATAATTTTATCAATGAAGTTGTGTTTACACCGGCACGAATGGCGAATGGTAACGTGATCCGCGTTTTCAGTCGTTTTAATGTGGACGGAGATCAATTCTAATATGCAGCTAAAATGCTGGTGTGGACAGAGATCGTATTCGTTTTAATTCTCCGTTTCTAAAGGAAAATGCAGTAGTGTGGACGGGGCCTTAGTCAGGAGAATCTGGATATGTTTTTCAATTATACATGCTCCTGAATTTTATTGGCCCTGAATATGAAAATCTGTATGACAAGGAATCTCCTTTGACATGCTAAATCTCTGTTTCAGCACTCTTGGATTTGAAACCCAGTTCATAGTAAGACAAACAGTGTGGATTCATTCAGGTTTTTACGGTGTTTTATAGTGTTTTATCTTGTAAAACAGTGTTTTACAATGAAGCTGATACTTACTTTTCCAAGCAATGCCACGTGTATGTCTTATTTTGCACAGTATTTGAAACAAACCTAAGATTTATAAATCCCTTGTTGTGTTCCAACACATATTGTGCCACCAGTATTCGTGCCAACAATATAGTGACGACGGTCCCTGGTGATTCGAGCTCTCAATGATTTTCCTGCTTGCATTTGTGTCAACATCCTGTAGATAAGAGAGATCCCTGTGGTGACATCGGGAAATCTGATTTTGCTGCTGTAAACTGCAGAGGTTTATAAGAACAATTCAACGACTAAGTCAGCAGCCATCAGATGCATCATTTGCATGACTCATTTGCAGCTTTAGGCTAATAATAGTCACATAATGATTAGTTTCTCTTGAGGAATAAACTGTGCACATACTAGTTGGCCCGGGTTACTGCACCCTTTAGCACCCTTACCAGAAGGTGTTTGTGCTTATTTAAAATTCAAGCGATTGTGCTAATGTAATAGCTCATGGATTTTTCTCCAGCATGACAATCTGTGGTTATAGTGGTTTTAAACTGTCTTCCCAAGTGCAATGAGGGTGAACTGTTTAAGCGGCATGAAAGCAGTGCTTAGCATGCTGGCATACAAATTAGGATCAACTGCCCTGGGGCACAAAATCCACTTCTTTGTTCAAATCTGACCTAGATTTGAACAAATAACTTTCCGATACTGGACTGGAACTGCTTCTATTTCTGAACAAGATAAAGTGTGAGTGTACTTCATGAATGAATACATGCACAAAAGCTATTTTGCTTGTAACTCAGTGACTGAGTGATTATATTGTATGTGGGTAGTTGTGACAGTGGTGTTGTCACATTCACCGCCTTCTTCCTCGTCTGTGTCTGCACTACACTCCCCAGAATCCTCCATCATCACCTTCACCTGCACATCGTCATCATCATCCTCATCACCTGTTCACCCATCATCATCACCTTCACCTGTTGTGTCATTATCACCTCTGTATTTAGGTTCCCCTTCTCACTCATGTTTTGGTTGGTTATTGTTTGTGCACTAGCACACTGTTTTGAGTTTGTTTGGATTTTGCCTATGGAAATAAATATTGAGTATTTTGTATCATCGCTTGACCTTCGTCTTCTTCTTCAACCCGCCGTCGTTACAGAATAACCGACCACACATGTAGTAAGATCCAGCTTCAGTGCTCAGGATGTGTTGGAACCTGATCGCAGCGCTGGCTCAGGACAGCCGCGATCTGTTAAGAGTTCACGATGGGATTTTGTTCTCTGGCGGTTGACTGTGGTCTGAGCGATCAAACTATCATAGCCTGTTACCGGATCGGGGCCTAGTACGTTGACCCTAGACCGCTCCCCGATCTTTCAGGGATAGGCTGGAGGGAGGCGATATCTGTCTGCTGGGACAGCCTTTTCTCCGAGTGTGCGTTTTCCACCAAAACCACTCATCTCGTCAAACCCACCGAGCAGGAGTTCAGTATCCGCCTTGGATCTGTTGCGGGGATCGTCTGGCCCAGAGCACGCAAGCTTGTTTCCAACAGTGCCGATCTGGCATCCAAGTTGATCGACACCCCCCCCCTTTGATGTCCATCCAGGGAACTCGCCGGTATGCTCCACATCTCACCAGCCCAGTCAAGTCTGATTCAAGTCAAGTTCCGAGTCTAGTACATACTAAAGAAATCGTCTGCCCAGCTGATCCAGAGTCAGTCGCCTGCCCAGCTGATCCAGAGTCAGTCGCCAGCCCAGCTGATCCAGAGTCAGTCGCCTGCCCAGCTGATCCAGAGTCAGTCGCCTGCACTAGTGACCCTGCACGTCATGCCAGTCATGCTGAGCCCGCATTCAACACAAGATCTGCTGAAGCCAATGCAGACAGCGTCATGCCCGCCGAGCTAGAGACTGAGAACGTCACGCCTGCAGAGAGGTTCTTCTCGCTGGTTCCGCCTGGCTAGGATCTCCCTTCTCCGCTGCTTCCGTCCAGCTCAACGCCCTCTTCATCGCTGGTCCTGTCCAGCTCAACGCCCTCTTCATCGCTGGTCCTGCCCAGCTCAGAGCCCTCCTCGCCGCTGGTCCTGCCCAGTCCTGACCTGCCCTCGCCGCTGGTCTCGTCCAGTCCTGACCCGCCGTTTCAGCCTGCACCGCCGTGGTCTCCTCCTCAGCCTGCTCCACCACGGTCAGCGATACCATCCTGGAGTCTCCTGTCCTGTCCCTGTTTTCCCTCCGGTCACTGACTCCAGGATGCCCACCCCCCCTCCCAGGTTCTGCCTAGCGGGAGGGGGGAGTTATGTCACACTGACCGCTGCCTTCCTCGTCTGTCTGCACTACACTCCCCAGAATCCTCCATCACCTTCACCTGCACATCATCATCCTCATCACCTGTGTTCACCCATCACCATTACCTTCACCTGTTGTCATTATCACCTCTGTATTTAAGTTCCCCTTCTCACTCATGTCTTGGTCGGTTATTGTTTGTGCACTAGCACACTGTTTCGAGTTTGTTTGGATTTTGCCTATGGAAATAAATATTCAGTATTTTGTATCTTCGCATGACTTTCGTCTTCAACCCGCTGTCGTTACAGGTGTCCTCTGGTGTAACATGATATACTTCTAAAGCTGTTTCAGACAAAAGTTTTATAATAATCTAATTAGCCAAGTGGGCACTAGCTATATTAAGAATACCTCTCTGGTATGTTCATTACCTGCTAAATGTCACAGTGATTTAGGTATTTTGTTTTGTTTCAGGTTTGATTCTCTTGTATAGCTTCTTAGTTCTTGTTTCTAATTCTTTTCATGTCTTTGTTCACTGTGTGATGAGATGAATCCAAATGCTATTTCCTTTAAAATATATATATAAATTACGACTTATGCTTTCAATGAAAAATGCGGAACAGTTAATGTGTTTATGACCTCAAGGCTAGATTATTGTAATGCTCTACTGGGTGGTTGCCCTGCATGCTTAATAAACAAAGTCCAGTTGGTCCAAAACGCAGCAGCTAGAGTTCTCACTAGAACCAGAAAGTATGACCGTATTATACCCATTCTGTCAACACTGCATTTGCTCCCTATTAAACAATGTATACATTTTAAAATATTGCTGACTACTTACAAAACACTAAATGGTTTAGCTCCCCAGTACTTGAGCGAGCTCTTAACACATTTTAGTCCTTCACGTCTACTGCAATCTCAAAATTCTGGCCAGTTGATAATACCTAGAATATCAAAATCAACTGCAGGTGGTAGATCCTTCTATTTAGCACCTAACCTTTGGAACAGTCTTCCTAACATTGTCCGGGAAGCAGACACACTCTGTCAGTTTAAATCTAGACTAAAAACACATCTCTTTTACTTAGCATTCATATAGAACATTATACATTTCTATTATTCAAATCAGTTAAATGATTATTAGGCTGCATAAATTAGGTCAGCCGGAACCGGGGACACTTCCTATAACACCTGATGTACTCGTACTTCTCCATTTTGTCACCTGATGGAGTTTTGGTTCCTTGCCACTGTTGCCTTGGCTTTTGGCTTGCTTAGTTGGGGACATTTAATATTCAACAATATTATTGATCTGCCTTACTACTGGACGATGATGCAATTTTCTTCTAGAAACAAACTTTGTTGAATTTTATTTTAATGCTATCACTGTGAAGCTGCTTTGATACAATCTATATTGTAAAAAGCGCTATATAAATAAAGGTGACTTGACTTTACTTTACATAAACTGTGGGTTTAAAAATTCTGAGGGCACACTGAAAATCAGGGATTTAAAATGCCATTTAAACCAGAAAGTTATAAGACTAAATTATCTGTTTTAAATGATATATTTCTAAATGATCTATCTCTAAATAAACTATTTGAAATCTGTTTAAAAAAAATAATTCTTATTTTGACCTAAAATTAATAAGAAATATTTCTGATTCTGCACTATTCTGATTCGGTCACTAATGAAACAAGTACATTTGTTTAACCAAATCTGCTCTTTGGATCATTCTCAAATAATGCCAGAGAATATGATCATCAAAAAATCAGATTTATAATAATATAATTTGTGATGGCAAAGAATTTTCACTACATATATCAGACTACATTTGATTTATAATAATATAATTAATTTGTAATTTGTTTGAATTTTTTAATTAATTTGTCGAAATCAGTTTTTTGAACCCCATTGTTTATAAATAAACAGTTCATGGACACGTTATTTACTATCACTGTGAAGAAGTGAGAAAGTACACAGATTTTTACTGGCTTACCTGCAACACACTCTGTCCCTCTTTCTCAGGGCTGATTTGGGAAGACCTCCAGAGCATGTTGGGTGCAATGCAAAGGGCCAAGTTTGTTGCTGTCATCTGATTCACCTCTGACTGAGTGTGTATCCTGTGTAGCACTCCAAATAAGTGGCACAGCAAGGTTACATTCTCCTCCGGCAACTGTGCAAGCAAACTAGACACAAAGACAATACAGCTTGAACAATGACAGACAGATGCAACCAGATAACAGAAACATAAAAATAAATACTTATATAATCTTTCCTAAAAATTACTATGTGCAGACATTTGTCAGCCCTCTCATACATATGGAAATGCATTCATGCACAAACACACACATACATATGGAAATGCATTCATGCACAAACACACACACACACAAAGATAAAACAGCAGGTGAGCATAAACTAGTGAATATGAATATCAATACGTAAGAAATTTCCAAGCAATAAGCAATTGGATTGGAATTTAAACTTTTCAAATGGTAGATCAAAATGTAAAACTCTGCAGAGTAGAAAGAAAATACTGTCATTACTTTGCCTGCAGCAAACTGTTTGAGTGGCACTTTAACAACAACATGAGTTTCTATGATGAATATCTATTGAGAAGAATATTGATTGTACAAACTGGTTGAGAGGATTTATTTTGTTCAATCCCCTGACGCAAGTCCGAGGCAAATTATAGCGATCAGGGCATAGGCGTAATTTGCGGGTGGGACATGTCCCCACCACTTTTTGCCAGGGTCGATATTGTCCCCACCACTTTTTAAAACATCTCGCAGCACGAATGTACCAATTCTACAAATAAATAAAACATCTCCAGTTAACTGGCAGAGCATTCATTTAGTTTTTTAAATAAGAGACGATCTAGCGCTGAAATGTGTTTTTTAAATCAAGTGATCAAAATGCTTGTTGCCGCTGCGATCAGTGGCGCGGAGACGGTGTTTTGATGAAAAAAAAAACAAGTAATAAAAACTCAGTGAGTGTTTTAGCGCAATTTTCTGACGTCATGGGATCACAACACTAATGCCGCCTTCACACTGGCAGTTGAAATTATGGTTGAAATCAGCTCCGATACGGCAGCGAAACGACCGGAAGTCATTCATTTCCTATGGAGATTCGCAGACCGCATGCGAATGGGTCCGAACCAGGTGCGAACGAGTGCGGTGCGAAAAAAATCGTGTCCGTTGGCCATCCGGATGCGTTCAAAAAATTTAACTCTTGCGAAAGGCTACGGGCGGTTTCTATCCGAAAATCCCAACGGAAGTTAGCGTTGCTATGGTACTGATAAACAAACCTGGATTCTTAACTTTTAATAAAATAAATAATGATTTTATAACGATTAGTTGTCATGTCATTTTTTTATTTTCATGATGTTTTAACGTTATTAGGGCAGTTAATACAATTAAATAATTCAATATTTAAAAATACTCGCTTCCGAGGCTTCCGACCACTGATCTATATAATGACATATATATATATATATATATATATAATGTCATTCTATATAGATCAGTGCTTCCAGCGCTTTTCACCGTTGTGTACGACGTCTGCTGGGGGCGTATTGCGTATTACAGAGCTGATTTCAACTGCCAGTGTGAAGGCGGCGTAAGAGATAGTAAATCTTTTCCTGGATTTTTTTTGTGCGTTCCCGAGATTAGACCTTCCTTAACATAATGCCGAAAACCCGAAGTCTCTAGGTGGTCTGGTTGAGGAGTAGATAGAAGTACAAGTTTGGTGCGCACAGACAGAACAGAAATCATGAGTTAACAATCGCAATTTTGTCCGGTGGAAAATTGCGCTAAAAAAACTATACGAGAAAAAAAAACTATACGAGTGTGGATTAGGACCTAGAACCTCTGACACGCTTGGCGAAAGATCTCCCACTGGACCATTAAGATACACATTGGTCAAACAGGCGGATCTATGTATTTATTCACACGAAAATTCTCGGCACTGACAACATATATTAGGCTACATCTCATTACACGACAAAAAAAACCCCATGTAGACTACTATTTAAATCGTTTGCTGGACATTGTAATGTTATTGTACATATCTGATTTAGCATTGTATTGGCAACCCCCACCCCACCTGTCCCATCCACTTTTCAAAACAAAGTTACGCCACTGGATCAGGGTCATTTTACAGAACTTTTACCATCAACAAACTGATACTAAAATTTAATACTAAATAAATCAAGCCTAGTGTCAGTTCTGGCAGGTCACGTTAGTCAAGCTCACATCAGCTGACTCTCAGCTGATCCACGTCTACCTACAGGAATAGGACGCCTATTACTGTATACATAATACTGCTCCTTCAGTATTATCAGCTGCTATCGCGTTTCTCAGGAGCTAATTACCCTCCTCCATCCCCAGCTCCTCCTCTCGTCAGTCAGGATTTGGCATTCTGATTCCTCTTGAATCAGACTAAATTTTCAAATTGTTGTACAAAAATTTGAATGAATGATATCTGCAATAGTGTTGGTTCTGTTCTGTTTACCCTAAGGGGGGGATTATTGCTGCTCTCGCTGCTCTTATCCATGCTAGGCTGCATGGATGCCCAGGGAGTTCTTGCCCTATGGTTCTTGCCCTTAACAGAACCATATCGCCAAACCAAACTGTATGCTAATTGTCAATCATATTTGACCATAGTGGTCATAGTGGAATGTTTTCACTGTTAGACGGTACGGGGTGCTATTTCACATCTTCTGAAAGAGTACTGAATCTCCTGATCAAAACACTTGTGAAAAAGGAGAAACAAGCTATAAAAGCATTGCTTACGCATATGTTGTAGTCTTTGACAAAAACATAATTTTCTCAGCTCTTTGTTCAAAATATTGCTTTTTTAAAATGAAACTTACCCCCATTCAAGTGTTGATTTAAAAAAAAAAAAAAAAGAATACAGGAAGCTAGAATAAAGTGTTTTTTGTTTTGTTTTATAGCAGAGGCTCTGTTCGTGCTTTTGATAGGTTCAGATATTCATACAACAAAATACTATGGGGGCCATGAACGCTTTGTGAAAATGCACAGCAGCACACAAACATGCCAAAATATTAAAATTAAAAGGATTACAATGTAAAAGATTATTATTGTGCACATAAAGATATGGTGGAATCCGGCTTGTCCCGTAGATAATCTGCTTGTGCACTTTTACCTCGCGCACGAGCAGTTCTGTTCTATTGGCTAAGTGTTATTTAAATAAACTCCTGATGTACTTACAAACTTTCCAATGCCTCGTTTTATGAGTACAGAACCTTGTACTACTGTATAAGTTTGGTACCATTCCGGGCATTATTAGTGGGGTAATTTACGAGATAGCCTACAGCCTAGGTTCCATTAGCGCCTGCACTAAGCCATTCGGCTGATATATCTAAATAAGCTCTTTAATAATGTTCAACCAAGGGAAAAAAAGATTTCTGGGGTGGTGTTTGGCTCAAGGTTATGGCGCAAAGGACCCTAGGTTGATTAAGTGGCCTGCCGCAGTGGAATCCTGGAGAATGACATATTGAGGGAATGCCCAGTGTTGCAGCACAGCGCCGCCATATAAAGTTAAAGCAGCACTAGGTAACTTTTCAACCTTCATAATATATTTCCAAGACTCTTGTGATGGTACATCGACTTACAATAGGTTGAATGACATGTCTGCCATAGCCTGACGGGGTCTGTATAGTTTTTAATCGTACTTTTAAACTTCGGGGTTCGGGTAGTAACCCCCGCGCACAAAAAGAACTACAAAATTCGACTGCTTTACGGCATAGGCTACCTTACTTCCCCCAACACGTCCTCACATGCTGTTGGACTTGTAAGTATATTGCTTATATTGTATATCACTCGGACAAGCTTTCACTCGTTGGTGTGAGCTAAAAAGCACCTGGCGTTCTTGTTGATGGATTAGTAACTTAGACATCCTCGGAGGCTAGCTCGATGTTCGATGTCCGACGATTTGAAACGCGTTGTGTTTATTACCAAAGTCCTTTTATATAAATTGTCTCTGTTATTACCCATTCGAACTCGTGTAACTGTCTGTCACACATTTTACCGTCCACAGCATTACTTGATAGACAAAAATAGGGCACGAATGAGCATCAAACAGAAACAATCCGCTTACGGAATGTTCGAGGCGCACATACAATACAGACTGCCGAAAGTTAAACAGGGCGCGCGCAGCTCTTAAAGGGGACACACCTTATTTCCACTCGTTACAGCTTCCATCTGACTGAACAGGGACCGGTATACAGGGGGGAGGGTACCAGGCCGTGAGTGAAGAGACTGCTCTGCGTGAGTGGTATTTACGACAGTAACGTTAAATACAAGTAGTCCACAGCGACTCTAGGGGTCGTTGTTTGACCAAAACGGAATTCCTACCTAGTGTGGCTTTAAGAAAACTAAACAACCGAGAGCAATATGATTTATCAGCATCGGGGAATAACAATCTTGTTCACGGTAGAGAAAGCTGCATACATGTACAGAAGTAACCGTGAAGACTTTAACAATGTAAACACAGCTTTTGTGTCTTTATCAGCTTTTCCATATACTGGCCCTGATACTTACTGCTTGCTCCATTTCTGTAAATCTGTTTTTATGAATGAATGACTCTCTCACTCGTTGCTCTATAGTTTTCTTCATCAACAGCCAAACTTGCACCCCCTGCTGGTGAGGACGACTAACAGCTATGGAGATTATCAATTGGCTATCTACTGATATTCCTGCCGTTCCTGTGTGGAATTACTTTTGTGCCAATAATAATGAACGTAACTTTTCAAGAAACTAATGAAAATATAAATTGAAACTGAATAAAATATCTTTGAAACTGAAAAAGAATAAATCACTTCGTTTTTAATACACTGCATGTTTTGCTAACTATTTCTCATATTTCTTTCGCTGATCTAAACTTACAAATGCACTTCCAGAGTTTTCATTTACGCTTCTGAAGTTTTCGTTCGCCGTTCTCAAATATTTCTCTCGTGGGGGAGGGGCTAGTAGCAGTGTGTTCTCATTGGCTACTGAGTTTTTGATTAACAGCTTCTTCACCTGGAAGTGAAGACGTCAGTGGTGTGTTTATGTGTGGATGTGAGCGTATGTAATCGCAGCTTTCTATTTCATTTTAGTGATATTAAGTTATGTTTGTTTTTTAATTTTATCTGTATTTACCTGCTGCTACTACTTTTTCGACAGAAGCTTTTAGGAGCACAAGAGATCTATTCATGTGTAATTGTACATTAAAGTACTGTATATAATACTTAAAATATTGTTTAGTGTCCAATGTTTTCTGAGAATATTTGTTTATTCCTGATGATTATTTTGCATGTTAGGCTCTGATTAGGTTGAGCTGACCTGATACAGACCTCAAAGGGCATTTCATTACATTTGTCACACAAAAAATGTTCTTGTTGCCATTTCTTTTTAAATTGATAATTGTATTTAGTTATTTCATTTCATTAATACTATCTTCTAACATTTAAAATTGTAAATATATTTTAACAATCATCAACCGTTTCAATTGTGACTTATACAACCAGTTAAATGAATGTGAATATATTGAATATATATAATGAATATATTGAAATTCAAATAAATTTACATTCGTTATTGTCACTAAAGCATACAGTATACACAAGTATCAGAGTGAAAGTTTTGGATGCAATTATGTCAAATGTTTAATTTTCTGTCGAATTTGAACCACTGAATTTGTAAAGCAAAATAAAATGCACCGAAAATTGCCTGTCGAATATTATAGGTTGTATTTTTAAACAGAATGAACATTTTGGAAGTGAAATCTGAAATGTGAATATTATTGAATTTTTAATAATGAAAAGTTTTTATAAAGCAACCTTGGTCTCTAGAAATGTTATTATGCATACCCCACAGGTCTCAAAGCATCCTGTTGCCTTCTTGAGCATCACTGAATGTGTGGACCTTTTGTAATATTAGTGTGTGAGTCCATCAGTTGTCCTCTGTGCAAAACGATGGATCTCAAAATCATACAGTCACTGCTTGAAAGGGTTCAGATATGCCGAAACCAAAGAACCTGCAGATTTTTCTGAAGATCTTTGGGCAGTTTAACTGCTGATGACAAACAGGGGACTCATGAACAACTATCATAAAACAAAATAAAAAAACGGTCATGGATTATCCAGGTAAGGACACACAGTATTAAGAATCAGGGTAAACGTATGAACGGGGTTATTTTTATAAATTCAGCTTTTATTTTGTCTTGTGGACTATATGTAAACATCTGTTATGGGAAACAATTTTTTCAGGACAGGACTAAATAAAAGAAAATAGCATACCATTTTTCATGATCCCTCTTATATTGTAAAAAAAAAAAAAAAAAAAAAAACCTTTAACATCTTTCAGATTCTGCAGGGGGTATGTAAACTTTTGAGAACAACTAAAAAATGAAATATTAATTACCAATACCTAATACCATTGTTTGTGATAGATCAACTGAAACTCTTAATACCAGTTGGGAACTCAGTCTTAGTACACTTTGTACATACAGTGTGTGTGTGTGTGTGTGTGTGTGTATGTGCGAGCATATGTACATGTGTATGTTTGTGTGGTGTTCTCACCTTCTGACTTTGTTAAGTCTATCCTCACTCTCTAGCACTTCCATCCAGTCATCATATAAGTCACAGCACAAAACACCACCAGGCAGTTTCCGTAAGAACTCCTACACACTCACACAATTTAATCAAGAATAAAAAAGGATAATCAAAGACATGTATTATATAGGGCAGAGTACAATTCTTACGCTCAAGCCATTGATTATGATAACTTAGATTGAGAATGTAGAATTAAACTGTGAATGTAGACGAGAAATTATTTGTGTGAATTTGTATGTATACTGTATCACTGTTGAATTGATATGACTGCGTTCTCACCATAATTAGAGATGCAGAGACGAAAACTGATTGTTCATGCAGTGAAATACTTTGCCCAGAATTCATTCGCTCCTTTAGGATCCTACAGCTTTTGGCATTTGCTGAACGACGAAAGATTCCACGGGTCTCTGGACCCTCACAGAATAGCAGATATAGTAGGTCCTAAGTGTACACACACACACACACACATAAAATAGTAAATCAAAGCCAGGGATTCTCAAACTCTTAGTCAGCCAAACCCATTGCATATAAATATTTACTGTACTTGTAGTACCTCCTGAGACTTTAAGATGATATTTCTATATTTTAACAACACATTTACATGTTCACAGTTCTCTGATATAGGTTAATGGTTACATAACATCCAGGTAAACAATTATTTATATATCTTTTTAGTAAATTATTTATTTTGACTTTGTATTTTACAATTATTTACTTTAAGATTTAATTAATTATTAGCTTTAAATAATAATATTAATAATTAGTTACATTTATATAGCACTTTTCTCTGTAATCAAGCGCTTTACATATAAAAGAGGGGAGTTTCCTCAACCACCACCAAAGGTGCTTTTTGACAGTATGGTGTCCCCATCACTATACTGGGGCTTTAGAACCCACACAGACCACAGGGAGAACATCCCCTGCTGGCCTCACTAACACCTCTTCCAGCAGCAACCTAGTTTTCCAAGGAGGTCTCCCATCCAGGTACTGACCAGGCTCAACCCTGCTTATCTTCAATTGGTCGTCTTGGGCTATACATGACTGCTTTTGTGCTAACTCACAAATCCCTTGCAGTTCCCTCACAAACCACAGTTTGGGAAACCCTGATCTAACCTGGCCATGAAATGAATGACAATTTTAAAACAGAATACTAATGACAAATCTATGATGCAACAGCGTTTAACCCCCATAATTGTGTCTCTGTCTCTCGAATAAGTAATTACGGATTTGAACTTACCTTGAAAGGGTAAAAAAAAAGTATGAAGCAAGTAGGCACCTAAAAATCTAACTGCTAAGAGTACTGCTCTTACATTGACAGCTAATAATATATTCTTTTTATAGCTAAAATAATTACGGTGACATAAGAACAATGGTTCTCAAATGATTTACATACATTTTTGAGCATTGAGCAAATTGGCATCTCTTGGAGTTTAAGTTTAACACACATTACGCACATAATGCCATGTTTTAATTAATACAAGTATCCCTGTAGATTATAACTAAGGTGATGAAAGACCCTCATCGGACCATTACATTAGATCTAGATGAAATGAATCAGACCAACATCTAAAAACATACATCAGTTCATCCAAGTCAAATGCATAAATATTTGTCTTTCTTAAAACATCTTCTATCTGTTTAGATTCTGTCTGGTTTCATTACTGATATTATCTGACCCATGGTTGAAAACCACTGATCCAGATGCCACTCACAAACTTGTAAGATAAATACAATAATAATAACCCTTTCTTGTCAAGACATATTCTTGTCAGACAAGTGTGTGTGTGTGTGTGTGTGTGTGTGTGTGTGTGTGTGTGTGTGTTGATTAAAATTGTAATGCTAATCATCCACACCACTATACAGTTTGAGAACATTGGTCAACATTACCTATTTTTTTTATTTTTTTTTTATTACCTATTCTATTATCATTTTACCTATACATTTTTTGCATTTTGACTTAAGGATATGCTATATTAAATAGATCACATATTAGAAATAAACATATGGCCAGGAGCAAGAAATATATGTTATATAGTCTCTCATATCTAAACCTGTGACTTAATGAAAGTTCCATTAACAATGAATGAAACAATAAAAACAAAAAGGTCCAGAGCCAGTGATATCCTTACCATTATTGGTTTGGGCAGGTTTCCATCAGGACAAATGGAGGAAAGAGACTGACCAAATAGCTTGTGAGAGGCAGTTTGTGGATCAGACTGGCCAGCAGATTGATGAAAGTGTCCCCTCCTCAGAGCCCAATCAATCAGAGACCTCTTTCTTTTGTGTTTCAGCAAAGCACCTGTCAGTCAATGATACAAAACGGACCAATCAGACTTTGGCAAATATATTATTGGGAGGATCTACTGTTCTGCTGATTCTAGTTTGAGAAAAAAAGGAAAACACAAGACAAATTATACCATCTTTCAATTAAATGTTTCCTCGCAGCATTTCATTGTCTCTTGATCTATAAATGAATAAACATGTTTGATCACATGCTTTGATGTTCCTATTTTTCTGTAGTGTAATGGTGAGGGATGGCGAGGGATGAGGAAGGCAGATAGATATCAGAATTGGCTGCATCCCATGTGATTACACTGAATGCTCCTAGTACTATACTAGTACTGATCCAGATAGATTATTGGTAGTATTAGAGTTAAAATAATAGGAAATGTCCATAAATCTTTAACAAAATGTTAAAACTGTAAGAAGTATTTGTTTGATTATTAAGGGCTGGAAAATCTTTAACTAAATTAAATGTTAACTGTTCTCTTTTATATCTCTTCCCCCCTCTCGTAACAATATTTGTGTTCTTAAAAAAATGTTAAGCTCTAAGTGCAAAAAATGTAGCTGCTCTATCTGTGTTAGAGAAAACAATATATTTAAGTATGCAAGTAGCATTGTTAAAAGTTAAAGATCAATATGAATATCCATGATCATTTACAGAAAGCTTGATTACAAAAATTAGACGCTCATGTAATCATGACAGAATTGCAAAAGAAGTTTGCACAGAGGTTATTGCTACAATGTCCCATAGTAAGGTAGTGAAATATTTCAAATATACATTTTCATAAGACTAATAATACATATAAAACTCACACAAACAAAAATTTGCTTAAAAAAACTAGTTTGTGACATTTACAGAAGGGAAATTGTCATTGCTTTTATGTGCATAAGCATGTTTAAAGATACTTCAGAAACTTTTTACAAAGAGCAGATTTTATGGGATGGCTTCAAGTTATATGACAAGTTATCAATGATATTTTTATGTTTCAAAGTGCAACATCAAAACAGACAACAGAGATGCTCGTTGCCTTGCTCATGGCCTTCCCTGACCTCAGCCCCCCAATCTGATAACTCTAATGCCCCACAATTATTGGCTTTCCAAGATGAATGTGAGAAATCCTGAAGAATGTTCTTCTCAGAGCAAATGGACAAGAACTTAAATTGGTGGATGTTAAAACTGTAAGTGGATGTTGAATTGATTACAATTAAAGTTTTTAAGTTTTTTTATAAATACTTAAAAGCAGTCAACTATAAGACATCCACAATCACCTTGCTCAACAACCTCTTCACATCTGTGAGCATGCAAACCTTGGAGTATGTCCTGGGAAACAAGGATTCTACCGCCTGTCCAAAGTGTGCAAACAGCTCTGAACAACACAGTGGTCATTTGGAAGAAACCTTGGTTCCGGTCCAAAGGCCCAGTGTTGGGAGCATCCTGTTATCGCAAGACTGTGCACAGATGCATCCCACACAGGGTGTGGAGCAGTCATGGAAGGCCGCTTGACCCAGAGTCTGTGGAAGGAGCATCATCTCTCCTGGCATATAAACTGCCTAGAGATGTTAGCTGTATTGCTAGCCCTAAGGCATTTCCTCCCAGACCTCAGAGGCAACCATGTTCTAGTTTGAACCGACAATATGTCGGTGGTCTTGTATATAAATCATCAAGGGGTCTGAGGTAGAGCCTTCTATGCAGACTGGTGCACCAGAGCTTCCTGTGGTCCCTGGTCACCTGAATTAGGGATCAGACATCCTGTCAAGGCAGGGGCTAAGGCCCGGGAATAGGAGACCCCATCCTGAGATGGTGGAATTAATTTGGAGAAAGTTTGGTCAGGTGGACATGGACCTGTTTGTGTCACAAGAGACGACTCACTGTCCGCTCTGGTTCTCCCTCAAACATCCAGTTCCGCTGGAGCTAGATGCCATGGAACAGACGTGGCAGAGTCTTCGTCTGTACGCATTTCCCTTGATTGCTCTGCTCCCGGGAGTTCTAGAAAGGGTTCACCAGGATAGGGTTTGTCTTCTTCTGGTAGCCCCGTTCTGGCCGGAGCGAGTATGGTTCTCTGACCTGATAGCCCTCCTAGACATTCTCCCGTGGAAGCTTCTAGTGAGGGGAATTCTATCGAGACCCTGCATACCTGGAAGTGGCTTGCTTCAGTCTATCAGAAGCTGATGCTGTTTTGTTGCCGCCTTCCCTTTGTAGCTTCAGCGTTACGCTATTACACATCATGAGGTGATGCAGCACCAATCAGGATTGCACAAGTTGCACATGTGCTTCAGACGCACTCAGACGCACTCGCAGTGTCTCATTCAGAATTTTAGCAACCATTAATCTTCAGTGTCACATGATCCTTCATAAATTATTCTGATTTGGTGTTCAAGAAACTGTTTGTATTATATCAGTGTTGAAAAAGTTGTGTTGCTTAAAATTTAGTTGGAAATTTTTTTCAGAGAATGTTTTGATAACTCGAAATTTCAAAAGAAATAATTTTTTTTTTTTACATTTTAAATTAAAATTTCTACATTTTTGTAGCATTGCAAATGTCTTTATTGTCTCTTTTGATCAATTTCATGCATCCTCCTTGATAAAAAAGGTATTAACTTAACTAATTTAACAACTTTCACATTTTAAACTGTAGATAACCAACAAGTAATCATTTATGCAATTGCAGTTTTTACTCATAAATGAATATAAATATATGACAATTTCCCCGGCCTTCCACTACTCATTCCACTACTACTTCCACTATTTCACACACACTCACCTGCAGACCTCAGTAGACAGCTCTGAACTCCATTTAACTAATTTTAAATGCATGTTTAATTCCATTCTGCAGAATTCCACAAATTCTCCTTTAAAGGTGAACTAAGTAACTTTTTTTACCTTAACTGAACAGCTTCGGAGTCATTGGAATGGTTATATTACTTATTTCGGGTTGAATGGTGGTCGTTTCGCACCCCCCTGGTGCCCGTGAGCGGAAAATACGCACTTGCAACTTTGAGCCGGCGGGCCGCCGGCCGCCGCGTCAGGAAGTCTTGCGTGATATCAGGTCTCGCGATGTAAACAATTGCTTTACGGCCAAAAGAAATGTGCTAAAATGCTGTCATTATTGAGCTCCCTCATGCTGACCGAACCCGAATGAAGAAGACGTTTTAAAGAATGTCCCATCTGCTTTGATGTCGTTGATCTATAGCCTCTGGTGTCTGAGAATCACCAACGAGTTTTTACAGCAGTGTTGTCAAATATCTATTCCGAAGCTGTGGGGGGAGCTCTAGAGAGAAAACTGCGAGCAAAAAGCGAGAATACAGCGAAGAAATCCCGAAACTACTGAGTGCTGCTTTAAGGGAGAAAATACAGCAAAAGTCTACTAATGGCCTCTAGATAGCCACTCAATGTAAAGAATGTATCTGGTTATTCAGGTTCCATGAGAAGGGGAATGACACTATGGGAACAAAAAACTCACTATGCCATACTGAACAAATGACAGCCCTGTGAAAGAGTTCCAGTGAAAGAATAGCAAGTTGCTAGCTGTGTCAGAGTCCATTTTATTACTCTGTCCCAAGACTCCTAGCAAACTGTTAGGAAAACATGGTAACATAGTCCCACACTATGTCCACACTTATCACCTCCAGGTATAGACTAGATGGTCAACAAATGAAGGAGTGAGACGCAGAAGTGGAAAAGCTAACTCTCCCTACTGTACAGCCCATCCATACATGGGAACAGACTGATGCAGCCTACAATCTAGGAGGGGGCTTAGATAGGTGCCCCTTACCCAAGGTAAGTGCTAGCCTGTCACTCCAATATGAATGTGATTCAACAAGAAGCAGATTAATGCTTCTGAGCCCCATGCCACTGAAGGCGACAGCAGAGGAAGTGGGATGCTAAAGTGGTATTGCCCAATCTTCCTGTCCTAACACGTGATCACAGTGGGAGCACATAGCTAACACCTTTGTACTCCTGCCACCTGAGGAGGGAAGGGTGATCAATGAGGATGTGGGACCCAAGTTGCGGTATTGCACATCATCTATATTCATCACAACCTGACTGTTATAGAAGGAGCATAATGCTACCATGAATTATTTATCTTTTGATTTTCCATTACCTTGAGCCCTGCAAGGTTCAACCATAGATGCCTCCATGAAAACCATGGCAGCAAGAAAGCAGCCGATAGTACAAGCCACCTGCTTGGTGGCAAGGAGGGCAAAGTCTGTGGCAGAGTTCCAGGACTGACTCTGGAGTCACCCCCTCGTGTAGATCTGAGTCCTTCAATAAATCTCCCTGATACACTTGCAACACTGCCATTATGTGCAGAGCGCCACCAGCCTGGCCTGCCGCTCCATTTGCTTTGCCCACCAGCCGCGATGTAAACCAACATGGCTTAGAGGGCAGGACTGGAGACTTCAGTGAGGATGCCATGTCGTGGGTCATAACTTCAACCAACTCCTCAGAGTTGGAGTAGGCAGGCTCACTTACAACATCTGCTTCAACTCCCATCATGTCCAGCTCCTCAGAGCTAGACCAGGCAAAATAACATGCTCTCCACCAGATCTGAAGAAGCTGATGAACAAGCTTTTTGATTCAACATGAGAGTAAAGTGCTGGAGTGAAGTGATGTTTGAGAAAGGATAAACCCATGCTGGCTCTCATGCCCTATACATATCATCTTCTTTGAGATATACAGACAGATTACCAGTTCAGAATTCCACATGCACATCAAACAAACGACTTCCTGAAGACAAAGAATCTGATGCGTTCTTTCTGGGCACCCTTATATGCCCAGCCGGCACACATGTGATGTCACCTGACTGCGGTAGCAAATCGAGAATGGCGTGTATCACAGGTGCTTCAGACACCGGCTCACAAGGAGCGTTCATGACACAGTGTTAGGTTCCACTTCGAAAGGGAACCGCATAGAGAACAGATCCTCAGAGAAGGCACAAGTCTTATTATGCATTTGATGAGTTTTACTGAGCTGGCCATGTGTGTTCTGTTGGTGACAAGTGAACTCACCCCTAGGAGTTTGTGTTCTGGTTTTTAGGGTGAAGTGAGGGGTCTTGGAAGAGACTGTCTGCTGGGCAGAACTAAATGTTTCCTGCACGGGCTCACTGGACATGAGCAGATGGTCTTGCTGACTTCTCAGGGAATGATGCAGGATAAAGAATGGTAGCTCATGGCCTACAAGAGACAAAAATTGAGACAGGAAATTGGTGTTTCAGGTTGCAGGCAATTTCATTCTCGAACAGTACAGGAACCAAAAAGCATATTTAATTATTGTGTTTA